>NC_133588.1:14697379-15297379 GCF_964106895.1 Numenius arquata | reverse complement strand
CTGGCACGTCCTGGATCTTTCTCCACTGCAACACCCTAATACTCCTTTTCCTGACCTGTCTCCACAACAGTATCTCCACATGTTTAGTCTAGTTTTGCTCTATCTTCCAGATGGAGAGGAACCACGCTGGCTGTGACTAGACAAGATCTACAGGTGCAGGTTGGCCCAACAGCTCTGCCTCTTGGCCACCAGGCAAACCAAACACAAGAGCAGCCCTTCAGCTTCTGCAGGTCTCACCAGCTCCCAACCTCCCAGGCCAGGCTTGCTGGAAAAACTCAGCGTGCTTGCACTTGTTAATCAGGGGACCCTACTGATACAGAGAAGGAAACACAGAAGGGAGAGTGCTCATTCATAATTCTTGTCTTTTTAAGAAACCAAAATAAATTCAACAGTAGTGATTTAGCAACTATTCTGTCAGTTTGCAGCCCCTTTGTCCAACAGTGATAATGCTTTACCAAGAGCTACAGCACTTACTTGAGTGGAGAGTATCCTGCTACCTGTTGTGGAAAGGGAATAAAGGAAAGAAAGAGGAAAAGACAAGGAAAGCAAGCAAAATCCTCACACCTTACACGTGCACTTTCAAAATTTGAATGGAAAAAGTTATTTTCTGAGAATGCTGCAAAACCAAGGAAAAGCTTCCTAAAAGGGAGTTCAACTGCTAGTACTTGCTACTTTTTTTTTTTTTGGAAACTCAACTTTATAAAGTGTTAAGATGAAGGAGGGAGGGAGGTACCCAATGTTGCACCAAAATAACACATCCACAAACATCTATGTGGTATTTAAACAAGGAAAGAAGGAACTGTGATTTAGTAAGGGCATCACACAACCAAAATAGTGCAAAGCTGTCACCATTTTTGGTCAGCTAAAACCAGAAGGTCAGAATAAGTAGGAGACAGGAGACAAAGTGATCTATTTACTAATGCCATTTGGGAACAACACTGTTGTATGTAATATTAAAAAGGTTTAACGTCCGCTAACTCCTGTAAGGAGTGTGCTATCACTGCATTCCCTCCAGCAAGAGGCAGCTACCAGGGCTTAACACCTCCCACTAACACCCTGGTCAGGAGAACTCGTAGAAACAGAGAACCAGATCCTATCATAACCTTGTTTTATTTCTTCATTTTAGCATTCCTACACCAACAGTACATGGTTAGGTACTCTGCTACAGTATAAAGTGTTAAATGAACAGAAATGTAGGAGTCTCTGAAGCAAGAGCCTTTAAGCAGGATGAGCTTCATTAAAGAAGTTATCACCTGGATGGGAATCCTCGCCAGTGAAGGGGATAAGGCTGCACACATCAAGTCTGCTGAGGCAAGTTTTAGTTTCAGAAATGAGATGAGACCCCAGGACTCAACAAGGGCAGCATCAAACTGACTATACATTTTGGTAGAGAACCTATACAAGGAGCTAATCATAAACCGTGGTGAAATACATATATATGTAAAGATGGAAGTTCCACTAAAAGGCTTTACAATATTAGAGGTTAATATTTTAATGATATCTCTTTAAATAATATATCATCTTTTGAACAAGCTAATACTTTATAAATGAGAATCTTTAAACCAAGTGTAATTGAGCTACAGTGTTTCTACAGTGGTGTCCCCTCATCCTGAATCTCTTTTAACACTCATTGATTTCTGCCAGACACTCATTGGAAGAATTAATTTATTTATGAACTTGTCATTACAAGTAATTGATTAAGATGTCCTTCCTTAAAGATTTAATTATGCCCAAAGATAAAAGATTTGCTAATTATTGTCTTTTATCTAATTGAAGCTTTGTATTACAAATAAAGTTCAAAGGTTTAAGACGGTTGCCCTTTCAACCATTTGGGCAAAGATGAGAATTTAATTAGAGGGGAGCCCATGTTCTCACTAGCATCTTCAGATGTATTCCAGGAGTCGTTCTGGTAACCGAATTGATGACTGTTCAATGTGCAGAGACCCCAGAAAATCTTTTAACCTCTTTATCTTCCACATGTTTTCACAGCATTGCTCTTTGTTTTGGATCCATCAAGCAATTTGACAGTCTGACCCAGCTAGTGAAATATCTTAAAACAAAGATTAAGAACTTCCACATTTCTTTTTCTTCCAACTTTACTTTCTCTTAGATAGCAACAATAAGAACAATTGCTAAAAATGCAGGCTTTCGGGTCTTGAGAAAGAGATAGCAGCAATAAACTCACTTAAGAATTGCTCTTAATTGAGGACTAGAGCTAAGAAACACCAGAGTCCAAATATCAACATTTCTTAATAGTAAACAATTCAGAAAAGAATACTACATAGGAAGTTTCTTTCTGTGTCATTACACAAACACATGAACTTGTTGGCTCGTTTCATAATAGCAAAAATCAAGAAAGAGACACATCCACATAACAGCAAATCCTAACATACAAATACCTTAATTTTCAGGCTTCCTGGGATGAGACCACATTTGCACAAACCTGAAGCACAAAGCTATCCTGTTTGGTACACGCATACATCTATCAGTACCGCATGCAAACACCACCTGCAGGAACTGCACTTGCAAACGATAGCAAAGATATCACACTGTGTTCATAATTACTAGGTTTTGCACACAGCTGCAGATACGCAGCTCTGAAGAGCTGACCCACTGGGAAGCCCTCATCCCCCCAACTGCATTCACTGTTAGCATAGAGAACCCAAGGCTCAGGTGACACTTCTGCCCCACGGAGACCAAGACTTTGTGGCAGAAGGTGGGCAAAGGCCCTGACAGCCCCCATTAGACACATAACGATTGCCCTGAAACTGTAAGCTAGTCCAAGTAGGTATTTGGTCATAATAAATGCCCACTAGGCTACTACCTAATGAAATCGCTTGACATTTATACATGTAATTAAAACAAGTATACTCAATCAATCCATCCATAGATAATCAAACTATAATTTTGAAAGTCTCCTTGATTTATTACGTAGTTTGTAGGAATAGAATACTTAATAGCTCAGTGAGCCAGTGTTTCCTCACTTTTTATTTTGTATTACCTCAAAAAAACACATATTGGACGCTTGAAACTGTGAATGACCTTTGAGTGCCCTTTACCAAAATAACCGCACACCAAAATATTCTTGAATTCAAGTAATTGGCCCAAATTCCTACAATTTCTTATTACTTCTGAGAAGAATTAACCAAGTAAGTTTCCATGCACACAGTGGAGCCACCCAGGCTGAAAGAGGGAAAGATACTCATTAAATTAATTTAAATTTAATTTAATTTAATAAATTACTATTCATTAAATTACTAGTAAAAATACTAGAAGATGCAGGTTTTGTGTGAGCACTGCCATAAACATCAGTCATCTTCTATAGAAAAGAGAGCAAGATATAGGATCAAGGAGTTGCAATTTGGAGTCAATGAGTTCTGTTCAATAGTACAAGTCACACCAAGTGCCAGCCAAAGTGCCTCAAACAGCTCTGGAAAGACGGAACAGATCTGTATAAAGGGAAGCTTATTCTCTTCTCCTTTGACAATTAGCATCCTGGTTATAAAGATCAAAATAGATGTTTTTTCCAGAAGTACTTCGCCCACAGATCATTGAATGTTGGATTACTCAGATCTTGACAAGATCCAAAATTTCACCCTCTCGTCAGAGTAAGCTACTGTGCAAGACCAGTACCAGTGAGCAGAGAATCTGGCGTGACTCAAATATTACAAACCATTTCACATTTGCAGCAGCATAACCAAAAAGCTTACAAGATCCCAAGCTTAAGTACCCTTGCACAGTTCCTTTTTGTCTTTTCTGGGAGGTTTTCCGTTTATCAGGAAAACTCGCACCGCTCCTTGCATTCTGAATGCCATGCACAGGGAAGTTTCTAGTGTGCTGCTCACACTAGAATTGTCAATTCCCATTAATACTACTAATAGTAAAAAGATGCTTCAAAGGCACAGGAGCTGTACTTTTTTTTTTCTTACAGTTGTAGAATTGTAGAAGTGTATCTTCCTACAATTTTTTTTATAATCATTTCCAGATGAAATACCTTCTTGCAAAAGCTATGAACCACTGCTTTGCACCTAAACTTTCCTAAAATTAAAATCACAGTTTTCTATCATCAGTATGATGGGACTGAAGTGGAATTCCAAAACTGCTGAAGATGGTTAAGGTTCAAATCTTACACTTCTGATCTATAGCTTTTGGATGCAAGTTTCAATGCCCATTAACTCACATCATCTTCTGCAGGAATTCAGTAAACTTTGCACCTCACTGACACCCAGATGCTTAAACCAAAGCAAGTTTTGATATTTTCTTTTTTAAAAAAAAAAAAAAAAAATCAGCAAAATAAGCATGGGCAGGCACACATTTCTTCACTTCTTAAGGTTACAGCTCAAATCTCAAGAACATCTAATCAAACACACCTTTTCAAAATCTTACACTGTATCATTCCAGAAAAAATGTTATAGCCCTAATAAACTTGTTCTAGCTACTTGGCAAGCTCAGTTCTTTCCATCTCACTTCAATTTTCACCCAAGTGCAGGAGATGTCACTGGGAAACCAACCAGTATAGGCACCCGGTTCTTTATGCTGCCTAGTGGTGCAACTCCTTCCATTTCTGCTGCGTGTTTAACTATGGGTTAAGCGTTACATCCTGAAGAGCAAACCTGCAGTGAATGTACCACAACCAACAAAATCCCATATATACCTTAAGGTTGTGCCTAGTTTGTTTCCCAGAGAAAGAAAAAAATTAATAATTTTCTCAGCAATTTCTGCCTTCTTCCTCAAAAATCACTGCCTTTGAAGCTGGAAGAGTAAAACCAAGAACTCAGCAGTTTTAAAAATAAAACTGTTATATCTACACAGAATGCGTATGTTCTCAGCACGCTCCAAAGCATTATCTAAGGGGAATCCTACCCCCCCAAGATGCTCCAGAGCTTTGTACAGAATCAAGACCACTACCAAGCCTGGATTTGTGCAGTGGCCATTTCCTTAGATCTTCATTTATGAGCAACGATGTAAAATCAAGTTGACAATATAGAAGAAAGCAAGCTCTCCTCCCCTATTCTAAATGCTGATTAAATATTAATATTTTCTTTAAATGAAACAGTGGATTATCAGAAGAGAGAAATAAAAGCACTTGCTACGACCTGAAAAAAAAAATCTATGGTAATTTACTGTAAAGCATTTGTCTTTGTAAAAAGAGACAGAACTTGCGAGACAGGGATTTGTAAGCGTTCCCCTAGAAACATGCCGTATTGAGCTAGGCAAATACAATCATCTCTGCTCAAATAATATTTAAAGTTTCAATATTATTCTCTTCAGTTTTGTAGTACTTTGCTCTCAAATTGCTGTCCACATTGCAACCAAATTTCACCACTAGTGAGGCTCACCAGCATCGCTGATAACAGAGCAATTAGGTGATCTTACCAGAGTTTCTGAACCTGCTCATCATGCAAATAGTATCAAGAATTACCTGCAGCATATCAGAGAAAAGCAGTATTAACAGCAAAATGTTGGATGAGAAAGTAAAACTAACCAGAATTAGAACAGCTCAAAATTGCCTAGAAAAAAAATTTATATGCAACAAGGAGAAATTCCAACCAATGCATTTTTTTCTTTAGATATTGATCTTACTGAATAAACAGTTCAGCTCTCCAGCAGCTAAGTGGGGTGGTCACCAGCAGCTAATGCATTATTGCTGTGAGCACCTTTGTGAAACCTTTATCTAATGCTCTCACTGAAGTCAGTAGACAATCTGCCTCCTGCTTGTCTCATACCAGAATATGCACTTTCACATTCAAATACTCACAAATTTCAGATTCTACAAGTTTCTGCTCAGCTACATATTTTTTTCCTTTTAGATTCAAAATTTGGAAAGGCTACACAGCTAAGTATGCCTGTAAGAGTTTTCCATCCTTGATGGATGATGCTATCTTACATGGTGATTTACTTCATTGTTTCTCAAGGGACTGCAAGTTCAGGATGAGGACCTAGTCCCTGCATGACAGGTCCCGCTCTCAGAATAGAAATTGGAAAAGGAACATGAAGTGTCCTCATATGGGAGAGAAGCTTGCATCTTGTCAGATTTTTATGTGGTTTATTTATTTTCATAAGTAAGCTGTAGTATCTGGGCATCTCCTGGTATTATTTATAGGCATTTCTATAGAGCTCATAATCACAGTATCTGAGTGCCTCGCACTATTTACGATATGCCATTTATCTCTAGAGGGTAGAGCTCTCCTCCTTTCTGCTTTGAAGACGGCTTCTGATAGAGATAAGGTACACATGATTAACGCCTTCTGCACTTGGCATCTTGTGACATGGCTGCTTGGGGAAATGCGAGTCTTTAATCACACTCTAAAGCAGAGGATTTGAGTTGTTTGATCTTTTCTGGACTGTACCTCTTCCTCCAAATATAGAGTACAGTCAATGTCAAAATATAAGAAGAGAACAGGAAATTCCATAGAAAAATCAGCAACTGCAGTTTTCTTCTTCTTCTCCTGAAAAGCCTGAAATGACAAAGTATCTCCCTTAAAGGAATACAAACTTCAACAATGTCCCCATGTTAGGTAGATTCTGCTCCAGTGGGACTTCATTTCAAACATGTCTCAGGGCTTTCCAGTATTCCAGGGAACATTTTTTTCCCCGGTCTGAGAAGATCAGGATGTTTCCTGAGAGGCTGAGAGATGGAGAAATGAAGCATCTTCCGTACTGACTGACACTAAACAGTATTTTTCCTTACTGGCATAATCTTGCATATCCAGTGAGAGGATTCCAAATCACCTTGATGAATGATCTGTTTCTTCAGCCCCACTGAAAGGGCTGAGCTTTGTTCTTTTATACAAAACATACAGAAAAATGCAATCAGCTGATAAACAGCAAGTCTTTGATGCTGTCGCCTCTTCAAAAATATATTTAGGAAAAAGAGTAAACAGAAGCCATGTCAAAGAGATTATTTAAGAGGATGAGGTTTCTCATAGCTCAGGACTATTTTATCAAAGCCAATAGGTTTCAATCTCTGAAGAAATATAAGGTTTTAAACAGAAAAATTGTAAATATAAACAATATATTTTGGTCTCTAAGGAAAAGTTTTCTAATCCTAATTCACACCCCTAAGGATATTACTCATCCTTAGAAGACCTCGTTAGAAAAGACTAGAGAAAGATCAAAGAAGAAAACCCATCAACAAAGGTAACTTAGATTATAAGCTCTTTGGCTTTCCTTGGTTATGTATCTTCAGTACCTGACACATTGACCATAAGCAGAACTGGAATATAAACCAACAAACAGCATTTCCTCACTGGAGTAACTACTGAAAAAAAAATTCTATCGACATTCCCTTCATTGATTAAATTAATTTGCATGGACTTTGCTGACACACAAATTTCACAAACATTTCCATTATTAAGATTTCTGAAAGAAGGGCAACTGCCAGAGGACAAAATTTGTGAGAACATAATTTAATTCTAAAGATATCCCCTAAATAGCTCCAAAAGGCACACTATGAACATGCATCTCCAGAAGCTTAGCGCATATAGCTTCAGGAAGCGTCACCAGAAGTATATTCTGAGTGAGGTGGTGTCAGCTTAGACAGATAGACGTTATTTCTATAAGATGACTCATTTACTAGTTGCCAGATACTTCCCCATCCACATCTTCTATCCCATTAGAAACAGCAATATGATTTTTCACATGACAGATACAGAAACGCTGGTTATAGAAGAGCTGAATTCTCAGATGTGTTGAGCACTCAAGAAAAGTCTGGCTAACTAATCCTTCCG
This sequence comes from Numenius arquata, assembly GCF_964106895.1. Classification (NCBI taxonomy): domain Eukaryota; kingdom Metazoa; phylum Chordata; class Aves; order Charadriiformes; family Scolopacidae; genus Numenius; species Numenius arquata. The sequence continues at coordinate 15,289,649 of NC_133588.1, read as the reverse complement.
GTGTCAAAATAGGAACAAAGCTCTTTTGACAAATTACTTCCATAATGATGAATGAGGGATCCTTTGGAAATCAGCCCCAGGGTTAGGGTTCTTTATGCTTCTTACTTTGGAAAGTCCTCAGAGGTACTGCTCATTCTAAACATATCAGGAATGTAAAACATATTCCAAAAGAAAAATAGAAGACAGCAAGCAACTATGATGGTATGCCCAAGAAATCCTAATATTTTCACCACCTAGCAAATTTCAAGTCTGGAGATACTCAAACTCTGAAGACATTCAAAACCTGCCTGGATGCATTCCTGTCCAGCCTGCTCTGGGTGAACCCGCTTTGGCAGGAGGTTGGACTGGATTATTTCTGCAGGTCCCTTCCAACTACTAGCTAGAGCTACTCTCACTAAGAGCTTCTCATTATCATAAAATTTACATGATCTATAGGCTGAACGACACTCTTCAATGCAATAATCAAAGGCATATTAATTTGACAAAAATGATCAAAAGATCATACAGCATTCAGGGACATTGCAAATAATCTTTCCCAAGGTCCTGAAAAAAATAATAGCAAAACAAAACACTTTTTTCCACTATGTTCTTAAGATAATCCCTTAAAAACAACAATACTGTACACAGCATGTCACACATTTCAAGCACAATAAGGACACTAACTGGTGTTCTGGAGCAGACCTGTAAAATGGTGTATGAATTCTTTGCTGAGAACACATGAAGCATCCTTTGATTAGCGCATTATCATGGACACTTTCAGTAACACTTGAGCAGTGAAGGTCATGTACACTGAATAACGTCAGATCGTTTCAATAACAGGTCACAGAATCTCTTTTAAATGTTCCAACAAGCCATGGTATTTTAGGTTAGGATACCTGAAACGCTGTGTCCTAGAGATGCAGTTCAAAGCATACACTGTGGAAAACAAGTGCTAAGACATCTCCCTGACACCAACAGGTAACTCTCTCTGACAAGTTTATTTCCAGATATTTCACCAAAGCCTGGCTCAAGGCCAAGTGCAGGTCTACACTTACCTTAATATAGCAAAGGCACAATTGCAAACTGCAAAAGCCCTCAGTCCTGTTAAACATTTCAAGCCAAAAAAACCCAAAAGATAGATATGTTTATTTACTCAGACCTAAAGACAAAAGTTAAATTCAGGAAATCCCTTGTAAACTCACAGGATAAAGTGTGGTTTCTCCATGAATGACCTCAACATTTTATCATTCCGGATTTTGGCTGCGTAGCATCATCTTCTGATCTCAAGACATTGATATTTGAGATTAAGTCTTTTTATGGGTTTTCTCCAAGTGTCTAAAGAAGCTTCCCAAGGTAGTATACATTAAACCTAACCACTAACTACACAGAACGACTTAATTTTATGTACAACCATGTAAATGAACCATGTCTACTTTTTCCAGAACTGGTATTTCTGAAAACATTTTAATATTAAATTTGAGTTTCAGGAAAGTTCTTGTAACCATGTGACAGGAAAACATACCATCTTTTTATTACACTGATTTACCAGATTACCAAAACCAAGACATGTCCGCACGCTGGAGCTGTTAAACACTCAGATACTACAGATTCAAGGAGGACATGCCAGATTTATACCAGCTTTCAAGAATGACACCGTGACACACTGTGGTTTGAGATGCTGCAGTTATTCCCATGTTAAGTATAGAAGATAACTGATAGCTCAAATAGCATTGCACAGTAATGACTGAGATTTTAATGATAACTTTATTAATAATGTAGCAAACTAATGCTGATGAAATCTCTAACATTCTTTTTAACTGCTCTGAGTAATAAGAAATTGATCCATTTAAGCTCGTTTTCCTGTAAGTTAAAAGAACACCATAAAAGCTACCATTCCTCCTTCAAGCTGGCTCTCGCCTCTCGTGAGAGAGTGGGACAGTAGTGAAACAACTGTACACAGAGTACCCCAATAAGCAGAGAGTTCTCCAAAGGTTTTGCTGAAGCATTTTACTATGACAGACTTATGTTGGTGCTCTGAGTCAGTATTTCTTCCATTTTCATGAGACAGTTTTCCTTTATATGCTTTGTTTCTTTAAAACAGAAGGGAGGATTCCTGTAACCGTCCTGGTCCTTTTAATGACTTTTCTAAGGCTAAAGTAGAGTTTATTTTGAAGAACTCATGGCAACATGTGCCAGCTTCCAAACCTAAATCAAGACATACACGCCATTATTAAGATCTATTGTAGTATGGGTTTCTGGAGGTCACAGTACAACCTCTATTCCTTCTTGCTGAAGAAGATACCATTAACTTCAACAGAATTCCAGTGTTGCTAAATATTTCCTTTAAAGACCATACAATTTATCATGACCAGTAATACCTTCTTGACAGCTGTCAAGATTTTTAAATCTTCTGACGGATAAAAAAAAACACTACCGAAAACTGATGTTCATTAACAACAGCTTTCTCTTCCATAGCGTTTCACCATCTTTTATCTATTACATGTTAACCTGATAATCCTAAGTATCTGTCAAAGTTTAGCCCTGAGGAAACCATTTGGCACTTAAAAGAATTAAGGTTCTTTAAATTATCTAGAAATAGAATTTTCATTAAAGGAAAAAAAATAATCCATATTTTAGAAGCTAATTTTCATCTTTTGTAAATGGTGTAACTTACAGCTAAATCATTGGAAATTATAACTAGCTCTACAAGTTGAAACACCAAAAAGCTGAGTTCTGCCAAGTTACTGGCCTATTAATCCAATATAATCCACATCCTTAAAATAACATCTTCAGAAGGATTGTGGCTATATCCATCTGTTCAAGCGCTGAATATTTTATTATGTCTTACAGAAACACCAACGCATTATAGAAGTGTCATCTAGTGATGTTTTAATTCTTTTTATATCTGACTAGCTAAAGACATCTCTGTTCCAGAGCACCGGAGTTAGCAAGTAAACTAACATCCCACCACCGTTCAACAAGAGTAAGCCAGTGGGGAACATGTTTAAAACAGCATAAGATACAAGAAATCAAAGCCAACACAACTTAGCAGAAGACACTTTTATATCTTAAGTTCATTTAAACAAATAGCCAAGCTATTGATCTCAGTGGAACAACACTGGTGTTAGAGTCTCTAACAGAGTCTTACCACTTCAAAAGGTGCATGTCTGGACCCAAGAAAACACTTCTGAATTTCAGAAATATCTTGGAATTTGAGTGGTACCTGATTCTCACTAATGAAACCTCATTCCTTGAGGAGCTATCACAGACACGGGCATTTAATTCCACTCAAAAGGACCCAGAATTCTAATGGACTTGCATATTGGGGTGTCTCTTTTTATATGCCTCAGTTTTCATCTTAGGATTAATGGCAGACAGAACCAAGTAGGGTCTGATACTCATTTACACTCCAATAGCAAAAAATGGTCTTATAACAGGCACCAGCATAATTGCAGTGTAACCAGACAAACTCAAGGATAAGAGAGGTCAATTCCCAAAGATTTACATCCACGTTATCAGCTCACTCTGCTCTTAGAAACTACAAAAATTCAAGTAACAGTGATGAAAAACTTTTTTTATGTAAATGCTACTAAAAACATACAGAAATCAGTAGAAAATTATAACTACTTTAAACCAAGCTGTAGAATTTTATGGTAAGGATATAATTTTCTGCTAAGTTTTACAGACGTGCCCAGAAATAAAACACCAGGCCTCTATTGAGTTTTATAGGGCTTTTCTGTAAGAATTACAAACAGTGGTATTCAAACAATACTTGTGGATCAGTGTGCCAGCAGCCCTGAAGCTAAACCAGGCATTGAATAATTTGGGATAATGAACAAATTCATAAAAAGTCAGTGGCTGTTTGTCAGTAATCTGTGAACAGACAAAGTGGTAAATTCATTAAATAAAAAACTCCTGGCTGTGAATAGTTCACCCAACTTTACTGCTTTGCCTTTAAGGGACTGCCTGAAGGGCTTATAACTCCACAGCATTCTTGCCAGGTAATTTGTGCAGCATTTTTTAGCAACAGTTAAATTAAAAAGCCCTTATGGGAAAACTCAATGAATTTAATAGAGATGAAATCAATATGGTTCTGCAGAAATTACTCTACAATGTTCAGTTAGATCCTCTCCCCCAGACTCAGCCCCTTCACAGTGCATAGTATGGTCAAAGCAGCATAAGAGAATCCTAAACCGGTGATTACAACTGCAGGGAAAATCTCCAGGGAAAGCACTGAGACCCTACCAGAGCTTGTTCTGCACCTGGAAGAAGAGGACAGCATGAAACCAAGGAGTGAGGCAGTTCTTAGAACCACCCAAGGATGTTGATGCAGCTTAGCTAGGAAAGAACTTCTGCCAAGAACCTCTCAAGTAGCTTAGTACGAGGAAAGCTTAAATGCCTTTCAACTTAGAATTTGAGACAGTGTCCTTTCTCTGGAGTCAAGTAGCCCATAGAATTAATATGGGAATTCCATCTCAACTAGGGGACCACAGCAAAGCTGGGTAAATCTGGTGAAATACCATCTTTTGCCACTCCCTTATGCTTACACCTTCTTCACTTAATAGGAAACTAAATGTGGAGAAGTCAACAATACGGGAAGCACAACAAAGCCCACTCTTTCCCAGATGAATAAACATGTCCTGAAAAGCCCAAGTGAGGCCCATGAAATGAAAGTAACCACAGGGGGTACAGCCAACATTGATGGAGCCTCATTAATACAGGGAGATCCTAACAAAATTCCCTTTAGGATCAAAAGCCTCACAATAAAGGTGTCTGGGGTGGTGAGAATAACATCAGTAGCAAATTTTACCACACTTTGCACTGGTATTAGTTCAGGTTATAAGACAATATACACCCACCACCATCCCCCATATTCAGTTTCCACAGGGCTGAAAAGTCAGACAGTAAATCCAACAGATGGAAAGATGGTTCTGCACCTAAGAACTCCCAATTTTAGGTGTAACTCTGCTTTCCTCTCTTCCTGGGACACCATGTGGAAAAATATACACTGCAAGATACACTGGTTAGCATGGAAAGTATAGCAGCACTTTAGACACAGGGGTGGGAGACAAGATCAGAAGACTCCATCTGCCAACAGTTGTTTAAATTCAAGGGAAAGTATTTAAATCTTGTCCCTTTGCTTTTACGCTTTCTCCTGGCTAGCTTTCTAAAGCTTAGTTTTAGTACCCAAGCTCACCTAAGAGGATGACCAAGGGAAAAAGCGTAGCTGAAATCAACACACTCTGAGACCTGTTTAGATTTTATAGCTTTGTTTAGTACTGAATACATCCATTAAAGTGCAGTTACCACAATAATAGATGTAGATATCACTAATTACAATACTAGATTTTAAATGCAACTTGAGTGTCTCCAGTGGCTTTTAAAGTGGTGTAATACCACAGCCAATTCCAATTTAATTAAAACTATCAGTTTAATTTAGTTTACATTTACAGCTAAAAAACTTTTAAAAATCCAAACTTTACAGCCATTCTATACCTCTATTCCAAATATTCATATTAGGTACAGGGAAAGTCTGAATATTTCTTTTGATAAGTAACTTTATTTATCTTTTTGCCCATCCATACTTACATGTCATCTTATTCTTTACTTACCTCAGAGCGGAAAAATGCACACAATTCCCTTTCCTTTACTTAAGGGATGTACGTGCATTTTTTCCACTCAGTGCTTAAAGAATTGGACAAATAAATCCCACTGGTAATTACAATACGTAATCTTATCTGAGGTTCAATCTGTTGCACTAAAAATCTCCCTTGTGACATCTAAAAGAGTAGACAGATATAATGGAAGATTTCTGGAGTCTGTTCTGCTGTCCTACATCACTGAAGCCAACAGCAACAGGACTGGGCTCAGAAAATTGCCTCAAGCCTCTAAGCATAAAACTTTGACTTTTAAAGGAGTCCATGAAAACTGACTCATTCTTCTGCCCTTTGGAAATTCCCAGCTTGCATCCCTATTTGTGAGAAGGATTATTTTTATTTTTATATAGTGGTAGTATTTAGAGGCCCCAACAGAGATCAGGGCCCCATTGTACTAGGCACTGAGCAAGCCCACAGCAGAGCCCGTGCTCTGGAAAACTGACAGAGAAGTGAGAGGGGAAGCAGAGGCACAAGGAAGTTTGCTCAAGATCACACGACACATCATTAACAGGCCAAGACCTTCTGGCTCTCTATAAGGTTAAGGAACTAAAGATCTCCAACAAGATGAACTCTTAGAACAGAAGAAACGATACTGTCTTTTTAACGTTTATGTAGCAAAACGTCCCTTACTCACCTGTAAAAACACAATATAATGAATATTGTCAGACACAAGATACTGGTCTACAATACTCACAGCTCTGATCCACCATGGAAGCGCTGATACTCCATCCAGCCTTCAAAATGAAGGCAGATTTCAGGATCAGGGACACCAAAGAACTTCTGCATTCATTAGCAAACAGTGCCTGACTTTGGTTCATCTTCACTATATCATGCTCAGTCCTCTTCAGAAATTATAAATACTACTACTAATTTGCTATTTTTCTGGAAGCAACACTTGCACCGACTCTCAAAAAACAGACATGTCCCCATTAAAATTACACTGCTGCCATTGATTTGAGAGGAATCAGAACCAAGACACTGCAAAGAAAGGAGACTAGGAGTTCAGCCCCCCGGTACTGTATGACTTGACAGCCTCCAGTTGCTATCTTCCTCTGCTCAGTACAGCATCAAACCCCCCAAAAAAGTACTTTTTTTTTTTTTTCCAAAAGAAGTAGGCTGGGTAGCTCCAAAGAAATACTGTTCTCTAAAATTTGAGCAGGGAAAAAAAACTACAAGGGGCAGCAGTTGTACTTAATCTGCCAAGTGAATTATTATAGCTTTTCCCAAAAGATTTTGAAGTTCCAAATGCTGGAGCAGTGGAGGATCTGTAGCCTTTGTTGGCTTTTTGTTCAAGACCATTCAGTGCCAGCTGGGATTTTAAAAGCTGCACAGGAAAGCCCAGGTTGGCTTCAGAGCTCTTATCTTTACCAAAGAGTGGTCAACTGACTAGAGGTTTATGAATAGTTTACAATTTTAGTTCTTAAGTATGCTTTCTAGAAAATCTAGCATGTGGTTCAAGTTGTTAAGATATTTATGCCTTAATGCAGTGTTTGTTCTAGCACAGAACTAGGCCAGAAAGAGCTACATTGTTGTGGCACAACCAGCTGATTAAATCCAAACTACAAGGTACTTTTGAACGAAGATGAACATTAATCAAGCGTATCATTCATGAAGTAGCAAGTGTCCTAAAAGTTTCCCTTTCTAATGCACTTTCTAAATCACTTTCACTCCCTTTCTAAAGCACTTTACCCAACTGCAAGAACTACTGCATGACTTAGTTCTTTCCCAGAAATTGTAAAATTTCCAGTAAGAAATGTTCAGGAAATTCTTCAAAGTATTGATTTTTCTCAGAACCATGTATCTGTTCCACCTTCATCATGTTATCAGTCAAGAAGTCAAGCGCACTGAAGGCACAAGAGGTGCAGTGGTAGTTGTGTCACAGAAAATCTACCGGGACTAAGCGTAATCCGGGATGAGAGGGGTAAGGTACAGAAACTCGCTTTAAAAATTACACAAGAGGAAAAAAACTTTGATCAGGAGGGCAGAGTACATGTATCATAACAAGGAAGTGAGTGACTGCTGGCACACACCCAGCGCCTGGGGGTCAAACTACAACCTCACCTGCTCGCTTATCTTCTTTAGGCATGGAATTCAGGCTCACCTTCTCATGGCTTCACTTTATGTCAATCTTTCTTGACCAATAGTTGCTATTTAAACATCATCCTTAATGCATCAGTGCCACCACTCAGCAGTTAAGGGACTTGTCATTGTCACACTTCTCAGTAATATGCTGCCATGGACAATGATTGCTGCATCACCATGAGCAGAGAGATGAAAAGCCTCACAGGAAGACTCACACTCAATGTACAGCATTAAACTTTTTAAATAACCTGAGCTACACAGGTTTCAGCTGGCACTCTGGGCACATCCCAGGATCAGTACCTGAGATGATATTCTAGCATTCTCCTGGCAGCCCCGGAAGCTAATTCCCATCTCCCACTCACAATTACAGCCAGTGAAGTCAGCACAGCTCAACCATCTTAAGACCAACAACTGAAAAGAAAATAAAAGTTCCCTGGATTAAGACATAGAAGCAGATTGGAATAAACATTAGAATAGTAGCTTCTCAGCATAAAGAGTTAAAAGCTGACTTTCTAAAGTAAATCACATCCATCTGATACAACTTAAGAACAAGATTATATATTTTTTTTGTAAATTTATATTTTTTTTAAAAACTATGCTAGTGGTGACTAATGGCTACATCCCACTTGCCTGAATTGCATGCTACCCACAGAGTGAACAAGATGAAACCAAAACTTCACTTACATCCAGCGAGCTTAGTCTAGTGTCAGAAATCAAATTTTATTGAAATTTGGATGTGAAAGAAAGATCCTCTCAGATATCCTTTTAACATTCGTTTGGCAACTTTCACTCGCATTTAAGGGGATTTGAAGTCTAGAACCAAAGCTGTTTATTATACTGACACGAGAGTCTCCAAGCAGAGTTTATTCAATATAAACCCTTGGGCTGCGCAAGCCAAAAAGGCTTCCATTCACTTGTCAGAGAGGAGGAAGACGACACGATGACAAATGCTGTCACACAACAGACTCATACCACAGCAGAGATCTTTTTTTGATCAAGAGAATTGCATCCTGAAAACCTGTAAATACCAGCACTCTGCACTGTCACTTACAAATTGCGATAACAGTTTTAACACTGCATCGCTACTGAACTTATTTTCTTATAATAGCTGCTGTACATAAGGAAGCTGGCAACAGCTTTGAGTTTTCATTCATGTGCAATTTCAGTGGATGAGATGAGAAAACCTTTCTGAAAAAATACTTAAATATTTAATAGGTCAAAGTATAACAGCAGCAAACGGAGAGACTGGGAAAAAGGCACAGAAAACATAGGGTGCGATATAGGTTTAAAACACCTGCTTAGAAGACAGGAAACCTGCCTCAAATATGGAGAAGAGTTGAACCTGGATATTACACAAAATCCAGGGGATATTAGGATGTCAGGAAAAAAGGAAGGACATCATTACCGTCTGGAACTGCAGTTTCCCATTTCACTTTTTTCCCCTGAGCTCAAGGGGATATTGGGATATACTATCCCTGGCTGTGATCTCTTCAGGCATTCTGGTAATTGGCACCTTCCAACAGGCCAACTATAAATCCCTCTACTCAGTAAGCTTTTATGAAAACTTACATTCAAGAAATGGGGTATTTGATTTTGAGAAAATATTGCTAAGATACATAAAGGAGGGCGAAAGGAGCTGGATTAGACTGAAAAGTGCCTTCAACATTTGGCACTTGGCAGTAGTTCCTGCCCTCACATCACGGATCACTGCTATTAATGATGCATTGAGGTGTCCACTTGAAAGAGAACACAGAATCCCACGAGTCATGATTGATGGTGTAATGCAAGTTGTGTTTAGAGAGCATGTACCCATGTTTATACGTCAGTTACTTGGAAACCATGTGCCAATAGCTATTTTTTAATTTACATGTACAACCTAACAGAAACATTTCCACCACATTAAAGACAGTGTACAGTATTTCACTGTGGCTTCTGGTTCCACTCTAATGATGTCAAAGTCATATATTTACATTTACTTGAGAGCCTGCCAGTTCCAGGAGCACTACAGAAATGTGTCACAGGATGCTGCTTTGACGCCATTCCAGTGTACCTTTAGAACTATCATTCTGTCAGCTTTTTTTTCCTAAGCTTTCTAGCTGTAGAAACACTGAACTGAATAATGCATTTTGTTAGTTAGCTGACATGGAGCTAAAGGTGACTAAAGCATTTAAAGGTTCACTAAGTTACAGTGACACACACAGGAAGAATGCAACTGGTGAGGCTGCGATACTGGGCTGTAAAACAACTCTATCTAGCACAAATCCTTACTCTTTCCAAGAAGTTTCACAATGGCTACATATCATCTCTAAAAGCTTTCTGGTTTACTACTGAATTATTTCTGGTTGTGGACCCAGATATGCAATCTTGAGATGCCTACAAAAAAGGGTTAAAAACAATACAAGATTAACATCAGTACCAAAAGAACAAGTTTCTAATTGCATTAACTCTGATTATTAAAATAACTACAAAAAAACCCACCCAGTTTTCACACCAGACAAAGTTCACAGCAACTTGTCTTCTGTCAGATGAGTAATGGATGTGAATATCAGAACAAGTGTATCTACCAAGAGCTCCCCTTCTCTTGGCTTTTGGGTAATCCAGTCCAGGAGTTACTGGTAACAGCATTCTCCTGCCATGCACAAGGGGCAGCATTCAGGGAAAAAAAAAAAAACAGTGCCATCTATAAACACAGGTGTTTTTCAAACAGATTAGTGACGTAAAAATAAATTCTACATTTCCATTTGCTTTTCTTTAAAACCAGGAATTCTGACCTTTCCAGAATAACCACAAATGCAATTAAAATTGAATCTACCTCATATTCAGTTCTAACTGCTTTCCTCATCCCTGTTCTATAAGCAATGGTCCCAATAACTCCAACGATCAACATTGCAAACTTTCTTTATATTTACAAAAGCCTTCAGGATACACTCCTAACAGCAAAAGTGCTCCAAGCAGTCTTACCCTAGTAAACGAGCTGGTGTCACTAGTGATGGAGAAATCTCATTTTATCTAATTATGCATGAATGCTTGCAGTGGTGTTTTCAGATTTCTTTGGTTTACAAACATTGACTCTTTATAACATTTTGGAACTCTCACTTCTGGACCAAATTGAGATGAAGAAATAACAAATAAGAATACTGTATCACCGAACTACAGGTTGCATTTCTGGACAGTAGTTTAATTGGGACTTTCAAAGATCACCCAGAACACTCAAGTAACGGGAAACATAGCTCTTGTCCAAAAAATGTCAATATCAGATTTCCCCCTAACTCTCCACTAGTTTCCTATCAATTGGCAGTTGTAGTCCAGGCTTTTGATGATCATAAAGACAAATTGCCAGGAGCCCAGTTGCATCCACTCTTTCTCCCAGGACAGCAACTACAGCCAGCCAGGACAGTTTAACACTGTATCTTGCACTTGAACACCACAGGGTGGGGAAAAAGGTTGTTGCTGAAGAGCCCCAAGCGCACCTTTCACTAGCACCTACAGCCTGCTGCATCCCAAGGTTAGCCACTCTGCTGCAGACACACAAGGTATTAAAATAGGCATTTTAACTTTAACTGGTGGTTGGCAAGGAACCATCTAGTTTCTGGTTATCTCTGTTGAACTTTTGAAAGTAGATATGCACACTTCATACCCAGAGCAGGTCACAGAAGACTGTGGTTCTTGCAAACCGAAATGCCTCAGCAATATGAAGAATACACACACAGACTACAGATGCTATGGTCATTCACTTATCTTCTGAACCAAAGACAGCTGCATTTTAAAGAGGGAAAATAACACTAAATAGATATCTCAGAAAGTAAAAATACCAACCCTTAGCTGCTGTCACTAGTCACCTCAGAATCGCTATTGCAGCATTTAAAGGAAACTATAGCCAGACTTTAGACAGACTGCTGCTGCCCAAAGTGAAATATAGCCAGTAAGGAAACTCTCTACTCTATGAAGAAGATTATAGACGTTTTAATAGTGTAAGTAAAGAGGGCACCACTATTTCATATCATAAAACAGAAGTTTTATGATTTCATATCATAAAAGAAGTAGTACAAAAAAGCACCTTAAAATATTTATTTGGAAAATGCTGACCAAATTTTGTCCAGCTTCGCAAAGAATCTAAAATGCAAGGTGTCAGCTTACATGAGAAAAGATGCAATTAACCAAGTGAAATGAAGTTTTAAAATGCAGTTCCATGGCTTGGGCTACTCCTTTGATTATTGTCTGAAAACACCTTTTACAGACAGATGTCTTAGAAAGATCGTCAAGTTTGTTCTTATTCTTACAGAGAAGAATGGGCTTCTGGAGCCCAGTGTTTCCATACAAGTTAATCACAAGCACAGCCTTCACTGTTAGCAATGGCACTAACCTCAGTATGATTCAGCCATCAGTCATCACTCTCTAAACTCTTACTGCATCAGTGGGTATTTCCTATCAAGGCAGGACCATGGAACAGTAGCATATATGGCACAGCATCCTCCTCGGTGATGCACAACCCTTTTTACTGCATATCCACAACAGACCACACAAAGCATCATCCTAAGTCACCAAAAGCTCAGGAATACTACTGATAAGCTGATGAGCCTGTTCTGACTAAAATTTACCCACTGAAGTAACTGGGGTAGCAGAGGAGTGGCTACCTTAAGAACAGTGATGATAAGGCAAATGTAGTAGAGCAAGTCCACATGCCAGCCTGAAAGCCTCTGAGTGGATGGTTTAAAAGCCCAGGTAGCCATGTGCTCAGAACTCAGATTTTGCTTAACTACTTCAGTACAAGAAAAGTTAGCAGAATATAAAAAATTAATTTTGATGAAGTTCTGCATAAGCTTTCTGCAATTACCAAATAAAGTGCCTCTACAGCTTCTGCCTTACAACTGAACCATGGTTATTATCAATTTGCTCTTGATATAAGAAAGTGATTCTCATGTACTTACACCTGCTCTCTGAAGGCAGAGAAAATGGTTCATGAAGTTCCCATTAGCATACAAAAGCAGCAACATCTGCTGGGAGTTTTAAGAGGCTTATTGCTGTCACTTCATCAGCACCACAGGCTACAGTGGGCCACCCCTGCCCTCATCAGCACTCAAGGTATGGCTTCAAGAGATGAGGGGATAACTTGACCACACAACAGCTCCTGCAAAACTTCTGTATCTATAAAAAGAAAAAAGCTCTACTCTTGCTTGCTGAGGACAGGTAATCCACCTATACTGATTCCTCCTTGCATAAACCTTTAAACAGGATCGTACCTGAAGTCATTAATCCTCTCGTACGACATGCGTCTTAAGTGAAGTAGCATTTTTAACAAGCAAGATACAAAACCTAATGGCGAGTTCCCTTCCATGTGCTGTAGCTGTAGCACCATCTAGAGGATTTAAGATAGAAATGCCTCACACAATGGGCAAAAAAAACTGGGAAGCTGCTCTCAAGTTGTGGTAAAATATATTTACACAAAAAATATTCTGAGTGCATTTTCATTCTAACATTTGTCCACAGAGTATCTTTAAAATCGTTTCATACATGCCTACATGACATACAGTTTTTCTTACATACTTTCTTTGTTTATGATATATGGATTCGTGGAGGTAACAGAAGATTAAAACTATCAACAGTCAGATTGGGAAAGACCTTGATCTCATCCACTCTAGCTCACGCACTTGCTACAAGACCTTTTTCAGGTGAAGAAAGGCAGGACCTTCCCTATAGTCTTGCTCATAACCTCTCAGGATGAGTAACTCTGTTTTCCTTAATTTTCACGTTTTAAAGGAGGTCTTTTAATAAAACCAAAGCCAAATTTCAATCAGGAAAAAGGGAAGACATTTTTAATTAAAAAATAGAGACTATGTATATTTATTATATATTTTATTATATTTCACACATAGGAGGTCCCAGAAACAACTGACTGTTCATTGCAGAATTACTAAAAGAGGAGGCGACAGATAGGTACCACCCTGGAGCCCTACTGATTGTTTTCTCCATCCAGAGACACCCCAAACCTCTCTTTGACTATTTCAGGCACCATCTCCCCCATAACTTAACTCTGCTACCTCCACAAAATAACATTTTTGCTCTTGAAGCCTTCTGGGAGTAGCAAAGTCTGATCCTTCATTACTTCTACAAAACTCTGAGCCAGCTCCTCACAAACTGGAAGGCCAAGAATTAATTGAGAATATTCAGTGTGATTGCTCCACAGAGTTTGCGGGCAATAAATCCAAACTCCCATTCATTGATGTGTGACTGACCAGCAGCAGGATCTACAGTAACACATCTGCATTAAAAATTCAAAATTTCATACACCTCAACATAATTTGTATTTTTCTTTCTCTCAGTACTTTGTCAAAATAATAATGTAGAACCAAATAATGTAATTTATTTTAGGTACTTGTAAGGGCTGTGTGCTAAAAATGGACTCTAAGCTTTCAGCTGCTGTGCCACATTATCTGCTTCTACCAAGTTTGCTTGGAGGCTACTTTTTAGAAATAAAAAGCCATAGAGGAAAAAATTGAAAGAACTAACTGTATGATCATCAACAGCATCACTACTGGTCATGCATGAGTTCATTCCACTTTATAGGCCAACAAAACTTCTGGAGATCTCCTACAGCATGGGCAAGGGAGCTATCAGAATAGCTGGCATACTTTTACAGTCACTTGTAATCACAATTACTGGTTACAAAAAGTTAAGTTCTTCCTGAACTTAATCGATTTATGCTATTTCATAATGGCTGTCAGCAAATCAAGATTGTTTACGGCACTTCAGTGTAGCCCAAGTCCCTCAGTGTGTCTAAACAACATGACGCTTCACTCCCTCCCTCCCTCTTCCTGGTCTCCAAGTTGAAGCAGCAAGGAAGGAATGAAATTCTCATGTACTTACCAGCAAAATCCTCTTCATACTTTCCATGTGGAGAATCACATCTTCTGTCATAGCTTGGAAAAAAAAATTAGAAAAGTTTTAAGTATTTTCCATCTTTCAGTTGATTTTTTTTTCCCCTCAATCTTAACTATAAATGCCAAAATTAGTCCAAACACCAGACTACAAGTGCAAGCATCTGAAGTTTAGGCTTCTCACTTGCTACTTTTACCAGTACATATTTGAACTTATTCACACGAGAAGCACTTGCAAGATTCCAATCCTAGATTATGAGGAGTTTCTGGTTCTCAAGCAGTATCACTCTGTTCCTAATACCGCATTCACTCCTGTACATCAAAAGAATAATTATGTTGCTTGGAATCTGAATTCTCAGTTAAATTTCAAGTAACCAAGAAAATATTTTCATCTGTTGTTATGTGTCTAAGTCGGCAACAAAGCCTATCTGAGCGTCTATAAAGTCGGCATGTTTCAGTCTCTCATGCTGGGCATAAATAATGCTTCCAAGAAGAATCCTGCATCATGCTAGCTGTCATTTTGGCTCCAGTTCAGCATTATTTTTTTTTTTGCAAAGCTAAGCTGATACTTTTATTTGTTTTAGAAAGACACATAGGCACCTTGCATCCATGAAGGACGGTCTTGAAAGAAGCCTTGAAAATTAGAAAACAGCAGCAGAGTAAGTAGAAAAATTCCTCTTTTTCATTTTTCTAAATCGCTGGAATTGCCAGTCCAGTTTCTGGGGGTAGGATTATCACTATCCCTTACAACATGTTATCTTTTAATTTAATTGGGCTGTAATAGCAAAGATCATTCCTGTGACCAACACCAACAGTAGGACCAGGTTTATATTGTATAATCTCTAAGTTTTCATTTAAAAGCATCTACTGGCTGCATTAAGACGAAATTGCCCAGCAGATGTTCCAGTCAGATTCAATAACCATGCACCAGTGCTTCCAATTGTTCAAAAAAATGAAAAAACACATCTGCAAGGATACCTAATTTCCAAAGATTCAGAACACCATACTTCCTATTTTAACAAAACTGCACAGGTGTATCAATGCAAATTTCACTGCTGGCTAAACTGTTCACAGGTGAAAACTCAACACAGCTGATACAATCACCAACCAGTATCAGCCATAGCTTTGTTGATTGCCTTCTATACCATGTCATAGGATGTTGGGTTAGTTCCTAAAATAGTAGCTTTTAAAATAAATATACTGGTATTTCAGATGATTTCTCCCTTCCCTCATAAGCTAGATTTTTGTTTCAGTTACACACTTATCTGAATACACAGCAACTTCAACACTTCTGATTTATGCTTGTCCCTGCCAGTTTGAAACTTAATAAATGCCTAGAATAATATTGTCACAATAGATAAGGCAATCCCACACACTGAAATTATTTTCTCTCCAACATAGGGACATAAACTGCATTAAATTATGTGCTGATATACTGTTGCAAGTTTCAGATACAAGTGGGTCCTTAAAAAAAAGGTTGAAGATTACTAACTAGCTTATTAAGACCTGTTTAAAAAAAAAAAAACAAGTGAGGCTGCTGGTTTCTCAAAACACCAAACGTTCTTAACTTGTCAACTCTCTAGAGCAGAGCAGCTAGAAGTCACTCTAATGACAAAACTCCAAAAAGCTGTGTAAACAAGAGAGAATACTCAGTGAGCCCACCCCTAAGAAGAGATGTAGGAGTCTTTAGAACATTTTAATACTGTGTGCATGAAGATGGCTCTTCAAATGTTTCACACATTAAATTTATTTCCCTACTATTTCAGTAAAAGAAAATAGAAACATGGGTAACTATTTACACTACAGCATCAGAAAAATAGCCTACACCAATTTGAAAAGTGTAGTAAACTATAGCAACATACGATACTTCTTATGAAGGTGCTTTATCTATCTACTGTAGAATTGCTAGACTAGAATGCTTCTACTAGTGAAAGCTAAGCTCTGCACACCACACGGTATGTAACACTTGTGGGAAAACAGAGAGCAGACAAGACAATGCTTGTATGCACAGAGAGGAAAAATACTTATTTCTAAGAAAAGTAACTACACTAGTATCTTTGGGATTTGGTCACTACGAGTCTCAGCTTTAAAATACACTAACACAAAACTCCCTGTACTACAATTTAGACAACTTGAGTTCATTTCACTTCACCTACCAGCCAGAGTCCATCAACACAGCTCAGCCACACAACTGTTCAAAGCAGAAGCCATACTAATGGCTGTAGGCCCCCCTGAAAGCGCTAATAAGCCCTCACCGCCCTCACTAGCTCCACCTGGGGCCTCCCCTCACGTCCTCTGGGCTCCATTTAAGGCCGGGCCTGGGCCCTTACGGCCCTTAAGGCAGGTGTTCTTGTCCTTAGTCTTCTCAGGGTAGCTCTTCTGGTCACCCCTCAGGTCACAGAACTAAACCTCAGCCCTACATGGGGCTACTAGCCCCAGCCCGCCGGGTACTGCCAGGCGGCACCGCCACCTTCCCCTCAGTGGCTGCGCTCGGCCCGCGCTGCCGCCCCCGGCGTCACTTCCGCCGCTCCATAGCAACGGCGGCAGCCAGGCCATGGTAATGGCGCTGCTCCCGCCCGGCCATGGGAGGGGAACAGGGCGGCCGGGGAACCACCGGGGGCGGCGGGAGGCTGTGGGGGGATAGAGGGTAGAGCCCCCGGGCTGCTTCTGGGCACGGCGGCCCCGCGGGCTCCTCACAGGGGCCGGCGCTCGCCGTCGGGCCGAGGCGTGGTGGGTGCGGGGTGCTGTGGTGTCCTCTCTCCTCACAGGCTGAAGTGGAGGAAACCCTCAAGAGGATTCAAGCCCACAAAGGGGTTATCGCAACTATGGTTATAAACGCCGAAGGTAATGTCCTCAGCTTCCTCCAAGTAACAAACTGGGTAGCAGCAATGAGTGTAGGAACTCTTAAGCACAAAATTGCACATTATGAGGTATTAACGTAATCCACTTGTGGTATCTTATGAAGGTGTCGTGATTTCCAATACCATGTTTCATCTTAAGACATGAACATTTGGGTTTTGGCCATTTCTTGAAGCTCTCCATATGATGTTGCTTTTCATTCAACTTAATGGAAAGCAGAAAAATTAAAAGCAGAGCCTTGACTTAAGTCTTCTCTGAAAAAGTAACCTCATTTAACTTAAGGAGTCCCACATTGTTACTTATCCCCCTTGTTTAACCTTTATTTTTCAGAACCAGGTCTTGAACCTTTTTTGGTAGGTTACAGAAAGGCAGAATGCATGGCGCTAAACTGTTACTTTTGCAGGGATTTTTTAATCCAAAATTATTTGTATATGCAAGGAAATTCACTAGCACTTCACTCCCCCCCCCCCTTCCTCTGAATAGTTACAGTAGAACAAAAGCTCCAGGAGAAAAGTATCTATTAAATAAAGTTGGGTTTAAATAAAGTTGGGCTTCTACTGTGGGAGCCATTCCTTGGCCCTGTTAAATATTCACAAGTTCTTCAAATTATGTTACGGTGTGTTGTCATAGGAGGAAGGGCAAATTTCATGTCAGGTCAGCTTTAACTGTGATCCTGAAGACTGCAAGACAAAAGCCAAACTGGTCACAGAAATCACTCTCCAGAAGCCAGGCTTCTCAGGTTAATCTGTTTTAATCCTTCCTTTACAAAAAAAAGACAACTCACTCAATTTACCTTGCCCATAATTTAGTTGACCTCCTTCACTTCTACAATCCCCTAAAAAATCTGTTGCACTAACAGTAGTTTAGCAAAAGGAGAAAAGAACACTACAAAAGAAGCCTAAATGTTATTTAGTCTTTAGAAAATATGGACAATTTAATTTGTGTGCCTGGTTACGTTATGTAAAATGTGCCTTTGCTCACAGAGTAGTTGATGCAGGTCAAGAGAAGTGCGTAGCCTGGCAAATAGAAACTGAAAAGCTGCTTTGCGCCTGCACGTGCTCACATCTAGCTACGGCAGGTCACTAAGCTGAAATGCAGCCTGGTTTCAGAACAAGTACTGTTTCAGCCATTTCTGTGCCCTGTTTCAGTAAATAGAATGTGATTTGATCCAATAAGCACTTAGGCTAAGCAGCAGATGAGAAGAGAAAAAAATCAAACACTTAAGATAACACAAATGATCCTTTTTGAGCTCAGACTATTGCATTTCCCAAGGCAAAAATGTCAATGTAATCCAATAGAAAAATAACCCTGTTTTCTTACGTTCTTTTACTTGGAACAGCTGACTTCTTGGCGCAATATCGGTGAAGCATGCTTTCCCACTCAGGTGTTCCCCCACAGTCCATCTTTACCTGTGGTTGTTCTACAGTATTGAGGGACAGCTCAGCTATAGCTGCACAGAATTAGGGCAATAGCATGCTTTTTAAAAGGCAGGTTTGGATTCTAAAATCCAAATTCCATCTGACGCCAGCCACCTCCAGGAGGTGGTGCATGCACATGTGTGGAATCCTTCTCTATCAATTTTGATTTGCAAAGAAGGAAGAACATTCCAGTTTCCTTTTTTGCACGTTAGACAAGGTACATCCATGGCAAGGTATAAAGTCCCCCCATGTCCTGTTCAGACTTCCTCATCCTCACAAACCTGTAGAACACATGTAGGAGCTGACGGACAAGACTACTGCAGGAATTTTGGTTCCAATTTATTATTTAGAAATGTTTTGACACCAGATGCCAGATGTGAACGCAAGAGTCTTGCTCTGTGAGGATGTATTCAAGCTACCAAGAAGTTGGATTCCACAGACTAAACCTCAAAGCAGATGTGTAGTTGCAAGTTTCTGTAACATCTCCGAATACCCGTAATTAGCACTGGTCAATCTAATTACTTCAAATCTTTCTGTAGAAAATTAGATTTAATTTCTCTCTATCCTGAAACATTTAAAACAAGTGTACAGCTTAAATTAATCACAGTAAAAACACTCAAACCACTGGTCAGCAGCGAGGTTTCTTAGACTGTTCAGGTGCCCTAAAAAGACAAAACCCTCTGGTCTTCCCTAACATAAACAGTTGTCTTTTACTAAGATTTTTGTAATAGTGTAGGTACACTTGGGTATAATAGCATGTAGGTGAAATAGCCAATTAAAGATTCCTGATACAAACATTGCCTGTCACTTATTTTAATGCTGAAAGTTGATTTGTTCATGGAAACACTGTACATTGTTTATCTGTAAAATTTCATAAACTCTTTTTATCCTTCACAGTTGAGAAGGATCACACTACAGCATTTCTAATGAAGGATTTATTTGCCTTTCTCTAATTTGGGTGGCAGAGGCAAAGAGAATTTGTCCTAAAGTAAGCATAGCTCAGCTTTAATCTAAGGATGGCACTCGTGTCAACTCATTTTCATGTTATTATTAGACCTTGGAGGATCATTTAACATTTACCATTTTCATTAAAAGTACTGTATTTGTCGAAGCAATCATTTAGATGCAAGGTCATATAAACTTGACACTAATTCATTGCTGCTTTTAAGTGACTTCCTATTTAATGCTGTGATTACATAGGTATTCTCATGCTAATGCAGTGCTTGGGAACACCTGTTTGTTTCCATTAAAACATCAGTTTCAATCTCTGTGTAATAAACATTAAACACAAAGGATGTACTGGGCCATTCTGTGTGCTTCTCCACACTACACATCCTACCAATGCACAGCTATTTCCTGAGTGACAAAACAGATTTCAAGTGATTCAAATAACGCTTTCCCAGGAAAATTATGGAATAGCTGATATCTGTAGTGGTTCTATTATTTCTTTACTCCTTTGCTTCTAATTATTTACCTAGCATTAAGTGTTTTTGCTTGTTAATCCTTCTTTCATAATCAAACTCTTTGACTTAAGTCATTTTACTCTGTTTTTAATTCCTGTCCACACAATGCAAATGTATGCAAAGAGAAAATTGCCTTGCCAGCTTGTAATCTATTGTCTTTGTTAGTAGGTCAGATAAATTTTTTATTAGTGAAGCAAGCTTATTAAAGCCAAACAGTTTCACACTTGCATGATTACTGTGAACCCTGTTTTTAGTTTCACCTGGTAGCCTATTAATATCAAAAGCATGATTTGACAAATCACCGATAAGCAATGATTCATTAAATCATCAAAAATTAATCTTGACTTATGAGGTCATATCTTTAATAGTTGCGATCAATACAGTATGTACTACCAATTGTCAATATTTTGCTGCTAATTGAAAGGGATTTTTCCAAGGGTGGTTTTCCTTGCCAAATGCAGACATCCTGCTTCTGCCCTTGGATTGCTCTTGGTGTTTCACTGGGAACGTGTAGTTTCTCTCACTGCACAGGCCAAATGCTGCAGTTAAAGTGTGGGTTAGATCCTTGCAGCCAAGATGCAAACTCGATGACGCTGCTTAAACTGATGAAGCACCATAAGTGCTTAAGTACTACAGAAAGGAATTTGATAGGTATTTGTTTAACAGCTTTAAATGGCAATTAGGCTCTTTCATAAGTTTCATAAGGCAACTCAATGTTTAATTGCCACTGATTAATATAAATTATACTTTAAAAAGCACATATATACCTGAAATCAACATAACTCCTTTCTGCTACAAACCAGAAAAAACTATGAAATGCTTGTTTTTTCTCTTACAATCTGCTGTATGTGAAGAATATGCAATTTAACTGAATGATTATTAGAATATTATTTGTTTGCAGGAATTCCAATAAGAACAACTCTTGATAACTCTACAACAGTGCAGTACGCAGGCCTTCTTCATCAGCTCACCACGAAAGCCAGGAGCTCAGTGAGAGATATCGATCCTCAGAATGATCTAACCTTTCTTAGGATCAGATCAAAGAAACACGAGATTATGATAGCTCCAGGTAATATTTCTATTAAAATAACAATAGAATTGTATGTCCTTTTTAAGTTTCATTTAATTCTTCACAAATAAGGCTACTGTAGAAAATGCGTTTGAAAATAAGCATGTGAAAGTATAACCATATATTCACCACATAACCAGATGTGTTAGGATTTTAATGTACAGAGTTTATGGCATTTATGAACTTGGAGACAACCAACAAATTTAGATCTGATTAATGTTCTGTTTTCTGTGGGTTTTCACAAAGGAAAACCGGACAAACATATATATCAAGTAGAGTGTGTGTATGTATAGAACTAAAGGCAGCAAATCCATTTCAGCTCCAAACAGATGCGAACAATCTTGTTTTTCTAAAACTGATATTTTAGTTGGTATGTTATTATGACTTCCTAGCCATAGGTGGGATTTGTGTCACAGATATTATCACCAACATAGTAAATGGGATATAATAATTTTCCTTAAAAGAACCAAGGGATATAGCAACCCATTTCTCACTCACAGTAAATACAAATCTATGTTAATTTGTTAGTTGTGTCTCTGAAATAGATAACAATAGATGAGCTGTGGTGAAGCTGTGGTCAATTACCAGTACCAGGTGAATCAGGCAAAGTGGAAGCAGCTGGTTGGGGCTGAGATCCTGATCTGTGCACCAGCTAATTGAGAGACTAACAGTGTGCAGGATTTGACAGAAATCTCCAGTGAAGGCTGGCAGAACTGAAGGGAACCTTCCGGGATGTCCTCAGCATGGCCATGGGGAGGAGGTGGGCTCTGAGCCCATAGCAATGGGACAGCCTTCACTGGGGTAGTCCTCTGATGCTGGTTTCATAGCAAATGCAGAGCAGAGGTACCGCACCAGGTACCTCGCCTCGCTGGAATTATTTATAACGCTGCTATGAAACCAGTATGTGTGAAAGAAATCTGGCACTGTCATTAAGTGCTAACATTAGTCATCAGCTGATACTAAGATTAAAATTTTAGTTTAGTTTCTATTTTGGAGTATAAACCTAATGCATTTTTTAAATCATGTGTTTTGCTCATTGATTTAAACTGATGCACTTGATTCATATTTTGCATTTGCCCTTCACTTATTTTTTTAGAGGTGACTTTTTGACTAGTAACCACTAAAGCATGTTGACCTGGAAATAAGTGGTATGAAATGTGAAGGTTTTTTGCTAACAGGGAGATTAGTTGTTCAAAGGTTTGATTATATTTTACTATAATAGAAGGTGGCAAATGAACCACCTGTGATTTACATTAAGTCGCTTTTTGGATGAAAGTGACAATGCAGGAGTGCAGCTTCTTAACTCTCCAAAGCAGATATGACTCTAGTAAATTCACCGGGTACTTTCACAAAATGTTTCATTTCAAATAGATAATGTTAAATAGATACCCAGCTGAATTGTTTCCAGAACCTCCCCGGGCTTTTAGAATTAGTAGGCGAAGTCTGGCATGTTTAGAATTCATTCATAGTAGAAGTCTATTCAAATCTTTTCTGCTTTTTCTGTCTAAATGGGGTTCTCAATTTTGAATAAATAGTTTGTGAACTGAAAGAAGTTCTCTGCACCTGCAGAAGAGGCTGCAGATGTCAAAAGTTTTTTATTATAACAAGTGCTAGCTTCCAGGTGCTTATCTTGTGACTTTTTTCATATTGTTTAAATATCTTTACAGCTTCTTGAAAGCAAATCTACTGCTTATTAAAGTAGTTTTAATATGGTATAGTTAAGCTTTATGACACGGATATTTTTTATATCTGTAATGTTAGATTTTTTTAACAAAGTGCTTACATTTTCCAAATGTTTTTTATATAAATGTCATTGCTTTTGCTTATGTTTTATAAATAAATAAGAAGTTGGAGAGGAATAGATGAGTAAAGAGTATTTATCAGGAAATAAGATAAAATATCTTAACTAAACATTTTTATATCTTTTTGCAGATAAGGAGTATCTCCTGATCGTTATTCAGAACCCATGCGAATAGTCCTACTATGGCAATATTTTCACAGACAGTGATGTAGTTCTACTTGTTAACCTATATATTACTTGTTGATATTTAATAGCAGACATAGCACTAAGTAATTTTACATAAAGTGTAACTGTCATGACTAAACTGTTGCCAATTTAAAGTTCTCAGTTGTAGCTGTATCAATTTGTGTTTGAGTAAATTACAATGCATATATCAAAATATTGTATTTTTATCTTGATACTCAGAAGAGCAATAATAAAGCAAAATGCTTAAAACTCTCTTTAATGGATGTTCAAGCTATTCTTGCAATTAAATTGTTCTCTTTACGCTTCTAACATTAAATTGGAGGAGAAATCATACCTCACGGGAAGCTGTAGATCATGTGTACACGTACATTTATAAATTGTACAATCACAGAATGGTTTGGGTTGGAAGGGACCTTAAAGATCATCAAGTTCCAGCCCCCCTGCCATGGGCAGGGACACCTCCCACTAGAGCAGGTTGCTCAAAGCCCCATCCAGCCTGGCCTTGAACTCCTCCAGGGATGGGGCATCCACAGCTTCTCTGGGCAACCTGGGCCAGTGTCTCAGCACCCTCATTGTAAAACATTTCTTCCTTCTGTCTAGTCTGAATCTATCCCGTTTTAGTTTAAAACCATTGGCCCTTGTCCTGTCACTACAAACCCTATTAAAATGTCCATCTTTCTTATAAGCCCCTTTTAGGTACTGAAAAGGTCTCCCCGGAGCCTTCTGTTCTCCAAGCTGAACAAGCCCAGCTCTCTCAGCCTGGCCCCACAGGAGAGATGCTCCATCAGATGCACTGATGGAGCTGCCGTCGGGTTAAGCCACCTACAAATCCATTCTGCTTGGAAGACGTGTCAGTGCCTGAGGCTGCGGCTGGTGGCTGATGTTCCCCCCTGGCTGGGGGAGGGCAGGACAGAGCTGGGGGCAGCTCCCCTCTTCTGCCCCCACTGTACGCCTTGGGTGCGGGTAAGTGCGGCTACGACCTGTCCTCCCTCGTGATCCCAAAGTCGTGCCAAGTTTGGCACTTGTGTATAGGCTGAGACGGTGTGAAAGTGAAAAAATATCCAGTCATACTCGTACCACAGATATCTCAGGTTACGTGGTTTGTGTAAATATTTTACCAATTGATTATTTAAAGTTAAAAATTTCAGATTGTCTTCGATTGGTCACAAGGTTTTTTTCTAGATACAGGAAGGAAGAACAACAAATATGTGGGGCGGCTATGAGGATGAAAGGAAAAATGAATCTGTTGAATACTGCTCAGGGATCTTTGCAGTACATCATCCGAATTGCGGTGGAGGTTATGAAACTGATAAATCATGGAATGTCTCTGTGGATACGGAGTCAGCAATTTGCCATTAGGGCTATGGTTCTGTATCACTCAAAACTTACACAAAGCCTGGTGGTGTTTATTTCAAATCTGAGTGTTTGCTCTGACTTCACTGAATAATAGACTGTATCTCACTGAAAAACCTGGGAGGGCTGGTCCTGCTCCCTGGAGCAGAAGGTATCCGGGCAGTGAGATCTCAAAGGCAGGCAGATTCCACGCCTGAGCAGTGGGGACCACGGAAGATTCAGTGCCGCTGCCTGTTGAGAGGAAGCGAACCCAAAGGCACAGAGGCCCAGTAGGATGGAAATTAAACACAGCAATCCAGCTGGGCAGGGCTATTCAACATTTTAAGGATATGTAAATCAAGGGGACACTACTGGTGGCACTTACTATAGGCAGTGCCGTGCCAGAACAGTTTCCTTACTGCTGGAAGGGTTTTCAATTGTGTGTTGGAAAACAACCATTTTAAGTTGTTTGTAATGAACAACAATTGACATGTGGCAATGCTTTAAAAAACCCAAAGTTTTTATTTGTTATCTTCTCTGCTTCTGTTGTGATAATTTTAAAACCCAACCTATTTATTGCTATGCATTAGCGAACATTTATTCCACCAATATCCTGGCCTGTCAAATGCCTACCAATTCAAAGCTCAGACTTTTCATTTCAGCACGTACCCAAAGCGATTGCTGAATTCCAACTACTCTTCATGTGTATTTGGGGCCAATAGTTTTGTTTCCATCGTTTTCTCTAACAGCATTAAATTCCATGGAGGTTTTGCTGTGTAAGTCCAGAAAACGGCCAGAATTACAGTCCCTGATACACTTTTCTATTGTCAAAAATACTATTGCTGTTGCAATTTCCAGCATCGTTGAAAAACGTCCTTCAGCCCAAAGAACACAGAAGTGCGTCACAAAGAGAAAAGCTTCGTGTCTGGCAACGTTCTTTCATTTTGTCTTCCTGATACATGTGTTAGTTCCCTTTGCAGACTTTAATCCAATATTTATTAAGCAGCTGATGATTGCTGTAGCTTGATAAAGCACTCAAAGAGACACTTAAGCCAAATCATTAAAATTAAACACATGCTAAATCATTTTGCTGAACAGTTTTTTTTTTTTTTTTATGTGGAAAAACGGCCTTAAGCAGATGCGCGTAGTTTTCCACGGGTCAAACGCCGCTCGCAAATGGGTTTCTTTCCCTGTTCCTGTGAGAGGCGTAGATGCAGATAAGAGAGCAAAGTTTGGTCCGTTGATAACGATGTGCCATGCAAACACGTGGGCCGAGCTCTGCTGCCTCCAGCTGCTCCCACCAGAGCAGGCTCCAGTCGGGGATCCCCAAAAGCGTGGCCAGAATTACACGATTTTGGCAACCTCTTCACCAGGGAGCGTAAACTGAAACACTCCATTTCACTCCCTGGTAATTTGTTCCTATTTTCTGTCAGCGAAAGCAAGCTGAACACGTGTAAACTTCTCATTTAGGTCTTTCAGTAGGAAATGGAAGTAACAATAGCGGAGTCTCCAACACAGTCCTAGTGGAAAAGCCTCCTCAGCACATTCATCTGAACAAAGGTGGGCCACGGAAAAGGAATGGAATCGTCCAGACAAAAGACAGGGAAATAAATTTTTGAAGTTATTTGAGCACCACAAAAGTGTTACACAAAGTCATTTAAGCTGTTATTCACGTGAACCAGCAGAGATTTTACGAGTTAACAACTAACTGGGGGAGGCTGAGGAAAAAAAGTAGCATGAAAGAGACTAATTTCGTAGATGATCATTTTGTCAAGGGAATGTTGAGAATGTCAAGAATGGCTGTTGTTCATTCAAAGGCAGTGCTTGGTTTGAATCATAACATGCTAGTTAGGCACTCAGCCAAGGAATAAATTATGTCAGTATCAAGCATTTGGGGTCCTCAAAATAAACTAAAATAGAAAGTTCTCAGAGAGCCTCCCACTTTCAAAATAAAGTACCTTGGATTTTCCTTAACATATAATTTTTCAGAATGTGTGGTCCCTCATGGGACAACAGGTTTTGCCAGCAGATTCAATCAAGGCAGTTGTTCATTTTGCTCATCTGCTAATTAAATACTTTAAATATTTCATTTAATGCACATTCAGTGCATTTGTTAGTCTGGCTTTCTATAAGTTACTTGGTTTTTTAGACATAGAATTATCTTTTAGTCCCCACTACATAATGCATATAGAAGTATCAAATGGTTTATTTTTCAGTTATACTTTCAGCTTAACTCAAGATGTATCTAGATGTGTGGTCTTATGTTTGTACGTTGATTGAATATAACTATGGGATACAAAGAGAGTGATCCACAAACTCTGCAAGTGAGAAAGCATTTGTAAGAGAACAAACTGCTGACTATTTCTCCCTTGCGCAGACTCGCACAGGAATTAATGCATTTGTGTTTTGCCAGGTCTGGTAAGGGCATTCTCATGACAGGATTCTTAGAAGATGAGGAAGGTGGGATTAAATATTAAGTCAAAATGGTCTGAAGTGTGGAGCATTCATTAAGGATGTTCACAGTTCATGGAGGAAGCACTGAGATGTTAAATGTGAAATTCTCCTACTGCCAATGAATGAATTATCAGGCTGTGTATTTTGTCATATATTAATTGTAGTTGCCAACATAATTTCAGTGAGAAGTTCCTCAGACTTACTGATGACACAAGGCTTCATATACAGCAGTATTGTATCTATGATGGGCATATATACCTGCATATATGTATATAAAGCATGTATATACAATTACTGTTAACTTCCTGAGAGGTGTTTGTTGGACCACACTAGACTCTCCAAAGAAACTGACC
The DNA here is from genome assembly GCF_964106895.1 of Numenius arquata. Classification (NCBI taxonomy): domain Eukaryota; kingdom Metazoa; phylum Chordata; class Aves; order Charadriiformes; family Scolopacidae; genus Numenius; species Numenius arquata. Next base: position 15,262,121 of record NC_133588.1, on the reverse strand, counting down.
ATAAGTACTAATAATAGTGAACCTGAAAAGGCAGAGTAGTGAAATATCACAATCATCTGAAAATGCAGTTAGGAATTAATATTATTTTCAAGAGTTATTTCATTAGTACTCGACAGTGACAGCAGCACTTTCAATAACAGAGGGTTTCCTTAGCAAGGAGAATCAATTCCAGCTCCACTGTCTTAACTCAGCAGGACACGAGTTCTGGGGTGGACCCACAGAAAAAGCCACAGTTATCCTAAATAAACCAATGTCTTCCTTTTAATTATGTTTTAATTATTAAGTTACCATCTGGAGACAGCAAGATAATTCCCCTATTGATTTTTCAAATCTCAGGCAGCTAAATTAGAGTAGCCAGGAGAATTCCAAGTTTGTGTTCCCTTCGCCTGGCACCTGAACAAATTAAACCTCTCAGTTTGTAGAAAAATTAGGTCATAACAACAAGGTTCACTGCGGGACTTCACAGTATCCGTGGGAGAAAGGAAGACTGATGCTTGGAGAGAAAGCCTAGAATGTCCTAAGTTAATTAAGCATATCAGCAGCGGCACCTCATAGAGCTGTTCAGACCGTGGCGCTGATTTGAATCTCTCTGAATTGCAGGACGTTCACATTTGGGGACACAGTGGGACTAGAAACAGACCCCTGGAGGAAATGCAGTGACTAAGCAGGAAGGCCACAGGGAGATCTGAACCGATTCCTTGAGCCTCGCGGACAGTTTGAGAGAGAAAAGGTTAATTCTCCCTCAGGATGCAACCAAGCAGAAAACCAGCTAGTCCAAAAGTAAGGAGTTTTCAGCCATCTCTGCAAATTATCCTTAAATAATAATGAAAGCACTCGGAATTTATTTCTGAAGAATCTTCAATAGTGACATTGAACAGGGTACACTATTTTTAAAAGCAACACTGATTTAAGTCAAAATTCTTCAAAGTGGATGCATGAGAAGAGGGCATGAGCTGTAAGTGCCCACATCCTGCTTTGGGCAGCCGGGGCTCAGCTCTGCACATTGGTTTGGGCGGTGCTGTGGTAAGGAATATTCTTCCTCTTTTCCAAAAATACCTAAAAGTCTGCCTTTGACCCGAGCATCCCTCTAGTTGCTCTGGCTCTGCACCATTGATTTCTGTGAAATTGCTTCTATCTAAAGCAGTTAAAATAATACCCAAAAAGATACCATCACCTTCGGTCTATGCCAATTGGGTCAGAAAGAAATCTGGACGTGCTTTCACTGCTCTGTTTTTAAAGACACTGAGCAAGAAGACAACTGTGCTAGACTTTTCTTGGGTGATGATAGAAATCAGCATTAGCTACCAGCTGGCAATAGGTTTACAAAGTATTGTTCAAAGGCCACGATTGCAAAGGCAAAATAGCCAAATAGAGGTTCAGGCTAAGAAAGTTTACTATAATACGGCTCATTATTAAAAAAATAGCCCTCAATGGCACTTTGCATTTTCAAAGCCCTATAGGAAGGCAGAGAAGGATGTTGTACCGCAGTACTTCCGATATCACAAGATAGGAGAGGAAAAGATTCAGCTTTCTTTGGTATTTATATATACAAACTCCACAGTTAAATCAATGAAGATGACTACAAAGTATGACAACGAGGGATGCATTCATTAGCACTATTCAAATAATTTAAAGTGACTTTTCAAGCCTGGAAGGAAACCTCAAGGATCCAGTAAATTATTCCTTCCCCCTCTTGCCCCTTGTCCTTAGGGGAGCACGCGTTTTTGGATGGAGGCCACCTCAGAACCTGGTTTTGGGAGCAGCATCTGCTTCTTACACACCAAACCCCAGTGCCCACCGTACAACTGGTGCTGCTGAACTAAGCACTTAAAACACATTCTTCTGCAAAAATCAGCTGGATTTCCGAGCTGTGGGTGGCTTGCAGTATCTCACTATGTCTGGTTCAGGCTCAAACCCAGAACAGTATCGTCAAATAGAGATAATAAATAATGATAAGATACTTAAATTAGTAATGAAGCCGTAGCACTTCTGGAAGGAATTCTTACTGTCAGTTGTGAAAAGCTGCCCGTTTCCTTCTAATTTACTAATTAGTGATTTATAAGAGAGAGCGCCCGTCGCTAGAATTACCCTTTCGTCTGCAAAAAAATCACGGCTGTAAGTCTAGAGCTCAATATTGGCCAACTGTGTGAGTGCCAGCACGTGTCCCAGGATTGTGGAGAAGAAACTGGAAATGCCCTTATCTCTAAGCAAGTGAAAGAGTGGAACTAGATGGAAAAGTGAGAATGTTCCTGGTTAAGCAAAGATTTTATTTGCTGTGATACTCTGCTAAAGGGTTATAAATTATAGCTAAACCATAATCCAGATAAAAAAAGAGACTGACTAATCCACAATCTGCACAATTCCAGATTATTGTTAACTGTAGAATATTCTAAGGGGACGTTCCCAGGGTATTATTCCAGAAGCATTCATGATATCCTCCCCATAGTCCCTCTCATGAGAAAGCCATCCTTGGCCTAAAGGGCACACAGTCTGCAGGACCAGTTTCCTTCTTCCTACCAGTGTTTCAGCAGAATAACTTCACTGACTTCAATGAAATTATTCTGCATTCATACAAGCTTTACCTTCCCCTCGTGTGTTTCACTTTGGGAGAATCTCAGAAATAAAAGAAAGGCTCACAGTTCAGCAAACTGCAGAACAGGAGAAGTTACAGTCCAGAAAATTTAGTACCCGCACGATATCACTGCTTTATTTTTTTTTCAACCAGTTTTATTCCTTCCCTTTAGGGAAACAGAGGAACCACAGATGATTTCTACTTATTTACCCTACTGCAATCCATTACTAAGGCCAGTGGAACTCTCCCTTGGCTACCAGCAGTATTATGCAGAGATGCCCGTGGTACACGGGTACAACACACTCCTGCGTCGCTGTAGGAACACTGCAAAGACAGGATATGAAATAGGTTGTGGTTTTTAGAAAGAACAGCTATGAAGTCACTAGGCTATGGAAAAGAGCAGGCACTACTGATATATACCAATTATTGGCAAAATTTCATTTATTGCAACCTCAGTGAAGTCAGCACTACGGTAGGTGCCTAACTGATAGGTTGCTCTTTGCAAAATGGGGATGTTTTACTGGGTTTTCACGTAGTTCACACCTACAGTATCTGACTTAAAGTAACGCATTTCACCTTCTGCTCTGGATTAGAACATTAGAACATTATAGACTTCAGATCTTGTTTTCAGCAACTCATAGATAAGCTTATGTTCTATAAGATAAGGTATGAAATTTTTCCTATTGTCACAGTTTTATTACTCAGAAACTTATTTTAAGTGTTCCATTGATCACCATTTCCTGTTGAAGGAGGTAATGTCTACTTGCACCATTTGCATTCAAAACGAGCAGAGCTACAAGGAGAGAGGAATTTATTCACACACACCATCACTTCAGCCAGATGCCATATTAGAAATTGCTCTAATTTGCAGTATTTAAATTGAAAGTATCAACCCACCAAAAAAATTTACAAGCTCCTTGGGTGAGGAAGTAGGTTCCCTGAATTTCCAGGGAAGGGTAGAGGAAAAAGGAGACGCGTATTTAGCAAGAGGAATTCCATTTTACAGTGTCTTTTTTGACTTCTGCTGCAGATCACACTCAAAGACAGTATTTACTCAGTGCCTGTGGATCAGATAAGCACAGCGAATAACGGAGATACAAATATTAAATGTGCACGCTACAAAAAAAAAAAAAACCCTCACATGAAAATTTGGCAACCGAATGCTTAAATTAACATTAGCATATTCAAATCAGGGCTTTTGTGAGCAAGCCTGCTATCTTCAGCTTCTGTTTCACAAAGAATAACAAAAGTGGGTATTTTCTTAGAGCAGAGGGAGGCATTTCAAATAACATTATGAAATTAAAAGGCATGTTTCCTAAACAAAACGCACCGGCATAGGCAAGCGATGGTCTTTCCTTCACCCGGTATCCTTTACTACTTATAAGTATTAATGTTGCTCCAGGAGATAAAGGAATCTAGAAGGTGCTTCATAATTTCAGCTCTACTCAGACACCCTTAGTGACAGACGTTTCTAATATAGATAAGAAAGATGGAGCGGATATTAAAGCAGAACATCTCCCCATCTATTCTTTGTTATTCCAGCAGAGATTTACCTCCAGCACTTTCTCCGTGCCCTGGAACTGGTGTCAGTTATTGCAGATGCCACCGCGGTCTGCCCGAGAGGAAAAGGCATAGGTGTGCGTGAACCCGCCCCGCCGGTGAGAGATCTTATAGATTGCACATTATAATAAAAGAATGGGGGGGTGCGTGTCAGTGGAGGGGAGAACTGGAGAAAAAGAAGAACAGAATTATGCAGTTGCTCAGTAAGTAAACGCAGGAAAATTCAAAATGTCTCAAATTATGCATTTTCATTCATCTACAGACCGATACTTGCTTTCAGATACGCAATGTTTAAAAACAAGACATTGCAGGCAAAGATGGGAATCTTTTTCTAGTTTGTAGCAGTTTTCTACTGTGGCGTCACACCATTTTTTAATGGTAACATAAGCCCCTGTGTAACACACTTCAACCTGTGAGCAAAAGCTTGCATTTCTTTTTATTTTCATGTACATTTAGCTCAAGAATCCCCAGCGATTCGTAGCCCACAGGCTGAAACCAGGTTCGTTTGCTTTCTTGTCTGGCCATTAGATGGCAGACAACCGAGCAACCACCGCCGCGCATTGTGTCCTTGAGTTTAGGAAATAAGCAGGAAAACGCTGCCTCTCTCTAAATTAGCTCGCTTCGCATCCACTAACGATAAAGTACACAGCATCCCAAAGGCCTTCAAAGTCCCTCTCCTTCTTTTCACTCCCAAACCACACCTTGCAGCAACCCAAACCCTGTAATAAAACCACGTAACAGCCGCTCCTTCCTCTTTCCCTGACAGTCAGTTGCACTCAACTTCAAGCAGAAAAAGCATCATCCAAACCTCCGTTCCCTGCCCTTTCTGCACTCCTGATTAATCTCTGCAATGAAGGAACGGGTCTCATCTGACCTATGACTGATTTCCCCATGGCAGGATTTCTCAACACTATGAGAAAATGCCTGACGTTGCTCTCCTGCTAAAGAGCTGTTTAAGCAAGGGAGTGGAACTGCACACTCGTAGCCTCCTTTTTGAACCAGCACTGCAGTATTTGCAAGGGTATTTATCTACCTGTGCCAAACAGGCTTTGCTTTTCACAAGTCAGTGATAACATCTACACACACCTGCTGACATCGGGAGCACATCTGCAGTGCACAAAAAACAAATAAAAGCACGGAAATGTGCCGTAGAAATGCAATTCATTTCTGTTCTTCAGATATACCTATATGAGAACCCATTTCTTGGTGTAATTGCATTGTTAATCTCCTAGGAATGCCAAAAGATTAATGGAAATATACTCCCCTCTTTCATATCAATGATAGGAAATTCCCATCTGTCGTAATTTGGATGAGGTGCGACTGGTGGTGTGACTTTCTCGCTGGTGACAGACCTGTGAAGAGACGCATCAACAGCACAAGTGACCTTAGCCAGTATAAGCTGTGGAAATAGCGTTGCATATACGTCTTGATTACCTATGGCCTCCGTCCCACATAAATGGCATCCAATGGAACCCAAAAAGCCCCATTCTTGCACAGCCTTTCACTGAGACCTCCTAAATGGATGTCCTGCGTATGATAAAAATGCTGGAGGACAAAGGAGCCTGAGGTTTGTGCGAGCTTTTTCAGCCGTCAAACGTCATGATGTGTTTGAATGATGTGGGTATGAAGGACAGCCAAGTGTAAGTTAATGGGAGTCTTTATCTGTGGGATACATTTAGAGTGGGAATAACGCAAATACACACGCACCCGCACGCACTGCATCTCATGTATTCCTGGATGTCAGCACTGAAAGCAACGCCAGCTTTAGCAGATGTGGTCAGGGTAAAGTATCTACAGGAGCAAATTGACAACAGAGGTAGGAGGCATTACAGAAGTCATAGTGATTTACAGAACTACAAAAATTGTATCAACAGACATCAACATAATCTGTTATCCATTCATGAGCTGCATCTCACCCAACAATAAACGTCCAAAATATTTTCTTAAAAAGTCCAGGACACTTTGCAATCATCCTAAGTTCAGAAAAAGAAATAAATGCTTATGTGCTGTTACCTGAAGCACAGAGGGGCAAGCACCTGCTCTAGTGGGAGGTGTCCCTGCCCATGGCAGGGGGCTTGGAACCCCATGATCTTCAAGGTCCCTTCTAACTCTAACCATTCTATGATTCTATGCTTCAAGCAACATAAAAGGCACAAAACCTGACTCTAAAATTGTAAGAGGAGAAGCCCAACATAATGCTTTACAAAAAACTCTTTCTCCAGTAATGCTTCTGCACTCTAACTTCTTATAATTCTATTATTTGAAAAGGTGTTGGACTGTAGAGATCTCTGTTGGATCACCATGTCCGGGTCAGATCCTGCAAGTGCAAGCTCTCCCCATAAGGCCCCAGTATGCGGCCATAAACTGAAAAGGGGCTGAGCATGCTAAGCAGAGAGAGGTGGGTTGATACCAGACTGCCCTACGGTGAACTGGGAAAACTCATCTCACCCTCCTGCACCCCCGGCACCAATTGCTTGTCAATTGATTTCCGAGGGTCGCCCACCCATGTGCCTTGCTGGGTTCCCACACCCGCCACATCCTTGAGATTATTCAGAGAACAGAAGCTGCCCCTGATTCAACATGAGGAGGGTCCGGATTTGATGATAACCAGCCAAAACCTTGTCCCTCACTCCACACCGACCCACACATGGAATCAGCCTTGCCCACTTGCACACCCCCTCCATCAGTGAGCTGGGGATTCAGCCGTCCGCTCTAGAAACAATTACTCCTGCATATTAAACTCCAGGGCTGTGTGCTACATCATCTCCATCAGAAATTAATACTTTGGCATGCTGAGATTTGAAAATCTGCCCAAGCAAGGGAGACCACAGCTGCTAGTGCCTAGCAATGTGCTACATGATATTTCAGGACCTGTCTACGGTTCAAAGCTTCGTGCACCATATTCTCCAGGCAGAGCACCATGTAGACCACGGCCAGCCTTCGCACACACTGCCATCAGCCTCTGCATATGGACTTCTACGTGCTGCCATTACGGAATCTGTCATTTCAATGTGGAGTTTATTTATTTTTAAATTCTCCTTGTGGGAAATGAATAACACTATTTTATTTCATTAATAATGTTAGGAGATTAGGAGGGATTTTATGGCCTGTATTCCACACGCTCTGGAAATGATTTTAACAACTACTACATCAGAGTAAGTGCGTTTGCTGCACAATAGATATCATCTACTTATGCTATCCTTCAATATACAGAGGGATAAATACGAAACCCACATGTGGGAAATTGTTAATATTTCAGCACATGAGTAATCTTAGTGAATAGTCTCATAATATATTATTACACGTAGTGCTTGAAGACCAAGAGTTCCCATGACTACAGCATAAAACCAGTTTACTCATAGTACAAACTATGAGTTCAAAAGCCCATCCCGACATAGCAAACTACCCTTTAAGTTACCACAGAAAAGCACAACAGCGCAGGTTACTGTTCAGCGTGGAATGACGAAACATGAGCAATACAAACTGTAGGTGCGATCATTTACAGACGTCACACTTTGCTTGTGTGTTTTATCTCTTTGGGACTCCCGTATCCCAGACTTCCAGACCTAACTCTTGTGCCATGACACCATACCTCATCAGACCCTTAGTTCTTCCCTTGCTTCCTTGGACTGTAGGCATAGATCATCTTTTAATACGTCTTTATTTAGTAGCACTAGGACTTTTAACTCAGTCGAAATCCACACTGCATACATTGCTGAATGGTACATGCTCATGCTAGCTCAGTGCTGCACTATTCTGAAAACACTCATAATTTCAGCCAGAATTACAGTTTTCAAAAGTGCCTGCACGCCTTTAAAAAGTGTTTGAATCAGTTTTGGAATTTTTCTGAGATTTTAAAAGCCTGATCAAATTTTGAACTTGCAATTTTATGGGCAAAAAATATTCCTGATTTAATTCTGCATCTGCAGTTTAGCCTAGTTGGATGTCTTAAAACTTTTCCCCAGCATTAGTATGCATGTGCATGTGTTATCACTCCTGTTACAAAACTGCTTACATACCACCCTTTTCTAGTGGCTTAAAAGATCTCAGCTGGATATTCATGTATAATTATTTTCACATAGTCATCCTCTGCCTGGGAGAATTTACATTGGCCTGTCACTGGAAATAATTGCTATAAATTATTTTTGGCGGATGTTTTACGCATACAATGAACAAATGCACAAAGACCACATGATGGATAAATTCAATTAAAATCTTTTTTAAAACCATTATTCTTATTTCTAGACTACACATGACTGATTTAACAATGTTTTGATGATGGAGTAGGGGAGTCCCTGTAGTTCCACCAAGAAAAATATACCCTCCAATTGCAGGGCATGTTTTCATCCATGAATCTGAATTATTAAATCAGTTATCGCTCTTCCACGGTAAATGTTCACGACTTCTCTTTCTACACCATCTATACTGGTGGCTGTATTTCCTCTCCTATCATTATGCTTTTCTCAGATACTGGCTGGGTTGTCCACTTCATGTCTACCGTTATAACTCGACTGGTTCCTCTCACCTTTTTTCTTGCTACATTATTTTGGTGCATTTAGTTCAGATTTTCCTTTCTGGCTTTTTTAGAGCATTTGGCTTTGGCTGTTTACAGGTTTGGCCACATAGCAGAATGTGAGAAAAGGGAAAATGAAGAAAAAAAATCTCCATGTGGGAAGACACAGTAAAAATAGAACAGGTAATCACCGCTACATCGACTACATCCTTTTCAACAAATTCCTTTGACACAGACCTGAAAAATAAAGCCATTATTATCCACTAAGTATAAAACCTGTGTGCACGGCCCACTCCAGCAGGAAAAGCCACTGCCTGGGACCCGGAGAGCCCACACGCAAACACCACTTTCTGCTCCGTGGAGAGGGATGGGAGAGCACAGGACATTCCCAGCTCCACCGACACGTAGGCGTTAGGGCAGGACTTTTTCCAGCCCTCGCTTGCCCGTCACCCTTGCTGTGCCTGCAACCTCAGCTCTAAGTGACGGCGCCCTGGAGGTGTAATCCCCCAAGCGATTGCAGGGTTTACATAGAGGACATGCATTGTGCAAATTTGTGATGAAGGTGGCTGACCAGGCTTTCAAAGACCGTGGAAAGGCACAGTGCTTCAAACATAACTGCTGTGCTTCCTCCTGCCCCACGGTTGTCCAAGCCACCAAGGGCAAGCCGGTGGCCTCCTGACCATCTTCTCATTAAACTCAAAGAAAATTTGGTCTCTGACTTCATTAGGAGCTGCCTCAAGCCTTAATGGCTTGAAAAAATGGCTTTCAACTGCGTGCTTTTTTGTTAAATTAAAATGAAAAAAAGTCAATCACTGAAGAATTTTTATTTCGAACTACTTTTAAAAAATGAAAAGGCATGTAGAGGAATATTAATTAGAATTAGAGCTGAGGACTTGCAAGGCAATTGCAGCTCGGTACGGCTTGAAATGGCTGCTTTATAAACCTGTGAGAAATGACGTTTCTGATGCAAACTGCAGATAATTTAAACTTACCACCCTGTTGCAGCAAACAAACAAGAAGGACACAAACAATGTATTTTGCTTGGTTAATTGATATTATTCTGATAACTGTTTCCATGACCACCAGCTGTGCACTTCTCCCTGGCTTCCACCTCTGCTAGCCTTTAAGGCACTAAAATCATCTCACTTCTGAGCAGGTAGAGCCCATCCAAAATTCTTTTTAGATATCATTATCCCTTTAAAAAAAAAAACAAACCAAACAACTATGCAGTTTTGTCATACCAATCATTATGCCTTTGGATCATCTCAATGACTAATAACACCTATTATGACTTTTAAACTTGACAGATGTCAGCTTAGCATCATATTGAGAAGATAATCATGTGTAACTTATGCTGTAACTAAGTAAATTGCAGTAAACAAGCAGCAAAAGTCACTGTCAGTAAACAGAGCAGACGACAATTCTAAAACAAGGTCTGTGGTTTCCAAACTGTCTGCATTTCATTTTAATCTTTCAGAAGAAGTAGCACAGAACAGACCTTTGTTAGTGTGTCTCATACTTACTCTTATGGATCATTAATTATAGTTCTAAAAAATAAAAATAATTCTGAATAGAATTGGCTGATTAATTCATAACAGTTACACTCATCTGCGAGTGTTGTCTGCAAGTAGATTGTGATCATCTTAGCTGAATTCATTATTTAAAATTATTTGCCAAATACCTCCTACAGATAGTTCTTGATCTCGAGTTATTTGGGAGCTGCTAGTTGCAAATATTTAAAATTTATATGCTGGGCTTATGAATTATCCGCAGCTTGATTATCAGTCAAAAACATACACGTAGTCGTTTGCTTGTGGATGCAATTACCACGCTTACAAAATCACTCCGGCATTCTCATGTAAACACAGATCCGAATCAATAATAGTGCCATGAACCTCCAGCACTGACCAGTGAGTGTGTCCATCAGGCACAAGCCGTGTGTGTCCTCCTTGAGTCAAGACCCTTCTGCTCCACAGACACACAAAAAGAGCAAAGATCTTCTTGCTGGGAAAAGTGTCACACGCAGAGACAGATGGCAGGGACAATGTGGAAACAGCATCGCGATCCTCCGCACGCAGGGACAATTGGTTTGGGAATAACTTCCAGAGATGAGCAAAGGAGGTGAAGTGAAATGACTGAATCCCATCTTCTCATGCAGGAGGCAGAAAACTAAGTGACTGAAATAGAGACAAACTGGCAGCTGAAACGCCAGTATGAAATCCCCAGGAAAGGGATTTAGCCAACTTGGCAGAAGCAGGTGTGTTCCACATGTGGATCTTTCAAAGACTCTTTGTTTATGTAGACAACGTCCAAATATTGCAGGAGTTTTAAGTATTTGATGAGCCAGAATCTGGTAGCAGATGCTCCAGTATAAGCCCGTCTTCCACCACTGAAGCCACCGGAATTACTCTGGATTTACTACAGCACTAGGGAGATGAGAATGTTTCCGAGTGAGAACTTCTGCTCCTTGATGATCTTTAAGAAACCACAATTCCTTAGACGTATTTCTCAGAATTACAATTAAACCTATGATCAGTCTTTCATGTGCATTTGAATGCTCTCATTCAGTCTGAAGCCTGTTCTCGGGGCAGCATTAGGAAGAGAGGTTCTCGTTACTATGACACCCTGAAGCCAAGGTCTCAGCAGTATCGTCTGAGCCACAGGTAAGGGCAGGACTGAACAGGCATCAGATACAGGCAATTTGCTAATGTCCTCTACTTCTCCTGTCCAGAACTAAGATGGAAAGGAAGGTGGTAACAGAAGCCTAAAAAGCAAAAGGACAGTGGAAAGGCAGCAGTGGAAGAAGTAGATTCCCCAGGTAAAAAAAACAAGGCCAAATTATCTCATCGCACCTCTGAATGTAGACCATTGTACAATATAGAGAGCAGTGACTTTGGGGGGATCAGAGAATCACCCAGACAACCACTGCAGCTGATGTATTTTACAAAACAGGGTAGCAAGCTTCTTGAAATAAACCACAATTATTTCTAGTGTTGTCACGAAGAACACTAGTGTCTAGTGCTTAAAGAAACATCTCCGTTTCTTTATACCTCCTACAACAGAAGATTCAAACGCCATTTCGCATAAGACCTCAGATTAAACTCAGAATGAGTCCCATCAGGAAAAATATTGATCTGGAGAGATATTTTCTCAATGCTTTATTAGGTACAGAATACTAAATGGGCTGTCATCCATGTAACTGCTTGTGCACCATTTGCCAGATGTTGTTTGTGTGTCCACAGCAATGTAGTCATATTAAAATGTATGAAACTGTGATTTTTGCCGGCTGCTCAGCAATAGCATGGCCTTCGCTGGGCATCCTGGCCCGATGCAGGCTTTCAGCAAGATACCGTTAAGCAGACATTAGCTGCAGATTTCACTTCTTCATTGACCTACAGTACAAGTCAATTAGTGGCTTAATATTGCTCAGACATTCATTAAAGCTTGAAGTGGGCAGAATTTCATCTGTTTGATTCTTGCCGTTTAAGAGTGTCCAGGGAGAATATTTACAATTGGTGGGTTGTGACCACCTACTTTTGGAGGAAAACCACAGATTTTCTCAGCAGTAAACGGTATGTTATCCTGCTAAGAATTTGTGCTCAGTCAAAATATAGAGATATTCTTCTATTATTAGAGTTACTCATTGGCCAAGTCTTAGAGAGGTGCTACTTCTGTTACTACCTGCCTCATTTAATCTACTACATTTTGACAGCTCCTGGCGCTGTAGCATCCCTTTCTGTTGTCTACCTCATTATCTGATGGTCTATTAACACCACTTAGGTAGGAAAACTGTGTTTAGTGGGGAAATAATACCTGTCAATAATTATGTTTCCTTTTAATAATTAAAACAGGAAACATTTCATTCTTTGATATTATTAAAATGTTAGAAGTTTACGTTGATTCAACTCTGGCAACCCCCAGTCACCGTCATTTGTATTTCTGTAGCACGTTAGAGGGATGCCTCGACGCTCCTGATGTGATACGTGGCTGCAGATTCAAATTTGTCAGGAGCTAAAGAGAGTTCTCATCGGGGATTAGCCTAGACGCCATCTGCAACAATTATAAATCATCTTGATAGGAAAAGCCTGGAAAGTGCATTTAGGAGTATGCAAAGTAAATCAGACTGGGCCAAATGCATCCCGTCTGCTCGGAAGCACCAACTCTCATCTCCACATCCACCACGGCTGCTCAGCTCCTTCAGCTCCGCCAGCCTGGACCCCGTTGCTTCTCTCGCCGTGCCAGGGAGGCATTAAATATTGGGTTTTAGAGTTTGGTTGGGTTTTTTACCTCTTAAGAGGTTTTTACCTCTGTGCTTTTATCCGTCCAGTTGCTGTGAATGCATACAGCTAATTAACTGCATAACAGATTTAAAATGTAGCTACCATAGTTTGTAGGTAAAAATGGTATAATCCAAATTTTTTGCATGCTGACCCCACTTCAGCTCCCAGCTCCAGCCCAGCAGGGACCTCACTCTTTTGGTCTCTTGCAGAGAAGAAACAGAAACAGAAGGGAAAGGGTACAAACTCTCGTGCGAACATATGGGGAAGAAAGAGAAAGATCCTCTATTGAAGTCAATAAAGCTCTGATGATTTATACACCCTGCAAATCAGGTCCTTAATCTACACAAGCAGGCTGCCAAAGGGAGGCCCGGGCGGCTGGAGCGAATACAGCTGTGTAACAGCCACCCTGCTCCATTCTTGCCTCAAGCATCGCTTCCAACAGCAGCCGGCAACAACTCCAGTTCTCACCCCAGTATCGATTGTGGTGGCTCCTGATGTATGAAGCAGAACACCAGTTAATGATCAGATTCCGGGTTAAGCTTGCCTGACTGGCAGTTAGTGGAAATCTTATCTTGATGTGTAAACTCCAAGAATATATTAAGAAAGGGAGCTGAAGGAAAGTAAACACGGAGCGCAAAGACCAGTGGGTTTGCCTTCTCGCACAGGCAGCCCACAGTCTGCAACCTGTTCCCGGCACACAGCTTGAACCCCACACTTAAAACCAGCATATGGAAAAGATACTATAAAAAGCAACCGCATCGATGATTTATAGGTCTCTGGCTAACTGTTATCAAGCACGGAGAGTCTTATCTTCAGGTGATTTGTTCATGGCACTATCTTTACAGAACAGTAAAAAGTATGAAATGTCTGTCATGAAAGCACGCAGACGTCCCAGCCTGTCCCCTCTCTGTAACGGATGACCGCAGACAAGCAGCAGTGGGCAAGGAAAATTAATGCCTCAAGAAGAAATTAAAAAAGGCACTTTCATGAGGTGAGGAAATGACCGTGGATCCTCTCGGTTACACACGCCCCAGCTGAAGGCCTGTATCTCCCATGTCTTTAGCTGCAGAATGAGGGTATTGCTCCACGGGCACTAATGCCATCGCCCATGAGAACAAAAGGCTCCTTTATACCAGGGGAAAGACCCGCGCAGCCCAGCCCAGCCGGGCAACAGTGATCTCTAACCCTTCTATAACCCTTTCCCTGAAAGGCCATTTGCCCCTAAAACTTAACCTAGTGTTTCCTTTCTCAATTAAATTTCAACACTGTCCCCTCCAACATGGTATAGTTTAATAACTGTACTAAGGGAAAGCAACACGCCAATTCCAAACTTCCCCAGGTAAAGGAGGTACCCAAATACAAATACACCCAAACACAAGCTCCAACAGCCCGACTATGGCTCAGTCCCTGGGCTCCTGTAAGGGCAGGGGGCTGTCTCTGTGATGCCTGCTCCCCCTCACCAAGCTTTAAAGAAAGCAACATTTACCAGCGTATTTCGGGATGAAACTGATTGAATCAGGGTGACTAATGTCCCCTGAGAAAGTCACCCAGGTCAGACCTCTAGGTGACGGGGATGGAGAGGCACCTCACAGCAGATCAGGACCAGATGCTGAGTCTCATCAACACATTTTGATGTCTTGGATTAGCAAAGATTTTGGGTGGCACGCAGGAAGACATTTTTGTGTCTCGCAGGGAACTTCACACAGAAAAAGGAGTTAATTTGAGAGTTAAGAGAACAAATTCCAGAGCTACGGAGTTAATTCCAGCAGAGCAGGTGCCTACCCAGGATGACAATCTCAGCCTGAACCGTTTCTGACTGGCGGAGCTAAGAGTGGCACCATCTCCTTTAAATCGTCCTTTTCTTCAGCACTTTAAAGGCGGCAGAGTATATCTGCATACACTTGCCATCCCACGGCCAAACTCTGCGCCGCCTTCTGTTACTGCCACAGCAGCGAAACCCTCCTGGGCCACACGGCGCACGCCGCCAGGCAATCCTACCCGCTCTCTCTAGATCGTAACAAAAACCTGTCCTCTGCCAGGCGGGAACACAAAAGGTTCCTCCGACGGCTGCCTGAGCCCACAGCCCCGCTCCCACCAATAATCCCCTCCTCCATAATTTAATAAGCTCCACCGTAGCGAGGTTCGCCCTCCCCCAGCGGGCCGTTCCCTTTCCCCTTCCCCAGACAAGCCGTGACAGCCGCAAAGAAGAGCTATTCCCCGGTGCATTGTTAAGGGCCTACCTCCCCAAGCCAAAGACAGGCTCAGTTCACATTAAAGCCTTTTCCCTCGCGAGCAACCTGAGCCGAGATTAAGGAAGGAGCCCGCACCGTCAACCTTAACCCTGAGAGGAGGCTGGTAACTAGGGCAACGGCATCTCACAAATAAACCCTGCCACGCCGTTCCGTCTTCTTACGCTGCGCCACAAAGTATGACAGGTACGGGGACGGGTAAATAAAACCCAAACATCACCCACCCCTCTGGCTCCTGTTTGAGTCCCGGAGCTTACTACGAGCTATGAAGGGTTATTTATTAACGCTGACATTAATGCAAAAAGATAATCTTTTCCGCTCTGCAGATGATAGCCTGCTCCTCGCTCGCTTGGGCTCCGGCGTCATTATTTGCGGAAGGTAGCACGAAATGATCTTCCCAATATTAGACTCAAGCTGCTTGCCTGGTTTAGCTTGATCTTTATTTATAGACACTGAGTCTGGGCGGTTTTCGTCCGCGGAGCAGGACACAGTGACCTACTCGGGGCTCCCTTATATAATAGCGTCAAAGCAGACTTAGTGTAAATTGACCCTAATCTGATCTTGAATTGTAACACATTATAATTCCAAAAATAAAGCAGCATTTATCTCACTCTACGCAACTCATTTATTTTCACAACTGGAAACAACCAAAGACTGACAAATCTAAGTGTTATTTAGTAATTCCTTAAACTTTTTTTTTTTTAAATCCCTCATTAACTATGAATATTACAATTGACTAATATGTCATTATACCACGCAGCTTGGGAAAGCTCTGTAATGTATTTAGCTCGGCTTTAGAGTCGGTTTCCAAATGCAAAGACTATATTCACAGAAAGCAAATTTAAAGAAAAATTTTCCACGTGGTTTTTGAAAGTATCCCTTTAAAATTCACCCAGCCAGATTTGCAAGGAGATGGAAACCCGTGCCCACCTTTAAGCACACAAGTAGGATTCTTTCCCCATCAGAATTAGAGCACAAAAAATGTCCAACTCCATCCCCACAAGCACTGGAGCGTGCAAGTGCTTCCCATGGGCACCGTGATCCTACATTTCAATTGTACTCATGGAAAGGGATTACAGAAGAGGTATAAACATGGCTCATAAAATTAATTTTCAAACCTGAAGTAGCATTCGCAGATATTTTTACAATATTTGCTTAACTTGTTGATAAATAGCAGCTGTATGAAAACTCAGAGACACATTTGGAGTGGTTTTTAACAACTTTGAACAGTAACTCCCTGCAAACAACTGATATTAAAGGGTCTTGATATCAATGGAAAACAGGTCGATCACATTCTCCCTTTATATCAGTATTAACTAATTAATCGGTCAAACTGATTATGTATCCTATTCAAATTAGGCCTTTCTAAAATGCCATAGCTTGGGTTCAAAGTGATTTCTTACATGGTAATACTTATATTAATTTACCGTGATGATTTGCATGCTACAAAAGGCTCCAGTCCCGCAGCCTGGCCCGGTAGGAGCAGATCGCTCTTCGCAGGCAGTTGCCGGCTGCAATCCTGCCCAGGTCAGATTGTACAGAGGGGAACTAATTGACATTCATCTTCCCTATCAGTGAGGAACACACAGAGGGGGTTTGGCGTGGGGCGATGGCACTAAGCGTGCACGCTTTCACGGGCGGCTATTAAGGGCCATACTGATAGTCCTTGCATTATGCAGGTTATAAAGCACTTACGGATGATTAGAAGCCACCTTCCGAGATACTTGTCCATTCCTCTATATATCAAGTTGTTCATTCTCTATTTGTTGAGCAGAACAGAGCCTCTCGCTTACTTACAGTATGTAAAATGTGTCACTTTGGTGTGGTGGGGGCAAGAACTTTGCCTATCGCTGCTATGTGCTCCTGAAAAACTAATTGTTTATTTTAAACTATGTTCGCCCAACGCTTTTTGCAAATGAGCATTTGTGTATTTTTTGTTTGTGCATCGGGTAGTTGATTCTTGTGAAAAAAACCTCTTGATGCAGGGCCCTCAGAACGAGGACAGTGCTCATTTTCTGTGCAGATTTGTACGAATTAATGCCCAAACACTGCGCCGTTTGGAAGGGTATTCTCCTTCAGACTTCTTGGCAGCCTGGTTCTGGGCAAAAATACCTCTCTGGACACTGTATGTTATCACACGGGGACGCAGCATCTGATCCCGCTGCGATACCCACAGAGAGCTCCAAAAGGGAGTTCCTTACAGGCCTTCCAAAGCATTACCTAACTTGCATTTTCCCGATACAGTCAGGGTAGGCTTTGTTTGTTTAGAAAAGGTTTCAAGGACAACATATGGGAAAAGAAAAAGGTCTTATTTTTGCCATTCTGGTTTTCACCATTCCCTTTGAGTCCTCCACAGATGTCTTTTTCTTTCCCAGAAGAGGCGGAGGAAGAGATCTTCCCAGGGAGAGGCTGTAGGTAAGAGGGAGCAGCTTCTCCCAAGGGAGGTCTCAGCCACGCTGCGGACATCAGCTTTGTCCCTGCAGCTGCTCCCTCTGCTATTACAGCCTTAAAGCCACGTCCCAAATCCCACTCGATGCTCCAGATATGGGATATTTAACACCTTTATCTCTTACTTCGGCTTTCTCATGCCATGCGAAGGCTCTGGTGTCATGAGGATGGTCTTATCTTCCCTCCTGACTCCAAAGAAACTCAGGGTGGGGGGAAATCCTTGCTGCATTCCTCCATTTTCACATGTACAATCTGGGAACAGAACAGATAGAAGCGAGGCTCCAGGCCAAAACTTTAAAACAAAATTAAGTCTTATTGCATCAGTTGCACTCCCATGAACGTGTTTTAATAGGCACCGGTATTTCATTTTTTCTTCAGAAATAATACTTCTAAAGACACTTGTGTTTGCAAGTAGACATTATTTTTGGCACAGTAAATGTACTGTGGTGGAAAGACTCTATTGTGTGCTGCTTTATCTGGGAGTGGATGAGGGACAGGAGGAATGAATTGCTCTAACTCCAGAAGAGGTTGGATTACATACATTTGGCATGGAAGGAAATTAAAATGAAAATGGTGCATATTTCTTTTGAGATTTTAAAAAATAAAAAAATAAAGCTTCTTTTAATTGACGTACCTTTGCTCTGAATAAATATTTTCATTCTTTACCCGTAATTCAAAATATCTAATTGAATGTGTACTAATGAGCTTAAAATAGTTCATCTTGATATTGATTTCCCTTTATATTTACTATCGCCATGTAGCATTTCCAATTAAGTTGAAGAAATTGAAAGAAAAAAAATATAATCAATCACAAAATATACCTTCAAAGAGATTTTTCAAACTATACAAGAACAATACAAAGATAAATCAACTGCAGAGGGAAAAAAAGTGTGCGTGTGTGTGAATCCTCAGTAATAATTCTGTTTTGATAGCATCTTTGTTTTCAGAATGGTTAAGGAGCAATTATTACTCAAAGGCAGGTACCCAGGCCCTGAGAATATGGCACAGCAGTTGACTACTGCAGGCATTTACCAAGAAAACACAGAAATCAGACAACTAAAAACCCACACAAACAAATGATAATAAACTTCAAATCCTACCAAAGTAAATTAGATGATCACAGACTGCAGGGCAGGAATGAAGCTTTCCAGAGGCACAATTACCGAAGGGGTTTGAAATAGCACCTTTTAAAGGTCAGGTTTTAAGGCTGTCTAAAACTGGACCCCTACTGAGTACTTACAACTCTATCTGAAATAAGTTTTCTGATACAGATGGTTGGGGAGTTTCTGCACTGACTCTTCAGCTCCATGATAAAATGAAGGCTCCGAGATGAGCAATGTGCCACCAACATCTGTACCCAACTCAAGTTGTCTGTGATATTATGACTGTCAGAGATTGCGATGTCTCAAAGAGGTATTCTTGACTTGAAATACACTTCTATTTCAAAACCAAAATTCAGGAGGCAAGAGCTCTCTCTCCTCTCTTTCCTGATTATAAGGTTCGAAGTCATGGCTTACACACCAGCCGTCCGAAGTCAAAAAATCAGCACCTCTGAGGAAACCAGAGAGGCCTCGATACACCAGGCATTTCAAACCTTTTCTCTAATGACACCACCTGGGTGGTTTCCTTATAGAAGCCCGCAGATAGTTGACAATTCAGTTCCAAAACCACGTTGCATATAGCATTTTCTCTAGCCTTGCTAACGATGCCTGGATTATAAACATCTTTGGGACACAGTCTACCTCCCATCTCATAGTTTTGCATGCCATTCAGGAAAAGCGCACCAGGAGCTTCTGCTTGATTAGATCCCATGGTACTGCTCTAATTCAAACATTTATTAAAGAAATACATCTGAAATAAGTAAGACTGCATTGTATCTACCTCCCCATAGTCTTGGAGTCTTCAGACAATATGCCTGGACCTGCCTTCCTAAAGAGAGAAGGAGAATCCACAGAAGAACTCAGCCAGGTAGTGAAACAAACTCCGCTTCCAAGGGAAATGTCTTCATTTTAATTACCAACACACTCCAAATCTCCAGCCTAAGTAAACTTTAGAATTCTTGAGAGGGTTCACAGCCTGACCCTTCCAGTCTGCAGGGTCTGCTCTGCGCAGAGGCAAATTGGTTTGCAGGTATCTCAAACCAGAAGCAGCTGTGGCTTCCTCACCCACCACGTGCTGCAAGAGGGCAGGGGCCAGCTACCGGAGCAACACAGGCAACCTGGGCAAACCTCTGCTTCCCACCGCTTCTTGGGTGACCTACCTGCTCGCTCCGAGCAGCATGGCCCTTCTCCACCTCAGCACCACTGTGGTCTCACCACCACTCCTCACAGGAGGAGGAGTTTTGACCTAGGTAGCCTCCCACAAGCTCCTCTGTCGTTACCTTTAGGGGAACAAGATCAAATTAACTACACTTGAGGAGTCTTCTTCCACTCTGCCAATATGGCTTTGCAATTCCCTACCTCCTCCTTCCCAGCTTCGTAAAGGACTCCTCTTCCTCCACACCCACCCAATAACAAGAGTATTTATGTTGCAGGTGTTCACTAATTACCCCAATTACCTAAAGAGCACCTGAAAATCAGGACAGGTGAAGAAAGAAAGCAACCAACCACTTTTCTATAAAACTATGTAGCAAATGAAAGGATGCCAAAATATTGACTGACAATAAATGACCCTCTATTTTGTAGCTTTTGTTTACCTTTCACCTGGTGTTCTGAAATTTGTTGATGAAGAACGTAATGCAAACATAATGCTTTTGAAGCATCATTAGCATTTTAATACTTACAACTCTTTAAAAGAAATTTATTTTTCAATAATGGTAGCAATCACAAGCTATAAATAGCACAGAGACGGGAAAAAATCCTTTCCTCAACAGAAGGCTCACTGGGAAGGCACCTTCGACTCATCATTTTCACCTGAAAATTACTACCTAATCTCTATTTAGATTAAAAACTACTCATATTTTTTCTAAAACTTTCCCTTTCCCTAGCCAGGTCTCTGTGCCAAGACTATTCAGAAAGTCAGGAGTCCAGTGCCCACCACCCAGCCCCTGCCTTAGCGTGCAGACAGCACAATAATGCAGCGACTCCATGGGAAACATTCTTCCCGCCTCTCCCAGAGAATAAGGACCCCAAGTTTCTCTCATTTTCGCCAGGAGTTACTCTCTTAAATTATCCAGAATTTTTTAACTAAGGCACATCAACTGTGTAGCCAGTAGCCCCCACTTTAAAAGCACAAGCGTGCTTGAGGGTTGAGGAGCGATGGCAGATAACAAGAAATCTCTCCATGAAGTTCAGATGAGAAATGCCAAATGGATGCCTTGAAGACCCAAGAAGTGGGACCTTCGGCAGTTTCCTGTCCACGCAACTTCAGCCGGTACTGAGAGCCGAGCTGAGCTGTAGTAATGCATTTGCGAACAACTGTCCTTTCCTGCAGTCTGCCTTCGGCGTGTACTTTTTCCCTGCAGGGCTTCACGTGGGAACTGATTCAGTTTTCCTGGGTAGATTTCAAATGTCATTTTCAGGAGAGAAAAATAATTTGTGTTGTACATTTTTTTCAAGCTTCATAAGCATTACTAGCTCAGTATAACATTAGTCATATCCTTACAGTCCAGCAGTGCTATAATCACTGCTTTACTATGCAAACACTATCACTCATGCTTAGACTTTAACTAACTCTCTTCTCAATGCACTCAGCCTGTTAGAAATCTTGCTTGACAGCTCTTTGATATCTACACAGGATATTTTCAAGCCCTCAGCAACAAAACTGAAGCATATACAATATCTCACCATGTTGAACCTTATCCAATTGAAGGGTTGAGGTTAGACTTCAATTATTCATGAACTATTAGTTTCCCGAGCTAATCAAATAATTTCACCTCAACAGTAGAATAGCTTTTACCATGCAAGACCGTGTGATACTTTATAATCCTTCTTGACAATCTGCTGCCATAGGCAGGGACAAATTGCTGTGCACGTGCCATTCAGATTTAAAATTGATAATGGACAATCAGAAGATAAACATCAATCTTCCAGACGTGTTATACCATACAGAAAACAAGCAGTGACAAAAATGTTTAGGCACAAGAAACGTCTGGCTGTTTCAAAAGCAGACTAAGGCAAATATAAAAATGGGACATTATTCTAAGAGAATAGTTTCTGTACAGGGAGCTATTCTAGCCATTGTGGAAATAATCTACTGTGCAATGCTTAATGTCGTCCCCTAAGCAAATTTACACATATATTTACTTGGAGGGCAACGTAACTCGTCACATAAGTAGAGCATTGCCGTGTACTATAAAAATCACAAACCAAGCCTCGCAAAATCATGAGACAAACTTAGACATTTCGGGGGTGTCTCTCTACAGCCTTGCCCCTCATTCTGCTCTCGCCAGTCCCACCGGTTGGGTCTTTCACAGGCATCTCCATTTCCTCACCTTCAGCTGGACTTTGATCTCCTGCCCACCTGCCTTGGTTGCTGTGTACATTAGCATCCCCACCTTCCTCTCCTTCACCTTGACTACAAATCACAGCCAACACTTAGATTCCCAACTCGCTACCAGGCTCAGCTTCCCCACCTATTAAATATGGTTTGATCACAGCACCTGGACGTAATCATCGGGGATGAGTGATCGTAGCTTGGTCTTGTTCGCCTAATAATAACATTCTGATATGAATTAGTGAATTACCAAAAAGATATATGACTGGTCTACTTTTGTTGCGTGGTTCTAGATTATTTTTGTATAAACACTGGTCATATTTAAAGCTTTTTTATCCAGCCATAGATCTGTTCTCTGAAGGAAAAGCTACCATTTTTATTTAAAGGATGAGCTTCTACAAACATCAGTATTTCATCATTCATGATAAAAGTGTGAAAGCTAGTAGTACTGTAAAGCCAAAGATAGAAGAACCCAGCCTAATTTTAACAACACACAAAAACATTATTTTTCACATTAAACCATCAATTTTTTTATTTACTCTTAACTTTGATTTTTCCAAGGTTGCTTATCTGTTAGTTCACAGAAATGTTACCCTGAGCATGACAATTCATAGTAGCACCAATCCCTGGAAAGCATTTTTCTTTTTTCTTAGTAAGATATTTTTCCACCCAGTTTATGCTGATAAAAGAAATATTTTCATAGACTGATAAGCTCAAATATTTGCCTTATAAAGCATTAACTACTTTTTATGGTATGAATAAGTATGGGTAATTATGACCCCACTGTCAAATATATACAGCTGGCTTTGCACAAAACTCTCCACTTTCTTTCTGGAGCATTTTATAGTGAATAAAAATACATATTCACAATATTAGATTTAAAAACCATTGCAGTCAGTTGAAAACAGTCCATCAGTGTCATTGGATTCTGAAGTCTACTGCACATTTCAGCCACAAAAATTTTGTCTCTTGACATATCTATCACATCTATCCGTTCTGAGACTGATCTGCAAAGGCCTAAGCATCCATATGCTCGAGTCCCCACCCTACATGAGCCTGATGCATTCCTAAGGTCCGAAGAAGATGAAAAAGCTTTGTGAGTCAAGCTCTAGCAGATTTAGGAGTGGCAGTTCAAAACATTAGCGTTTCTAGGTCTCTACCTCATCCTTCTGCCAGAGGTTAATGTCAGCCAACTGGGATGCAGGGTGTTGCTTTAACCCACTGCTGCTGACACATGGATACCCGAAGAGGGGTGGGTGGCACAACTGGAGCGACAGTTCTTTAAACCACTGCAGTTAATCCACCAGAGCTGTAAATTACATCTTTACCCACCTCTGAAGTTCACCATGTGATTCTAATTCATTCTGGTAAACCCAGTAAATGTAATTCATTAATGTAACTCAGCACTGGCATTTTATTTTTATGCAATATAATTGAATTTCAAAGTACTACATTGTTCTTTACTTCCAGGAATTTTTTAGCTCTAAGTTATTGTTTCATATTACTGAACTTCAACCCAATCCAAATGCCATTCCCCAACGCTCAGCATACATGTGAAGTTCTTCAGATATATTTAATGGCAAAATTATTGGGCTGGACTAGGAAGTTATTCCATTAAAAAAAATCCGTCTTGGGAAAGTGAACATCTGAAAATGGGACGTAAAGTCCAAACACAAGGATTTGGGTTACACGTTGGGACTCTGCTTCGTAGTAAGAATCTATTTATATGCGCTATGCTGTGTTCACCAGAGGAATATTGGAAACACATTCGCAAATTAAAGTCTGAGTCAGAACAGTCTCCTGCTCCAGTGAAAAACAAAAACAACAACAATGACACAGAGCCAGAGTAAAATAGCTTAACTTGGGTCTACAGGGAACATGTTTTTCCTCTAGCTTGTACCTTTAAAATCGGGCACATCAAACCTTCAGCTTATGGATGATTCATTGCAGACACAGCCGTTGGTTATTTTCACGCATGTGGTGTTACACGACAGGTCACCACTTCTCATTGCTTCTGCTCTCCTGCCCCACCATGCATCGAACCCAGCCCTGTTGGCAGTCTCCAGCTACAGCTGCCACCTTGGTCAGAATCATGGAATATCTCAAGTTGGAAGAGACCCATAAAGATCAAGATTGAGGCTCCGGAACCAAACCCACCCATTTCCATAGAAATCATCTTAAGATCTGTAAGGAACCCAGCTCCTCGGAGCATCGAAACCAATGGGAGAGTTTGCCAGCACAAGGGATGCAGCCAAGATGACTTGACTTTAAGAAAACCTACCCTTTCCTGAGTGTCCTTGGAGGCCAGAGGACCCTCCTGAGACATCTCTGTCATCTGGTGTCAGCCGAGGACAATCTGCACTGCCACCACACTGGAAGGGCATTCCCGAGAGCCAACTCCTCTCCGCTTCCAGTTGTGCTTGGGGGGATGGATACAAACAGCCGTCTGTGGGCAACACCAGCACAACTCCCACCCATTGCTTGTGTCTCGCTTGAAATAGTGGCAAAGTTTTATGGTTACAGGAGGAGACATGGACTCTGCTGGGTGATAAACCCTCCGCTCAGAAGGGAGGGTGATGCTGTGTGAGACCGACCGATTCCCTGCTCTTTCAGGTGCTTTTCTTGCCCATGGTATCATATGATCTACCAAAAATGTGGGCATATCGTGCAACAGTGGAGGAGCTATAGGATATACTGTTGGTATGGGATATGATATGAAGTCTTAGAATACAAAGCAATATGAAAAATTGTTTCTCAGTTAAAAAGATACAGAAATATTTTCCCTAAAGAGCTACTGACTTTAAACTACACCTGACCCCTATTAACAAGAGACATGTGCATTTGTCACCAGCGACTGGAGCAGCGTTAGCAGTGTCAGGAACGTGTAAGCCATGTTTTATCTATGGGGACTATTTAAGCCAACAGCAGAGACATAACCACGTGTGGAGATGGACCATTTTATATGCCCAACTTTCACAACAAACTCAAAACGATCTTCAGAAGGAGACATCCCTTTTTTTTTCTGTCCCCAGACATAAACCCACTGATCTTACCAAGCTGGCAGGCAGGAGCTGGGCGGTCAGAGCCAGCCTAGAGCTGGGTTTGGAAGCAGGCGCAGATACAGGGGGAGACTTATCTCTGCCCAAAACCAGAGAAGACAAAAAAAGAGTCTGGCTCAGATAAGGGTTTAAACAGGAGGGCACGATCACGCTTTGGGCCAAGAAACCCAAAACTACTGAGCCGAAGGGTAAGTAGAAAGCAGGCTGAGAAGCCAAGCGAGGGGTCAGGGAGCCAGGGCGCACGTACGACAAGCGGGATTTGCAAAGGGGATGAAAAGCAGCCAGTGACGCCCAGGCAGGCTCATCGGGGGAGGAATCAGAAGCAAAACAGAGACTTAGAGCTTCAGCCAAGGGACACACAGAACTGCCAAGAACAACTGGAGGTGTTTCCACATCTGACTGCTGGGTGGGGAAAGCCACCAAGAGCCCCAACAAGCCCCTGCTGGGCTGGGAAGGCTCACCGGGCTCTGCACCCCAGGAGCCCGGCTGAAGCCCACGGCAGAGCCCGGCTCTGGGCAGAGCAGCTCTGGGATTCACACAGATGGACCGCAGAGGGCTTGTAGCCATTTTGGGGAATGCCGTTCGCAAATTAAATATATCTCCGCAAGAGCATGAAGGAAACACTTCACCGTATCAACAACACAAGCCATTTTTCCCCACATGGGGTTTCCTGCTGCTTTTTTCATCTGCTGTTATTTTCTTTGTGAATTACACAAGAGCCACTCTTTTTAGTAATTGTTTTATTTCTTATAGTCTGTCAGGGAAGATCTGCTAGTGCTCTGCAAAATTTATCCTGAGCAAAAGAAATAACAAATATGTCAACTGAACCTGTCTCTAATTCTTCTATCATTATCCTTCTTTGGATATGGACCTATTTTCCATAAAAGGTGATACCGTATACGCTAAAACTAATAGTAAAGAATCTGATTTTAACTTGCAGACATGCTTATCAGCCAAGAAGATTGACTATTGCCCACATTATTGATTAGAAAAAAAAACTATCGATGCACATTGGCTCTACATTGCCAGTGGAAGCCCTTAAAACTAATGACTTTCAATTACTCAATGCAGCAGTGGCAGATGTGACAATTGCTTATTCAAATATTGATTCCAAAGATCGCATGAGTGACGCTGTTTGAATTTATGGAGCACTAAACTATGCCTTTCAAACAGCAGATGCACCTTTTGATCACTGATAGAGTTTGTTTGGGTTTTAATCTCAGTCAATAATGGGGTGAATTTCACTGTTCCGAGTACTGACTTGTAGCACCTCCAAAGGAATCTCTCTGGGACCTAATGCTGACAACAGATTTGTCTACAAAATGACTAAACTATCAGAAAAAGTCCACAGTGTTCTGCAACTTCTCCAACAGGCTGGTAATTGCTTATTAACGGCAAAAGGTTTGCACACCACTAAAATGGTCTATAAAATCCTCCTGATGACAAAAAACATAGTAGCCTATAACATTTTACTAGGCACTGAAATGTGAGGATTTTGTGGGTATTAACTGCAATTGCAGCCTCTAAGAGTTTACATCTCCGTTCTCACTATCCTTCGCCTTTTTTCTTCAAAGTGTGAGTAAATTCACCAAAGCATTATGTCTTCTTCTGTCAATTTATACAGATCTTTGCATTTTTTATGCTCGCGGATTTTTTTTACGTGTTATTGTTGTACCGTGTCATATAGAAAAATATGTTAATGAAAGGGAAGAACTGATCTAATAAAAGGATGTTATTCAATAACTCCTGCAGGTATTCTAGAGAGGTGACTGTGTAACCTTGGGTATGTGTGCGTGTACACGTAAAAACACACATTCACAGACGCATTCATATTGTGTATAAATGAAAACACTAAAATGATGTACTCACTCATTTGCTTTACCCATTCCAGGTTTACAGAATAACATGGATTGCTGCCTTATTCTTTAATATTCCCAAAGTTGCTAAACTGCAATTAAACTTGATCTAAAGCTCCATGCTCACAACCAATATACACTGGGGTTTGGACCCATGGGATTCTGAGCTTGATACGTCGTCAAGAGAATTGACCCATGCCTGCATGTGTCTCATTAAGGCTGCCCAGATATGTCATTTCCAATTTTTCCACGTTGACCCCCTCATCTTCCTTGCTTAGCTAAAGTGTTCAGTCAACTCCATCCTGCCAAAAAAATTCTAAGCGTACAGCTGATCCTGAGCTCTTCTCTTGACCCTTTGTAACGCTTAAAATAGTGGATGCTAAGAAATGCTTCAACAACACTAGGATTAAACATTCCTTTTCATAACCTCCTCTAGTGTTTTGCAGTAAATGTTCAAGAGGACAATGAATGTCCTTACTGAAATAAAAAATGTGGTTTTATATGTCTGTGTGTGCATTTGTAAATATATCTTACTTTGAAAAATGTGCAACAACTGTGGGGTATTCTCCAATTTGTAACTCTTAGTTACAGGATTAACACTAAATCAGCAACGCCTCTGTGTTTGACCCTGTGCTTTGTGCAGCCAAGTCCATGTGCTCTCACCGTGTCTTTGCCCGGCTCATAGGAGACTGAGGAGATGCTCTGGACTCAAATACACTTCATGGAGCCACTGCTGCTGGCTGAGTTTTGCAGAGAATGGGGCAGTTCCAGAGAGTGCCTGGAAGGGGGAATGTGCCTCTTACCCTGACAGATTAGTTAGTCCCAAGCACTGCACACAGGGCAGGGGGAGCGATCTCTTACTGCCACATGAGGACAAGGCTGGAGGTGTTCATGCCAGACTGAAATGGTGTTAGCGCAGTGGGTCTCTACCCAGTATGGAGCAGAGAGATGAGAAGCACATCAGCCCTGCACCTCCACACACGGTATGGAGCACGGACCTATTCTTGACTGGCCATCTCACTTCCCGGTATTGTGATTTCCAAATATTATCATTTTCTCTCATTTCAATTTAATACTATATTATCTGTAAACTACAGTTCTCTGCCAAATTCTGCTCTCATTTGTCCTTGCAATGTCTGCAGTCCAAGAACAGTGTTACAGATTATGATAATCACCTTTTAAATTAATCAGGTGTAGCCTGCTAGGGCTAGTTCTTAAGGAGCCTTATGGAAAGGGGATGTCTTTCCATGTGAATACAACCAGATATAATGTCCAGCACAGGAAGCCTCTGCAGGACAAGACCCAGAGATGTGACAGTGCCTCAGTGAGTTCCACTAGTCACATCCCCTCTGAGGAGGCCCTCAGCTCCTGCCTCCATTCGCACTGTTCAGCATTACACCTCCTCACTGCAAGAAAAGCTCATTTCTGCATCCATCCTCTGGCTCCTCAAGTGACAAATGAACCAGTTGTGGTGGGTTTTCGTAAATCATAAATCCTATTTATGTAATAGAGAAAGAAAGGTCTGGCCCAGTTAGGTGGAAATGCACTGGCCTAGATGCTGCAAAGCATGGACCTACCAGTGCCATTGATGCCAACGGGACTGCACACAAATTTGCCTCCTAAGCACACGGTTAAGTGCTCTGCAAGGCTAAAACAAGATTGCTCAGCATCTTTCACTGCCTTGACTCCAGCTGAAGTTCAGATAAAAGGGAACATTTTTTCTTTCACTACAGCCCTCATGTGTTGCCACAGAAGTGTACTTGGGAAATAAAAACCCTTTGGCTGCCTGGGAGAAAATTCCCCCAGCGCAATCAGTGCATACCATACTTTCGCTGTAATAGAGACAGGATCTCCTACAAACTTCAGAGTAGGAGGCAAAGGGTAGGAGGAAAAACTACTCCTCCGAAACATGCTGCTGAGGCAACTCATTGTGCTGCTTTATTCAGATTGGAATAGTCAGCGCCCCAGTATTTGAGTGCCTAATTATTGTTCTTGAAAAGTAAAGCAAGTGCTAACAACATGAGATTTGTCCGCCAGTTCAGACTTTTGCTGGAGGGCGCTCGATGCCTTTATCAGAAACAACTGGCAGTACGGTTTCACACCACATCCCAGAAGGGCTACTTTACAGATCTCTAAAGAAAACTGAAGGCTTTGGTTAAGTCTGGGAACATGAAGAGTTCCTTCCCTGCCAGCAAATGCCTCTTCTGCAGATAATCAACAGTTTCCTCTACTCCTGCTCAGG
The DNA here is from genome assembly GCF_964106895.1 of Numenius arquata. Classification (NCBI taxonomy): domain Eukaryota; kingdom Metazoa; phylum Chordata; class Aves; order Charadriiformes; family Scolopacidae; genus Numenius; species Numenius arquata. The sequence continues at coordinate 15,232,908 of NC_133588.1, read as the reverse complement.
GGAGGGGCTTGCTTCAGAAAATACAGGGCTGTCAAAAGAGCCTACAACTGCCATTACTCCTGCAATGATGCAGTTTTCGGAATTAACGTTAAATGATGTAGGTAATGCATCCATAGTGCTTCCATGGTGTTCTGCCTGAAGCAGCACGGAGCTCAGTGTCAGCTAATTAGGTACTTGGTACTCAGTGTCTCCATAGCTAGACTGCTATTGGGATATGAGCAACTAGTTAACATTAGTTTGGGTATTTTCCACTACACTGCAGTATAGATATATCCACAGTGTGATATAAACAGAGCAGGTCTAAGCTATAATAGCAGAATTTTCAAGTAGATGTAAACCTTTATTCACCAAAGTCGACACTTGTGTCTTTTGCCACACTTCAGCTACATCCCTTATTGCTACTTCCCATTTAAAATCCTTTGGAAGGGAGAGAAATTTGTGGGAAATGAAGATTTCCAGGTTGGAAGGGGAGGGGAATATGCATCATTGAGAAGAACTGTATTATAATTTTACTTACAATTTAGATGATTCTGGCCTAGTTTCCTTCTTTTGTGTTGCAAGATGTATTTCTGGTTAAAAAAGTAGTATGAAGTCAAGACATTTTTGGCCTTACAGCAGGAGTGCTGCAATTCCCTGCACACATTACCCTTTTAGGAACAGATCTTCATAACTCTTTCTACATGGCTTGATGTTTGTCATCAGAAAAATGTGACTAAATCATAGACGTCTACCGAAAAAATTGTTGGTCCTGTAGGCAACGGCAGACACTATTTTCCCTTAATGTTTTCTTACATTAATTATAAGTGATATGAAGTTCATATCACATAGTTACAGGACTAAATCTCTCAGCAAAAGCCTGAGTGATAAAGCCAAGTATTTCTTCTGGTAAATAGGAAGTCAGGTACCAAGCTGTAAGAAAGTCAGCTGTATGATAACACACCACTGGATACTGCATTCTTAGCACTTCAATACAGGAGAAAATGCCAAAGAAAATCATCAGCAAAAAATTCTCAGTTCCTGATTCTTATTTACAACAAAAGCACCTTTAAACTTCCAGTACTGTAAAAGAATATTAAGTTGGGCATAAAGATAATGTAATACGCTATTCCTCCAAGGCCCCACCCCCGCCAGCACGCTATAAAGGTGACTGGGCAGTCAAATCTGTTTCCTTATAACATTATGTCATGTTATATTCCATTTCAAAGTAATGTTTAAACATAACAGAACTGATTTGCCCTGAACTTCTAATTTGCAGCCCATTGTCCTTGTCCTCCACCAGCAACAATGAAAAAACACTGTCAGCATCCCACTCCTGGATACAACCTAATCGTGTTAGGCAAGTGAAGAAGTCAATGACAGTCTGACCCCCAACCTGCACTCGCTCGAGAGTTGACTTCTGCTGCCTCCACCTACGAATAAGGATCACTCTCATGAGGAACGTGAGCTCATCGGCACCTACTGCCTGCACGGCGTTAGTTCAATCATAAAAATTAATTTCTTTCTGAGCTACGACCAACTTAATCCACACTTAAAATTACCTTTTCAGCTGCTGCACATCCATGTAGTTACATGGCTCCTCTCAGCCCCGTCTCCCACCCTTTGTGCCGCAATTTCAGCTCTCGGAGACTCCTCCAGGCATTGCTCTGTTAGTGGTGTCTGGGGGACCTCGTGGAGTGCCAGAAAGAAAATGAAAAAGCTTGAGAAAGCATGCGTCTTTCTAAGAAATGATTCCTTCTCACTGCAAATTCCACAAAGGCTTGTTTATCTTTATCGTTTGTCATCACAGAACTATACATCTCCTGGCTTTTGTGTCAATTTGCCGAACGCTCTACATTTCATGAATGAAACCAGTATTTCTGGGCAGGCCACCATCCTATTTATGGTTTTTAGAAGGGAGTCGACATCTTTCTGAAAACAGCTTTTAACACTCCAGGCTTTTCTACAGTAAATCAGATCAATGGGACCAAGTACTTTTCCCTTTTAACATTCAGCCTTTCACCAAGATACAATATATAAATACAAGTACTTATCAATGCAAATTCAACTGCTTACATAAATTTTAAATGTGGGGGGAGGGTGTGGTGTGTCAACATTTTAGTTTCCCGGCTAGCGCTATTTCCCAGTCTTGCCTTCTCCCCTGATGATCACACAGCCAAGTCTTCTCATACCCAGAGATGATGTGAGGACTTTCTTCACCATCATCATCATCAGCGAGAACTCAAGTGCTACCGACATATACTCAATAACAACTGAAGAATCAGGTACAAAATTAGCAGGAAGTGGTTCATCCTAAAGCGATGTGAGAATTTCTAAAATCCCACAAACAACCCAATCTCTTCTCTTCCCCAAAGGTTACTACTGCCTCAGTGTCCAGGCCAGCAGAAGCAAATAGCGACTTTCTAGGGACTAACTACCAAAATTAGTAACTTACTCTACTGGTCTTAACCAAAGTCAGCAGTAGATAAGTTAAATTGTAGCCATTCTTACTAGCACAGTTGGACGCAGCTTCTCAGGAGCATTTTTGGGTCAGTAGAATTAATTCATCTCAACCAGAATCAGTGGAGGGCACTTAAATCGTCACTCCCAACTCTACGAAGAGAACTACTAAATCTTCACCAGCAGTGAACAAGTCTCTCTTTGGTGTTTCAGTGAAAAGACAGCCAACGGTGACAGCACGAAAACTGATATTTTGTCCTGTCCTTTTCAGTGGCCGCTTCTCCCGATCCGCAGGCTGGCCTGTTGGCTCAGCCATGGCTCAAAGAAAAAAATCCTCCTGAACACGAGCACCAACTCCTGCGAGACATGGGCCTTCCCGGCAGGTCTCATTCAATTCTCCATCCCACAACTGTACTTTTACTACAGATGGAGATTCTCAATCACGTTCACTCTGATTTCTCGCTGCTTCAGATGCTGGAGCAATGCTAAGTAATATTAATTCTGTGTATGCAGCCTGCACTGCAATTCAGTTTCCCAGTACATCGTGTGTCATTTGATCCTGTAATTTTGCAGCCTCTCCAGACTAAATCTGACCTTAACTGGTTTAACACAAACGGCTCTGAACCAAACCAAATTATTGACTCTGAGGTTGAATATGTGGTTGAGGGAACTTTCCCCCTCCCCCCCCAACTGAGGCTAGAATTAAACCAGTGATACGCAGTTATAAGGTCATCCTAAATGCTAGAACCAAGATGGAGATATTCTTCTTTCTTTTTGATATATTAAATGGAGATGGAAAAATTCCTGGAATGTTTTGGCTTTGGCAGTATATCTAATTTGTCCTCAGATGAGCCTGCATGCATAATTGAATCTATAGCAGCAATATTGAGGCTAATATCATACTTGCCTTCAAGATGGTCCGCAATAACAGCAGTGAGGGTATGAATTTAGCATCGTGAATTATACAAACTGAATTATATACATGCAAACTATCAGAGGATGAGAATTTTCACTAACTGTGATACTTGGTATTGCAAACATCAGTATTTCTGAAGTAATCTGTCCAAACCCACACACTTCTGTATGTTAAAGGAACAAATATGTCACGGTCTTTCTCCGTGCCTCTCTCTCTGGACAACACTGTCCAAACACAGCAGAAGTTCCATCAACTTTGATAACATCAATACATCACCCTTGACTCGTGTATTCAGTGTGATGTTCATTAAAGTTCATTCCAATTTATTAAAAGGGACTCTAAATAAAAGAATGTGCAGTTGACTTCAGCCAGGCCTGAATCACACACTACAATTTCTGAATTACTTTATTAACCACAGTCTACTAAATCAATAATATCTGGATCAAAACCATCTCTCTTTCAGCCTTGTAATTACAGAATAAGATTCTTCATTGTACTCTTATTGTGGATTAAATTGATTCCACATACTTCTAGAGAATGGTATTTTCAAGGCCCCCATCTGTTCCGTTTTCCTTGTCGTGTTCTCCTGTCAGCTCAATTGTCAACCTCTCACTCCTTACTTGGGCAGCTTCTGAAAACGTGGGCTCATCAGTTCAAGTGCATAAACCAAGGCAGACATTCCCTATTGTCACTTAAATGACCACGATGCATCAGTGGTGCAACAATGTCGAGAGGAGATTTCGGGAAAGGAAGAAGAGAGACGAGAAAGTAAAATATCTTTTCTGACCCATAATCAAATATATTTGTCCATATTCAAAAAATAAAAAATCTCTGAAAGAAAAAAAAAAAAAAAAAAGGAAAATAAAAATGATGAGTGCACATGTTGCTGGTGCCCCAGGACATTTTAACTTGCCTGCCAAGATATGCTGGTTTTCGTGAAGCTATTGTGCTTATTCTTGTTGTTCAATAAAAAATAATTAGTTGCCATGGTAACTGCCACATCATGTCATGCTTATGTTGTTTCTGGGATAAAGAGCACCTTCTTCAAAAAAAAAAAAAAAGTCATCATTTTGTGGTGACATGTTTTTGCTTTTTGTCATATCTATGAGAAACAGTTTCACTCTATTTTAAACTTCCTGTACGGAGATGACACCATATGGTCAGACAATGTTCTTTTCCCTTGCCATAGAGGAATAAGCCACTTGTATCTTCATTAAGGAATTAAACAACGGTTGTGATAACAGAGGATGCAAAATATTTGCAATATCTTTTGGAATATTCCAGATGCAGCTTTTTAATGCAATCGAAATAATAAAACAATTCCTCAACGCATTTCATAGAATACGGTGTTTGATTGAACTTGTATTAAGTGATATGAAAGGGGAAGTATTAGGTTTTGAAGAAAGCAGTAACAGATTGTGCACAGATTTACGGCTGCTCTAGAGCATCCCAAAGCTTCGTTAGCGGTACAGGTGACAACAAGCAAGAAGATCTGTGAGGTCTGACTGTGGCTGGTCCAACACCGCTGGAAAAGGCGCCATTCCTGCATCTCCTCCCTCCCACCTTTCACCACACCAGGACAGGCTGATGTCTTCCAAGCTCATGTGGGACCTTGCAAATCCACCCTGAGGGCTAGTGCCTTGGAGTAAAGCAGATCATAGCTCATGTTTCCCAGCAGCCACTACACTCCCTGTCACCTTCTCTTCCCGTTAAGTCAGTGGCATTCATTTAAGCATGGGTAGCAGAGCCAAAAAATGTCATTTTCCATTCCCAGAAGCCTACCTCTTTGTGCAACTACCCCACCACCCCACTTTTCCTACACTTAAAGTTACCTACGCAGGTTGTATGCAAGGAAAGGTCTTGACTTTACTTTTCACAACATCTTTTTTTAAAAACTTCCTAAGAAATAACTAACAAATGTGTTCTTTCTATGGGACGTTATGGTCTAATCCAATTTTACATTCTATTATCAACAAACAGGCTAATAATTATTTATTATTTTATTATTTAAAGCCCAGATTTCAAAATCTGTGATGTATAAGTATCCCCTCAGTGCAAGGCTGGTTTGTGCACACAAGTCTGGGATGCCCAGTGACTCAGACATGCACATATTGAGCAGCTGGATGGCACAATGTCTAAGTCATTCTGGTCATCTTTCAAGATGGTCTTACAATGTGAGCTCTCACAGTATGAGCTTTACAAACTTTATTTTCATCATTTGACTACTTAGGGCTTATAAAAAATACTTCTTCTTCTTCTTCTATAAAAGGAAAATCTGGTATTCATTGAAGAACCTATCAATTCTACAAACAGTTGGACCCACAGCAATGCTGCCCAAAAGTGCTATTCAGCAGACGGGCCATTACAGATGGGGACAGGGACAAGAAAACTAGGAAAAATTCTTACTAAGGCAGAACACAATCAATAGCATGTGTCTTTCCAGACTTGTAATGAATTAAGGTATCTTTAACATCAACAGTAATTTGATGCGAGGTGCAGTGAAACACACCAGGTGCAAGAACCCGAGGAACTGAATCTTCATTCCACCACCATGGAATGGCTTAACACCCCTTTCTAGAAGTGACAAGGACAGAGCCACCAAATACAACACATACCAAAGCCTCAGCACCTGAGAGGTGATCATGAGCCACGAGCTTATTTGTATGCATGCAAAAAGCTACATTAAAAGAATGCTATTTCTGTTCTATTTCAGACTTTCCAAATGTCACATTTCCAGCTGCACGTGCAATCTTAATTTGTCTCCCGTGTGCATCCAGCCTGCGCGTTGTGGCAGGCTGGCAGGGACAAAATGTGACCACGCAGCCCAAGACGGCAATACCTACACGCACGGAAATGAATAGAGCTCGCATAATCACCAAAATTCTGAAATCCTTCTAACTTCCGTGTGGATTTTTACCAACTCCCACGTATTAATTACTAGAGTGAATTTTTAAACACTCAGATGAAAGAAAACGTTTGTGGTGGTTACAACTTCTAACATGAATGTTGTGAATGAATTCCAGGAGGAGGTTTAGTTCCTTGCTACTTAAAACAGGTTCCCACCACTGGGGAACAGGGCAAAATATTTATCAGCTCACAACAGGAGAAGGTTATTATCTTCCAAAGATTGTACTGCATTTTCAGCACCATGTTCTGGGTTCACGCAGCGCTCCAAAAGTGGGGTTACAACACAACAAGACCAGATCTTCAGGAAGATGGGATGGTAGATGGGGAGGATGGTGCCACCTCACTCTCCCCAGACCTCCCAGGCATCCTCAGGACACTGCTTTGGCTCTGCTCCCGCACTGAGCTCAGCAGAATTCAGTGGTTTTAGCAGACTGTATTTCCCCAAGGATCTACTGCAAGAGAAGGAAAATGGTGATTTTTAACATCTCACAGTTCAGTTAAATCTGACTGGACCCAGTAAAGGCCAGTTTGTAACCTTGGCAGGTTGGCTTTCTGCTTTACTCTGGACTTGGTTTTCCTTGCAAAGTATTTAAAGATTGCTGTAACTGCAGGGATGACGTTGCTTCTCGAAGAAACGTTCAGACTTTTTGTACTGGATACTTCTGGGCAACCTGAGGGCAAGAGGTTGGTTCCGCTTCTTTTAAATTACAGCTGGTTTATATATTAATACACAAAGTAAGACCTGCATATTTCTGGGGTCTTTTTCTTGTAGCAAGAGGCTTGATCAAAAATCTAACAAAGAAAGAAAACAATATCCAAAAAGAAAAAAAAAAAAGTTGTCATTACTATAATTTTGGGAGAGGATTTTCACGAATCTTCGTTAGTTTTAAAATGTATTGAAATAATTTACGCATATTTTTTCCTGAGATCATTACTTAAATATTTAATTGAATTTAAGTACCTTAACATTTTGATCATGCTTATGAAAAAATTTGGAAATTATTACTAAACAGGAATAAGCCCCAAAACAAAACAAAAATTTTAAATAAAAATGGAGCTGTTCTAAACACCTTGGAATGAAAATAATCTGGAAACCATAAGAATATTTCCCTGTGTCTGCACTTTTTCGGTCATCAGACTTTGGGGGGAGTTTAATAGCCCTACAGTGATTTTAAAAAAAAAAATACATTTTAGGACTTCTTTATGAACAGATGAATTTCACTTACACCACGATTTTATAATCCATACTTTTGACCCATTTGCCATTAATTGCATTTCCACCATGAAGCAAACAAGGGCTGTATTTTCCTTTCCGTGCCGCGCACTGGCTGTATCGCAGGGAGCTGCGCCGGGTGCGTGGCCCTGGCAGGATGCCGCTCCCTTTTCCCTAACCAGAAAACATGAGTCAGAGGATTTAGCGAGAAGCAAGAGTTTGCCGGAGAAGCGTTTTATTGTGGCACGGAGCACACTGCCAGGCGGGAGGGGGGGAACAGTTTCGGTCTGATTTTTATTTATAGATTCGTTTAGAGGGTATGACTAATGGTCAACATAAATGCGAAATGAAGTGCAAAGTAAAAGTGAAACCTCATTGTTCCACGGGAGGAAAAAAAAAAAATTATAGAGCCTGAAAGAGCAGAGCAGAGTTTAGAGCTTGTGGCAAGCTGTGATCACTGGCCCACAGCGTGGTCTTTAAGGCAGAAGCCGGTGGCTGCCTCTGCAGTGTCCTCAGCAGCAGCAAAAGGACACACATGCCCCATGGCAAGCTCTGTTTATGTCTACGTTTTAGAGGCTTATATCCTCTTTGAAACTTATCCTTAACCTAATTAAATTCTTTATGGGTTTGCCTGCTCATGCTGTCCCTACACGGAGATACACAACGTTTCTTCTGGAGGGGAGACAGCGGACCTGCCCCAACTACCCGGGCACGCACCGTTGCGGGGGCAGAAGTGCAGGTGCAACGACAGCACTAAACCAAGACGCACGAAGGAAGATTAAAAGTCTTCCTCAACAGGGGAACCAGAAAACAATTGGGATACGTGATTTAATATAAAGCCTCGATAATAATCTTGGCAGAGAGACAGTCCTGCAGTACAAGGAATACCTGAGCAGCGCAAACCCAGCGCAGCACAAACCTGCCCTGAGCTGCAGGCAAGGTCCATTGCACATCCTGAGCGCTCGGCTTATGGCTTTTCCAGGTTTCTTTCCATTAAGCAAGAAGTTGCACTGCAGGAGCTGGGCAGTTGGCACAGCCTTTACCCAGCATCTCGGAGAGATTTTGCAGCCCACACTGAGACCTGCTGTAGCTCCAGCCCAGGCAGAACCTGAATCACCTCGTTCAACAACAGCTCCATTCTGGGGGACCTGTCAGTGTGGTAGTGTGGGCATAACCCTTGTCGTCAACACAGTCTTTACTCACCCTGTTTACCCATTGAAATTCAGACAAAAATTTACCTCCTCCTTAGCTCGTTGATTTATTAGTGGGAACAGACAGTCTTGCAGCAATAGCTTGCAAAGTAGAATTGCCCATTTCTGACTTTAAAGGGTCTTCTAGGTTCCCCTATCCGGTATAAAGGTCTGGCCACCTATAAGCTACCATAGCATTTCAACTGACAGCACCGGTATCTCTTAGTCTGGGTCTGAGCAGTTTGTACCACAAAAAGTCCTGATTTCAACTGCAATCTCCATCCGGGACAGCCCTCAGGATGCTGAGCAATAAATCACACTCATAAGCCACGGGTTCCTGCAATGCTCACCTGGTGGCGGTTGTTTGGACACTGTCCATAGCTGAGTCACCACCATCATCTCTTCTCCACTGGGGTAACGCAAGAGCCACGGGGAAGGTAAAGACGGTGACAGTCAAAAAAATGCCCCCCTCACTTCTGGCTGGAAAGCAAATAATTTTCTTCTTCTACTTTCATTTTTCAAATTACATTCATCTAGTTCTTGTGCTGTCTTATTAAATCATACATGAATAAATGTTGCCTAAGAATTAAACATTTCTCTGAGAGACCCAGTTTAGCCGTTAGCCATGGTGCAGCATTTGAAGATAATTTCACAGTGGGTACAAACAATGAAAATCCTGTGAAAACTGTCAAAAATTATAATATTTTTTTGCCCAAAGCTGTATTTATAAAACAATGTTTAAGTCTCAAGAAGTGAGATCAGATTACCAGGCCAGTGTAGAAGCAATAACAAAAGCCTTACTTATAAAGGTGTGATGAAAAAGATTAATACAAACCCGAAATCAGTAATCTGAAAGACTACTTTATCATACTGGCTCTGAAAGACATTGGGGAAAGATTGATTCATTGGTCGTTCAGTGTTTGAAAACATCCCAGTTTTCATTACACACATACCAAAAGAAAGGCCTTTCCGTTTTAGCTCTGCAGGGAAACTGTTATCACTGTAAATTATCTCAGCACTGTCTCAAAACCCAGAGAATGCAACAAGTTCCCTTCTTCACTAATGGTTTAAAAAAAGAAAAGCACAGATTTCCAAAGGCCTCGTAAGTCAACACGGCTTAAACACCTCAATGCTTAAGTAAATTCTGAATTAAGTTCCCGATTCTGCCTGGTGGCTTTGAAAATCTGAAAATAAATTTTCTACCCAAAATACTTCTGGGCATTGTCATTCCACTGCTTTAACTCCATAATCCACACGTTATGTATGCAGTATGGACTACATCACGCTTAATGCATTAGCATTCGATTAGGATTCAGCTTCTGATTATTCACATTAGAGATGTCCTTATCAAAAACACACAGATGGGAGAAGATTTAATAATTATTCTTTTTATATAAACTCACAGAAAGAAGTCAGGCAAATATTTCCTTATAAAAATTAATGGAGGTCTGCTGAGCTGCTCAATGGTTGAAACTAATTTCTTTTAATCACCAAGCAAATTAAATATTAAGAAGCTATATTTCCCATTTATTTCATAAATTTCTGTGCAAGTAGGAATAAAGATTTCCCACATGGTCAAAATCCGAAGAGAGAATGAATTAAAAAGCCAGACTTCCAGACTGAAGTGAACCCTGTGGTCTCCACTGGAGAGAGACGTTTGCTTTTCAGATCTTTTCCTTTCCCATTTCATGCTGGTACAGAGCAGTTCTGGAGCCAAAAGCTTGGGCTTGGCCACCAACACTCCTCTAGAATAGTATTTTTTCCTGTGCACAAACCCCTGAAAACTGAGGGCCCTGCAGTGGAATGGAATAAAGGACAACTCTGACTGCCTTAATATTTCCTTAACTTCCCTCCCTGCCTTTGCTTTAACAGATCCATTCCTCTTCCCACACTTACTGTTTCTTTCAAATTTCTCCTGCACAAGCACACGTGTCAATGGCTGACAAAGCTTTCCAGGATTAAAATCTATGCATTTAAAGCAAGACTCTTATGCCAATCAGTGTTCATAGGAAACATATTTTGCTTAAATGTATGTATACACCCAAAATGTCATTTTACACTTAAACAGTGATGGTTTCTATTCTGACAAAGCCAAGTAACAGTGTACATTGCGTGTGCGTGTAACTGGTAGGAGACAGCAGGCAAGCAAGGGCTATGACAAGTGTAGCAGGCATCATTACATACAATATACTTATTTCTCAACAACATGAACAAATTCTGGCACCGCTGTTCTTTCTGAATAGCACTTGACCCCCAAGTGGATCGTTCCCATCATCTTGAGAAAAGCTTGAGGAGTACGGCCCCTGGTGAGCCTGGGATGAGCCAAGGAATGAAACGCCTGAGTGCAGCAGCTCAGGTCAACACTGCTCCATGGACAACTCTCATTTCCACAAGAGCAAGAAATCTGAGGTTGTCAGGCAAAAGAAAACCTGCTCTTCCCGGAATCGCGCAATGTTCACATCAGGTAAGAGCTCTCCCCAGTCACTTCAGTGAAGTAATGTATGGCTGAGAACCTGTTTAATGGAGATTTCAGGATGGTTATTGGCAATTCTGGAGCATGCACTTAGCTCTCTTTTTGCCCCCATTTTATCTCATTGCGGCCTCCTAACCTTTGCTGGTTGTGAACATGCTTCTGGCTACAAGCTGTGCTTCTACTGGGCTCTGCCGTTGCCTACAGTGGACCAGGTAATTGTACTCCATCAGGCTTAAAACACTGCTCACAACTGCTGCGCTCCCTCCTTCCAGAGATTAAAATTCAGAGATTAACAGGTTTATGGGTTCAGGTTCCAAGAGGGGTGAGCGTGGGACCCACTCTCCCCCTCCTGAAATCAATTCCAAATAATGAGGCAAGGAATAACATTCTCCTAACATGGCTAAGTGCCTGAGCCAGCTGTCCCCGCAGACACGGAGCAGCCCGGGGTGGCTGTGATCAGACACCCTTGGGGTGCCACCACGCCAAACGGCAGCTGGGTGCTGCACCGGGTGCCCCGCTCTGGTGGCCTCCTCCATGCTACTTCTGTGGTCCTCAGAGCTGAAAGGGAATATGCATCGCTTTGTAGAAGTCCTGAGGTGGTTCGGCTCTGTAAGATGCGGCACAGGTGGCTGTGAGCGTGCGTAGGATGCCCAAACAAAAAACCTAAGTGGGGCGGAAACCTTTTAACTCACTGGAAAAATGACATTATTTTTCCTCTAGATCTGTTTCTCAGCCCAGCTCACAGTTCAGCCCCACAAACACTTGTCCCAGTGAAGAACTGGAGCCAGTGAACCACGTGGCCCCACCACCGCTGAAAAACTCCTGGATGAACCCCAGCCTTCGGGACACTTCTCCTCCTTATTTATCCAACACAAGAGGCTCCAAGACAAGACTTTCTCACCACCACCATCCATTCACTGCTATTAAGTATTTCAGAAGCAACGTGCATTACTTCGCTCCCGAGGTAGGACCCCCAAGACATCACTGTCATCTTTTAAAACCCATTTAGGTTGCAGCCCAAAAGCTTGGGCACAAGTACGTTCCCCTGGGTGCTCTGAACAAGTCCTCCTTGGGGCATGGCTTCTCCAGGAGTGTTTGCAGTGTGACTGTGGGGGGGAAAACGTGCTGTTCCTATGCTATGGAAAATAGGTGTGGTCTTGTAAAACCCATGATGCCATTTTTTGTGAGGGAGGGTTTTTTTTCAAAGCTATTTACATTGAATAAAAATAAAAAAAAGAAGAATTTGTGCACATTTCTCCTCCACAGTGGTGTCTGCAAAGCCTGAAAACTGCCTTCCCAGCTTGTTCTGCACACTGAGCTTCTGTCTGCCTGTTTTGTTTTGGCTGTTCTAATTTACATAGTATTTCCTCTCCCTGTGTAGACTTCAAGGTTACACTCGGGTCAAGCTGTATCTTTTGCAAATCAGGATGTAAACAAGTCCGGATAACTCATGTGATACTGCTCTGCCCACCCCCTTTTCTCTTTAGGGTTTTTTTTTTTTTAGATTTATATTAGCATCAAAAAGGATCTGGGATCCTTTTAAAGATCCAATTTCATAGTTTCCAGCATCCAGCAAATTGGCTACATAGCAGGGAAATGCCAAGTGCTCTGAAATAACCAGCGCAAAGGCAGCTATGATAAGAAGCCCAGCGCACCAAAAACTCACCGAAAGAGCAATATCCTGTCAAGTAGAATTTGCTCACGTAATAGAAAGAGCTTGAATTTTACGTTCAAACAGAAACATCTCCATAAAGCACCTTGGTACACCAAAAAAAAAAAAAAAAAGGGAAGAAAAAAAAAAAAAGGTTTGATTAGGGCTGATTAGGGATGGAATAGGCTTAGAATAATTCAGGCTGGTGAATCCTTGCCAGCTCCACTCCTCCACACATTCCTGCCTGCATTCTGATCTCATTATGCGCCGGGCGAGAGCGCGAGCTTCACTGGAACAGCTCTCACCCATCTGCATCCTCTTCTTCCTTCTCAAACTGAAGGAGGCTGGATATTTATAACCCCCTTCGAGACACTGTGCGGATCCACGGAGCAAAGGCAGCGTGCGGCGGTTGTACGTGGGGCAGCTCCAAGTCACAGGACAGCTTGAGCAAAAGCCACACGTGTGTATTTTCCTCTTCATCCTGGTTTATGAAGCTGAGGCTTCACTTCCAATGGCTGCATGAACTGCCCTAATACCTTGCTGTTTCCAAATTAAGCCCAAAGCTTATGCTCAAACACCAATTTTTCCTCCCACCGGTATTGAGTGTTATCTGGATGTATCAAGCGAGGTCCCCTAAGGATCTGTCCTGAAACCAGGTCGATTCAGTATTCTCACTAATGACTCGGCTGGTAGGAAGGACAGTGCAGAAGGTGCAGATGCTGGGGAAGGCTGCGAATGCTTTAAAAGACTCTTTTAGAATTCAGAACAGTCTTGATGAATTGAGGAAACAGCCTTAAATCAAGCGAAGGCACTCAATAAAGGCAAGTGTGAAGTACTGAGTAAAAGAAAGAGAAATCAAACGAACGAATACAAAATAAGAAATAACTGGTTAAATAAGAATACTGCAAAACGAGTGCTGGGAGCTATGGAGGACCCCAGGTGGAATATGACTCAACACCATGACACACTGCAACAAAAAAAAGTAAAGCTCACTCAGTGGTGTATTAATAAGACTGATGTGTGTCAGACAGTGGAAATAATTATTCCCTTTCAATAAGCATCAGTGAAACTCCTGTTAGGGTGCGATTTGGAACACCATGTTTTACCAAAAATGCAGACAAATTTGAGAGGAAAACACCCTCCTATACGGAAAGGCTGAATTTCTTCTCTATTTATTTGATCTGGAAAAGAGAAGACTCAGGAGTATATGATAGGAGCTTCCAACATAGTAAACAAGAATATGTGACAGATAACATAAGAACTCATTTAATTCAGAGCAAGCAATATATAAGCTATATATTAGGAAAAGTTTTCTAAGAATTGTTAAGAGCTGCAGAAGGATATCTGCATGGTATCTCTGTGTCTGCCCAATTATCCTTGCCTCTCGGCATGGCTGATTATCCCAGGCTGGCTACGCTGTGCCTGGCTGATAGTCTGTCCAATGTCAAAGCCGGCTGCTCCGAGCAAGTTGTGCTCTCTCCGCTCCGTGCGATGCTCCGCAGCACTACGCTGCATTCGGATGCCGTCCGGTTCCCCGCAGGACTGCATCACTGAGATTCAGTGCTCAAGGAAAACAAATGTGGCTGGTCCAAGATTTCCTGCCTCACCTGCCCATGCCAAAAGAGCGGAGTCAAGCGCTCCTCAGTCCAGGCTTCTGCCAAGGACACAAAACCACAAAGGGAAGGCGAGCAGCACATTAGCTCAGCATGCAAGTTAAAAATAAGGGACCTGTTTCCAAATTCCAGGAAGGCAGGTCACCCTGCTTGATGAGAGCCAAGGTATCACCAGGCAGGTCCCCAGAAGCATCTTCTCTTCTTAGGGAGGTGCATCTCCCAACTCCTTCTCAGCATTGAAGTTCACTGGCAACACCTCTCATGGAGAAGCCAGATCCATTGAGGTTATCATTACAGAAAAGAAGGACAGCAGTTCTTCAGCTACTTATGAGAACAAAAACATTTTTGCTTGTCCAGGCAGCACTGAGGACTCCGCTGTTCTGCGCTCAGACTCTGCTCATGTACTCTATCCATTTTAGCTGGCACAGCAACGTCATGGGACAGGTTTTTCCAAGTTCTCTCACAGTCAGTATGAAGGAGCCTTGCTGGAATGTCCCAGGTATAGCAGCTGTTCTGGAGTAAAGCAACATGGGGAAGCTGAGGATTGTGCCCAAAATGGAAGGCTTCACAGCAGAAGTATCACCAGACCTCCTGACTGGGAGCCTGTCAATGACTCCTTCACAGGTTACTGCCATGGGCACGTTCTCAGGGCTGTGACAGCCCTTCTCAGAAGCCCAAAGGACCTCAGAAGCTCCAGAGAGGAATAAAAAATAAAACCCTCTTTGTCTCGGAGCTGGAATGCGACCCAATGCGTACATATGGGAAAAAATAATTGGAATAGACAAAGCCATGGGCAATTGGGCAAACGATGTGCCTGAGAACTATGAACATCTGTTGTGTGGCAAATATGCAACCATCAGCTTTTCTCCGTAGTCTATAAACAAATTCAAATAAAAGAACAGGATGATAGCTTTTATTTATATGTAACTATCATAGAAGTCCAGGAATTAACACGCCCTTGTAAAAGGCTAACTAACAGATCAGCTCATTTGCAGACCACTGTTAACACTCTACAGAGTGTGTTTCCCACAGAACAACCTGGCTAAAGTAGGGGATTCACGGGATCAACTCTCCTCTGCCCTCTCTTTCTCTCTGAATCCCATTGCCACTTCCCCTTTCTCTAACACACCTCCTCTCATTCCTGCCTTGACCAGATTCCACCTTCAATGTGTCGGTGTTGCCAGGTCCCACCGCTCGCCAGAGATTCAAAGAAGCAAATTCAGGCTTTCTCCCACTTTGCAGGAGCTCCCAAACCCTCCATAGCTCCGTACTTCTCACTCAGCTTCCTCATACCTCTCCTCCGCCACGGTGCCTATAAAGACAACTGTTGGGTTGCTTTGTGTGTTGAACAATATTTTTTGGGGGTTTCCTTGCACCCTCTACCCCTGTCCTCTGTCATCCCCCTCCGGTACTCAAGAGGACAGGCTTTGTGAAAGGACAACCTTTTTGTTTGGTGTATTTATAATGCCTAGCACAGCCCAGTCTCTTCCAAAGCTGAGGCTTGCGGGTGCCGCGGTAATAAAAATAAATAAAGGCATCGCTGTTAATTCACCTTCTCTCTCTATACAGGAAATTGTGATTGGCAGGAAGAATTTGGGTCAGACATGCATTTTGTGCTATCTCACTGAAAGCAACAGAGCATTAGGAGATGTAACTGGCAATGTTTAAAACTAGAAAGGACCCAGAAAAACAGTCACCAAACCTAAAACCACCCCCTATTACAAGGGTGGCGAATTACCATCACTGAAGCAATTCTTTCATAGTGTTAGAACAAGGTGAGCACACTTCATTTAATCCAGCTTAGTGGCATACTGTCAACCACAGAGATATTTTATTACTATTAAATTGTTGCTTTTCATGAATAGATTCTTGGCCAATGGCTAAAGCAAAGCACCGGCAGAGGATGAGGAGCCTGCAGAGAGCTTAGCTGATAAGAGAATGGGTTAAAGAGAAACTATTCTTATTTGTGTGACAATCATCTTGTGAGAATATTTTCCGTCTGTGCTATTTTTGGTTCCCAGTGAGATCGTTCTTACAAGAATATGGAATTAGAATTTGAATACAGGCATAGTAAGAGCACTTTGCATGTGTGCCCACACAGCCCTCCTCCCCCCACACCTCCATCAGGGAGCTCCACTGCTGAGCAAGGTCAAATTATATCAATAAGGCACTGCAGGAAAATCTTTTACATTCCCAGATTGGTTAGAGAAATTAAAACTCATCTCCTGGGATTTTCAAATCAAGGAATGTTGTTTATTTTAAGGATCACTGTAGCGTTATATTTATGAGTCATTAATCACCTTGGCTTGAAAATCTATGCCAAATGAGGAAACTATTACACTTAGAAGATTTGCACAGAATGGCCAGATTCTGTCTGTCTTTGACCGCATGGTCTAATGGAATGAAAAGCCTTCCTTTTCTGCACAGAGAATTTGAAATTATGGACAAGTCCCTGCAATTATGGACTGAGTTACTTAACCTTTCTGACACCGATTCTCTCCCACAGGTCTCTTTTGGGCAGGAGCAACTCTCAGTGTGTGCTTGTGGCAGAAAGAGATTTACTGCAGCGGCGAAGGGAATTAAGAGCTTTTGGTGCAGGATGGCGTTCCTAGTATGGTTTTAGCCGTGCCTGCACCCGGCTGCATTTGGCTCCAGCTTTTTTAGCGCCCGGCACAACTTCACCCCAGTAGCAGGGCAGTGCAGGGTGGCTCATTTGCAACCTCCCAAAACCAGACCCCGGTAACGAACTCTCGTGATGCTGGGCTGGGAGCAGAAGGGAAGTCCCTGTTGCGCAGATGTCCCTTGCTTGAGACAAGAATCATAGAATGATTTGGGTTGGAAGGGACCTTAAAGATCATCAAGTTCCAGCCCCCCTGCCATGGGCAGGGACATCTCCCACCAGAGCAGGTTGCTCAAAGCCCCATCCAGCCTGGCCTTGAACACCTCCAAGGATGGAGCATCCATAGCTTCTCTGGGCAACCTGTTCCAAGACAAGAGCCAAGGCGAGATCGTGCAAGCAGAGCACGGGCAATTTTAGGCAGCAATTTTAGTTCAGATTTGTAGGAGGACAAGTCAGCAGCCTGGTTACACAGACACTCATTCTGCAGCAGGATGGGAGCCTGTATTTCATTCAAGACTTTAAAAAGGCACTTGACTAACTCAGCTTTGTTTCCCATTGATGTAAGTTTTAAAAATTAACCTCCCAAGGGAACTAGAGGATACACTTGAAAGTCTATTCATGTAAACAGCTAGAAAGGTCTGTTTGTTCTACTCCTGCTGGAAGTGATACTCCTGCTGAAAAATGTAATGCACTTCTTTATCTTCATGGTATTGAAAATACAAGGCATTGATTGTGCTTTCAGCAGATGTAAAACCACCACAATCAAGTCAAACCTCTAATGTTGGGAAAGAACTGGCCTGTAAGCTTTGCTCATTGAGAAGTTAGTAAAGCACTGCATCTCTCCAGTACACATCCATAAAAGACAGGGTAGAACATTGCTATTACAGGATTATAAACCACATACTGATGAACAAAGCCTTTAAATGTTCTGACTTTTCTAAGGGACTTCTACAATGTATCCTTAATTGGTCAATGAACATTCATATAATGATATTAACATTGAATGCACAGTACTGATTAAGCATAATTGTGAAATTATTGTTTTAGGGTTTCAAATCTCTTTCCAGATGTTAAGGAACTGATCCTCATGCTAGTCAGAGAGGAATATGGCACAGCACAGGAAACGGAAGCAGAAGGATCAAGCACCTTCCCTAAGTTTTTGCAGGCTACACCTTCACTCTGTAGAGCAGTACAGACCTGACAGCAGATCATTGAGACCAGAGACCTGCTTGGGTCGGCTGCATGAGCCTGAAACTCTTGCTCAGCTATGGGTTTCCACAGATGTCAAGATAGGGAAGGGAAAGATGTGGGTTCCCAGACTGTGTCTCAATGTGGAGAGTCTGGATATGGTCCTGGCTCCTCGAGCTCAAAAATCACCAAACGGAGAGGAATGAACGCTAGGTCTAGCATTGCGACACTCAGTTCATGGCACTGTAGTTTACAAGAGTTCCTTAAATATCAAAAGCTTAACAGGAAACTAATGTAAATTAAAGAGAAATTAATATTAAGCAATACCACAGATGAAAGAAATGGCAGGTGTGGGGAACCAATCTATTTTGCTGTGATTCTGTCTGAGCTGTAAAACTCACTCAATCCACCTACAATTTCATCCTCACTTTCCTTCCAGGGCCTCAGCTGTGACTTTGCCCAGTTCCCAGCAAACATCAATAGGAAAGTCATCTCACAAAAAGAACTGTAGCTTAAGCTGTTGTTGCCTAATTGAAATAATATGACACAGCCATTCCACCAAACCATTATCAAATAATAAAAACTGTTTGAGTTTTTGAGTGCTACAATAATAGCAGTTCTTACCACCTATGAGCTCTCCGTTGGTTTTCATGGCTCAGAGGTGTAGGAACTTCTGGATGACGTGTGCGTGACACATTTCACGAGGCAGCGAGGTTCAGCACCACAAGAGACTCATGCGAACCCAAACTCATGAGCCCCAGGCTTGCAAAACCAAGCCACACACCAAGGAAAGCACCTACGAAGCCTCCTGCCCCAGTGGCCTACATGCTTATCAGAGAGCAAATTCAGGTAGCCAAGAAACGTTTAGCAATAGGCAATGACAGCAGAGTAATCTTAATGGGGTGGAGAGGAGGACCTCTACCCCAGAAACACAGATTCAGCAGAATGGCAGATGGCAAACTTTCACCCACTGGCATGTTCCGAGGCAGAAGTAGAACCCGCTGTATCGAGGGAATTTTAAAATACCCAGATCTCTGCGGGGAAGAGGTTCAGTGTAATAACTGCACTCGGTGCTCTGGCCTGGCTTTATCCAAGGACTCTTAGTCCCCCCGACGAGTGCGCGTTTTAAGGCACTTTGAAAGCAGATTAAGGCAGCTCATAAAAAGGCGGTCTTGATGTGGGATGCGAGTGCCAGAGAGCGAGGCCGGGCAGAGCAGTCAGTGCACTCCATGCTCCCACACGGCCCCACCGCGCTGTGATTTCCCCCAGGGGTTCCAGCAATAGGGTACGAGAAAGTCCCAGTAACGTTTCACCTAGCGGTAAGTAGTCTCTACTAGACCTCATTTAGGTCTTTTTAAGGGCTCTGATTTGTCTCATTATTTGGCTTGTTCTACTAAACTGAGGTCAACTCTATTTCTTTAGGACCCAAATAAATAAATGGATCTCGAGGCATCTTACCAGTGTCTTATCACAAAATCACAAATACCCTCATTAGAGAGGATAAAAAGGAAGGATTTGTAAAAAGAAATCTCCAGAATGGTGCAAAAGAAACGCCATGGTTTTGAAACAAAAGTCTGGGAGTCCTTCTCCTTCTCAGAATCAACAGGGCTCTTGTAAAAGTTAAAACGGGTCATAAAAAGGATGTTTTGGTGAAGAGATGCATTACTGGAGTTTTCTGCAACAAGCTGCTAAGAATAAAACTGTATTCATTTCCATTAAAGGACAAGAGGCTTTCAGGGGCAAAGGAACAGTATTTGCTGTGTAAAGTACAGATCAGCTTCTGTGAAAACATTGGCTGAAATAATAAAAACTGATGCATATTTTTTACAACGTATTTTTTTACTCACCTTTCTCAAGAGGTAGCAATACCCCCCCCAATATAGGCAGCAGGAATTGCAGATGTGTAGGACATCAAAAAATGATGTCCTTTCAAAAATTAATGATAGCAAGTAAAAACACAAGCCAAAGATCATGAATAGTACCTCAAGATCCAATAATTTCCAAACAGCACAGATAACGAGGAGTTTACCCCTGCATGGATATGTAGATACAATAAAGGTTTCCATCCCCTGGCCTGCAGGCTCTGCACAGAACTTCTCCCCTCTGCGTGAGATATGGGGAGCTCTACGGCTACTCTAATTTGCTCCGCCTGCAAATAATCTCTAGAGGCTAAAAGGGAGTCAAAGATAAGCATGACAAACGGGCATCCCTGCATTTCTCAGAGGCACACCCCTTCTCCCTTGTTTTCCTTATTTTCCTGGCAGGAGAAAGAAAATGCTGATAAGAGCAGCAAATTCAGCTCTTTGACCATGTTCCCCGTGCAGATAAGGAGACCCTCCCTGGACCAACACCACCTGCTTTAGACTTAACCGTACCTAAGAGATTAGACACAAAGTGGCCTTGTTATGCGAGCGTAATCTACTTTACATCCGGCAGGGAAGAAGGAGGCACGAGACCCCGTTTGGAAAATGGGCTCGCTCCATCCATCGTCCCGCGGCGCCCGCCCGTCCCAAAGTCGTGTCAAACCCAGAAGGCCTTTTGTCCTCCTCTGGAGCCAGTCTCTAAGGCCACGGCTTCTGCTGGGTTTGCTTTAGCTTGGATCTGCCGTGTCAACACAACAGCGGCTCGGGCTGCAGGCAGATTGGCGGAGAAAGTAGGTCAACATGAGACAAGCTGTTCTCAGAGTAGCGTTTTCTCTCTCCTCTCCCTTTCCTCTCTCCCCGTAAATGAAGAGCACTAAACTAGTCGCTTTGGAAAAGGCACGCAGGAGCTTGCCTTGTCAAACAGAGGTAGAGCCGTTTTGCCGAGCGCGTCCCCCTTCCAGGCGACTATTTTATTACGCAATTTAGAACGATGTGCCCCTGTTTGTAGTGGGCTTCAGAGGAGACGCCGCTTGTCAGCGCTAAAATTAGAATTAATTACCAAAAAGCTGTTTTGAGTATTTGCAAACAAGGGGAGTATGTAAGCAAGACTAAAATAATTATACATATTAAATGAATATTCATGAAAAATGCAAAGTTTTTACACAGTTCATGTTTTTGTATCGCAGAAAATGAGTTTCACAGTTGTATGTCAAAAGAACAGTCAGAAACTGTGTTTTAGCTTGGAACACGCTGTATTCAGTGAAAAGGTCTTACATGTTCATCACACAACAAAAAAATGTAACAAAATCATATAATCCATGCGACCTGCCTCAACCAGCAGCACTGCTCAATGGATGTGGAGCTGCAGCCTGCAGAGACGCGGTCTCGGTCTTCATATCTGGTTTACCCTTTACAAATCACTGCCCAGTTATGCTCAGGTGATTGATAAATACCAAGAAGGAAGTGAGGAGGGCCCATGGACGGATTAGGCATCAAACACCAAAATGAGCAAATTAATCAAATATATGATTTATCTCCTGTGCACGCTCTGAATTATATTGGGAACCTTTAGAGGGTGGATTGGTGACTCCTCCTAGAAGGAGAAGTCTGACTTCTCTAGATAGTTTAACTATCTCCCTATATATTTCCTAAGACTCCCATCCTTAGAAAATGGAACAAAACATCACTATAAATTCATCCATGTCAATAACAGGCATTGCCTTGAAAAGGCTCTCTCTGAAATCATATATATGATGAAGTACTGGGGGCAAGAGTTGTACTACCAAAAATCTGTCTTACTTTCCTAATTCAAGAAATACTATTAATTTCAAGAGGATTATTCATGAGTTAAGAAAGCCAGATTTGGAGCTGGATCCCATTCAATTCCCCTGGAAATCAGTGGAGCCACTCTCAATGATTATAAAATGAGAAGGATTGGGCTTGTGTCCATGTTTAGTATGGGATATGTATTTTTTCCACGGTACATATTTTTCCTATATATAATGCAAATTTTTCTCCTAATTTCTTTTTCCTCTGCTTAGAGTATTACTTCTTGTTAATGAGCACTAAATCCATCTTGGTTTTATCATACCTTTTGAATCTCTGCACAAGTACTTCAGCAAATTTTCCCCTTAATTTTTACCCGGTGCTCAAGGAAAAAATAGCCTTCATTTGTTCCACCTCTGGACGCAAGCTACATTTCAGGGAAAGCTTCACAAGAAGAAAGCATTTTCGCTTTTGTTCTGATACATTACAGCTATTGGGATCATTACTCTTACTGGGGTCAATGACAAATCCTTCACTGTCAGTCAGGTCAATGGGACCAGACTTGGACACAGAAGACATGGGAATAGCAGAACTTCTTTTTCACGCAAGACTTCTGGTGCAAAGACCTGTAAGGGAAAGTGCTGAACAGCAAGTAAATGGAATTTTATCTTCAGAATAGCTATTAATTTCTTTACAGTGAGGTCGTGCTTGTATGGTTCAATCATGGACTGGGACCCAATAATGCCAGGTCTTGTACAAACACAGATCAGAAAGAGAAGGCCTGCCCCAGAGAATACTCTTTCTCTTATATATATAATTTATACACATAAGGAGAAAGACACACATGATAGTTTATCGTCATATTTGTATAGACAAGGTTTCAAGTAAACAAGGGGAGAGTTGACGATTGCAGCAATAGTATTTCCAAAGAAATGTCAGACTAGCAATTAAAAAGGGCTTTTCTGAGCAATGTGGAATACGCTTTAGCCAGATCTAGTCTGTAAGCATCTTATTTAATTGCTGAGACATTACTCAGATTACTGCCTTGAGGCTCCAGCCAAGATCAAGCCCAAGTTCTGGTAAACAGGCACTATGCCTTACATATATCATCAAGTAAGACACAGGCTCCATCCTGACATTGAGGTGCTGGAGCATGTCCAAAGGGGAGCAACGAAGCTGGTGAGAACAAACCTTATGAGGAGCAGCTGAGGGAGCTGGGGTTGTTCAGCCTGGAGAAAAGGAGGCTGAGGGGAGACTTTATCGCTCTCTACAACTACTTCAAAGGTGGCTGTAGTGATGTGGGGGTCAGTCTTTTTTCCCAAGGAACAAGCGACAGGACAAGAAGAAATGGCCTCAAGTTGCGCCAGGGGAGGCTTAGATGGAATATTGGGAAAAAATTCTTCACCAGGAGAGTTGTCAAGCATTGGAACAGGCTGCCCAGGGAAGTGGTTGGGTCACCATCCCTGGAGGTATTTCAAAGATGTGTAGATGTGGCACTTAAGGACACGGTTTAGTGGTGGATTTGGCAGTGCTAGATAATGGTTGGACTCAAATGATCTTAAAGGTCTTTTCCAACCTAAATGATTCTATGATTCTGTGAAATAGTTACAACAGGTACAAAATTATTCCCCCGCTTCAGCAGTGACACACTTCTCTGAGTAATTCCCTCAACTGATGAGATTTAGGGAGCCTCTGCTAGAAGGAAACAGTGAAAAGGGTCACACAAACTGACCTGGCTGTACCCTGGGTCTCCTGGAGCACAGCTCAGAAAGGGTGGAAATGAGAATATCTCCAGTTACATTCTTTGCTTTACTGTAGTCAATGTCAGTTGAACTTTACAGTTAACTTACACGTATTTTTTCTTTGCTCCATTTCCCCTTTACTTTTAACAATTGTGGTTGTGTCTTCCTCTATGATTTGTTTGATATCAGAGGGGGCGGGGGAAGAGAGAAAGAGAGATACCCCATCTGATGTGGGAACACTTTCTCCTTTGTATCAAAGAACCATCTGCTAATTTACAAAATACAAACAAAGTCACTGGATGTGCAAGAACCCCTGTTGGGAAGCCAGGCACAAACAGTGCCTGTACCACGTCAAGGAGTGCTGTGTTTATTCTGGAATGCACGGCTTTCTGGGCTTCTTTTATCTTTGGGTATTTTTCCTCCTTTTTCTCATTTTATTGATCTAAGTTCAGCATAGCAAATAAGCTCTAGCAAAATAATAAATACGGAATATTTATGGAATGCTTTTGCTAATGTAAGAAGCACTTTTCTAGACAGAAATGGAAATAATATGGAGCAGCAACTATTCTGCAGGGCAGGTTGACAGCCCTGCCTTCTCCAGCCTCACTGTCAACCCTCGGTTTTCTGAGCAGTTGGGGGACACAAGACTTGAGTTAGTCCAACATCTCTTCCCATCCTCTCTCCCTGCCTCCTCTGCGCACCGGGCAGGGCAAGGCACAATGCAACACTCGGGAAATACCTCAACCTTGTCCTTTTTCAGTTGTTCTGCAAGTGAGAAATAGGAAAAGAAGAAGAAAAAAAAAAAAAAAAGAGAGAAGCAAGAGATCCCTCCCGTGCTCCTAATCTGCAGCGAGCAGAGCGCCGTGCAGCAGTCGCTGTGGTCAGCCAGCTCACTGTGGTCTCACCACAGGCTGTGAGAACAGACGTCACCCTCCAGAAGACAGAGAAAAGAAATCATCCAGGGGGAATTTATTTAAAGTATTTAAGTTAGCAGCAGTGTATGGTCAGTGTTCAGACCTTTTCCTTCATTTCAGCTGGTACTGAGGTTTTAAAACAGCCAGAAATATTTAAATATCTGTAGGCAGACCTACAAACCTGATTCCTAAAAACTGGAAGTCTGTATGGCAAAGATAAGGCCGTGGACAAAATACAACTAACACAATACTCAGAAAGCAGTCTACTGAATGACCCATTTCTTATAAACTGGACTAAAATGCATTTAAATTGGGAGGGTTTGGGGTCTATGTTTTCATATGAATTTAGCATTTGAGGGTCTTACACACTGACAGGCCTGAAAAGTGAAGTCCTGTATTAGCAGAAATAAAGAGCAGAGACAGCAGCAAGGATAAACTAAAAACAGTTTCTCTTCCTCATGCCTCAGTTCAGGTGAAAAAAAACCAACCAAACCAAACCCAAAACGTTTCAAAGAAGTCAGAATCCCCAGGGGAGTCTGCACAGAGAGAATCCCCAAGGGAGTCTGGCACACGGGGCCAGCCTGACCTAGAGCATCTCTGCAGCGCAGCGCAGCTACAATAGCAGAGACAGAGCTCCACGTGGAAGCAGCTTTCCCGTTTCTGAACCCAAAGTGGCTCCCAGAAGGACAGGAGGGTGTTCTCTGGACCATGTTTCCCAAGCCTGATGGATCTGGGCGAAGGTCGCAAAGTGCCAGCTCCCTGTTTCTCTGTGCTGCTGGTGTGGAGATTTGCTGTGTCCACTCCAAACGCAGGCTCCCTGTGCAGCCGGCTGATATGGATGTCACCCGTAGGGACAGGCTCTTCAGCTACGGACACGTGCCCATCAGAAGGCAGACTGAGGCCACCACCCTCACTGTACAGAGCCTACATGAAGAGTTCGTGCCGGTAACAACTTATGGACACCGGCACAGAAGCCCTGACAATAGAGTCAACTCTGACCCACACAACCCTGTAGGTCTGAAAAATAAATTTTAATTTAAACTCGCAACTAAAGTCCGATGCATTGCAGATATGCAAATGCAAAAAAAAAATCAGGACAGAAATCCATTGTGCTGTAAAATCCCAAGATGCACATGAAAACAAATGAACCGCCCAGTGTCTCACACAAGCAGGTCTAAAATTAAAAAACCTTTTAAATATTGCAACAGTCTCAGATACCACTAATGAACCCGTGCATGTAGGTATGTGGACCCTCATGCAAGCATCCAGCTGGTATGAATAAGAATTAAGTATGAGTTATAGTTTGTCACGTAAGCCGACAGTCCAAGGACTCCAGCACAAATTGCCATAGTTAAACCAAAGACTTGTATTTCCTGCAAAATAGATACATCCTGGATTAAGAGTGGACTTTTCAATATGTACGTTATAGCTAATAAAAAACAAAATTCTATTTTCTATGATGTTCGAGATAGCTATTCAGTAACCTGAAGCTATACCTATGCTAATACTTGCTCTGTATGTCACAATGTAATATCTGCATCCCTCTCTTTTCTTTCCATCCAAAAAAAAAAAACTGGTTTCACTGAAAAACGATAGAAGCAAACCTGGATCCAGTGGAACCATAAGGAGTTCTGATAATTTATAAGTGACAAGATCTTACACAGTATATTTTAACAAATATTCTTGAGAGTACAGCAATCCACTGACCTTTCAGCTTCCTCTTGGTGGAAGGGATGCCGGGGAGCCATGAGTACCACTGTGCAACGTATTAGCTCAATTTGCTATCTAAATTCTCATCTGCATCAAAACGCAGATCGCGTGCTCTGCCAACGGTAGCTCTGACAACAGTAAATGGCAACACTCAGGTGCCAGTTGTGCGTCACCTCCCCGGGCAGGCTGTCACTATTCCCCATGCACACGTGGTGAATAGGCTCACACCCGAGTCCCACGCCACCACAGGAACCCAGCGTGGACACCCAGCAGCGCCAGCCTGGGAATCCTATGAAGGGAAAAATATTTACCTCCAGCCCACTTTTAGAAAGCTACAAATGTTTAATGAGTGACAGCTAGCATAACTTTTCAGAATTAAAAAGTTAGTTTCAGATAAAGCCGTCGCAACCTCTTTTTCTGTTTTTTACCAGGAAAACCTCAATTTTCAAGAAACACTCCAGTATTCTGAGGTATCTCAGTACCCTGCAGTATTGCTGCTACTGCCAGGACAACCTTGATATAAAGCTTATCTGACAAAGAGTCCTTGCAGGTGCCGTTATCAAAACTCTGAGCTTGGAACGGGAAAAGGCTGGCTCCGATTCCTACAGTCCTGAATGGGAAAGTATTAAAGATTAATTAATATTAACCAACATCCCTTCCTGGTTTGTTTTCAGCGTTCCTGCAAACAGATTGTGTCATTCATCACTCAGAAGTATTCAACGTTTTCTATTTTATTTCTGTAATACAGAGTCTATTTGCTTAAACATCCAGGCTATCATGTAACATCCTTCTCCCTGTGAAGGGACTACACAGAATACCCGAGGCTGGAGCTGCTTTAAATAGTTTCCACTGCTCTGTGTACACAGCATATGAGTTTCCCCTGTCATCCTCCAGCACTTTTCCATTGCAGCCTTCAAACGTCACCCAGTGCCTCATGCACCCATCAGCCCTCATATACCACGGGGTGAATTCTAGTTTCACTTCTGTTGGCATAATCCCACTAAAGCCAGAAGGATTGCCCGGGTTTATCTGAGATCAGAAGACAGCCTCAAGTGAGGCTGAGCTACACAAGTGTCTGGAAGGAGCAATTATGTTCTGCAGCGAAAGACAAAGGCTTCAGAATTTAGACTGACACAGGAGTTAACATTCCCCACACACGGAGGTACTAATTGCTGTCGCTACTTGGCCTTGGGAGATATTTTTTGCTGAGAATGTCATTATTTTTTTTTGCAAAGGATTAAGCCAAATTGCTGATCTGCTGATCATTTTGGGCTTTTAATAAATAAACCCAACGTTGCATCTGATATCATTAGCAGTAGGGAGAGCGGTCTTTCTGGATAATAGCAATGTATGATGGCAGAATATCCAGATCCTATCGGTGGTGATTGATAGATTAAATAGATTAGAGGAGAGGGAAGAAATAAAATTCAACCCAAGCTCTTGCTGCAGCAGCAATGAACTGAAATTCTTATTCTCTTCTTGTCCCAAATGACTTGGCATTGCTTGGGCTCTCAAACAACTGTCATATTTCACACCAGAAACACTGCATTCCAGTTTAAGTTTGTGTTTTAAATTCAGTTTTGTAAAGCATTGTGGGATTTTCCAGACTGAAAGGCATCATATATAAATTTAAAATATTATTATTATTTCAAGATTATTTATGGATACCATCTGTTCGTAACTCTCTTACTGTCTCTTCTTTTTAATGTTCTTATCACAGACTGCCTTGCTTATTACTTGCTAAATTGGTCAGAATTCAGTTCAAGCTATCTTTGAGTTATATGTTTACCTCAATGAGTGCCTGCCAAGAATGATGTTTATGGCATATCTTGCATTGATTTTAGAATTTCTGAAAGTAATAAAGCACCGAATGAGGTTCATTTCTTCTCACAAATTAGAATCTGTCATATTAATAGAGTAATATAATCCTGTCATCGCTTCCATTTGTTTCTTTCATCAGACTGATATGAAGGAAAGGCTAACTTTGTGTTCATTTAGGCTGTTTGTTTAAAAGGCCTAGAGGAAGCTGTTGGTTTATTTTTAAAATCTCCAGGAATAATCATTCCAAACCTGATTCTGCTGCGCCTTGCTGTAAAACACCCTTATTCTGGTTGACACCCATAAGGCTCCCCCGGGGCAGGGCACAGCTCACTGCAGCAAAAGGACAGGACCAAGCTCTCCATCGCTTGCAGTGATAACGTTGGGAACAAAAGGTGGGCATGGGAAGAGCCCCGTCCCCACTGCCACCTCCTGCGACCCTGCTCTGAGGTGGCAGGGTGGGCTACACCCCATTTCTTCCCACATACAACATCTGGCGTGTGGGTAGAGACCATGCACATCCCCACCTCCGCTCTTCCACGCCGCTCCTCACGGCTGAGCTCGGTGGGGTTGGGATCACAGCTCAGCGCCGGTCAATGAGATGGAAAGAGAACGGTGTTTCTCTCATTCCTGGGATGGTGACACTCGCACACCATGTCCCCATTACGGTTCTGCCTACACTCACTATATAGTCCATATTTACTCTTTTAGAACCTGTCCAAAGTATAAATCATGTCATCTTTCACAAGTTTTATGCAAACAATAATGTACAATTCGGGGGGGGGGGGGGGGGGGGGGGGAATCTCTGAATAGGATTCGTGAGGTTTTATTAGAAACTAGGCAGCAGATTGACCGAAGAAACCATTACCCCCACCAGCAGCCACTGCCACACTACAGCTGCCTGGAATTTTTATTTTCTTGGTTTTAACTTCATAACTCCACTTTCCTTTTCCTTCTTGCTTCCTCTTGGCTGACATATTATACGGCTGCTGAAATGATCCTCTAGCCAGGAATGCTGGATGAGCGGCTGCCCGTGGATCGGTGCCAACACTGCACTGGAAAGTGGAAAGCAGCACAGACTGGCTTGTACCCGTGTCTCCTTCCACACACGGCTAAAAAAACCAGAGCTCCTCATCACAGACTGCCGACCTCTGAACTCAGGATTTTCTCCTACCTGCCCCTGCAGACACATCAGCATTTTCAGGGGCTGTCACCAACCATACGTGACGCCAAGTGGAGTTTCCCACTTCCCTTTGCTGGGTTTTGAGAATGCCAGGCTGAGATCTGTGGGGCATCAATTGGAATCCTGAATGCATCTCTCCAAAGAAATGTTTTGTGCATTTTTGTAGCAGATCACCCAATAATAGCACAGAGCTCAAGCCACTAGCGGAGCACAAGTCCGCTTCCAATGTGGCAGATAATAATTGTGCTGTAACACCACAGTGCATACATGAATAAATACAATTCCAAATTCAATGAGATATTTTCCTTCTGCTGCTCCTCCTGCTGCAAATGAATGC
This sequence comes from Numenius arquata, assembly GCF_964106895.1. Classification (NCBI taxonomy): domain Eukaryota; kingdom Metazoa; phylum Chordata; class Aves; order Charadriiformes; family Scolopacidae; genus Numenius; species Numenius arquata. The sequence goes on along the minus strand of NC_133588.1, from coordinate 15,203,368 downwards.
ACCAGCAATTAATTACTGTGTTCAGCAACTCCCTGCAGCAATTGTGTAACGGATTCATTTTCAGTCCCTTGTCTCGTAACCTTTCAGATAAGTTTCATGGGCCTGGAATGGCAAGCATAAAAATATATGGTTTTGTTCATTTAATGTTTGTAAATGTTACAGCTCTCACGCACCAGCCATAACTTTCCCGAAGTTCTGCTCCGCTGCTGATAAATACTGCAGTATATTTGAATACTAGGATAATTCAAGCACACAACTAAGAGTAAGGGATCTTTCTCCATCAGAGATATTTGCATGTTACATTTTATGGTAAAACTTACTTATATTTAAATTACTAACATTTGAGAAATAGTATGATATTAGTTCTAGGTAGCTGTCAACCATTTAGGTGGTTAGGCCTACACCAGTATATCCTGGCCTCCGTAAAGTCACTGGAAGTTCTGCCGCTGAGTTGAGTGAAGCCGGGATTTCACCTTAGTCACCATTTGTGTATCGCTAAAAAAAATTAAGAACTGAAACTAATATGCTGTCATTGCACCTCTGCTTTTTTAAGCAATTATTTTTAGGATGCCCCGTTAAAAGTTGCTGAGCACTTCAGGCGTTATGAAATGACTCCCATATCAAGAAAACCACAAAGCTATTTCCTGATGGTATTTTGCAAGCGTATAAAGTCCAGTGGGGTCACGTGCTGAGAGCTGACAACACAGCCCGGGATGGACATTGAGCAGACACTGCCGGGGTGATGAAATGCACTGCAATACTACTAGTGTCTTGATGACAATATTATCTACTGTCGCACAGATGTCTCAGAAAAAGCCAACTTTCTCCAGTTCTCCCGGGCAAATGCAAGTCCACGAGGGGAAAGCACAGGAACTGGGCAAAAATAGGTAGGGGGAGCAATCTGAAATCCAAGCTTTCTGAACCTGAAATGAGTCCAAAGATCCTCAGGGAAATGACTTTCCAGGCTGAATGAGCAGCAAGAGTAGACTGGCAAAGCTGGATAATAAAACTTCTGAATCTTACAAAGCAGGTTTCAACCCTGAATAGTACCTCATATGTAATACACCAAGAATAATTAATGAGAAAAAAATACGTCCGAGCTTTCTGACTGGAAAGACAGCATGGCCCTGTGCTTACAGCAACGGACTGGGACTCAATTCTGTTTCTGCTGCTACTGGCCTGTACAACCAGTGCAAGCCAGTGACTCTCTCTCCCAGCCAGACATATAGTGCCCAGCAAATAAAGGCTTTGCAAACAAATTATGAAGAATAAATAATCCATACCAAAAGTTCTAAGGTACCCCTAGGCCAAGACATTAAGTATTGGGTCAGTATGAGTTAAAACTAATCATAAAGTATTTGAAAGAATCAAATGCTAATGAAAAAGAGAGGAAAATTATTAAATGTGTTTCCCAAGTTCTGTCTAGTTTTGCTCCTCGCATCTCTGTGCAATGAATCCTCATGCAGCTTTGACTAATTTATTAAAGCTGAGCTCAAAACTACACAGGACACATACTAAACTCTGGTGTCCCTTCTCTAAGTCTTTTATTTGGTTATTTCAATCTGTTGGATAGCACATCCCCAAAATGGAAGAAAACCTGTATTTCCCTCCTGCTGAATCGCCATTGCCTTAATCTTTCAAATATAAAAGCTGGCAATGAACTGGGTTTAGATCCAACCATATCCTTTAACCAGACCGCACAGTGACTAGAGATGCTTCTGGACCTGGCATTTGCTCCTGTGAGCTGAGGAATGGCCACAGTCCCTTGATACCACTGTGAGATTTCTTGTTACAGTTTGCAACAGCATCTCGAGTTGACATTTCACAATTTCACAGTGGGATTCCTCCCACTGTCTCGATCCACGTTGGTGCCTACGCTGACTGAATTCTGCCTTCGAGGCACATGGGATTTACCAGTCCCGACTCCGTATTTTGCAGGGCTCAGCCAGCCACTTGGCATATTCCACCGAGGACGAGAGCCATCACTCACAGACTGGTGACTTGGCACATCAGGGATGAGATAAGCAATGCCACGTGCTACTGACTGACTTCACTAATGGTGACTGGAGACCATCCACGGGGGAAGGTGCAGTCCTTTATCTCCGCAGTTATTCATTGATCTTCTTTTACAACCTTTGCAGAGATGCCTTATCATCCACTCTCAATGCCCGGGGCTCCCACGGGCCAGTGCAGCCAGTCCCCAGAGTATTCAGATAAAGTGACGGTTATTGCCTATCTCCAATCTTTCTCCAAAAAAGCAGACTACAGTAGACTGGGGCTACACTGCAGATGCGAAATACAGAGAGATTAAAACTTGCTTCCAGCTGGCATCCGTCTAATCACTTCTTCACTTTAAAAAAACCTGGCACGTAACTGCTGCTCTTCTCTTTGTACCTAAATCCTCAAACTTACATTCTTATTGTAGAGGTTTAGTCAATGGAGTCAGGCAGATTTTTAAAAAAAGGGGAAAAAAGAAAAAGTTTTTTGCACATCACATCAAAAAGCAATCTTTCAAAGGCGCATGGTTTGTGAGAGATTTTGTCCAGTGTTAGTGCATTACTAACCACTTTTCCATGCTGCCTGGGCCTCTGGAAACAATTGAAACCTAAGAAAACACAAGGGATATGTCCTCATTTTCTATTATATTTTCTTAATAGGATGGCAGGTGAGTCAGAGTTGAGACTTCATTTGTGCAGGAAGTCTATGGATCCAACTTTAATCATCTACAAATAACAGTAAGGCAGAATAACAGGAAGGAAATAACCATAGGGTTGATTATCAAGAGATCCCATATTTCTGTACATCTCCATGTAACTTTAGTTCCTTCATTTCAGTCTCCTCTTCCATATAGATGATAATACATCACAGAAACATTGTGGGGATTAATTACTTAATGTCCTTACTTTGCCTTTGAAAATGTAAAGCTCTCCGTTGCCTAACAGTTTAGGTGGATGTCCAAAGGGATTTACAAAAGTACTTAAGCAGGTTAAATGCCTACGTCCCACTGACTCTCAAAGACTTTCCATAAACCTGACACTATAAATGGAGTAGCAGTAAGGGAGAATGCTGCCGCCCCATCTCTGCACTGGCCAGGACACTGGAACAGTTTTTCAGACTCTCTTCTAATGACTACACCTTAGTCACAGGCAGCTTGTTTGCTGCTGGCTGACACACTGATTTGAAGTAGGTACCTACTCAATGTCTTCCATGTCTCAAACCTAGACCTAAAATCAACAAGGAGCTTAAATCCTTACAGTGCTACTGCCCAGATGGGGTTTGTTAACAGAGACCAACAGCTAACCCAAATGCTGGGCACCAACAACATGTACACATACAATGACATTAATGTGGTGCAGAGGTACAACATGCCAGGTGATACCAAATTGTTTGAATCCATCTTGAATTGCTGTGTATCCCTCTGGCACAGCTGGCAGGTATAGCCTCCAATAAGCAGGACTCCTCCCAAACCAGAGACAGCAATAAATCGGCCACGGAGTCTCCCTAATTGTATTAAGCTGCTGCTGCAACCAGTTGCATTTCTTCTGCCTCTTAAATGCTGGTTAAGTTCTGAGTTGCTTTCATCATCAGCTCAGAGAGCTTGTAAGGAGGGTTCGGAGGTGACAAAACCAGCCGGGCTTTTCCCATAACTACAGCTGTTCAGCCCAGCGACCCAGTCTAATGTGCCCAGTCAGAGGTGTGTGCGGAGGCTGAACAGACCCAGCTATCAGCTACCTGCCCCGAGTACAAATAGAGCTGCTGAGCAGGTCAAGGTCACCAGCCCACAAGGACCCACTCCGTTTCGTGGGCAGGTTTTGCAGTCTGCATTGACCTGTCCATAATGTGGTCATTTTGGGTTACCTGCACCCAAGGGAACTGGTTTCAAGTGTCTAACGTAAGCCTTACCCCCGGATCAAACAGGGGATGTACCCGACCAGCAGTTGGGAGTTAGAAAACTGGTTTTGTCATCAGAGAGGCACAGTGAAGGATTAAAAAAAAGGCTTAAATTATACTTTAAAATGAGCTAGAGAAATTGGCCAGTGCAGAATGCAGCAAATGCTTTACTCTCTGGTAGGCAGTGCATCTCACCAGGAGCATAAAATGGTAGAGATCAGGGTTTTGTCCCTTGATGGTTACATGTATCCAGGTGGAATTTGAATTCCATAAGACTTCAAGCCCAAATTGTCTTAGGAGCTGTCTGTTTTAAAGAACACGTTTCTCTTTGCACATTTCGGTCAGCACTGTAATCAAGGGAGCCACATATGCTGGATCCTATTCAACTTAATAGATAGAAATTTGGCAGTAGAGTGTTCTCCATATGGGGTTTTCAGCTGTAGAAAAGCTTCTGCCTTTGCTATAAAATAGACTGGGATTGTTCCTTTCCAGAGTAGGCTGCCTCTTCATCTAGACGGTTGAGAACTGGATCCAAATGGAGCTGGCTCTTTATGTGGAATTGAGCCCTAGTTTTTTTAAAAAAAAAAAAAACCAACATGCTGGCTTTCAAAGGGTGTTCGTGATGTTCCCCTGAAATTCTGAGGGACTTAGTTATTACCCATTTTGTCTTGATTGTATTTTTGGTTTACGTTTTATCAAGAGCACCCAGGGAGATAGATTGGCACATCCGTCACATATAACTTGTAGTGAATATATGTGTCTTTCCAGTCACTGACCTGACTGGGAAGGTGCAGAGCAGTGTTGGATGGTTCAGTGGTCTATTTTAAAAAATAGACCCTAGAACATCACACTGAAGTTATTTCAGCAAAGAAAATTATACAGGGATAAATGTACAGATACATTTTCTCAACATACTGCAGCTATAACGGCTCCATTGTACAGGCACAACTTTCTTTCCCATCAAAACAAAAAAGTTTAGCCTGAAATAATTAATTTGGGTAGGCAAAGCCTAACATTTCCATAGTTGCCAAAGGGAAAGCAAAGAACAATTGTAAGGACAGGGAAAAAAAAAAAATCACGAGAGATTGCTGGGAATAATTCCAATAGCATGAAATTAATGTAAATCACAAATAGCTCCTGTGAAGCTAATGTAAGAATCTGTGAGAAACCAAAATCAAGTCCAATAACCTCAATATGAATCACCAAGAAAAGAAAAAAAAAGAAGCATGACCACAACAGAGAGATTTAATGATAAATTAATATTAACACTGAATGATCACTAAAGGAATAAATACTTCCCTAATAATATTCAAGTCATATGACAGTAGTTTCTTGCAGGAATGGTATAAGTCTTAATTATTATCTTGTCTCAGCAAATCTTACGGAAGCTACAGAATCCAAATGGATCCCATTATGGCTTTCAGAAGATGCATCTTTCTTAGCTGGGTAACAATTACCCAGTATAATGGATGGCAACAGGAACGTTATCAGGTAAAGCAGACATATAGAACCCCAACTACAATCTGTTTAATGCTCCTACTCCATCACTCTAAAGGTTTGCAAGTCTCTTCTCCTTAAGTGGTTGTTTCGTGGCTGCTCCTGAAGGAAGAATAGCTGGGAGCCCAGCGTGCCTTGCACAATGCAAGCAACTGCAACTCTTCCACTGCTGCTTTTATACAATTGATACAATTAATGTTTTTAGGTTCAAAATTACTAAAACCCATATACAACTCATTGGAGGATTTGTTCTTCAAGAATACATTAAAATTATATTTGTGCTCCCTAAAAGAATGGAAAATACTATTCTTAACTAGTTTATTTCAGACACTGGTTCATTCTTTGGAGGTGCTTGTGTCTTTGCAACAGAGGTTGGGGTGAATTAGAATATATAGTGTATTCTGAGCTGGTGTCTGTGTTTCCTCAATACTGCCCTGCTTTGGTGAGACATTGGCTTTTGTTGTCTAAATGGGCTCAGATATGTCATTCTTATTACTAAGGCTTATTTAATTCATTTACTAGGTCATTGCTTGGGATAATATATGCAAATTGTACATATTAAGAGTGATATGAATTACATCAAGCATTGCCATTTATGTGGAAAATTCATCAAATGTTAATGTAAAATCTATAAATAGAAAGAATAAAATAATAATAAAACATGAATGTGCAGCAAGCATAAAAAATGAAGATCCTTAACTGCCCATTTATTAAGCAAATAAGGGCAGCATATCCTGAGCCAGTGAGCAAAAAAGGCAACAGAAAATGAGTGTGTGTTACAATGACACTGATAACCATTTAAATCAGGTCCCCAGTATTCTGACAGGGTATGTGCTTGTGAATGGGGAAAATGAAAATTCATGTCATAAAGGAATTCCAACAACTGTGCTGGTTAGAAAGTGGTAGGAGAGATTTAAAAAATAAGCCCACGGATTTAGTCTTTATGACAAAGCTAATCACAGATTGCTTGGGCACTACACCAAACCGTTGGAAAAAACTATAAACCCAATGTTTTATATCATTTTGAGTCTGTATTTCATAATTCTGTGATTCAAATGTTCTTGCTTGCAAGTACAGCCTGGGATGTTTCTGGCTAGTCATAGTCTTCTGAATCTGTAACATTTCATTTTTCTCATGTTGTAAGAACAAATAGTCACTTATCATTCTTGTATCTGGAGAAGAAACACCCATAAAATCTCTTATATCCCCACATAATTTGGCATAACTGGCACGCTTTTCTAAAACGGAATAACTGAATAATAATGAAGGCCATTAATGACAATTAGAAACATTACAAAGAGTGAAAAAAATAGCAATATAGTTTCTTATATTCATAGACTGCTTATGAGAAGAGCATTTTTGTAGAAATCATGCATAATTATTACTCAAGGAGAGGATATCAAAGGTAAGTTACTTGAATTTTCACTCTTCTAAAAAAAGTTCTCATCGTAGCCTGAATTGCTACACTCCAGAGGTCTAGTTAACTTCTCCCTTTTTTCCTAGTGGTTCATACGTTTCCCTCTTCAATTGTTTTTAATCAAGTTCTCCTTTTCCCATACATTGATAACCATTTACAACACCATACATACATCCTTTCAGGAATCAGACATCAACGTTCTGCGTGTTAATTTTGCTCTTATGTCTGCCGCTTTAAATGAAGCCATTTTTACTTCTCTTTAAAATTCCAGATGTCGTTAATTTCTTTTATCAGTCTCTAACACAAAACATACCTCAAGACTTTTCGATACATATTGCTAGCCTTTATAAATCTCCATCATAAAATGGTGAAGCGTTGCTTAACATCTGCTCATCCTTGTAGCAGAGAGGGAAAACAAGGCCCCACTCCTCCAACGGCAGCTTTCGCAAACAGGCTTGTGTATTTCTGGGCTATAAGTTGCACAAGCAGAATAATAAATCACTGAAAGTTAATTCCCTTAACAAACAAGTTTATATAAGCACGATCCTCACAAATATGATCTGCTTTTCCTGTTTTACATTTGCCCATTTTGAAATACACCATTTGTGTCACCACAGAGGGCCAAATCCTGCAGTGCTGGTTTATTCCTAATAAATACCACTTAACTCTTAAAAAAATCGAACTTAAACCCATGCTAGTGAATCAGCAGCATTTCACTGAATTTTATATTATCTGGGTAAGTTAATTAAACAGAAGACAGGTAGGTTGCCTCCTTCTCAACCGGAATTATAGGATACCCACCCAAGTCATGATTCCAGAGTGTTATACAAAATATATTTAGTATATTTATAGGTCGAGAAAGATTGCATTCTTTTGGTTAGGTTGATTACATTTGGCAGATACAATAGGAAAGAGGAACTATTTTACTGATGCTTGGAGAAACCCTAAGGCACAGAACAAAAATCCTATTTCTGCACTCAAATGTGACAGGATACATGATCATGCTTTATGTGGAGATTCCATTTTTAAATACTTTATAAAGAGGAATAATTATTAAGATGTCCATTAAAACATTAATAAAGTGTTACATACTGTTTGAGAGCAACTGCTTAATAGACTGCGAATAAGGGTGATTTCTACTGCCTCTTCCCCTACACTGTGCTCACTTCTCTACAATTCCTATTACTGCTGCTCAGTTTATTAACCCCATGTAAACATAACATTAATGCAAAATGTTACCAGATGTTTAAAAAAAATCTATGAAAACCCTCCCTTAGGTTCTGTAGGCTTGAGTCATTAATCTATAAATTCTTTGGTTTCTTTTCTACTTAAACATTATACGATTTTTCCAAAAGGATTTGGTGCTCTCAAAGGTAAAATCTCGCTTGCCTATTAATGCATGAAATCTCACTAAAGTCACTGAAACTACTCGTGTGAAAAGACATACTCGAGTTCATTATGGAAAGATTAGCCATTTGGGCTTAAGGAAACTGTATACAAAGTGCCACGGCGAAGAGAAGTCATTTCAGTCTTTCTCATTGACATGCAAAGCAAATCCTTCCACCATTTGCTTCCAATTTGATAACTGAGAAAAAGCACAATAACAAATAACTCAAAAGAAAAAAAAAAAAAGTCATTTACTTTAATAAACCACAGCTTCAGACTAAAGGGACTCGAGGATCTATTCCTTCTGTCACCCAGCAGGGAAGGAAGGAGCTGCCGTGGAGACCTCCATCTCGCTCTGGTCACTACATGGCCACTTTCTCCACCTATGGATGACCTGGCAGCAGTCTCATGCACAGACTGAAGAATTTGGGAAAATTTAATCAAGGGCAAAAGAACAGTTCAAAATAGAAGCCAACACACATCCCAATATAGATATTCCTACTGAGGCCCAACACAGTTTCGTGCAGCTTCTGGCCATGCTTCCCAAGAAGAAAGTCTAGAGACCTCCTGGAAGCGGCATGGTGCTTCCCAGAAAGATGGCTGGAATGGTTGGGAACTGCCGAGCTTTCCCCAGAAATTAAAGCTACTTCCTCTTGGCAGCCTCCCAGGAGAAGACGCTGGCAGTCCCGTTCCCTTCCCGCCCCCACAGGCTCAGGAAGCAGAGTGTCTCCGACTGCAGGAGGAGACTCTCCCTATTCAGCTGTCCAGGGGTCAGCGAGGATTTTAGTATGGCTGTGTTAACCCTTACAGCAGAGCTCTGCCACTTGCATTTTGTAGTCCAAGAACCATACATAGCACCCTTCTAAAACTCTTCCTACAAATTATAACAATTAATTAACTCCTTGGGTGTGTGAAGCAACACCTACCACTTAATCGCTCAGTGCCTCTGGTAGGTGACGCTGGGATCACCTTTCCTTTAGCGAAGCAGTCCCTGGTGTGACACCCAGCTGGTGGCTCAGGTGGCACTGCAGAATAAACCTGTGAAACCTGCCTGTGGGTACCATTGCTGGGCCCTCTCCCGCTCAGGGAACCTGCCATGGTGCTACTTGGCCAGTTTGGGGCTGGAAAGCTTCCTCCAGCAGTGAGGGTGAGGGGTTGCTGAAGGAAAGGAGCACCCATCCCTACAGAGCTCCAAAGTTGAGACAATGACCCAAGAAACAAGAACTGCAAGAGAAGGCTCCACAGAAGAAACAAGCTAATTGCTCAGATAAAAAAATTGCTCATGGAAAAGGTCTAATAGAAGTTACCCGGTGGGACACCAAGAGGCAGAGAAAGCACTCGTAAAAAGATTGGGTAACTTAATAGAAAATTGACTCCTTTTTATGGATTAGTGGGGCTTTTAACACTTTATAGCAAATGTTACTTGGAGAGATGTTTGTAAAATTCCAGAAGAAGGTTAAATAAATGCTAAAAAAAGTCATCACTGTTTTTTTTTAAAAAAACATTATTTCTTTTCCTTAAAATACCTCTAGTAAGAAACATTTCTATGTCTCCTGAAGTCAAAACATCTACTGTATTTCTTAGTATTTAATTGCCTCACTTTTGTTTTTTAGCATCTTGGGTAAAACCTTGGTCTCTCCAAAACTGATGGAAATTTTGCAAGGCTTTATGTTCATAGAATCCTAGAATGGTCTGGGTTGGAAGGGACCTTAAAGATCATCAAGTTCCACCCCCCTGCCCTGGGCAGTGACACCTCCCACTAGACCAGGTTGCTCAAAGCCCCATCCAGCCTGGCCTTGAACACTATTCATTGCCGCAGAGCCTCTCACAGACTATTCCCACCTCATTTCTAAGAAATGTTTGTGCCCTGATCTAGGAAACTTCCAAATATGCATGTATAAATATCTATGATCTACTCAAATATGGTGGGGTTTGAATTCTGGTATGCACGAAAAGCCCAATAAAAACACTGAAAAAAAAAAAAGAATCATAGAATGGTTAGAGTTGGAAGGGACCTTAAAGATCATCGAGTTCCAAGAAATAGCCTATGCTTATCTAAGTAACAGTAGAGTGCAAATCAGTAATATGAAAATACAAATACTACCTATCAAATTAATTCTTTATTACTTATTACTGGTCTCATACTAACTAACAAGTAAAGGAAATTCACGGTAAGGTTAAGAAATCAGTAACTCTCTTCATGCAACAGAACAGTGTTTGACCATCTAAAGTGTCTCCGATCCTGTGGCAGAATTTCAGCCCGTATTTTAAAACTAACCCCCCCTCCCGACTGGGTCACAGCAGCGCTATTATCCAGTACGAGTAAGAAGCAATGAAACGCCACGAAATCTGGCGCAGGGCCCAGACCTGAATAAGGCTATTGCAGACTCGCCTGACACTGATAGATTCTCTGGTTTCCACAGAAGTACTGGAAGTTTTCACGGCTGCAGCAAAATCCCCACAATTCTCTGCTCCCTGCTCTAAAAAAAAAAAAAAAAAAAAAAAAGGCTGATTCCCAGCAAAACGAGGTGGCACAGCCAAGAGCTGAGCATGACCTAGAAGTGACAGAAAGGACTCGGGATCACGTTACTACTGATATGGAGATTATGGGCCAAGTGTTTGAGTACGCAGAGCAAGAGAGGCCTCTGGGCGCTCTGTGGAGATAAATCCGTTTTCTGTTCAATGATAAGAACGAACGTTCAGAAGATGGACATCAATGTGTATTTAGAATGGACATCAATGTGTATTTAGAATATGAAAACCTACGGTTGAATAATGCATCATCATGCTTTTTATAGTATTTTTTCTTTCAAATAAAGAAACGCAGGAGAGCAATTATAAGCGATTTTGATGGGCTCATAATCATCATTTTCCATAGAAACTTCAGAGACTGTCAATGGCAAATACAGAAATATCTGAAACGCTAATTGTCGCTGCATAATTGCTACAAGGCTGAAACATGTTAACTAGGAACTATCTGGGCACTTTAACAACTACATCTTTGAAAATAACACGAAGAAGGCTCTTCAATCCCCTTCTGCAAACCTAATGAAGTACTGTGCAAAGAAAAACATTACATAGAAGTCAGAAGAACACACCAGCCCTGTAGATACACAGTGCAGAACAGAATTTATCTAGGCAATGGTACAATCCTATTATCTGTTTTTAAGAAAAAGAAATTATTTCATATTGGTAAAAAGGAAAACCGCTCAGGTAGACGGGGCAGCAAATGATCTCTCAAGAATTTTTAAAAGTATTTTTAAAGACTGGGATTTCTTTGACCCAAGCAAAACAAAGGCTGAGAAGATGCAGCTACTGTTTCCAGATATACATGTGAGAAATGGGAAGAATTGATGCTTGAGCAAATAGACAATGTTAGCATTAATCATAAATAGGTTGTGTAGGTCTGAAGGACATTTCTAATCATCAGTGAAGTTCTGAAACAAACGTCTAGTAGGAGTAATGGAAAGAGGAGAAATCTAACTAGCTTTAGCAGTGAAGAGGTGCACAAATAAAATACTGTTCTTACACATAAGAATAGTCATTAACTTATCTACATGAACATCAATATATTATTAAATTTAACATATTAAAGGTAAAAAATTTGCAGCAATTTTAAAAATTAAGAAAGAAAACTAACAAAAGACACAATCTCCCTCAAGCTTCATAGTTATTTTTCTATAATGGTAAAAGTTACTCTTACGGCAAATGTGTTTCCGGTTCCATTTCTTTCCAATACAAAAGCTCTCAGCTTGAAATATCAGCATCACGTACATTTGAACTGAAATGGTACTAACAAATAACATCCTTTCTTCTTTCCAACTATCTAGGTACAGAAATGTCTACTAAAAATAACAGTTTGCTGGCTAACCTGAGCTGGTGGGATGTTTTCAACTAATCATATCATTCCTTAACAGCACTCTATATGGCTCTCAAATATTAAAAGCAATATATTATCATGGAAAGTATAGCACTTGCTATTTAACGTTCAAAATGTTGGTTTAAAGTGAACATCTTAAGGAAAATGAAGTATTGTCAAGATATCAACCTACAGTTCTAACAACACGAAAGTGTAAACTCTTGTTTTAATAGGAAATTATCAACTTCCTGCATCAATTACGAGTCTGTCTTTACTGTTACCCAAAACCTTTACTCTTTTGCTTGTTATTTGTAGTTATCCTTAAGAGCTCTGTAATATGCTGTGGAGTGTCTAAATGTCAGTGTGTTCTGAAATTTCTCTTCTGGGCTTAGATTTTCTCGGCTGCTCCTCCCTGGACACAGCAGTTGGCGGATAGGCTGAGGAAAGTCAGGGATTCCATTAGTGCGGCAGCAAAATGTAACACACAAAGAGTGGTCCAGCCATTGATTTCCCATTACATTTCCATCTGATGGAAAGATTACACTTAGCTATTACCACCAAAGAGGACTTTTTTTATTCTGGGTAACTCATATTTAGATTGATTTTCCCTAAAATAGAATTTTTTATATTTGCTCTTTCCTGTTCTGTCTTTAAGGAACAATTCCCTTATGGGAGGAGGAACACCCATCACACCTGTTATGAGAAACTGCAGTTGAAGCGTTCAAAACCCCGACCAGAAAGGGACACAGGCACCAAACCCCCATAAAGGTGCTAAATTCCCAGGGAATGGGGCATCTGCAGTGTTTTAAAATAGGCACTGGGTTAAAATACTAACAATGAACCAAAATTAACTACTGACATTTCAAATATAGCCGTTGCTGGAAGACCAATCCAGAACTCAGCATGAATAGAAATATCCTCATTATTTTCTTTTGTTCCATGTATTTTTGGTAGTTTCTTTGCTCTTATTTGGTAATACTCTCCAGGAATGTCAGATATCTCTGTATCATTCTGGTAGCACTGGAGAGCTAGAAAAATGAACACACTGTAATTGAAAAGGAACTGAGCGGTCTTGTTTCATCACCAAAACCGAGTGAAACACTTGAAATAGACAAACTGCAGGAACGAAGAAAATTAAATTCAGTTCTTCTTTCAGCTTTAATATCCTAAGACACAGATTCCAAAATACGGTATGTCACCAGCTGCATGCAACAACCACGGCAAAAAACTAACCGCTGCTTGCTCCCTGTTCCCCAGAGAGCGGTGACCAGCAACAGATGCACAAAGAAAGACTCTCGGAGCGTTCCCCAGTAACTTTCGCAGCTCCTGGCAATCTGCAGCCTGGGGACTTCCTGAGCTGGAGGTTACATCAGCATCTTCCTGTTTAGTAGCCCTCAATGGACCTTTCTTTCATGAATTGTCTAATCATTTTTCAAACCTATATATATTTTGGCATCCGAAACATCCTGTAGCAATGGATCCCATGACTTAATGGTGTGTTGTGCAAAGTGAGTACTTCCTTTTGTTTGCTCTCAATCCGCAGCACAACCGTGTCATCTGATGCCTTGGAGGGGACGGTTCAGAGAAATCAATCATATTCCCACCTTTGCCTTGCCATTCCAAACCTCTGTCCCGTGATTTCTGAGCACCCCTTTTCCCCGCTGAAGAGTCTTAGACTGTTAATCTCTTCCGTGGCCATTCGTACCTGACCGTTCCCGATATCTTCTCTGCCTTTCCTAATTCCATACCGCCTTCTTAGGAGCAGGCTAACAGAACTGCACATCACATTCAAAAATGTAGATGTGCCATTGAGTACGCTGGTCTAGAGCAATTTTTTATTTCATTTTCCATTTTCTTCCCAGTAATTCCCAATATTTTATTAGCCTTTTTCACTGGGTCAAAGTATCGAGGTGACATTTTCAGGCAACTAATCATAAGCGATTCTCAAAACACTTTTCTCAGCTTTCATTTTGACTAACCTCTTCAAAAATAACTCATCACCAAAAAACCTGATCACTCACTACTCCCGGTCACTTCTTTAGTTCAGCTACAAATATATTAAACAGCAGAGATTCCCAACCCAGACGTCTGAAGGACAGCACTTCTTCTCTTTCTAATGAAAAATGAGAAAATTTATTTCAGCTCTGTTTTATCTGCTTCTCGTTTCTATTTATTCTAAAATCTCTCCTACCAGCACCTGAACACAAGATAGGTCTTGGCAGCTTCAAGGAAAAATCAAACTTTCCTCCAGAGTGAGTATCAATGCAAATAATTCATTCAGCTTTTCTGCCATGTCATTCTTCTTGCGTGTGTATTTTACACATCTATTGGCTACGCAGCTTCTCTGGCAGAATCTCTTCTCTGGAGAAAAAGCTTTTTTTCTTCAACGGTTTTATGCCTTCAGCAAGTTGTTCCTCAAAATCTTCTTAGGTCTGCCTCATGGTTTTATATTTATATATAGTCTGGTTTTATATTTAACCAGCCAAGGTTATGCTCTTTTTCCACGTTCCATTTTGAGCCAGATGCTTTTTTATTTATAAAAGCCTCCTTTTGCTCTAGTGTTTAACCATGCTGCTCCTTTTTGATAGTGGTATATATTTACTCAAAGCCTCTGAAATAGCTTAACAGCCCTAAGAAATATTTACAAGCAGTACTACCAACTCGTTCTATAATACCATTATATGTCCATTACTTTGAAACACTGTTTTTAAATGCAATGAAACAACAAACAAGGCATTCGGTTGCTTATACTAGAAAAATACCACAGTTATTAATTTTGGGGAGGGGTTTTAATGTTGACATTGAAACACTTGCAAATACCTAACAAGAGAATTAGGGACCTGAGGCATATATCATACAGAATGGAAACTCTCTCACATCCAGCATATTGATTCCCTGAGACTCTGCAAATGAAAAAACGTACCTTCCCTCACCTTCTTTGGTGAATTATTGATTAGCTCAGCCTTAAAAGTGCCCATTTCTCTCCACTGATTGCAGGGGGAGTTTAGATAATGAGCTCTTACATTGACATCTACGCTGTAGATATTTAAAATTAGGTGACATAAATCCTGCCAAGAGGAAACTCAGTTGTGACACTTTTCTACTCGCTATATGCTGGCAATGAAGATGACACGGTATGGGAGATGTGACATTCTGTCACTGCTATTAGAAGATACTTCTGTAGTGGAGTGATGGTCCTTAGCTTTTTACAGATTTAACAAACACGGAACGTTCACATCACACCTATATTTAACAAGGTGATGTAAAACCACTGTGACCAGATTTAATTCCGTTGACTGCTGGGCAACCATCTGAAAGAAAGGTCTGCTGTTGCAGCAAACCCAGAACAATCTTCTAACAGTGACTTTCAGTAATGGATGGGTTTTCAACCTGCATTAGGTGGAAACATGGTAGTGCTTATTTATTTTTGAATTGTAGAGCCTTGACTGCTTGATCCTCATGACTTTCAGGTATACAGTCAGGGCAGAAGACTTAATTTACTGTCACTGATGTGGAATTTATATTATCACCTGTGGCCACGGCATTTATTCTTGCGATTGTGTTGGGAAGTGATCCTCAGTCATTCCCAGCTTCTTAGCTAAGCAGCGTAAAACAACATTCAGCATATTCTCTGCCAGTTTTTTCCAGCTGGAACTCTGACTCGAGCTGCTTTTGGCACTGACCTTTTCCATTACTTGCAAACAAGGTCAGCATTCTTTGTGGGCCTTTTACATTACTCTCCTATAGATCAGTATGCCTGTGGTTTTGCCTCCTAATGTCTGTCATGTTGGCAATAACGATGTTATTGGAGCCTAAGAATGAAAGTTTTGCAAGTGGTGAAATTGAGGAATAGATCTTTTTTTACGGTCACTTTCCAGATACACTTCAAAGCCAGGTCTCCCTAGGCTTCTACCATTAGAGACTTTGTGCACCCACAGAGACTAATAGACTGTAATGCTGTTACAGAAATTGCTATATTAACTACTGTCCCATGGATTGTACCCTCTGTTGGATCCCAATTCTCCTCAAATTGAAAACAGTGGCAGAACTCCAGCATTATTTCTTTGTGGGGAAGGGGAAGATTCATAGGAAACTCTGGACAAGCTTGTAAATAGCTTGTCTGAGATAAATGAAAAATGCCATTTGTCTCTAATGATTTCTCTCTGCCAGCAAAGAAAGACAGCAAAAAAACCCCACTTTGCAACATACCGGTAGAAGTGAAGAAAATTTCTTGCCATCCTCGACAACATCCACAAAATACAACAGAACTGCTCCGGGTGTTCACAGCTTCCAGCTGCCATTGAAAGTCCAAGGAGTTTCTCATGATCTGGAAGGCTTGGGAAGTGCACGTATCTGCAGGATTGGAGACATTTGACATTTGTAAGTATTTGAGTCCTTTTACCTCTGCGGATCAAATCTGTAATTTTCAGTCTAGATGATTCCATGGAAACATCATCATTTTTGTCTTGTGCGTTTTCTCATTGTTCTGCTTTTTCAGCATACCTGGTCCAGGCGCTCTTAATAGCCTGCTCTCTATTATACAAACACCCATTATACCATTAAGCCCAGTATTCAGCGTATGCAGTTCATGCTTTTCTCTCACAGTATCACTCACATCAAACACGGGCAGCAAAGCGGGAGGCACAGGCACACAAAACAGCCTGGTAAAGTAATGCAGAAGACCTTAGAAGCCTATAAAATACCTAATGGCACTGCTGATTCAAAAGCTAGAAGTTGCCTCAGATCCACATATACAACATTAACATTAAATAAACCTACTAAAGGTGATATTAATTTCAACAGTTTTATGTGTTTGAACAATAATTTGGGCGTGAATGCCTAGTGCAAATAGATTGTGCTTTGGGTTTTGTTTTTATGTATGCATCATTTGTAAGTATTTAACAACATCTAACAAACTCTGTTACTGCAATGACAATGGGGACACAGAGTCATTATTTATATATTTCACAGATCAAATCCAAACTCCTGATAAGAGCATTTTCCTCACCATTTCAGATCATTCCAAGATTTCCACACCATTCCTTCAACATATGCACATATGTCACCGGTATCTTACAGCCTTCACAAAAGTGGTCCATGAACTCCCAGTTATTATCATTTGTCAATATTATTTTAAAAATACATGAGGCATTAGAAGAAATAAAGGACAATGAGCCAATGTTTTTCAAACCTTATAGCATCATCAGTCACACAACAGATGCAGTTAAGTCACAGTATTTTACCCTGAAGCATATTATTGCTGATCCTCTCTCTAAGCAAGAAAGCTAAGCTCAGAAGTTGGATGCAGTCCAAATCTTTCCAGTTTTAAATAAACTTCTTCTCTGTTTCGCCCTATTATTCAATAAAATGTTCCCAAAACAATGGCTTTGTAAGCATTTAAATAATTAAAAGTTTGAATGGAGGAACAGAGAATATGTTAAAGGCTAGTGTCTTAAGTCAGTAAAACTAACAATAATTCTAAGCTTTAGTGCTCAAAGGACCTCCCAGCTCCTAAACAAGATCAACGTCCACTGATGCTAAATGATCTGCAGGCACAATCCAGCAGGGTCTCTGCCCTTTACACCCTCCAGTTCTGCAACAGGCAGAAGAGAAGATGGGGGAAAACAAACTAAAATCTTACACATTTCCTGTTCTTGTAGACCAGAAGATTTACATCATTTATTAGCAAGTTTTTCTTTCATTACTTTCCCATCCTCCTCTTCATTCCAATAGAGAGAGCATTTGCTGGGAGGTACCCAGAGCTGAAGAATACCCCCGACCGCCCCTTTTCTCACTGGATTTTGACCAGTGTCAGAGAAGCCAACGAGCTATTCAGACATTTTCTGAGTAATAATCCATTAGTTTGGAGCCTGTATCATAGAAAGAAGCCTCTCCCAAGAACCTCATATCTCCAATCCATCAGACTGCCTGTCATCAAAACCAGAGAGACTGGCAGTGCCAACCCACAGCCATACGTTCAATTCAAGGCAGATATAATGAAAGTGAAGATAAGATGACAGAAGCACTTTATGAACTATAAAAGGAGTATGTGATGTAGCATTTCTCAAGCATGGCTTGCAATTGCATTGGGAATGGAATCAGAATCTTTTCTGTTTGCAAATAAAGAAAAATTACCCCAGTGGAACGATCTACATAAATTCTTCTGTACAACACAAGAACCACATTAAGGACCTAAAATTGGCCTTACACAACATAAGGTGCTGTGCTGGCAGTTTGCACAAGGATGAGCATCACTGCAGGGCAAATTTCAGCTATGGTATGTATTTGCCTATCTAGCATCTAAAGATCTGCGCAAAGCATTCTGCACACAAATATATACCTCAGGAAAAAAGAAGAGGGAGAAAAAGCACTAGTTCCTCTTAATGCATGTAGTAGTCATTTGGGAAATCCCCCCAAGGACTTTACTCTGAAAATTATTGGGCAAACGTGTCTGAGAATGTGAATTTCAAGAGTGCCGTTAGAAGTGAAACTGCATCCATCAAAAGAAACTGGTTTCCTGTTTCTATTCTTCCTGCCTTTCATTTTTCAGATGTGTAAGCTAGATAATGAAAAGCCATTCCAGACCATTTTAGGTATGGCTGGGATGAGGTAAGGTTGTTATCTATTTGAAGGAGAATCATTTTTCATTGTCTGCTGGTATAAACGGGTAGAGACTTTTTTGCTTTCCCCTCACATCCAACTGACATAAAAATCTTAACATTCTCCAAAGAGCAGTATGGAATTTATCCGTTCCATTTGCTTCAGCCCACAATGAAAGCAATAGGGACCGGTGACTATAACTACACTTTTCCTTGGAAATTTAGAGTGTACAAATTTCATGTTAAGTTGTTTTTATGTGGTTTCATATTTTTATTCTTTTTCCTTTTTTATTTCCTTCTCTCCTCATCAGTTTTGCAATACACACAGAGAGAAAACTAAAGAAAGCAACTACCTCATCTCAAACTTTGACTTTTCTTACAATAGCAGATTGATGTAATTGAGACCAGGATCTCAATGTCGTGTCATATTTTAAGATGGTTCTAGGACCCCATGTCCCACTCATCACATTCTAAGACTGGATCTACTCCTCTCAGTGTATCACCAACATTTTCTGCACCTTTTAAGGCATCACCCATACAACTGTTGAGCCAACTGAACACTAGTTAACAGTGTGTGTAACAGCATCATTTCTCAGGGGGGCTTGGCTAAAGACATTGTCAGCTAAAGGCAATCCAATTCCGAATTATGTAAAGTTACGAAAAGGAGAAGTCAATGGAAAAGCGGTGTGTTTCATGGTCATCGTGCATTTCTTAATTCTCTAGGCCTCCCTCTAATCGGCCTTTTTAACCCACAAGTCTTTCGGAATCCAGACTAAACTCAGCAAACCAGCCCACTGCTTTTGGGTCTTGCAAATAAACATCTCTTACAGTCAACAGGCAACTGAACCAATTCCATATTGTCAGGTGTAAAAAAATCCTCATTCTGGAATATCAAGAACCATTATGCAAGCTAAATTCACACTCATTTCACAGCCCCAACTTTGCTGATGAAGTTTCTCATATATGGAACAACGTGACTGCTAATTTTCATGAAAAATCAAACCACCACTGCAATTTATTAGTATAGACAACCCCTCTTCTCTGAGGAATGACAACTCACCTCATTCCTCAAACTACTCCTGTGAATGTCTCAAACTGTTTTCAGAGCCGAACTGTACTTTTGAGTTCTAAAATTTACATAGACTCATTTTTCAGGGAAAATGTATTTGTGGATTAATGAGCCCAAGGCTGGCTGCATCAGGCTTTGAGTGAAATGGATATGCCCTGTGCAATCTACTGTTTCTCATTCCAGGACGAGGCCACTGGATTTAACCACACTCCCATCGTGCAGCCTTATGGGGAAACCAGTTTTTGTCAAATCAGCAGTTTTTAACTGATCTCAAAAGCTTTGGGGTTTTGGCAGTTAATATAAAAGTTGTTACAAGAACAAAGATGAAGATTATTAAAAATAGAAACCTGTGTAAATATTTCAAAACCCAAACTTAAATTGGGCAGATTGCCAAAATACTCACTGACTGTGATGGGAAAGACAAATGCTTGGTTTTCTTGAAAAAGTGCCATTTATTAAGCAGCCTAATTCTGGGCTTCTCTTCGGACTTCTGAAAGTGTCTTGCGTCCTTTCAAACTCCAAGACCAGAAGGGAAAGTTTTGATTAGCTCCTAACACAGTCAACGTAAACTCACCCAGCGAGTCCTACACGTAACCTAAAAACACGTCAGTGATCTGGGGAACTGCTCAAGTACAGCCCGGAAACCAGACACTGATTTACAACACGAAAAGCTGTGGGGATTTTCAATCCCTCACCTCAGGACACAGCCCTCAGGAGCTGTTGCGGGGCTTCAGTCCTGCCCTTCCCCTTTCAATATTCAACATTCCACAGTGCTCTTCAGTCCAAGTCCCACGGCTTGCAACTGGTTATCTTCCAGTATAGATTGCCTGGAAACAGCGCGACGCAGCAATAAGCTACAGAGCTATCCCTTAGCAAGTGCAAAATTAATAAATATTACACTTGGCAAGATTTTTACTAAACTCTCGCTGGTCTCAGTGCTGCCTTAGGACTGGCACGGATCTTTGCACCTGCATCAAGTCAACTTACGGCAGTGCAGATCTGGCACGACACAGTTTTGCTAAGTCAAGTATTGTTAAATTACACAACATTAATTTATTTGATTCTGTTTGTCATTACGCAAATGGCCACCTTTTGGAACAGCACTTGCAGCACGACTCCATCATCTCACAGATTTTCTCAAGACAAAAACAGTAAAAAATAATACGTCCTCTGCAGCTTTTGCAGAGGGATTTGCTTTGGCACAGCGCTTCCTTCCCCCGTCCCTGCCAAATGTCAGAACGTTTGGAGAGAGAACGTTTCATTCTTCGCCATAAAAACAAAGCAACACAGAAATAAAGGAGCAGTTAAGGGAGGATGACTGCCATCTTCTCACCTAGAGCACACTGTGATGAGTAGCAGTTGACTGCAACAATGGCTTCCAAATGTGGCACAGCTTTCCCAACACAAATACCTAACCCTAAAAGAGACTGTCACAGGAGTAAGCCATGGCAATTTCATTATTATTTATTTTCTATTTTACTAAGATGCTTTGGGTTTTGTGAGTTCACATGGCAACACTTGGGAAAAAACATCATCTTGAAAACAATCACCAGGTTTGTATTTCCTTTTCTTTTCAAAGAAACTAATGTGAAGAACAGCATCCCTCTGGCCTGCAGGCACCTCTCCAGCCGGCAATTACAATTGAAAAGAATTACAGCTGCAATCTAGCTGAAGAAATTGTCTTATCTGCTCCATGAATGCACCCTTGGGAGGATTCTTAAATGCTATTTTATATCCCCTGAGAAGAGTAACGCAGAGACAATGATGAAAAAGGCATCTGTTTCAGATGTGTGTAGTTCTAACCACTAACGTGGGCCGTGTGATCTATGCCTGTGGATAGCATGACTACTGCTCATTAAAATTTTATCATAGGTTGCTCCATATCTTATTCACTGTGCAGAAGCTCAAATGAGACCCAAACACAGTCAGTCTGGAACCTGCAGAATAGGTGTTTGAAAACAGCGGAGGGATAGGCCATAACATTTGTCCCAGTCATGAAAAAAGAATAAAGTCTTTAAATTTATCTGGCTGCCTCCAGCTACGTCTTCCTGTACTGAAGCAGCATAGGTTGTATTTCACCCATATGGACTCTCCCAATGACAAGTAAGACAGGAGATACATTCTGAAAATAAGTTTCAAAGAAATCGATCTAGAAAATGTTCACGAGAATTTTTCACTAACAACTCTCTTTTCAAAAAATATCTCTATTTTTGAAAAGCAACATCCAACGGACTCAGTCTGGAAGGACTGAAAGTTTTCAGCCTTCTCTCCTGAATGGCACAGGTTAAATGAAGTTTTCTGACAGAGCCATCTTTCAGCATCTCTGCTCCCTACTGCTTGGTTCTTCATCTTTGTGCTTTTCCATAAGTGTAAGGTACACGAGACCCCATTGTCCTTCAAGAAATTACCCTAATCGTGATTCAGTCACATCTGAAGTATCAACTCCAGATCATTTCAAAATTAGCATTCTTGAGTCGTCCAGCCAATGTTAATAAATCTGAAGACAGATTTAGCTGGCTTTATCCCAAAACCAGAGAGAAAACTGATAGAAACACTCTAAATGCATATTTACTTAAACTGGTTCTAAAAAACCATAAATAGCGAGGCCCAAGGTACTTGCTTACATACATTTAGTCAGCTGTTAGTCAGCCAAAACACATTAAAGCACGGTGGCACTTTCTGTTTAGTTTGTCATATCCTTGGGCATAAAGATGGAAGTCATTTGTTCTTCAAACAAACCCCGATGTATGCAGAGAGACCGGTTTTACATATATCACCTTCCAAAATACAACTTTCTAAGTCATGTTTCATCCCAGCCCCCAAAAGGCACGGAGAAACAACGGCGCGCTCATTAAATACCCACCTCTAATCCCACACGTCTAGTCAGTAGCGTTAATGATCTTCAAAGGCGTGGATGGTGCATGAGTCTAGACATGCTGGGAGGGCAGGCCTGGGAAGCCGAGCGCTAAAAATTGGCAAGAACTGATTAAATGAATAAACTGTTTTGAGGTGTACTGAGCCCCTGCATCGTTATTGTCTTCAGTTGAAGATGAAAGTACTCAGCACCTCTTGGAAACTAGGAGACACACAATAATTGGAGATGAGAAGCTTAGTACCAAACCAGACCAAGCCTCTCAGAAGATACTGGTCTCTCTGTCACCCACCCAGAGCCTGGGCTGAGGAGGAGCCATACCCATAACTATGTCTGCTCTGTCCTATAATTCAGGACATCTCACACTACTTCCAAACTCCGCAACGTATTTTTTGCATGACCCAAAAGAGCCCACAATCTCTTTGTGCCTGTGTTCCCATCCATAAAATAATGAAAATAACTTTCCTTTGTCTTCTCTGTTGCCTTTTTTTTGAGCGATTATACAGCACTTATTTAAGAGGTCTCAGGTGCAGTAGTTAGTGGATAGCAGCAGCAGAAAACACAAATAAAATCCTTCCAAATGGATTTCTGTAGGTATTTTTCACTATGATATTATGAAAAAAATATAGAGTAAGTCAATGCTTTAGGTTTTCTTAAACTAAATTGACCACCCTGGAACTCACTCCTTAAAATGACATGCAGTTATTTTTGAACACTCATCCAAAACTATATTGTTAAAAAAATCTGCATTATAAATAGTGGTCAGGACTGAATTTGTTGTCCAGCTCCACAAAGACAGTAGATAAGATACAGCAGATAAGAAAACTGACACTGTGGAAAGAATATTGATTTTGAAACATAGGAAGAAACAAGAGAAAATGTGATATACTACCCTAGCAAGAAAGCAAAGACACGGGTATCTCTACACCTTCCAACAGAAGAGAGCAAAACTTTGTTTGTATGGATTCATTTAGTCTTCCCAATGTCCCGTTCAGAAGTGTTTCCCAACGCCTACATGTTTCAGCGCCCACCCCCTTGTGCTTGGCATAGAGCATGTAATCCTCAAGGTGACATCCATTCATATACACATAAAGAAATGTATTAAATTATTATAGCTACACTTAAAATAGTCCCTTTTCAATGTTCTCTGGACACAAACAGTCAAATTACACACTTTTACAAACAACTACAGTTCTACAGATCGTTTGCACAAAATACCTCGGTCATTTGAACAAGCATCTTCAATTTATAGTGACAGCTTACAGGGACGTACCTCTACCAGCTACATCCCGTCACAGAGATCTGCTACTTTTAACTTAGGATTTTTACCAAATTGCTTTAACCCAACTCTCTTGCCTCTCTCTCATACAGGAAGAAGTTAAATATAACAAAACTCAGCTATGCCACCAGCTAAAACAGAGTCTTCAGACTGAACTAGTTCAAATCATACGATACCTCCACTTAATTTAGCTCTCATTCTATTTTTAGGTAAACCACTTCATACAATATTCAAAACATAAAAATATGATCAAATTAGGAAGTTGAGCACACCCTGTGGGAAGGCAGAAAACTTGGGTTACACTACCAGGTGAAGTTTATTCCTGTCTCTGTTCCTACTCAGCCATTTTATTGTCTTCTGCTGTGCTACATTCTGCAAAAGACCCACTTACCAACCAACAAGCAGGAAGCAGCAATAAGGCCAACTGAATAAAAGAAAGAAAGAAAATTACTGTCAAATGAATTAAGTATAGAGTTGGACAAAGGGATTTAATCAGAACATACAGTTCCATCAAATTGAAGCAGCTTGCAAAGTTAGACTGATTTTATCATGATTTTACCTGAACTTTTCTTTTTGAAACACCTACAAGTTGATTGGTCTTGTGTTATAGAACGCAGCAGCACAGTTCTGTACACTTTTCAGGATCTTTTCCCCTTTTGACTTCTTCCTTGATCAATACTGACTCAGAGCCCATCTTAGGCTCGTAAGTGTAGAAATCCTGGCTCTTGTCTTCAGCCAGGGTTCTCTTACTTTTCACCCTGTAAAGAGAGTCCTGCTGGCCCGTGTGAACTTGAATCCAAAAGAAATATCAGATTTTTCCCACTCCTTCTTTGCATGGTTGGCTACTCTGCAGCTTTATTTAGTTTTCTAAGTTATATAAGTTTTCTTAAACCTTCCTTTTGTCCGCCTGCCACCCTTCTCCATACCTCCTGGGACAAGCAGCGCATCAGCTCTACTCCACGCTTTGTCAACAACCAAAAGCAGTAGGTAAAGCTCTTGATTCCTAAGCTCTCTTTTAAGTACAGGCCAAAAAAAGGCAGGGGAAAAAGGACTCCTTCTGTAGCTGACCTTGCTAAGCCTGGAGACAAAACCCAAAGACAGTGAGAGTGTGAAGGACAGAACTGGCAGATGGTTGGAGGCTCTGGGGAGGAAGGCTTTAGGGTAAAAGCCTTCCTGACCTGCAGAGAGAAAGGGAGTGGGGTTTGAGGAGGTGGGGGTTAGAAAAGTGACCCTAAACAGGCTGAAAGGTAGAGCTGAGGAAGAGGCTGGATCAGACTTAATAGGGAAAAACTGTCCCAAAGTCTTGGGGCTGTGCACATGGAATATAACACACATGGAATATAAGGGGAACGGGTCTGATTTGGGCTCTGGAAAGCAGCATCATTCAGATCAGCAGATGTAAGAGATGAGACCAGCCGCAGCACCCCAGGACCACCCCTCAAAGTACCTGAAAATACTAACAGTATGTCTCTGATACACTAAAAGGAGCAGCAGAAATATGAAACTTCAAAGAACAAGAACTCAGTGTCTTTTCAGAAAAACAGATGATTGTTTTGGAACATTTGACTCAAGATGTTTAACCTCTTGAGGCTGGTAATACCAAGAATGTGCCCTTTTTTACCTCGTATCAAGTACCTACTGCCTGGTGTTTTCCCAGCTTTGTAGTTTCTGCTTTACTACTTCGACTGGACTTTCCTCATTGCATCAATATTGGCATTTTTAAGCCCAGCTGGGGAGCTCTGATCCTCTGCTATGTCCCTGAAAACGATCGCTCACTCCATGAAGAAGGTCAAGCTTCTTTTTTTTTCCCGCAAAGAAAATACAAAACATTTTTCTTCCTGAAGAAGTCACAGTCCAAGGGGGAGGAGGGAGAGAGAATTTACCTCAATGTGCAACTAAGTCAAATTTTAAAACTCAAAGGTGGAATTTCCCATTATCACACAAGCCTAAGATCACACCAGAGCTGAAATGCCAAAAGAAGGAGAGACAGGAAGATGCAACCAGAAGCAAACGGATGTAAAGCACGAGAAGACAAACACTCAATCATGATCCAGAGCTGCTGAAATCAAAGTCTGCCCGACAACTGCCAACTTTGGACTCAGCACACCCAGGCGGTCTTTGCCAAAGTGAATAATGCTGCGATGTTTTACAAAATCATGAAGAAAAACAGCTAGACATTGCTGATTGTAAGAGATAAAGAAAAGATAATGGCAATTAACCACACAGAAGAGATCGGCTTTTGTGGATAAAACAGAAACTGTATTGGCAGCAGCTTGCTCAGAAATGTGCTACAGATGTACTTCGGCATCGGGCTACTGGGATTCTGTCACAATTGGCTTTTTTTTTGGAAATAAAACAAATCAATAACTAAGAAATTACACTCCACATCAGGTTGAGGGGAATTCCTCTCCCTGCGTGGAGGAAGGATATGCAATCATCTCGTGCTGGTTTGGGATTTCTAAACAGCGAATGAAATGCCAACTCATATCATAATACTCACATACTGGAATTACTGTTTAGTGTCATTTTAGAGCACATGACGATAGCATTAACAAGACAGTCATTGCAACTGGCTAAGCTCCATTGAAGTTTTTCTTTTTAACTAAGAGCGGCGCGTTATTTCATACTGATTAGCAGCATTAAGCAAATGACAGTCCGTGGAACAGGTTCAGGATAGGTGCGGGTCTGAAAATAAACAGGTCCATGTGCAACCAGCAATCACTGCTTACATAAAATCACCCCCCAAACCATAATAACACACCAAATTTTCAGAAGAAAAAAATGGAGATGTAATTGTCGCTTATGGATAAATGTGTTTTGGTTTTAAAAGAGCCTGAATGATTGTAAAGGATTATGTCAAATCACTTTGCAGCTGTAATGTTTAAAAAGCTCTAGCTGCAATGTTCTAGATTATAAATTACATTTGATTTCATTTTTATCATTCTGAATGGATTATGATTGAAATGAGTATGTAAAGTAATTGCCCATGCATGCCATGCGCCACCCTCCCCCGCCCCCAGAATCTCTTGTAAACAAAACAAGGTAACTCAAGGGAATATTCAGGGAAGAAAAGTTAGTAAATGAAAAATACACCCTTTTGTCAGTGTCTGTAATTTTTCTGTATTCTTTCGCAGCCAGTATCTGCAGTATCATTCATTAGCAGAACAGTCAGTGTCTGCAGCTACGGGTTGCAGAAACTAATTATTATGTTTCTCCAATAAAAACTTCTGTTCTAAAGAAGTGCATTCAATTGCCACTTATTTTGTACTGATTTACTCTCATCTTCATTTTTAGAAAAACTTGCCATGCCCAGTAAATACACATATATATTCATGAAATCCACCTGCTCTCTTTACTTCACAATAGAACTGATTTGGCCTGTGTTTCCTCTTCTATTTGAAGGTGTCACCATGCTCCATATATTTCATGATAAACACCTTCAAAAACTGTGTGGCTTTCTGTTTGCTTTGTTTGAGGAGGAAGGGGGGAGAGGGCTCAATACTCAGCTACCGGCTGATTGACAGTGTAATAAAATATCCCAGTCTTTCTTTGTAATCTCACACAAAATAATGTAAGTTATCATTACTTCAGCCAAATGAAATCTGCGACTCTCGATGCTGCAGTCACCGCATGCACACAGCATATTTTGGGTCTGGGAGGTCCAGCACTCACCAGCATGCCTCTGGTTTGCAAAAATAGGATTTATATAGGAACAAATATTAATATGATCACAAATATTTGTTAATAACATCAAAGGAAAAAAGAACACCAGAGAGAGAACAGTTAGTCATCAGGCTATAGAGTGATTACTAAACTTAACACCAATAGCAAGTATGAAAAGCTCTGCAAGAAAGCTCTAGTATCTGAGAGAAAGTGTGAGATATTTATCTTTCTTTTAGATACACAGTGCAACACGCACGGGAGCATCACAGGGAGTATGGAAGGTGAGCGTTGGGTTTTAGCTGCAATAAGATCAAGTTTAAAGAGATGGCAGCAAGCTTTTCAGCAGATGCTCAGTTTGTTCTTCTGAGTGATTGTCTCCATATTTTTCAGCCCCTTTTGTTCAACTTTTAGGTACCCTTATCCACCATGCAACTCAAACCACGAGCTTACTGGTGCATACGGCTGTATCTTCTCCACATCAGCAAGGCCAAGGAAAGATGCTTGGTGGATGAAGGCACTGGAATTTTCCCCTGCAAGTCAGAGAGCAAATGGGATATCTCTGCACCTGGGAATGTCAGAGGTGGGGGTCACAACAGCAAGCACAAAAAGGAGTTGGCTCACAATGTAAAAAACACCTGAAAAGCCATGGGCTGGATAATACAGGATCCAATTTCCTTGATAAAGAAATAAATATATTAAGGTCCCTCAAAGTATTCAAAGGAAAGAATAAGCTTTTCCCACTTGCCTTTTTCTGCATCGATCATGGGAGTCCTACACAGGACTAAAGCACCGGCAGCCTCATCAGAAATACCCGTATTGCACACACACTGCAAACCAAGAAGCTATTACATTCTCAAGAAGACTTTCTCAGCTCTCTACAGGTTACTTATCTGTAATAATTACCAGAACATACCTGGATAATATGCTCATTTCTGTTCAAGCAAGCAACAAAAATTAAAAATTAATTCGATTGTTAAAAGATTATTTTTTTTTAAGTAAAATTGCTGTTCTATACATTTGTTACCTGCTGTATGGGTTTGTTTCCATGACTCACTTTTGTTTTGATGCCACAGTTTAATGTATCGCTTTGATGATATCTCAACCCATGCAATCCCACACGTGTATAGTGATGAATAAAAAGAGCCTTGAGATGGAACAAGTATGAACATGTCAACAGAGTAGATGATCTATGATCTATGGCTACGTGAGAAAAGTATGATTTATATGACATAAAAGACATTTTCTTGGCCTCAAGAATTTTCAGAAGGAAAAAGTAACTAAGATTTTTATGGGACTTTGTTTTCTAATTGCTAGGACTCTTATTTTGAGAGCTTGCCCACTTTTTCAGCTATATCAGTTGGTTTAACAGATAATCGTAACTCTCCTGATAAGACTTCCTTCTATATAAAATATGATCTAAACCACGGAAAACAGCTATTATTATTTTCTACTAATACTGTAGATAGCAAAACTAAGGTCAGCTATATGTACTGATGCAACACATACAAGCAGGCTATCAAAAGTCACATCAAACACTATCTGCCCAAATTTCATTTAAACTATACTAGCTTTCTCAAATGCTCAAAAAACTCCTTTCAGGAACCTGAAATACTCCACCTAATTAATGTGATAGCCAAATTTGTGTTCAAAGAGTGGCTTCAAGGAGAGGGGATGGATGTTCTTGTTCAAAGAGCAGGCTGTTGGGTGAGATAAGGTCAATTCTGTGTTCAAACTCCCTGTACAGCAGCAGACAAGTCACAAGGGGCACAATCCAAATGGAAAGCCATCCTTCCATGGACTTCAAGCACGTTTTGGACCAGTCACTAAATCTCTCCAAGCTTCAATTTGCCCTCCATGAAATGCATACACAAGAAATTCCCACCATACATGTTAAGACTGTGTAGGAATCAGAGTTATAGAAGGACACCTTCTAGGACAACCTCAGCTGAACATAAGGCCATGCTTTTCACAAGCCACTGAATAAAAAAAATGGAAAACTACACACATTTTTTAGGTCATTTGTATTACCAACAGTTTAAGCTGGTATTAGCAAGACTTAGAAGGCTTCCCTATTTTTTTCTTCCCCAGGTGTTTCTTGCTGTGACGATGTCCATCTAAATCGCAAATAAATGCACATTTCCACTTCTTTATTATGGCTTTACTCTCATCAAGAATGGTCTTAATGTCAAGTGGCTTGTGCTATAAAAGTAACACTTCTACTGTGACGTTTACACACCAGGGAAAAGCAGCAGTGCAAGGTAGCCCAAGGAGACAGAGGCAGTGATCCGTTGCCCCGTAAAATTAAGAGTGCAACGGTGTGAGAAATCTCCTGATTGGGAGGCAGAATCGTCATGTGAGTTGCTTGGGTAAAACAAGCAGTTGTCTATCCCACACAAGGGGAAGCCACCCACTTTTTGTGTAAAATTATCCCCTTCCTTGATTGTTAAAATTGACTGGAAAGACTTAGCTATCATTGAATTATTCTCCTTAGCAATAGGCTTAATTTTTGGTTATTATGTTCCCTGCTGTGCTCAGTTTGGATGCCCTGTGACTGCTGATTTATCTCTTAAAATGCCTCTATATCAGCGTTTCTCATCAATAGATTTCGATGCTAGAAGTCTTCCAGAGGAGACAATTGGGAGTGAGGTGAGGGAGGATGTGAGGCGTACCCACTTTTGTCAGAATTCAAATTAAAGAAAATCCTGCTCTCTTACATCCTCACGTAGCTTTATCCTCCAAGCTGCAACCACTTTCCAAATACAGACCAATAAAGATACAGGTTCAGTACACTTATTGTTGATACAAAAAAAAAAAACAACCAAAAAAAAAAAATTAATGAAAGTAAGAGGGAGGCAGAAAATATGTTCACTTCAGAGAGTCCTTTGGAAAGCCTGAGCATGCTGGTCTCTCCTGAAGCTGCTGCTGAGGAGCAGTAACACATCTGGCTACTCTACACACTCCTGTAGCCCCCCACCCCACCCCAGTACCCGGCTATGTGACACACTTCCAGTACGGCTGTGAGGCAGGAACATCCTGCGCTCGCCACTTTCCAGACACAATCGAAAGAGTAAGTGATTTGCTCAAAGTCACATGGG
The DNA here is from genome assembly GCF_964106895.1 of Numenius arquata. Classification (NCBI taxonomy): domain Eukaryota; kingdom Metazoa; phylum Chordata; class Aves; order Charadriiformes; family Scolopacidae; genus Numenius; species Numenius arquata. The sequence goes on along the minus strand of NC_133588.1, from coordinate 15,172,741 downwards.
AAATCTGTGAGAAATAAGGAATTAAACCCAAAGCTCTTCAGTCTTACCTCATCTCAGCCCCCGTTCTTGTACAGTACAAATATCAGTTAATAGCACATTGACTCACACTGTCCCAGGTCTTCAATGAAAACTGTTTTAGCAAAGTTATTTCCTACGGGTTCTGAATAAAATGACACCAGACTTATTGGGTTCTCTAATAATCTAATAAGAGGAACCTTATTAGCTGCTGATGCTTAGTTTTATGTCATTTACAGAGTAAACTGAGCACTGAAAATGATGTGGAGTTTCAGCAGTATCCTAATCAAAAACTTCAACTTTGATTTGCCTTTGAACCAAAGAGCAAAACCAAGTTCAAATGTAACAGAGATGTGAGTTTAAACATCCTTGGAACGTCACTAACACATGTCAGCGTTTCTGCTTCCACTGCAACAGCTCTGTTAGGGAAGACGCCTGCCTTCTGTTGCCGACGATGTTGCCTGAATACTAAAAATGCAGAACTAGAAGAGATGGTCTGATACAGCCCATTCTTGTGACATTCACATTTCATCCAGATAATACGGCTCCTTCCATTGATGTGGCAGCTTCTAACAGTGCTGGCAAGGAAAGGTACATAATATCAGCTCCAGAGGTGAGTCAGATAAGTGCCGTTTCAGTCCTACAAAGGGCTGCCTCCAACATGAAGGTAAGAAGCACAAAAGCAGCACATCACAGGCTCGACTTCCATGAGCTGGGTGAGGCCAGGCTAGAAGGCCAGCAGCAGCATCACTCAAATCAACTGTGAAACTAAAATCTCAAAGATTTTCTCAGTTTGTTTTAAAGGCCTCTTTTATCCTCCACTAAATTAAGCATAATTTCTTGTAAGAAGAATGTATATGAATTATTATAGCTAAGTCAGAGACAAAGGGATAGATCATAGGAATTGCAGTAATTTACAACTGTGAATATAAATGTGGATGTCCTGATTCTCGTACCGTCAGCGAAGAATCGGCTGAGCCTCAGAGGGATGGGTCTGACACTAAGGCTGGCACATTTCCAGCAGCCTCATATTCTGGAATATCTCTGGATCTGCCAACTGACTCCATCTCCAGCGCGAGCACTCATAGGACAGGGATGGGACGGGGACACCTCACTACTCTAGAAAGAGGGAATGGTAAATCAACAGATACAAACGTTTGCCTCCCATTTAATCGTGGGAATAAAACCCAACAACAATAGGCTACGGCAGCTACTCCTGGCCAGCCCGTGAATGCCTTGTACCTACAGACGAGTGCTCATGCAAGAAAGTATTTCTTCTTGGAGAGAACTGTCAGTGGAAATAAGGACTCTTTGAAAAAAAAAAAAATGTCTGCATAAAAATCTCACTAGATGGCTAAAATAAATTATTATCTTTAAAAGTACTAAAAACATGCCAGTATTTTAGAAAGTGCTTGTGTGCACGCACAGATTCTTGTCCTGATTTTTTAGAGTAAGGCTCTCCCTGTTTAAAATTTTACTGAGTTTTCCTGCAGTTTTCAAAAAGTTTCCTCAGAGACTGTGCTAAGGCATCCAGCTTGAAATGTTTCACAGCCATAAATTCAACCCAGCTCTGATGACAGCCAAGGAGGTTTTGAATCCTGTCAGAAGCCTGCCCAGGCCCCTGCCCTTCTCCGTGCTCAGCTGCCGGGCGAGCGGACCTTGGGGCTTCCCGGGGTAACTCCCTCCTCCTGAGCCGCTCCAGCATCCCCAAAGCAAATGGACACCTCTCGGTGACAGCAGGAGCCAAAAAGCCAGGACCAGAAAGACGGAATCCAACGTACCAGAAGTAATGAGATCTGGTGATGATTCAAGGTTGTCTTCCAGAAAGTGGAAACAGCCAAAGTCAGCAAAAAGAACCAACCAAGGAGGGAACGCAGTAATTTATCTAAATCAGTAATAAAGTGCCTTCTCATAATTTTCAGTAGAAAACAAACTCAGTATCACTATCTGAGGAAATACTGCAAATATTTAAGAACAGCTGTAATTTATAATGTCAATAGAACAGAGGTATTTGCCAAATTTCATCTGCCCATGGACTTTTACTTAGCTGAGCGTCTTTTAATACCTATTGCCATGTGAAAATATGCTTTACACTGAAAGCAAAATCAGACTAAACACTTGATAGATAACAGGCCATCACTAAACCTTTAAAGAGCCCTGATGAAAACAGCTAAATTGGGTTATTTCAAAAAAATATCATAGTCTTTGTCAAACAACACAGAGATATCCTTACAGTACAAGCTAAAATTAACCATAGTGGCATTACAGTTAATAAAGAGAAGTTATTATTCATTGGTATTGATTAAATGCAAAATGTATCTATTAGAGCTCTATTAGGCAGGCTGTGACCACCAGAAATGCACTGTTATCTGCTAAATATAAACCTTATTAGAAGAGTTTCCTACCAACAGTCCTAAGGGTAAATTTAATTTTCCTTCAGTTATCTTAGGGATGAAGTCAAGAGTTCGGGGACATTTCCAACAGGAAACATTGCTTAAAATTCTCCAGCAGTTCTATACAGGTATTCATTTTAAAACTGCCGTTTTCACTGTGCTTGCCTTTAAACTATTTTATCCCTTTTTGCCTAACTAAGAGACTTTTCATAGGAGTTTTTATTAATTTAGAGCTCTATTCCTAGAGGTATTTTTTAATGGAAAAGTGGTTTTCAGGAGTTTATTGTCCTATATTTAGAAAGATTCTATTTGTTGTAGTATGTTTACGTATTACTACCACTAAAACTACTGTTTTACACACACCCTCTCAATCGTGTCATGTAGTTAAGCATAAACATAAATGTAAAAAATTACATTCAGTAATAGGAATGTGTATCTGTGTTTGCTTCCTTTGGACAAGGTTTGTTGTAGATTTGTTTCTCCATTTTTTAAGTGTGATTACTGTACGTTCATTATATCAAAGGCAAGTCAAAGAAGCATCCATGGCTTTCCCATCCAGCCACCTCTGAGTTTACAAGAATGAGGCCTTTATAGCCTTCCCCATCATGATCCTATAGTACACACACAACACAGCTGCTTTCCCTGAATAATGATTTTAAGTATGATCTACTCCAAGAAATCAAACTGGTTTTCAATCTGGCTTTACCATAAATGGCTATTTTACCATATATATGCATGCAAATATATGCATATTTAACATCCATATATACTTGTATGTGTATATAATACATACATATATATAAAAAACACATATATATGTCATACATCCCACCTGCACACATATTTGTTCACATTACAGCAGCTACAAGGAGGCTCAAAGGCTGAGCTACAGGTCAGCTCATGCCTGTACCATTCGTTGTTCACTCTCTATGATGCCGCTTTGGGGGTGATGGTGGTCTCAGACCAAACGAGGAGACACGGACCGTCCTGCTACAGTTCTCCACCTTTCTGAGGTGAGGCACCCAATGCAAGGGACCTGGTGGCACCCAGATGGCTGAAGGCACCAAGAAAGCACAGGTTTGAGGGCTCAGAGAGGCAGAGAGGAGGAGCTGCAATTCCATCCTGCCAGAACCATCGGTTCTCAGCACAATGAGAGGTAACAGCTCGGAAGATCCAGCCATTGTAACAGAATGGAAAATGCTAAAATGTTCTGGGGGGTGGCTCCTCGGGGTGACTCGCAAAACACCAGACAGTCACAAAGCGATTTCCAGCTGTCCAAGGAAGACTTTTGTCAAGGGCTTTATGTTAAAAAGAGGAGGAAAAGAAAGAACCAATTGTTAAAGCTGAAGCTATACAAATTCAGATTAGAAATAAGGCACATGCTATTAAGACTGAGGTTAATTAATCATGGGAGAAACTTACCCATGTTGTGGTGGATTTCCCAACATTGGAAAAGTTAAAAAATAAACATGCACTGTTTTTCTAAAGCATATGGTCTTGTTCCAACAATAAGCAAAGTTAGTGGATATGAAGCAAAACTGAAGGGAGTTGTATGACCTGTGTTATGCAGGCAATTAAACTTGCTGATCCAAGCAGCCATTCTTAATTTAAACTTTGTGGGAAGAAGGATGGTTTCACAATGTGCAATTAATCAACATCTATTTACTGAATTGACATGAAACCTCTCTATACAAGATGCCATGAAATAACGTAACTGAATTAGGCACATTGTTTTCCATAAAGGAAGGTTGGTTTTTTTACTGAAATCTATTGGATTTTTTCCATGAAACTTTAAAGAAACTGCAGAAAGTTCACAAAACAAGAAAATTCTCCATCAAGTGAATTTTCAGCCGGATAATACAAGACAATTTTAAAAAACAAGATAATTTCTTTTACAAAGGAAGTTATATTTTAGCAGAGAAAAATAGGAATGAATAATGGAGCAATACTTGATTAAATCCAGTAGAATAAAGAAGCAATAGAATGGGCAGAATAATATATGTAGGACCAGAGCATCTGTATGCCATCTTGTAATAAATATGGCAAGAATAAAACATTAGAGGGGCAATGGAAGCGGGTGAAGAAGTGTGAAAGACAATCGGGAATAGACTTTTTTTTTTTAAAGAGTTATAGTATGTATAAAATATCAGCTCTACTGGAGGACGGAAGAAATTCACACTGAAGTTATGTGCAGAGGGAAATTAGAAAAAGCAGGAGGCATAACTGGCAGGGAAGGCTGCAGCCTAAGTGCTTGAGACAGGTGAGATGTTATCGAGCAGATAAAGCAAAAGAGAGGGTGAAAGGCATGACAAGACATCTGCGAGGGTGACAGCATCGTTTGCTGCAGGGGTTGGTGACAGATGAAAGGAGGCAGCAATCCTACCACTGTATTACTATGTACTAATTTCCAGTATGTTTGTTTGGTTTGGGAGAGAAAGAAAATAGGTTTTTAACAATTAACGTTGCATTGCATCAATCAAACAACAAACTCCATGGAGAGGTAATTTGATAGATCTTTCAATGACACTCGGCGGCCCTGACTCAGACCGAGTCAGTATCTCCCTGCAGGAACATCCCCACTGGTTTTCACACAACGCCAGAGAAGAAGGACAAAACCGGTCACCAGTTTGGTTATCTCTGCTCGGCTGGTAACCACAGCTGTGGAGGGAGAGCGCAGGGCAGGCACCCAAAAACCTCCTGCTGTAACTTACTCTGCAATGTGGAAAACGACATTTCCACTCATTATCTAAGCTCGCTGCCCAGGAGAAAATGTGTTGCTGCATAAAGAAGGGGTGAAGTATTTCAGTTCTTCCCTGGGAGAAGGGAAGGAATTGGGATTCAATCCTGTGCCTGGAGCAGCATTTACACTGGGACAAGACTGTAAAGTTACGGCCTGGGCTTACCCAGTAGCAAATGAAATCGTTTCTTCATGAAAGAAAAAAGAGATTCAACTGAAAATTGAACTTGAAAAAGTTCCATTTTTTTAGCTTCTTATTAAATACAGTGCACTCGTCAGAACAATAAAATTTAGTAAGTTACCACTAACCATGTTATCTGAACGGCTTAATTTTATGCCACAAGAAACACTTGCATCTGCTGATTAAGATCTGCTATTCCCACTCAGCACCTCATGACACAAGTTACCTGGAGCTAGAAGAGAGACAGAGAATTTCTTTTAATAAAATATTAATATGAATTAATTCAGTGGTAGTAGTAATTGGTACTGAGTTCATTCTTCAAAATTCCAATTTTAATTCACCATCCCAGTGCTTTATTACTGACTTTTTGCAGACCTTGGGAAATGAATTACAGCAAAATTTCTGCAGGACAAAAGGATGTGCTGTGCGAATTATTTTAATTATGGCAAAAATCTGAATTGCTCTGCTTACAAAATTGTACCTGATGCTTCAGTGTGTTATCTAAAAGCCAAGTAAATCTGTACTCTAGTTTGAAATAAGATTTTCTGGTTTAATGTAAATAAGAGTAACGATCAGTAAACACTGCGGTTTTTTATAATTAAAAGAACTACAGAAATTGTATAGTAGTGCAGGATTTTTTAAGTATGTTGCACATGGCACTGACCTCCTTCAGACAGCAACAGGCTTGTCCTTGACACTCGTTCCCTCCTCCACCTCGTCCCCGCTCCCATCGCTCGGTTGTGCAGGCACAGCAGGGGTAGCGCAGCACGGGTTGTACCCAGGGTTACCAATTCCAAAGCCACCCCACAGGCCGATGGCTACCAGCAGCAATCAGATGTGGCTAGTGAGAGCTTCTGCTCCATTAACGAGTCCCAGCTGAAGGGAGCTGGAGAAGGGGTGACCAAACTGACCCGTTTTAATCTGCATCTGTGCTGTGTTTGGTGTTATGTCTATGAAAGTCTATCTCATCGGGACTGGTGGTTTCTTTTATCAGCTCTGTCACTGACTCATTGTCTGGCCGTGGGAAATTCATTTAGTTTTGTCTGTGATTCAGTTTTCTCAATTGCAAAATAGCAATAAACTCCTTCATATACATGTGTATACACAAACACACGCACACACTCTTCTACCACTTAAAGAGGTTTTTTTAGCATCTTGCATGTTGAGATCCTAACGTCAGCATTTTACAGTGAAGGCAATATTTTAAACTTCTTGGCACGCACTTCCATATGCTGTAAAGTTGTCCAATAGCTGCAATCTGACCTTTCAAAAGCATCATCAGATTCTAAGCTAAAAGAAAGGTTATTTAAACAGTAGTTTAAATCTAAAAGTAACTAGGATATGATTTATATTCAGATCTAACTGATCATATATGTAAAATTTTTGTTAAATATAACATCATGTTTTTTATATATATATATATATACACACATATGTATCTCCAGGCACTCTGAAGACAGAGTACAACATTTAGTCTTTCAGCTTCATATAAACAGAAATTTTATGCAACATATTCAGTAGGAGAATCATGGTTACCACTGGCTATTTCTTTTTTTAAAAAAGTAATTAACCCTTTTTTTCCAACTAAATGTTTTATTCAAGGGCAATGCTGTTTTCCAACTTGTAGAAGAGGTTAGAGAACATGCTGCACTGAACTCTTACTTTTTCTGAAGAAAAGATATGGGAATAATTTAGAGGCAGTGTTTCTAAACTAATTGATCTAATCACTTCTAAATTTTTACTTCGTATTTCTTGTATGTCAGACCTGAGGGTGATTATTCTGTGTTACATATGCAGTTGGTGGAAAGAAACTTGGTAAGTGATTCAAAAAATTCTAGACATTCTTTGCAACTTAAATTATTCTGTGATACTGTGAATTTAAAGTCAATTAGAAACAAGTTTTGAAAAGTCAATAATTAATGATCCTGAGAAAGCCAGATAGCCAGGCAAATACTCAGATAATACTTGCCTGATCTATTTTATTTATTTGGGTATTTACATGGCAGCGATTAACCCTGACATCATTAATCTTGAATGAGGAAGGAAATGTTTAATTTTCATTATTTTGCTTTCAGTATTTGCTTCTGCTTCTACAAACATCTCAAGACATTTAGCATCTTGCAAATGCTTTGGAAAATAATTTGTTGCTAATGACTCAGCCAGATTTTTCGGTTTGTCTCCATTAATCAACATTGAAGCTAGGAAAGAAGGGCATCTTTTCAATGTCACCAGCAGTGCTATGTCACCGAAAGCACCTTCCACTTGAGTTCACGTTTGGAGAACTCATCACACCCAGACACCCTCGAGGAAACACTGCAGTCCCACGAGAACTCTGTGAAATGCCCTCATCCCAGCTAAACAGGTTGTGTCTTATGTGGAAATTCTACCACCGGGCACCTTTATCAGTTACCCAGTACCTGAAAAACCTTTGAGCCTTCCATGACCGCTGATTGCCGTTGGCCTTTGGCTTCAGCCCAGTATTTTTTTCTGATTATTATTATTATTACTTCACGTTACATACAGCATATTACAAAGCTTGCTCTCTGAAGTGGGGGTTTTGTACAGTGTTCTCAATAGACTTGATGAAAATCCCACTGAAGCCAATGAAGAAATTCCCATTGACTCTATACTGGATGAAGGCCAGGAAAACTGCTCTGTGCTGTTATTTTTGGGTACTATCCATGTTGCTTCACCTTTTATTAAACTGCATATTATTCATTCACCCAGGAACTTTAACTACAGAATTCAGTCTCACAAACAGCTCCAGGTGTCCATGAAACTCAAAGACTGACACCCTGACTTTTCACAGGAACTTGTACAAGACACTAAACTGCTTAAAATAAAATAAAACACAGATGCAGCAAACTTTCAGCTCTGCAGTCTTCATGAGAGCCAGCTGTTGACATGTGTATCCCTAATTGCACTGGGACTCACCTTCCTAGCATGGTTGTAGGAAGGAAAAAATAATCCTGTTAAGTACAGAATGCAGCTTGCAGAAATACTGCCTCACGGGATAGGAGTAGAAAGGAGAAGCTGAAGTCTACATATACACAGAGGAAAGGGAAACCAGAAAGGAAGAAGAAAGAGCAAAGCTGGAGTAGGTGGGCTGGAAGTGATGAATAGACAAATTTAAGAGAGAAGGTAGGGACCGAATATGAATGAGTAAAAGGTACCTGTAAGAATAAATAGAGTATTACTCAATTTGACCTTAATCCAAATGCATTTTTCTTTCTCCCCCTCGCTAACAGAGCTAGGCTTGGTGAACCTCATCTTGTTACTCTATGCAGGTTGAAAACTCTGGGAACAGTTCAATTGTTGTATCTTCCAGTAGAGCTTGCACACAGCTGTGTTTGGGTCCCAACTGCATCAGATTCAGGCATGTTGAGCAGACCTGCCAGCTCTCCCAGCGTGGAGACTCGGCTGTTGTTTACCGCAGGAAATCTCTCTCTCGGCTGCTTTGAGCAGTGACTGAATAGATTTGTCCAAATGCTGGATATCCTGAACAAATGGCCGTTCCACAAGAATGCTGAATCACATATGCAGAGAGACCGCTGCATCGACTTCATTTCCCATACGTTACAGAGCCTGTGTGCAAATGTGCAGCGTGTCTGACCCAGCTGGGATGTGTCAGATCTGCTCCGGGTAGATACATCAGCTGTGCAGCAACCGTCACTGAACCTAATGCTTCTGGACCTGCCAGTGTTGGTAGGTACTTCTAAGCTTTGCTTGGCCTAAGGGGCACCGGCGTTGCTTTTACCTTGGCCTTTCTGTCGCACGTGACTCTCCTCTCCTCTATATACTTTCACCTCTGAGTCACAAACCCTCCCTTTCTTTTGCTGCCCTTTCTAGGCAAGCATTTTCCTTCTCTTTCAGCTGGTCCTACAGCTAAAAATACCCCTCCTATCAACCAGGTAAGGCCCTCTGTGTCTGTAAAGCCCCTTGTGCCTTCTCCCTTTCTCAGAGATTATTTGCATTCCTACCTAGAAGCCGTCGGTGGTACTAAAGACCGAATCTTAACACACAGTCTTGTAATCGTCTTGTAATCTAGTTTCCAGGGAAATTACCGCCTTCTAAATAGCTGAGGACAAACCTGACAGTCATGTTTATTTAACAATCAGCTACTGCATTGTCCATTGCTCAGACTGGAATAGGTTCTAATGTTTACTGACCCTCCGATATCACCAGCCTGTAAAATGTGTAGCCTGTGGACGATTACGCATCCAGAGGGGAAAATATTACCAGACAGTAGCTTCGTAACCTCAGACAGAACTCATAGGTAAATACAATCCTGAAAATACCATGCCATCATTACATAAAACACCAAATGCCTGATTATCATTACCTGATTATGATAATTCCTCCTGGCATGGGACCTGATCTTGTCCCACTTAAGCCAGTTTGAGTTTTGCTATTGAATGCAATGAGTGGAAGATAAAATCCAGAGAGGGAACACAATGAAAGAAGGAAAAGGAAGACGATTTAACGTTGAACACACAGTAAACCCTTAGTTTTTCCTCCGTTCATGTGCAAATGTTCAGGTTGGATATTCAGAAAACCTGTATGACCTCAATGAACTTCCAGACTCCCCAGGCGCCAGAAGGATGCTGGTGACCAACTGGAACATCCAGACTGCTCTGTGGGCGTTTGCAGTGGTTCTGTTCCAACCTTCTCGCGCTCCCCTCGAGACTCATCTGTCTCTGCCATCAGCAACGAGGGAGACAGAGCAGCTGGGGAATCAATAGGGACAAGCTGAAAGTTATTTACAGATGTTAGCTGAGAAAATGGGAAACCCACAGAGCAGGGTCGCGTACGCAACTCTATCTCAGAGTAAGTGTTCTCCTGTAATTAAAACCGGAAATGTTCTCTACTAATTTTCAGCTTTTGCTGTGAGCAACAGCACCTAATCTCAGCAACTGCTGTCCAAGTATTCTAATCTTCCTGACATGGAGATTCTGAGCTCTCTAAAAAGAAAGGAAAAAGCATTATGGCACCATTCCAATTATCCGCAGCGACAAAACCTCCAGTGTTTTCTGCGTGTCAGTTTGTCATAGCGCCACAACAATGGTCTCAGACGAACACAGGATGTTTATGAAGACTGGAAGAGGGCAACTCAATTACATCAGCCTTAACACCATCTTCAGTAAGCTCAACTCAATCCTAAATTTATTTTTAATTTTTCTGATGAGTCTGTCCCACATCTGCCCTTGCTTCACCCATTTCACTGGACTCCAGCCAGTCTGTGATCATTTAACCTCCTCACAAATAAACAAGCAGAACTGAATCACAATTATACCAACCATCGTTCCCACCAGCCCATCCTTGATGTCAGGTTTGGGTGTACGACACACCAATACCATCCACAGACATCTATTTCTTCCTGATCTTATAATTTAAATTGATCACCTGAGTAAAATTACACAAGAACAAACTGTACTTGCAGGATGAAAGAAGCACTCAGCAAATCTATGAATACTATATCCTCGAAAATTGCCTATCAATTAGATTTGTAACATCACACTTCTTACTACAGCCCATAATTGAATTCACACTTTGGAAAAAAACACTCTCTGTTATCCAGTTCACTAAACCTAGTGTAATTTCTATTTTAATAATTCTTCTCCTGCTCATAGAAAATAATTAACTCCAAAAAAAATATGCCTCCTTTCTTCAGACAAGTTGAAACAGATCAGCTTTTAAATTCATCCCCCAAAATTTGGCGGTATATTCCAAATGCAGTTTCTTCATATATATCATAAATCCACACTAGTTTCATAATGACCAATCTGAAGAGCAATTTTGACTAAAGGAGACAGTAAAAATATGACAACATGTCAGAAAAACAAAACTGAACTTAACATTTCCATTGAAATGGGCTTGATTTTTAAGATAGTTGTGTATAAAACTGGTGTGATTAACAGATGTGATCTTAACAGAGAAAGTAAAATTCAAGTCAGAAATCTGCCTGGCCTCTGGCACGCACCTTTCCTGTGTAGATGTGCATAACTCCATGCTAGGCTTTTGCACCAGCATTTTCATGTCTGATTCAAAAAAAGAATATTTTTTGTTGAGTGTTCTGTTTCCAAGACTGGCCTTCATAAGCCCTGTAATGCCTTCACAGCAGGCTCTCGCTCTCAGCCTTCTATTAAGGCCATAATTAATTCTGCAGTTCTAAATGTTCCATAGCTATAATTTATTTATGGGTCCAACATTTTCCTCACATGTGAAATTAGATTTTCAGTTCTTTAGTTTTTCCTAAACCTTCCCTTGATCCTTCTCAGTATATATGGCTGCTACATTTAGTATTTTTATCTCTCTGACATCTTCAAAAAAGGCCTCTGGTGGAGTGCTTTTCTAGTCGAGTGCGTTGTGATAGTGTCACCCAGAGTAAAGGTCTGTACTAGTTATTTGCTCTGAAAGGCTGACTCACTGCTATCATTTGCCTTTTCCAGTTTTAACTTGTCTTGAACAACAGTCTAATATTTCTATTATCACCAGACACCATTCATTTTCATTAGTCCCTTTGCTAAAAATTCAAAAACAATGTCAGAAGTGCACATCATGACTTCTTGAGCTTTCTAAGCAAAGGAATACCAGGACCCCAGTATGAAAAAAATTAGTAAATAATCACTGTAGTGTAATAGATTTATTTATTTTAGACTCTACATGAACAAACAAATCATGGAAAGTGGTTTAGGACTTTTATATACACTCAGAAAAAGCCAACAAATCCCGACCAAGCTGTCCAGCCAGCGCAGACACACATCCCCACACAGCTCAAAGGCATTGCTACAGCCTCACTGCTAACCAGGATACTCACAGGGAAATAACAAAATAAGCCTGAACTGTTTCTTTTTTAAGATTAAGATTGTGTATGTCTACTAGCATCTCAAAAATACTTATTTTCCAAACAGTTCTAAAGATGTAAGCATGGGAAACACTTATTTTTCCGATGTTCATTTCTGCAGCCACTGTTTATGTGCAAAGGTAACACAGTCCAAGGGAGACCCGAGCTGAAAACCCTGCTTTCTCTTCCCAGTTCTGTCCCTGGCATGTTGGGTGAAACACTGCATTTTACTTCAACTTGGCCATTTGCGCAGTCCCTAGCACATTAATGGCTGGAGACTCTGGTAATTGTTCTTATCTTATTATCTGTATAAAGTGTTATAGTCCATCTAGCGAATGCTGCTTGTACCCTGCATCCCTCCGACAGGTCCACTAATGCTGATCCATTACTACGTGGTCAGTGCGGTTGATACTGGAAAGCTAAAACTATCCCAACTGAAGTGAAAGAGCAAGAAACATTACGACTTCTTTTTTTTTCCCCAACTCCATATGAAGCATTTCCTTGAAGTCTGTCTGTTGCCTCCATAAACGCTTTCCCTGTTTCAAGATGGAGAACAGCATCTCCTCTGGTGTTCTACCCTACCTAAAAACTCCCCATCCCGAACACCCGTACAAGGGCGGCTTCTTCTGCTTGAAGGGTGGGGAGGAGCAATGTGATGTGCCAGCGCCTGGCTGGCAGAACACCTCTCATCCCCACCAGCTTCCAGCTACCCAAGAAATGATCCTCTGTGTCTTTACACATTATGTCAGGGCACAACTGACAATGTTATGGGAATTACGTGTGTAGTGTAACAAGAGTTATGTTTGCTCATCATGTGTGAAGAAAACAGGAAAGTCACTTGGTTCAGTTTCAAGTGTGTAGGCAAACCAAAACCCTGCTCCTGACTGTCAAGCAACCATCTCCTGAGCAGTCTGCCACGCTAACGGAACCAGGCAAAGCCACAATGATCGGGAGTCTCCTTTCCAGGTTTATGTCACATTTATTCTCTCAGCTCAGAAACACAGTTGGTTCACAGAAAAAAAAAAAAAAAAGAAAACCAAGGAATGGCTTCAAATGACTCATTTATACCTCATCCAAATTGCGCTGCTCTGCAATGCTGCTTTTCCCTAAAAGCAGCTACTCCATTCAGCTCCGAGCCTGTTTTATTCACGGCCCCACTACAGCTATTTTCCTCCGGGAGAGCAGAGCTCCTGGAGCACAGTTGTGTATTCAACCCGAGGAGATGTTTCCGTGATGAGGGAACCACAGTGAAGGAGTGGGAGTAGTCGGTGGGTGTCAAAGAAAACCAAAGAGCTATCTCGAACACACGCTGAGGACAGGAAACGGAGTTTGGCTGTTCCTCAGCTGTGAGACCCCGTTCACGACACAGCGGTGAGAAGGAAATTACATGAGAGTGGCAGAGGGAAAGGAACATGGTACTGGACACAAAATTAAATCACACTATTGGAAATTCCACTAAGTGAATGGGATCAAGAAATCAACCCGATTAGGGCACAGTAGTCTCTGAGGAATTGGGGACGAGGCTTATTTAGCCACCAAGTCAGGAAAAAAAGCTCCAAGACAAATTCAAAAGAGAACAGGCAGAGTGGTAAGAGTTTCTAGATGCCTGTGTGTTCCACATGTAGTGGTTTCAGTGAAAACACTGAGTGCTTTGAAATGCCTGTGATGGTCAAGATGAGAGTCCCCTGCTATTTATTTCAAAAGGACAGAGAAGAGGAGCAACTGATAAAATAAATTTAAAAAAATAGAACTAGAATATGGGTAAATACTGGCATCAAATAAATCAGTCTAAGTCTATTCACAGCTTTAAAGAGGAAAGCGTATCTAGAGATAAAAACACCCTTGAGTTCAGCCTTAGTTTAGGAAGTTTTAGGCAACCACACTGTGATTTCTAGATACTTCTCTGGTCTGTACCTGAACGTGCTGCCAGGCTCTCCCAACCAAATCTCTCTGCGACTCCAGCACTTGAGGCAGGTGAGTTCCTACAAGACAGGAAAACAGAATAAATCTTTCATTTTTATTCATTTATTTCAGCCTTACTCAGGTCTTTAAACACCTGTGATTGAAACTCCTCACAATCACTTCAATTTAAGTAGCAAGAAAATGATACTTCTGATTAGAAAAATAAATTGAAATACAATTAAAATAATTAAATGTGAAAACATGTATTAACTATCGTTATTTTTTACATGGGAAAAATCAGTGCCACCTGAGAACTAGTGTATTCAGCCACTCAAAATGCATCATTTCTCCAAGCCAGGAATGTCAAAAAATAATCTCCCCACATATTCAGCGACACAGATTTTACATAAATCACTGAAGATATCACCCGAAGGGAACTGAGGATGAGTTGCCAATTTCATTCTTGTAGGCTCCCTACAAAACTCTCTCAAAACTAATTTTGTCAAATCCTAAGATCAAGGGATGTTTTGAACAAGCAGAGTATTTTGCTGCATTCTTCTCTTTCCACTTGTGCCAGAAAAGATTTCCAGAGAATATAAGTTAGATAAATAGTTGTACCTGAATTGATTACTAACACCAAAGCCCATTGAATCCATCCAACCCATGACAACTGAATTTTTTGCTGTCCACAGAGTGACAGATGCATGGGGTGAATCAGGAACCAGATTATCCAGTGAAGCGTCGTGCTATCCAACCAAAGGAAACAGGTTTTATTACATGCACTATAAGAAAAGACCAAGTACTTCAGCTAATGAGTTTTAAAGGACCGATTTTCAGGATGTTGAGTAACACATGTTAACACCAGAATAAGCAGCCGAAGAGTAACTCAACACGCCAAAGGATAGCAGACTGGGGGTTTTACCACGGTGTGTCACTGAGCGAGGAACAAGCGCTCAGCAGAGACTCCCAAACAAATGCCACTGAACTTTCAAACAAATCTGCTCTGACTGCACTGCAACCTTCTGTGATTACTTTCCATGAATATTGTATCAAATGCAGATTGCTCACTGGAACACTGAATTTTAAAGGAATGTTGCACAGTATCTGAGGAAAGCGAACTATGAATTTTTAATTTAAGTATTCACATCAGAAACAAGTCTCTAAAAGTTTTCAGTCTTCCAATCAGATAGACATTTGGTGTGACCTATGACTGCAAGTAATACGCTTTTAATTTCAAATGCCAAAAAAGAACAATGAATCCTGACAAGCATCAGACCAAGAATTAATGAGACATGGCTTGCGTTTTTCCTGAAACTAAAATATTGGAATTAAAATTTTAACGGCATATTATTTTTCAATCGTTTTGTTTGGATTTCAGAAGAAAAAAATACAAAGAGAATTAAAATGGTATCCTCCACTGTCATCCAAATGGAGCAATTCATGCAAGTCCAACCCACTCTAACTCCTACTTACACCAAAGGCAGTTGATCCAGCTGACTGGAGCCAGCTGACAGAAGCGGGGGGATCCAGCTGATAGCTTTCGTGGAGAAATAACAAAACTGCAGCTCCTCGGCTAAATCCAGTAACAGAGATTTTTCTCATTCTACCGAGCCACAAATGGTGTCCAGACTTCACTTGGCGTTAATAAATCCTACCTCATCATAAACTTATAGGATAGCGAGCCTATTGATTTTTTACCATTCTGAACTTTGTAAGCTATTTTTGCAACAGAAAATTATTGTGTATCATACACTACAAATATATATATATTAACCAGATGTTGCCTACTAGTTCCCAAACAATTCACAATTTAGCTTATACCATGAAGAAGTTTCAGCTGAAGGGGAATTTAATAACGAATGCTAAGCACCTAAAACCAAGGAGCTATTACAAAAACATCAATGAGGCACTGAAGACAGCCATTACTAATTAAGAAAATAATTAATAGAACGTGTGCAGAACATAACGACCTTTCCACACATTGTACAATTGATACAAGGACATATCATAAGCTTGATACCACCTCTGTTAATAGTAATGGTTTGCTATTTTTTCATGTACAAACCAGACCAGTAAATTACTGTATAGGTCATGGAAAGTGTCGTTCTCCAAAGTCAAGATGAGAGGAAAAAGAACAAGTGATTTATTTGAATAAGAGGAGAAGAAGACAGAGAAGAGAAAAATGAATTCCTCTTTTATGTGTCTTTATTTTTACTAATTTATTTTTGCTCTCCAGTTTTAACCACTGAGTAGTTTCCTATGTAACGGGAAGGGAGCAAAAATCCCATTACAGCCACTGGGAATTTATCTCAGATGAATCACAGTCCCATCACACACTGGCATCATCGGTGGCAGCTGTAGTTAAGGGCAGGTTACAAGGAGGCAAACAGCCACGTGTGAGCACCCACCACCTCTGGATGCTCCAAACAGCTCAGACATGAGCCCACTTTCACGCTGAAGCCCTGAGCTGCTCCTGCAGAGGTTATGCTGAGGTGGTGAGCCTGACTCCACAGCACTCCGGAGAAGTGCTTCTCACGCCATAGTGATGCAGAACAGCACGTTTTCAATAAAGCGTGGGGCCGAGTTAAATTTCTGTTAGCTTTTTGTAGCTGTGCTTCCAAAATAACACTCTCTGCAGACAATGGTACCATCCAAGGGGAGGAGGGAGGGTTAACAGCAACTCCAGCCAGCCAGAGCTGAAGCCAGTAATCTGTAGAAACCCAAAGGGGTACTAGTTGAAAAAAAAAAAAAAAAAAAAAAAAAAGACCAAAAACCACTGTGACAAAATGTGTGGAAAATCTAGGCCAGAATGAGGGGGGAAATGAATTATCCATGTGCCAATCCTCATAAGCTCAGCCCATTCTTCAAGTCTGGTCTCCTACAGGCACTAGTACATTCTGCAGCAGCTTTTACATGTTTTAGTGATTAAAAAATTAGCTGGATTGTCAGTGGCTGGACAGGTCTGAATCAGTCCATAAGCACCACAAAAAAAAAAAAAATCCTCGTGAAAATCTCATATTCTACCAGGCTTCAAGATTATTTAACATACCAAGACATATGTCATAGGCTTCCAGATTAAAGCTTTCATGACCTTTGCTAAATATCATCTCTCGTTCCCTTCCTTTATTCATGTGGTGACCCATGAAAACATCAAACCTTTCTTTTGTAAACAGCAAGTGCATAATTCCCGCTTTCCATTGCCATGCATGTCTTCTTTCACTGTCACTCTTAAATAAATAAATGAATCATCTTTGTCTTCCTCAGTCCCCTACAATATATACCCTGAAAAAATGTTTGCTAAGAGCTACAAGAGTCAGAGCCATTTCATGCTAATATTTCATGCTCTGATTATCTTTTTTTCCAATGCATTACCTTTAAAAAAAAAAATAACCTGTTCAACAATATTGTATACCATTCGTTTCTGTCCTGTGAATGTTTTGTGCTTATTCATGATACTGCTCCTTATTTCTTGGTTGATGACACTGTCATCTGTCACCTCAGCTGTCATTTACATCTCATTAATATCAATTGGGCCCTCAGGGATCAGTTTTGTCATCAGAAAATGGCACAGAGGGTCTTCAAATGGAAGAAATACCAAGAATCAGTGCCAAAAATAGTAAAGAGACATCTCATCTCTCGTTCTCAGACCCCACAGATGCTCCTGTATATAATCACAGCGCGCTGTTATAGTCACTGAGGTATAAGGAAGTTGTATTTAATGATCACGTTGTTTTTATTGGAAAGTTCGCTAAGTAGCAGAACAGCGAGCTGGCACGGGCTGCGACCCGCAGCTTCCTACCGCCACGGACCTTGCCCACACTGACATAGCAGCTACTAAAGACAAGGCTTGGTGATTCAGACTGGGAGAGAAGCACTAGGATGGAACCACTGAGGCTACTTTTTAGGGCTTCATTTCCCAAGAAAAGCTGAGTGGCATGTGATGTAGATAAATTCTTATCAGGTCAGTAAAGCAGGCAGAAATACCATTTCTCTGAAATGGTATGCGCTTTTCATTTTTATAAACCAGGAAAGTCTCTACATTGTTACATAGTGATGCTCTTGGGAAAGAAACTACAAAGTCCTCTTCCAACCATACCACTGCAGAATGCTGTCAATCCCACCCACTGGAAAAAGCATGAGACACACTGCCAGGGTCATTGGACTGACTTAATCACGAGATATCTGATGGGTTGAACTCTGGAAGTTTTCCTGCAGAAGAACTCAGCCAACTTTCCTGTAGACGAAAGCGTTGTTTTTTGTATATCTGTATGACTTTGGAAGATGAGGATTTAAGAAAACACTGTGAAACACCTGATAAAACTTTGGAGCCTGCTGGGTTGTCATACTCCCATGCTCTTGAGCGTATTCTGCTGTGCAGCAGTGATCTATCAGCATGTTCTGCTCCTTCTTTCTGCTGATTTCTATTGTTCAAACACAGATCAGAGATGATTTTCTGTTTCTCTCTGACCCTATCCTGGAGGCAAGTCATTCTTGTCTTTTTAAGCAACCGTCAGTTGCCTTTTCTGTGATTAAAAAGCTCGTTCACCATATGTATTAAAAATTCCAACAGCTTGCACCCACATAGACATTTTTTACAAATCTACACATTGAGGTTCATTGTATGGACATTTTAAAAATTCTGATACTATTTACTCATTCTTTGCAGCAGGCCCTGCCTTTCCTAAGATAGCTAATTCCCTAACGAATGTCCAGAAATGTGGCACTTGTAGGCCCCTTTGAAAATCAGCTGGAATAGCAAAATTTTATGTTCTATGAAAGCTACTATAATGCCACTCTCATTTCAAGCAGGACAGTGCTGCTCTCAATATAGCCACATAATAAACCAACTTTTAAACTATTTACATGCTTGGTTCATTTGCTCACAGTTATATTTAGGAAAATATCTCATGCTGTTGGCTGCTCAGTCACTTGCCTCTACACCTTACTAGTCTTAGCACTGGGGGAGTCCTCCTCTGATTCACAAATAACGCTGAACAGCAATTTGTACACACAACTGCATAAAAATGAACTTGCAGCCGATTTTATTGCAAGTAATGCCTTCCAGATTTTCCAAGAAGTATGTGTTTCATACATCCTCTACTACACTTACCTACACCCCCAAAACCTTTATCCCAACGTCACTCGTCAGCTTCTGATGTCTTTATATATCGCATTAGCATCTAGTCTGCCTCATCCTTCCCACTCCAGTGGCCGTGTATCTCATTGTACCCTTGCAGTTTATCCACGAGGCCCACACCTTCCATGCTGCAACACGAAGATGACTGCTCATCCAGCTAATCCCGGTCAGTGCTGTCACAGCTTTGACAAGAGACGACTGTACCTGTCACATTAGATAAGCTGTCCCATTTGCTTCACATTAAACGGCAGGGCAATACATAGATATCATCTGTCACGTGAGAAGCCTGGGTGAAAAGACAGCTCTATCCCACACAAAACCCATGAAGAGCAGCAAAAGCCCAGCGGCTGGAGGAACTGCATTTTGATATTTAAAAGATTCCTCTTCTGAATGAAAATTAATTACAAGGCAAAATCACACACATACATATATAAAGAAGGCACTTTACTATGAGATGGCCTATTCTTATCCTTGATCTCTATCAGCCATCTTGTTTCCATCAGAAATGCTCTTAACATAAGTTCAGAAAATGCAAGAAATTAGACGCAAATCTTCAACCAAATGACAGGCTGTGCTCCTTACGTCGGTTTTAACAGAATATGGAATGATAAGGGTTTGAAAGTCTGTAAGCACAGTCAGGGGAAAGACGTATTAGAAACACTCCCCAAAATAGGAAAATCCTTCATGTGAAGTCTCTCCTTATTTGCCTTTGCAAGAAAGAAATCGTACAGAGGTGACACCATTTATGATGTTTTATCCAAATAGACCGATGTGAATGGCCTATATGTAAATTGTCATCAAGTTGCAGCGTTCCATTAACTAAGTAGCTGGGATCCTATTACCCTCGACTCTGGAAACACGGGAGCTCTTCCAGCAAAAGTCATTGCAGCAAATGCTTGAAATAAAGAGGCCAAGGCAACCAGGTGGGGCTGTGGGCACCTTGGGAATTGGTGAGTGTTGGCACAGCAGTAACAACTCTTCTACACAACCTTACTGATTCAACTGTGGTTTTGTTTGGATATTTTAAAACTCATTTATAGAACGATATATATGGATTATTATCAAATTCTAACGGATGTGTTAAAATCATTCCTCGTGTGCAAGCAGCAGTGAATTTGGGATATTTATTCTATACTTTGCTCCTTCAGTCCCCATCTGGCAGTCAGTCCATCCACTCCAGAGGCGTGGGAAGAGAGGTTGCCAGTGAAGACTGAGGCAAAAAAGTTGAGGTGCTCCTCAACCTTCTCCTTGTCAGTTGTTACCAGTTGTGCTCATCAGGAGGGATGTGCTTTCTTTGACCTCCCTTTTCTGGCTTACACACCTGGAGAAGCCCTTATTATTTTCATTCCTTGCTCCAGCTGCGCCTTGGCCCTCCTCACTCCATCCCTACATAACTGGGCACTATCCCTATACTTTTCCCAGATACTCATTATATCCTTACAATTAGTAAGGATAGTGATTATTAAGGTCTGTCCTTAAACACTGTCCTCTCGGTTGAAAATGTAGAAATCAAGTTCTCTTTCAGAAAGAAGAACCTGTAAAGGTCTCAACATTACCACTCGTTTTTCCAAAACTCTTCCAGGTGAATTTGTCTGATTCCAGCCCAGCTCTCTAAACAAGGGCTACAGGATCAGATCAGGATCTCAGGTTTTATGACTTGTCCAAAACTGCATGTATCAGTTTACATGGCTGATAATACCATGAGAACTTATGGCTCAGAATACTGAGTATTCTTCAAAGAGAAGTCAGTTAGAACGTGTCAGAATTGCTCATCTCTTAAAAATGAGAACTCTCAAGTTACTTCCTTAGTCTTACGTATTTTGATCATCTTGATTGCAATTATTTTACTGCATTAAAAACTTAAAATTTTCACGAAGTAAAAAATCCAATTTTATATCCAGAAAAGTTTTTGATATACGGTTTTCAAGAAGAACTTTCAAGGTTAAGTTAATATTCACTTGTTAATGAGGATAAAAGCCACTAAAAAGAAGTCCTAGGAGAAAGCCTAAATTTAAGAAGCAAGTGCAATCTTCAGCCCAGATTGCAGCAGCTCGCCTCAAACCAAATGTGAGTTACCAGTTTCAGTGAAGTTCTGCCTTACCACATCTGAAATGCTTTGCCATTCACGCTACACAGATTATTAGCAATCATATATTTGACTGGAGTGTGTACATACACAAAGCCATTTGGCTTTTAACCCAAGCAATAATATCATCTCAGCAGGACGCTGGAAGGATAGAAACATTCGAGCTCCTGCAGCATCCATATATTATAGCAGCAAGAGTAATACAAGAATCTTAATAGAATTTTCTGCCTACCACCAACATATTTACCCATTAGCTCTGGGAATGCAGGGAGCCCCACAGGTACAGGGCAACATTTTCAAAACCCTCAAAGTGGTTTAGGAATTCCCACAGGAATCAGGCTGACTCACTAAGGGGTGTTAAAAATTGCATAGAAAAAAAAAAAAATTAACCTAGGAGCTTGGTTTCCATATAAACGACTTCAAGTGGGTTCCAGCCCAGAACAGACAGACAGACAGGAGTATGTCTTCTGGGAGGGAAGTGGTGACTCTCAGAATAGGAAGGCTTAGATTCATGGAAAGATACTGATGCCCAACTCCAGAAGGGAGCAGAGAGGCAGCTGGTGTATTCAGCTGCATTGTCCTGCTCGGCTAATGCAGCTCTGGCTGCAGTGGCCACAGCGCTCACTGGTTTTCAGTGCCTGGAAGCAAGAGCACCCCGTGTAGCTGCTCTTTCAACAGCCCTTTCAAATGGGTTTGTTATTTTGTTCATGCAAATACCAAAATCATGCATATATATCATGATTCTAGGTGTGCTAACAATCAGATAGGTACCAATAACTGTGATCGATCGCAGAGGCAGTAGAAAACTAGATCTAGATGGTGGAATTCACAGTTGAGAGTGAATATCTGAACAAAGGGTGTTTTTTGCTTTGACTTGATATTTTGCTTAATCTTAACAGATTAGCTTCTCCTTCTGTGAATTGGGGATGTTCTGGGATCTATCTGCGATGGTAGTTATTACCTGCTCTACAGGAGAACTGTCAGATTTAATCAGTTTATACTTAAAATGTTTAGAGATGGAATTCAGGCCAAAGTAGGACTATTGCTTAAGTACTATAAAGCAGGTGCGGTGCTTCAAATCTCAGGTGACTAGAAACGAGGCACTGTATAAAGCATAACACAAACATTTCATGGTTGGGGCTTCTGTTGCTATGCCGTTGTTATTATTTTCTTTCATTATTTAAATTCAGTGTTGATAAAAAGTCAGCTCACACTGGAAATTACTGCTTAATATTTTAGGAACTTCACGTGTTTTTCTCTTTTTTTTTTTTACTCTCTTGTTTATGTACTTGGAGTAACCGATTGCTTTTTAAAAGGATGGATTCGTTTTTAAATATGAATCACACAGGATCTTACAAGGGAGAAGAGGAATTAGTCATAAAAACAATTGTGTATTTAAGCACAGAAGAATGCGTAGAGAAGGATAGTCGGGGGTGGGAGGCTGAGATAGACACAAAGCTGCCATAGCTATTTTAATCAGCAAAAATAATACCGTAGTGGGGAAAAAAAAATGCTAAGCCAGCTTCATAGCCAGCAGAGGGAGCCAGGAAAAGCCCTCTGTATCCAGAGTTAGAGAATAAAGACAAATTAAAACAGATGCATCTTTTTTCACATCTTTTCACATCTTCATCTCTGTTGAAAGCGACACACTCTTGGATTCCTGGTACAGATTATCCATTTCCAGTACTGCAGAGACATACTAAATGCAGTGAAGTATCTTCAAATGTTTCAGACTTGCTTTCCATCAGAAACCGACAGGATTTATATGATTTATAGAAGAAAGGGAGAGCTCTGCATGGACTTGGATGACTTGCCTGCTGCTAACGTCAACCCTGGTATCAGAGACCAAACTTCTCCTGCAGAATTCTGCAGAGCTGAGCCCCAAAGAGGATGCACACGCTGATCTATGGCTCGTGCTTCTCCCAAAATACCTATCCATAGATGATTACCCCTGAATCAAGTAACCGGGACACTGATACTGCACCCGAGTGGAGAAATGACTAATACTGGATTAGCAATGGACTCAGACCCTGCTATTATTCATCAAATAGGACAGCAGACAATTTGAAGCCTTATTCACCCAGCAACATAAATGACTGAAGAAGTTACTGCATAGATTAATAATATCACATAAATCAACTCTTTTCCTAAGTGAACAGACAAGATCACCGTGAGTTGTGGGAAAACCCAGCCACACTCCTCTCACTGCAATTGTCTTATTTACACAGCTCTCAAAATCTGACCCAAAGCTGGGCAAATGCTCCTTTACAATAAAATCCAGAAAAGTTCAATTTGGGGGGAGGTTCCCTACATTGCATCACTTCAGCATTTCTTGGGTGCTCATTTTGGACCCTGCTCTTCAGCTGCAAAATCACCCAGGTAACTTTATTTAAGTGAGCAATCCAAAGCCTGAAGGGTCTTTCAAGGAGGTGCCTCAGCACCTTCCGCATGTAGGAAGCAGGACTGACTTTTGACAAATTGTACATAACTCCTTTTTTTTCCCCCAAAAGCAAATTACTTGCTCCAGAACATCTTAATTTTCATTTAGACCACAAGAGCAGCTCCACTAGTTCTAGTGTGACTATTGCTTTAACTCAGCTGGTCAAAGACATAAGGTTTTGCAGGGAACAAGCGAAGTCGCAGGCATTCTTCAAATTAAGTTTTCCAGGGTTTCTAAAAACAGATCTTTGTCTAATGCTGACAAAAAGCTATATTCACATTCATAACCCTACAGGTCTACAAAAAGCATTTGAAACGTACCATAATATTCAGGATAGCATCACTTGACTTATACCATCTGAAGGACTTGGGTCAACATTAGGCACTCACAATGCATTGGCTATCGTGAGCCATGGACCAGGATTTTTTTGGAAACTATTATCTTGTAAACAATTCTGAAGTACAACTAGAACCAAGGAAACATCAGTCTATTCATGAGCAGGCTGTTAACAGAAAAAGTTAAAATATGATTAATAAAAGCCAAGTCTTCCTAAACTGACCATATTCTTCTGTGTCCTTTGGACTGCCAGAAAAAAAAAAAAAAAAAGAGTAGAAACAGGCATTTTAAAAGTCTGTAACTTGGTTATGAGTGCACTTAGGACAAAAATGATTTAGTGAAGCTTACATCATGTGCTATTATTTTCCACTATGACACAGAATCATAGTTGTTCGGCCCGTAACAGTGATATGCAAACATCTTCTATCCCAAGCTTTTGCTCTGTAGCAAGGAATACAGAGCACATTATGTTCTCAACTCTCAGAGCAGCAATAGGGGAGTGTTCTACTGGCTGAGCAGAAAATAAAGGAAGAAAACTATCATCAGTAGCTTGTATTTATACAGAGTCTTCTTCTATAATGATATAAATGTTGCACATGAGGCTGCACACTTTGGATTGCAAATACTGCTTGATCTACCAGACTTATTCTGAACACAAACGTATTTCACTTAGCCCTTGCTGTCACATATTATTATTTCTCCTTGGTTTTTTTCTGGAATATTACCTAAAAGTCTTGTGAGAGTATTTTACAATGCTGTAAAACTGGTGATAAAACTCAATTATAAGGAAATACTTAGCAAACAGGTCTGAACTTATTTTTTTTACAAATCCAGTGATTATCATAGTTCTGGTGTTTTTCCCCTTTGCAAAATGTGTACTTGTTCCTAAGAGATACCGAGATATGTGCCTTACCAATGTTCTTTATCTTAAAAATAGCATTAGTAACACACAATATAGCAGTTGCTTTGGTAACTGATTTTTCCCCTTTTAAAGGCTGAATAAATAGTTGTGTAATACACATGTAAATTATCAGTGGGTACGTGATTGCATTGGGTCTGAAGTAACTTTTATACCTTAATCTTTTCTGTGTTTCCATGAATATGCATAAATGTTGAGGTATGACACGCTTACTAAGTAAATAACTTGTGTCAACAAGGCATGTCATGATTAAAGGAGAGTATTTGGAAAACTCCGACTTTGAGTAGAAACTGCAAAATTAACAAGTGCTGTGGGAAATAAAACTTCAAATAGTTTCACTCTACTGGTGAAATCTTCACCTTAATGAGAGTCCCAACTGGACAGGAACTTGGGGAACGAAATAATTACATCATGTGTATTGTGAGCTGATTTCAGTAGCGGGATCCAAGGCTGCTGCTTTGTGATTCTGGGCAAAGCAACAAAAAGAGCCAAACTTCTTAAGCTGCGCAAACTCTTCTCGCCTGGCCTGCAGCCCGCTTACATTGGGGACCACTCATCTTTTAGAGCAGTCGTAGTTCCTCATGGTATAATCCTGCACTGCACTGGGTATACGGGACATTTACACCCCGATACCCCGAGAAAGGAGATGAATCTCCCTCCGGTCGTAACACCCGGTACAAATACAGAGAGCAATTAATCAAGGGTCGAGTAATTCCAACCGACATCATTACCAAAGTCTAACCGATCTGGGTGAGAGGAAGGAAGATACGGTGTGACTCCTGGCAAAATGAAACACGGGACACTAAGCCACAACACTTCCACTGAGAAAGCACTTGTGACTAATTTAGAAATGCAAATTATTTTTACATACATATGGGCATAGTTGGACATAGTACAAAAAACCTGAAAAATCATGCTGTTGTGTTACACCTGGAAACAAGATCATTGCTCCCTCTAGAATGAATCCAAATATATTTGACCTCCACTATTATTTTAACATCTTTCTAGTGACTTACTTAAACTAAAATATTATTTTATTAGTAAGATAAATTAAAGATTAGTAAGATAAACTAAAACGCCATGTTTATATAGCAAAGACTTAATTAAAATTTAGATTGTAATAGTAATTTAACACTGAAGCATAGAACTAAATTTCTTTTGTTATAGATTAAAAAGGGTGTGTTACCACAGACGCATGCGTCAGGAACATGCCACAGTATTAAGCACAGATTAGAGCAGATGACCATATTGTTATCGAATGGCCAAGCCACCACCCAAATATCGTTGAGTGCTGCCTGGCTGTACCGGAGAAGGAATGAGTAAGGGTCGATATTTCCTAAGAATGATTCTTTACAAAGATGTACTCAACAGATCTAATGCTTTTAAAGCTAGTTGCAAGGGCTACCAAAGTCAACTGAACAATTGCTATTAATTTTGGCATTAGGCCCTAAGAAAAGAGGCTGTTATGGAAAAGTGGTGGTCCTGCCTCGAGTATTTTAAGACTATAAGGATGTGGGTGAACCAGCAGCTTCAGTCTTTCAAAGTCTCAGAGGTCCTTCAAGGGTGACAACATGATAAAAAAACCCATAAAAAGGGCACAAAATCAAATATAAAGGGGTATATAAAAATATTTTGTCTTATCAAAGTAAATTGGGCGCAGGCGGTAACTGATAGAGCTGACAGAAGGGACTGTCCATCAACTCCAGAAAGGTTTTAATCCTTCTGCATTGATTAATACTAAGAATTGACTTTTTTCCTCAACCTCTGGAAAAGATTGCCCCATTGCCACCTGAAAGGGCGATACTTCAGAATGAAAAGTATTATGGTTTACTGTCTCCAAGCACATAATCAGACACTGTCAAACATCATCCTTCCCACAGTCACTTTAGAGGAAATATGCAAATTGGTTTTCAAGGTGCTTAATTGTAGACTTACAGCTCCATACGTACACCTTGGCCTGTGTAGGAATTTAGAAAGAATTTTATTCACTGTCATCAATTATTTCTCTGTGTGTGACAGTGCGGAGATCTACAACATCCTTTTTTAATTGGTTTCACACTTCCAGGCACCTATAATAAAGACTTTGATGTTCTCCAACAGCCATTTCATGCAATCTGATGTCCAGTGGGACCTGTGTTCATTTAATGCTTGTTACATGTGATTGTCATGTCTTCTCTGCTCCTGTTTCTAACATTCCAAACTAATTTAAAATACAGTGTCATTAAACGGCTCTGATGCCTCCACATTAACTAGCAGTTTTACCAAGTGAAGTACTTCCCTTTTATCACTATAGGCAGGGAGTTTCATGTGATCTTATTTTCAACAGCAAATTACTTCCTGTTGTGAGTTCAACTGTTTGAAACACTCTGCAAAGAATCCTACACTGCAGGAAATAGTCCTGTTCTATTTAAATATTTGCTAGTTATACAAATTACTTCCTTTCCAAATTGCTTTGCTTTTTTTTACTTTTTAAATTGTTCAGTTTAATTATCAATCTGGTTTCAAGTACAGGTTAGCTTGGGTTTTTTTCAGAATACTATTAGTTTTAAGTTATTTCTGTAACTAAGACATGGTTTTGCTGCATGCTTTTCAACTCCCACAAAAGTAATTTGAAAATAGCTACAGCCTCAGAAGAAGTAACACTGGGATAGCTAAAGTTTAAAGGATAAAGTTTAGGTGACAACTAAATGGTGATTTTTCCATTCTGATGAAGACAGACCTTGTCATTTCAACCCTTAGAAAAATCAAAATAGCTAAATATTTCCTTTCTTTTTTTCATGCCAAAGCCAAAACATATTATGATTTTATTTTAAATGCAAAAGAAGATAGTCTCACGTTAGATTAAGTGCATTAAATGAGTACTGGGGATATTTGATTAAATGTTTTGGAGGCCAATGCACAGTGACATGAGCCTAATGAACTACCAACAGCTCTGATTTGATCCAAATGACACCACTTTCAGGTTATTTAGAAAGGTCACTGTAAAAATAACACTGCATTTTTAGGATTAGCTCTGATACCTGCTTGCTCAGTGGACCAGCACGCATCAAGCAGTGACAAAAGCAGTTTTCTGAAAGTTGAGTAGTTAGGGCTTAACTCCGTCGTTTACATCAGGATCTAATTATAGGCAGCCGGGTCACGCCGCCGGCTCTGCCTCCTTCCTCCAGCAGAGCAGCCCACGCCGCCGGGCAGGGGGAAAGGCTGCCCTGAGCCCGGCTCCCCACCTGGCCCCGGCCCTGGCTCCACGCCTGGTAGGAAGGAGGTGCTTTCACGTCCCATTTCAAGTGGTGACATTTCTGATACATCCCTGCTCCAAAAAAAAAAAAAAAAAAAAAAGAAGTATGGGAACTGTATGATCATTCTGCATTATTTTCATCTTTACCCAGTCAAAGCCCCAAAGGCACATTCCGCAAAAATACGTTTCAAAGAATTGAATTCATTTACACAATTAAACGTGTGAAATATAAACTATTTCTAGAGTTGCTGGTTTTTTAACACCATCCACTTGATCATCTCACTACCAAATAAGGGAAAAGTCCACAAACAATTTTCATTCACAAAAAGTCAAATCTTCACAGGGGCTAAAAGTCCGGGCTTCAAGACCGCTTTCTACATTACACCAAAGACCTGCATTATTTGTCAATTTACAGGAAATCTGTCTGCTGTGCAATACAATTGTGGAACAACTAAATTGTGCAGAAGGAGGACAGCATTTTGTACAAGAGGATGGCTCTGAAAATTAATACAGCAACCTGCATTTAAGAATGCAGGAAACTCCTTAAGTTTCTTGTGCAGAAATTGAAATATTAAATTCTAGCTTCTTTAGCAGCCAATGGCCAAAATGTCACTGTTATTAAGCTTCAAAAATTTAGTCTACTCCTCTTTTAACTTCATTTACCACATTTTAATCTCACAACAGGCAAGAGAGAGAAAGGTCTCCTTAAATGAATTGTCTACAAAAAGTCTGGTAATTATTGATAGTAGAAGTACAGGCCAGTTTTGGTATCTTTTTTGTAGGCATCACCACTAACCTTTCCCAAGACTATTTGTTTCTGACTTATGGCATTTCAACCCTGCGACTTTGACAATCACGTTAAATGTTGCTTTGTGTGTAGTTGTCAGTCACAGATTACAATTGAAACAGTTTCTATTGATGGCATTTGAAGCCAACCCTTCCTTACGAAAGAAGTATGCAATCGTATCTAGAGGAAGGAAGTGTAAAGAATTTATAAAATCCATACTTAGTGATGAGTGAGCCCTAATTCTGACCGTGATGAATAATTCCAGCCTGAAGGAAGGAGAAAGGTTACTCAACAGAGTGTGTAGCAGTGTGAAAGAAAATACAGTATCATCATTCAACAAACCAAGGAACAAGAGGATCCTGAAATTTAAGCAGAAGGCCAAGTGATTACAGTTTTCCTTTTAATTAAGGTGATAATTTTATATGACTCTATTAAAAACAAAAGAAGGTGCCTAGTCATTGCTGAGAAAATACTGTTCGAAGGTCAAATTCCTCTGCAGCTGCGTACAGGTCACCTGCATTTCACATGAAGGGCAGACCTGGCCCTGTGGTAGGGAAAGAAAATGCCTCTAACATTTAATCTGATTTTTCCTGCGCTTCTAGATACTCAGTACATGATTATACTGAAGTTATTCCGTAAGTTTGTAAATCTGAAGGGTGCAGTCTTTGAATAGAGTCTTCCAGAAGAACTAATACATAACCATAAAAGAAGGCAGGCATTTAGACATGTTAGCAAGCTTTGTCCATACAGACCTTTTCTGGCAAGTAAAATTATTTCATTATTTAAAAGGCTGATGAAGGTAAACGATGGCAAAAGCCATGAGATGATACCTCAAATACATGATGATTCTCCATATGTTCAGTGCAGACCAGTCCTGCATCAGTCGGCTGAATGGTCTCATTGTACTGCCAAATTCTTGTAGGTTAATATTTACCACGGCAAATAGCCACGGAAAAGGATCCATCTTCTACTGGTAGAAATGATGAGCCTGACTCCAAAGGAGTCACTCCTTCAGACGGAGTCATCTCATTCTGTCAACACTGGACCTAAATGAACTCGGTTATTGCTTTCTAATAAAGGATGTTAAGGTAAGCTTTGCATCTTTCCCTCTCCAAATACATCTTAATAGTCCAGTCAGAAATTTTAAACCATGTTTAACCGGAGAAAGTGGTATCTTAATACAGGTTGGAAGATTCACATTAATGGTGCCATTCACAAAATAAGTTCTAGAGAACTTAGGTGAACAGCATTACACCAGGGAAAGAAGGAAACTTTATCTGCTTTTTAAAATATAGTAACTGAGTATTTAATAACTAATAGAGACAATGACTCTAGTTGTATGAGCTGCTCGGTACCTAACTAAAGAGTACTTTAAAAACCATCCTACCTTGCTGTTTACAATTAACTACAATCCAAAAAATTCTCCAAAAAATACCACGTTGCTTCAGGTTACTGGGAAAAAGAATGGCAAGTTGACTGCGCATCAAGCCCCCCTTTGGGGCTTTGCCTCATGCTTCCCTGTTGCAATCTCCCTACTACATACACTTTCAGGTCAGTGTCATTGCCCCTTTCCTGATCCAGAATCCCACAATTCCACCAAGGAAAAAACAGGATGGAACTGCTACTTCTGCAAGGATTTGCTCCAGATTCCATGAATATGGAAGCACAAAAAAGTTTTCCACTACTTATGCGAAAGCTCCATTGGAAATGACAGTAACTTCCCCGTGCACTGAATCATCTGGCTCTCCAGCAAAGCCCCGTCTCCACAGAGCCGTACCCAAAGCAGAGCAATTTATGTCAACTAAGACATTTATCCAAACATTTCCAACCACAATTAAGAAAACACTAATGGCTGGTTATTTTTTTAGTTATCGGTCACATTTGGTGACTGGTGGAGGGTGGCCGTGGCTGTTGGTTAGACCTGCCCTGCCAGGCCACCCGGCACAGCCGGGGTTGGCCAGGGTGTGATTAAGTGTCGCTGTCACATAACCCGGCGGGCTGACGCCCTGGGATCCACCACTGCTACATGGTCCGACACGTGAATTGTCACGATTCCAGTGGGGACACTGAATTCTGGTTCCTTAACAGATCTGGGCTTCATGCCAAGCTCTTAATAAATCATAATTAGGAGCTCAGATGGCGGGAATCGGTGTGATGATCAGATCCAAGCAGGGAATTTGGTTCCAATCCCCTCGCTTCACCACGCAACTAGAAGAATGACCACCCAGCAATGAGAAAAGCTCAATTTAGCAATGCATATTGCTCCGTTTAACAAAGTGAATTGCACTTAATAATCTTCCGCTCTCAGAGCAATCTGTCTCCTGAACAATTCTACTTCATCACTGCAAACTAGTGCAAGAAGAAATTATTTTAACCTTGGCGTTAGAATTCTGGATAAGATATTTAATACTCACAACTGGACAAAGAAATAAGGTCATAGGAGACATGTTGTTCTGAACCCTGCTCTTCCCTTTGTATAGATTTGTGATCGTACTGGAGACCTAGAAACACAGCAAGGAAACTATTAGCCAGAAACAGATCCTCTCCTTCATGAGAGCTCTGCTTGGTGCAGAAGACAGAGCAGATATTAGTAAGGACAGAGCTCCTGGGCTGAGGTCCAGCTCTGAAGCCCCAGTAGGGAGTCCCTCCTACAGGAAAGGATTTCTCGGCTGTGGCCAAACCCTGTGCCCTTTGTATAATGGAACACACAGCCCAGAATGTCAGAATCCAGTCCAAGATTGGTGCCAGATATCAGTTAACAAGGAGACTCATTTTTACATGTTTTATAAATGCTGATGCCATTTGTAAGAAGGCTTTGGGCTTTGCTGGAGAAGAAGTATGAAAGAGCCTACTTTACTTCCTCCACTGAAGTTGCTTTTCTAGTTCCAAGCAGCAGGACTGCAGCAGAGTCAAGATAAAAGAGTAGGTCATGCATAATTAAATATTAATTTCTACCAAGTTTTTAGAAATGCCAATATTATTATTCTCAGTATGTGACAACTATTTCACCCCTTTTCTCAAGCGCTTTACTTACACTAACTTGTTAATGACATTTTCAATAATTTACATTTATTTTCACCTTTTATAATTAATAGATTACATACATAAGATATGACTTTTCTTAAGCTGAATAATTTTCCTCACAAATTTAGTCTAATATTAAAAGTAATTTTAGATTGGCTGCATATTTTGGGGGAGTTAACATTTTCTCTTGGTAACTTTTTTAAAGGAATTCCGTGTTTGGATGCGTCCTGCTAACACTGAGGTCACTGTGTATTCTACCATTGACTTAGATGGGGAAAATTACACCAAACCCAATATTTTTGGCAAATGTCATCCCCTATGCTTGCTTGGTTTTGAGCAGGCATCTCATTTTTTTATCGGTTATAAATAGATGTCATATCTAGCAGAATCACATTCCTTGTTGTTAGCCAGCTCTTTAAGAGCAAAATATTTCACCACTGCAACATTTTTCTACTGGAGTAGTTAATGGAAACCTTAGTATAGTCCCTATTATGTATTCAAACTATTTGCCAATTTCCTCTCAGCATGTGAAAACCCTTATTTGTGAGCAATGTGCTTCATATACCGGGAGTATCCCAAGGAAGGCAATTACTGCATAAACCGTGGTTACGGTGTAACGTTCTCCTAAGTATAAAAGCATTAGGCAAAGCAGAAGAGAATGGCTTTTATTGCTACCAGAGGCTGCGAAGTAAGAGCTACCCTTTAAAACCAACTGTACCAAGGGCTGACCTTTCTTAAAGTAACTCAATCACATTCCAGTTGGCAACGCAGTGATTTTATCAAAACACCTTCTGTTTTCATAATGAACCTCATGAATTTTTGCTGCATTTGCTTTAAGTTAAATTTGAAGTGCAGGTATAGCTTCTCGCTTAGGAAATACAGAATATTGAATCATTTGTTCTTTAAGGTAGAAAAGTTAAGGAACAGATTTGCAGACGTCAGTGATGCCTCCCTAAGTTTTATGGACATCTACTTTTCTTTAAAATACCTAGCAGATGGCTCACAAGTTTCCAGAAACAATCACAAAAGTCAAGCTTATAGGTCAAACCACCTCCTCTGAATATTAACAATAGAAGTAGCTGTTATTTAAAAACCAAAAACCCACAGTCCTATTGAAGTCCTCCAATATAAAAATAACACAGGCAAATTAAAATACACTAACACCTCCTCAGAATTGAAATCATTCGGAGAAAGAGTGGAAAAATCCAAAAATCATGCCAAAGGAAAGGAAAAGGTGACTAGGGTTATACAAAAAGGAGTTCAGGAACAGTTCTTCAAACACCTTTTAAAGTAGGGATATGGAACGAAATGGGAAATTAAATTCACATTCTAGAACACAGCCTCAAGCTCCAACAGGGTAGGTTTAGACTGAACATTAGGAAAGAATTTTTCACAGAAAGAGTCGTCGGGCATTGGAACAGGCTGCCCAGGGAGGTGCTTGAGTCACCATCCCTGGATGTGTTTAAGAGCTGTTTAGATGTGGTGTTGGGGGATATGGTACAGGGGAGAACTTTGTAGAGTAGGGTAGATGGTTGGACTCGATGATCCCAAGGGTCTCTTCCAACCTAGACGATTCTATGATTCTATGATCACCTTGCCAGCAAAAAACATGATGGCAAAGTTCATCTCATCTGAGTAATGCTTGTGTACAAAACTCAGGAGATGAAGCTACAAAAAAAATCAGCACATTTATGATTCCTGAAATGCCAAGAAATCATCTTAAGTCAAACCCCAAAACCGTATTAACCATCATTCCCATCAAACACTGAAAGCAAGATTTTAGAAGTGAAGTTCAAAATGACGTTTTATGTTTTGAAAGGGTTTTGGATGATCAAACTCTGTAATTCCCTTACAGAAACGACTTCACAGAGCTGCTCAGTTCATCAGAAACTGTGCTCTGGGTGTAAGGTCCGAGGCAGATTTCCACACCCAGCCACTGATTCATCCCAGCTCCACCAACCAACGCAAAGGCTTTTGTTTTGCTTTCTTATTCAAGTCTTCGGTGCCTCTTGTATGATGCTGTGCAATATCTGCTCAGCTGGAGAGGAGAGATTCTTTATTGGACTAGATTTGGACTAGATGCCCCATCCCTGGAGGTGTTCAAGGCCAGGCTGCATGGGGCTTTGAGCAACCTGCTCTAGTGGGAGGTGTCCCTGCCCATGGCAGGGGGTTGGAACAAGATGATCTTTAAGGTCCCTTCCCACCCAAACCGTTCTATGATTTCAGTTGCGGAGTGGAACGCTCTCTCATCAGGACCAAGCATCACTGCACTGGGGCAGTTGCCCCACAAAGAAGGTACAAATGTTTTTCCATCTTTCTTTGGAGCCGACCTTTTCTAGGTAAGTAACTCACAGTGCAGCTCCTCCTTTCTCTTCCCATTGAAACCTTCTCACTCCTTGAACAATTTCTAAATTAATTGTCCCAATCATATGGAAAGGATGGGCTGGGTAATGGAATCTTCTGCATACAAGGAAATACCTCAAACAGAACTGATAAACATCAATATTATTTTTTTCTGAGGGCTCAGCTGAAGCCAGAAGGTAGTTCAAGGTTTCAGGCTGGCCACAAGGTGCGGCACCCATTTCAAACGAGACGGCAATGCCTGGAATGTAAAAATAACTGAAGCAGACTAAAAGGCGCTGTATTCTACCTGGGTTTTTTCCATTATAGATATGACATCTTAATGATAGGTTAGACTCAAATATTCCTGTATGGAAACATTCTTTTGGAAATTAAAAAATGACAGTCTTTTGATGCTTTGAGAGGTTTTTTCCCCTAAAATCCTACATAATTTTCTAGAAAGTTGTATCACCGCTATACAATTTTATGAGCTATTTCAAAAGTCTATCTAAGGTATCACTTACTGTTTAGTTCTAGGGGTAATTTTAAAAGTTTCTGTGGGACTTTATTGAAATTCTTGTAGAATCCTACTATTCTTGTTCCTATTAAATTTCATAGCATTTTTCCACAGGGGTTTACACAGTCTGTTAAAGCAAAAGCCTGGAGTCTGTATAATCTAATTCGGACATTCTGATGAATGAATTTAAAAGGAAAAATTGAGTCATCATTAATTTATAACACATTGCCAGACTTAACAGTAAATACTGATCACCATAGTTTTGGAAATATGTATCACAAAGCTTACGCTCCAAGTCTTTTACTCACTGGTTTGCTATCACAAACAAGCAATCTCTGTAATTCTGTGCTGATAGAGACAGCGAGATATTTGCAATGGATCCCAAACCCTAATTCTTGAAAAGATAATTTTAAAAGTCCAAATAATTTAGCTTCTTCTCTCAAGTATTCTTATAGGAAAAAAAAAAAAATAAGCAAACAGAAAATAGTTTACTGTTACCTAATTAGAAAGCAGAGGTTTTAGTCTGAAACAAACACATTTTACAACTATCCAGCATGAACAAACAAATTGGGGCAGGGAGCTAATAACTTATGCCAGCGTTGCTCCATGCATCAAGGATCTTATATGCTCATGGGAGGGCATTACAAAAATTAGACTAATGTAGCAGAAAGAATGAGTTTGATCTTCCGTTACAGCATTATTCTATCACCATGGCTTTGCATTTCAGGGAACTTCACAATGAACATCTTCTCAAAGAGTGAGAAAAGGGTACCTGCTGATTCCAATTCACCAGGCTTACATCAGATGGTGAGCCTTTTGAAAACTATGTAGCAGGTAAGAAAGGTGGTATTTCCTCTGTGTTTGCTCCCCTTTATGGAGGGCAGCTGCATATTTGATGAGAATATTTAAAATCTTTTCCAAGCTCTTTGATCAGGTTGTTAATCGTTGTTTAATCAGCCCCATCCCTGCCTCAAGAGCATTTTTAGGATTCTCTCCCCTGGCATATGACCATCATAGAGGGACTGACCCAGAGAGTCTCAAACAGCAGGTGAGAAGAGACCGTGAAAATACTGTGACAAGCAGCAAGAGGTTATGAAAGTGAAGTCAGGATTCACCTTTTGACCTAATTCACTACTTCAAGAGTGAAGGAAAAATTCATATACATTCATTATTATTGATATTAATAGTAAAGTAACTACATAAAGCCCAACTTATGGGCATTATACGTAATTTGCTTTGCAGTGATGACAGAAAGTGGACACCTTCAGCAAAATAACCCAGGAATGTCACCACTTGTAGTAGAAATGATAGGAGGTATGCTGAACATATATATTCAACATTTCCAATAAGCATTTAAACAAAAATATGATGAAAGTGACTGCTGATTTACAGTACTCGTCTTCAGACAGCTGGATCACGGCTTCCAAAGGTGGTAAAAAAATCAAAACAAGAAGCTGTTTGCAATGTAAATATTTTACTGAAGTTACTACACTCAAGGCAGGCCATATCCCATATCTCCATCTACAAATAAGACCATCTGCAGAAGTCTAACAGAACATGCAACAACAGTGTTTTGTAGGATACGTTGCAGTAGAAACTTTCCTGCAAATTCTGGCCCTTTACAGCACAAAATTAGGAAAGACTCAAGAAACTGCTCATTGAAATCAACAAAAAGTCTTTTAGTGACCCTCAGTTTCTTTCATGAACTTCTAACTCAACTGAAAATAAACAAAATAATAAGGAATGGAAAACTGGAGGAAGTTCTGTTACTGAAAAATCCCACATGGCTTCAGCTTTCTGTTTCACAAGAGAAGTTCACTGGTTGAGTAGGCACTTCACAATACTTTTCTTAATTTTTTACCTATATATCAGTATACATTAAAAGCCACTTCTCACATATATGATACAGAAGTGAATATAGCAGTTTTGTACTTCATACATTTTCTCCATTCAGCGTGTATTTTGTGGACAAACCTCTGAGGCACAAACCCTAGTTACTCATTAGCATAATAACAGTACATTAATAACATCAATGGCAAAATAAAACACAGCTTAAGGAACATCAACATTTTGTCACCCATGTATCTCCCATGAAAAAGAATACTAATATTAAATGCCACTGATAAAAGCGTGACTTCATTCTTCTGTCACACACAAAATATCACTACCATATAATTAATGCCAGTAAACTCACAGCCTGTTCTCGTGCATTGCTTTTATCCCCCTTGGGAGGAAATCATTCCAATGGTTTTCATCATAGGCAAGTCAGTTTTGCTACAACTCTTTCCAATCCAAAAAGAAAAGCATTGTTTAAAAATCCATTAAATACTGTATTTGCAGTCCAGGCTCCTGTAGGCAAAAGGAAGGGGACTCACTGTAAGGGAAGGAGAGCTCGGACACCAAAGGGCTCCTTGCCCACGGCTGGTTTGCTGGCATTCTCTGAGAGACTGAGTTCACACCATCACCCGCTCTGGCTGATGAACGGCTACTGCTCACCAAGGCCCTAAAAACGGTCTTCCAGCAACACCAGTTGTTTCAGCAGGTTCTAACCCAGCTGAAAATAAAAATATTTACTGCAAAGAAATAAGTAATTGCAAAAGGGCCAAAGGTACTAACAAGTTTTGTTATTTATTATCCAGCTACTATACGTAAAATAGGGTTAATTTCTGTTATCAATCAGCCCACATGTTGCAATATCCGGTGGTGCAATTTTATTAGGAAAATGACAATTGAGGTGAGTTACTGCAGTGAGATGGGACATGCAGGGGGACTGATGCAACAGCAGGGGGGTGTCATTTTTTTAATTAATGCCAGAGTACCAGAACAGACCTCAATCCTGTGAGCTTTAGCAAATGAGACTCAACGTTGTGACCCGCTCACTCAGAAGAGGCAGTGCTCATCCGGACCCACTTCTTAGTGATGCTTCCTCCTCCCCCTCAAAAGTTACTTGGGCAGCAATGAAGTGGGGTCCACTGAAAGCCAGTGCCGATACCGAAATTCCTAGAGTGGGGGAAGAACACCACAGAGATGTGGTACTTCTCCAGAACAAGATTCTGGTTTTAAGTATTCCTAGTTTCAAGAAATGGTGACGGGCAGAGACACAATCTGTTATTTACCATCTCCCGATGATACAAACCAGGAGGAAAGCCCAGTCACACGATGGGTAACTGCTGGGTCCTGGGAATCTGGATTTTGCTATGGATTCTGTCTCGCTACAACGGGAGAGAAGAGTAATGAACTATAATATCTACAAGTGGAGATATATATTTGCAATCTCTCATAATATATTTATTATTAGATAGGTATATATATATATTAGGAGGTAAAAAATTATCACATATTACAGCTACACTGGAGGTGTAAAAATCTAAAGGAATGCAGCCTTTAAGGGTACCACTACTCAAAGAGATTTCAGTTTAACGTACGTGCAACAACTACGCACAATCATTCACGCACACTCACACGGGACTCCATACATAAAATCCTTTGAAGAGGATTTTAAAAACCATAAACCCAAAAACTTCTAGCAAGCAAATAAATTCTCCTTTGTATATGTCTCCAGGAAGACATCTGGCTTCTTAAAAAAATGTCATGCTTATGGAAGTGTGGAAATCCAATCTAGAAGTCTAGAACACCAATTACCACCGAGTCCTGGTGCTTGGTCTACAGATCAGTGCACATTTGGACAGCAGATACACAAACACCAAAATCTTTTCATAAATAAATTCTTATTTTCCCTCCCTCCTTCCTCTTCCATTTTCATTTGTATGTGGACTTTAAACCTTCAGCAGTAAAACAAAATACAAAATACAAAAATATTGTGTTCGGTGAAACACAAAATTGCAACAAGTGTAATGAATAATAGCACCTTTTTTCCTATTAATACAGTGATATAAACTACTGTTTCTCCTTCATTTACTAATTTATTTAAATGTCTTTTCTCCCCAGCGCTGGATATAAACTGTAGATTAACATTTTCATGCTGTTTCTCTACCTATCTCTCTCAATATTTTACAGACTCAGAATGAGTCAAGTTCAGCTATTCTGCCATAGACTGTGCAATTGAATGTCACATGGTTTGGTATAAATAAGCACTTCTAATCAGTCTGCTTATATTGTATTTCTCACAGGTTGTGGAAGGGAAGGGAAATTGATATTGCATTTTTGAGTCATCAAGGAAGTGTGACAAAATTAGCTCACGGTAAAAATTATATTTAACAATCAAATATTACTTCTGAATGCAAGGTCAGAGCATCGAAAAGCTCTGGCCTCACACTGAAGCAGATGTGTTTATTAAGATATCTCCTGTGATTCATTATCAATTCCAGAAAACAATTTTGTTTGCTGAACAGAACAGCATCATTATTCATTGCTTTTTAGTTGAAAACACCTTGCTGCTATTTGCATACGAGTGAGTCCTGCTTCTTAAACAAAGGAAAGAAATAAAAAAGTATGTGGTATTGTTACTTGTGAAAACCAGTTCCAACCCCCAGTGCTGGGTACAAGGCCTCATAAAAGAGATCTTGCAAAGCTGAGCTCTTCTTTGTGTCCTTCTGCACAGTTAAGACCATGCATCAAAAGACAGTCCCATGTCAGAACGTCTTCTGCTGGAACAAAACACTCTTTTCCATACAGAAGAAAATCTGGGAAACTTAAAACTCCATGATAAATGTGAAAAATCTTCAAGAGCAGAGAAGAAAGAAATGCAAGCTGCTGCAGCCTCTAAATTCTCCAGCAAAGCTCTGTTCTAACAGCATGAAAGGAAGCGGTGGAGAAGTAGAAAAATGATGGTAAATTGAATGAAGTAGGAGGTTGTAAGGGAAGAAAAAAAGGTAGTACGTCTTCTGGAAGTGAAATTGCAGGAAAACACCAGAAAGTTGGAAACTGAAAACAGAAGTGGAATGAAACCTTTCTACGCTGTGTGAATCACTGCTTGGCTAGAAACCAGGAAATAATTGCTGGAACAGGCAAACAGTGAAAAGCCATTATTATAAGACCCTCGGCACGAAACAAGCAAGAAGACTTGGGAGAAGCTGCTGGACCGGCTCCGGACGATTTCCATTGATGATGCAGGTTAACAGCAAACAGTGAAAACAGGAATTAAGGAACAACCCCCTGCTCGCTGTGAGATGTAGTAATACTACGATGGGCTGATCCAATAAGCTCCTGGAAACACTGCACCCAAAGAATCACAAATTAACTTGGTCAGAATGAATCTGCCTGAGCCAAAGGCTGACATTAAAATCTCGAGAACGGAAGCAAAAGATTTCTCTCCTCCATCCTTCCATAAAGTGGATGGCTGCAGCTGGCTTTAAAAGGAGTCCTTTTTTTCCTACTAAAAAAAAAAGTTTTCCATAAAGTGTTGGCTTTCCTTGGAAAAACGCTGATTCATTTTAAAAGAAAAAAACTTATCATTGACAAATACGAAGAAGGCTTTAATTTTATTATGGCTCTGGATCAGAGCTGTAGTTTGAGAGTCTTCTACTTTCACGAGAGGAAAACTGAAGCACAACTCTAAGTAGAAAATAGCAGAAATAAGGTATCCTGGAAGCATTTCCAATTCAAAACTTGAGGTTTTAAAACAAAAACTTTTGACTGAACATTTTTGGGTTTTCACTGTTTACTTTTTTTTTTCCTTAAAATAATATCCAAAAGTATCGCCATTAGCTTTAAAGGCAAACTTTTAGAATAGCTGTCTTTAAACAGAACTAGGTATTTACTTAGCTTGATAATCATAAGTGCAGTTGAGTAGGACATTTCTTTGAGAAACAGCATGAGGATCAGATTGTATTTACTGGTTTTAGTAAAAAAAATGCTATTCTCTGCCACAAGGAGGTTAAAGCTGAAGACATTACGCCACTATATTTACAAAAGTATAAGGCATAAACATTTGCTGAAAATATCATTTCTGTGAGGTTAGATATCAAGTTACTAGTAGAAAATGAGTAGGAGCTATTGCAACGTGAATGACTCCAGTGCTCCCGCCCAGTGCTCCCAGTGCACTTTCTTTGAAAAGACTTTCTTTGAAAAGACTGGGGACCACAGGTACACCTGGCCACTTGTGCAATTAATGAAAGTATTCAATCCTCACTCTTGGCAAGTCTGACTTCTGGGCGGTCATTAAATATTACAATATTCAGCCCTTGTAACATCCATGAAGACATACTCAAGTAAAGGAGAACTTAGCCCTCAGCCATTAACTTAATTAGCTTTTATTCTGTTTTTTTTCAGGCCAACTCAGAACACTACCAGCACGTACAATTTTCCGATTTCTTAGGGATGACACAGATCTGAGCAAATTGAAGCACCTCAGAAAACATTTATCTTTTGGTGGAAATACGTATTTCTTGTGCCTTCTGATGTCTTTATAATTTCACCCTCTTAAGAGATAACAGTGGTCTCTTTCCTTTCCCCTGATGTAAATTAGAAGTACCCTTATTAACTCAATAAAATAATAATGGGGAAAGAGAATAAGTAGCAAGTCCATTATACTCTTGCATTACGTAAATTCAACAGAACTTTTCACTGTGACTGGTCTCCAGAAATTAGAGCTCTAAGGAGAAATAATATACAGGATTTCAAGATTTTGAAATTTAACTTCATTCTATAATTAAAACCAAAAGCTTTTAAAAGCTGTGCACTCTATCACACAAAGAGTGCAAAAAATAAGGGTAGTAGGGAATGATATTTCCCCAGAATACTCTTTCAGACTCCTAAACCAGAGGTTGTGTCTCTTCTTAAATAGCTGTTAATTGATTTTTCTT
Source organism: Numenius arquata (assembly GCF_964106895.1). Classification (NCBI taxonomy): domain Eukaryota; kingdom Metazoa; phylum Chordata; class Aves; order Charadriiformes; family Scolopacidae; genus Numenius; species Numenius arquata. Next base: position 15,131,084 of record NC_133588.1, on the reverse strand, counting down.
CCATAAATTTGTGCAGTTGCTTTTTGAACTTTTTTGCAAACTTTTGTTATCCACCGTATTCTGTGGCAGAGAGTTCCACAGCTGAATCCCATGGGTTAAAAGCAGCATCTTCTGTAGCTTTTCAGAACCTGCCTTGTTGGAAGAAACAGTGTACAATCTCCTCCTCACTTTTCCTATGCCACTGATTTTATGGATTTCTATCGTATCCTTCATTTACAGGCTAAAAAGTCCTACTTTTCATTCATCCTCCAAGAGGAAGCAGTTTCATTCCTTTGATTTGGAATGGTGTTTCCACGATTTTCCACCTTCTGGAGTTCTACGGCATTTCATTTGAGGCATAGAACCAAAACTTTACATATTGTGTTAAGGACTAATGCGCACAACATGCAAAGACATTATAATGTTATCTGGTTCGTGTAGGGATTTTTCCTGATTTTTCTCAATATCCAATTTATTATTTTGGATACTAAGTATCCAACTAGTGAGTATTAAGCTGACACACTGAGTTGACTGATATTCAGCTGACTGATCTTCTGACCTTACTTCGAGCAGGGGAGTTGGAGTATAATTTCTCCAGACGTCTCTTCCAATTTCAACAATTCAGTGAGTCTGTGATTCAAGCTTAGGGGACAGTAGATGAAATATGTCTATTGTGCCACTGCAGAAGATACTGGAATCACTCCTGTCCCAGCGTTACGCACAGCCTCAGCAACCCCCATTCAAGAAAAATGAACGCAAACGGGATCAAGCACAGAAAATCATTACTAAGATGAATAGGAAAGGCAGAGCTTATCTTCCACAAGAAAACTAAATGAACTTAGGTTCAGCCTCGCAGACTGAAGCTTGAAAAGGTTTATGATTGATGTCTGAAGTACATTAGAGAGCTAAATACAGTGAATGTCTACTTAAGCCCTATGTCAGCATTGAATTAACAACAAACTGTCCAGGTGTATTAAACATTCTTGAAAAAACTCGAGCTAGAGAACAGGAGAAAGATTCTATGAAGGTTTCAAACAACATCTCCATTTGCCAGTGATTCTGGCAGTGCCAAAGCCAAAAGCTCATTATATTTAATATGGAGTTTACTGAGTTTTGACATTTTTGTGAGCTCTTTCTTTCTTGAAACTAAATGATAGGGAAGACAATGCAATTTTTCAATGTGCTTTAGCTTTCATGGAATTTTACAGTGTAATGGAATACGACACGCTTGAAATTTCTCCATCCATGTCTACCTCAAATGAAATACTGCAAATATGCCGTTTGAAACTATTAGCTATAGCAACAAGTAAGAGAGAGGCTTTCCGCCAACTCTGGATAAAACTCTTAACAATTTAATGAGTTAAAACTTCAAAACTCTCAGAACTGTCTACACTGAAAAAAAGAACAGCAAGCCCAGAGAAATACAGCTCTTGGGAAAAGAGATTAACGACTTAGAAATTACAGTTGCTAGCTCTTTCTAAGGAGATGTGACAAATGTTTATGGCGCTAAAGCAGCGATTGTTCAATTACTTCACACAAAGTCCCTTATTAATGACTAGAATTACCAACAAACTGCTTGTCTATCAGGTCAGAAAATTCAAGACAACAGCTTGTATTTTGCCTATTAATACAGACGAAGAAAGTACGACCAAATTAACCAAACTGAACAGGCTTCTAACCTCGCTTTTTAAAACCTCCTGTTCCCTGACCTCCCTGTTCATTACGCATTTAAGCTACACGAAGGTGGGGCAGAGTTTGGAAACCATCGGCCTCAACCCTTGAGAGCTGTTTTGCTGCTGATGTGTCAGAGGACCCAGAGTGTCAGATTTTATCTGAGCTACAAAAGTCAATCCGGTAGTTAGGAAGCACAGAGCATGGGACGTTATACACCTCATAAACTCTTTTCATCAGAGTATTCTACACAAAAGATTTTGAGTCAGCGACTGTTTCAGGACTGGTTAAGAACACAAAAGCATGCCCAGTGGATTGCTGCTATGACAAACGGTCTGCCACTCCACTCAGGTGGCTTATGCCTACTCCTAAACAGCTTTGTGTAAGATCTCCTCTTCTTCCCAGGCACAGTGTCCATTTGGACACAGATGTACGTGTTTTGTGGAGCATCACATGCAGAGAAATATAGACTTACTTGTTTTCTGAAGAAAAAGCAACAGAGCCTCTCCAACACTTCACAACTGAAAAAAGTTCTTTAATTTTAAACAGGAAAAAGAAATGTTACTTCCACTTTTTAGAAAAATATCAGTGTCTCTGAGGATGATTTGACTCTTCCTTTCACAGAGCAACGGTTACTACACTATTTCTGGAGAGGACACAAGTCTCCCTACAATTCACATTTTAATTCTGATTGCAATCACTCTCTCTTACTAAGTCTTAACCTCACGAAGGGAATGGGACATACGTCACCGCCCTCAGGAGAGTCAGTTTGAGACACTTTTTTGTACATAAATTATTTCTAGAATATGCATGTAAGACACAGAAAAGTGTGTAACACTTAAATCTTTAATTACTATTATTATAGATTACAGGAATCTTCCTCTTATTAAAATGGTGAACTCCTGACAGGCTTTAAACAAATTACTCTTGTGTGGTGGAACAGATCACATCTAGCAACAGCCAGTCCAGTAAATCACCATTCTGCCTAAGGAGCAATAGCGATGGCAGTTTCCTCGTAAACCTTGAGAGCTCCTGGGGGATAGCAAATGGGTGAACAGGTTCAAGGTAGGCTCAGTTGTCAGTGTTTGCTTATGGATCTTTTTTATTGCTCAACAGATTTTGTTTGAGAGTCTTTAGGATACCTGAGCTGATTTAACAGGATAATTAACTCATTTAGACTTTAGTTTTCTGATCAAAAATTTTAATTTGAAGGTGAATACATTCATCTGTCCAAGTACATTCCCGTGCCTTTTTTCTATGTAACTCTCCTGTCACTTACTGAAATTTACTGCTTGAAGAATACACTTAAATACTTCAGCCAAAGGATCTGGCTCCATCCCATCTCATTTGATGGGAAATCTTTCAAAGACTTCGCTGGAAGAGGATGGGTTCCTAATGGTTCCCTGAATTAACACTAGGTCCAAGGGGCAGCCTTGGTAACGCTGACTGGCTGTCATCTCACTTTTTGTCACAAATATTTAGCCAAGTACCACTACATTTTTTTCTATTCTTCCTCAGTGTCAACAAACCCCGAACATTAAATAACTTTCTACAACCTAATACCACTTAAAGAAAACTCCCTTGGAGTTTCCTGGCATTCTGGATGGAGTACAGCCGAGGACTTCAGCTCCAGCTTCATTACGCTGCCATTTCAGCCATCCCTTTTCTTTAGCTCAAAGATTTATGATGATCAGAAACGATTCAAAGACCATAGCTATAATGTACACGTAATCCTCGGCAATGTATATCTAATATTATAAATATGATGAAACTTAATTAAATTAGATTCTACAGTTTGAATATTCTGTGACCAAGATTTACTGACATCTTGCAATCATTAACTAGTTATTCTTGTACTAGCCTGTACGGAAGGACTAAGAGAAATGATATATTAGCCTTGTCTCTGCAACATACAAGAACTTCCCATTATACATAAATGGAATCATCTGGGACTGCATCATCCTAAATACTAAAATAAATGTGGAACTAACACTATCATCGAGATGTAACTCTACATTTGGCTATATCAATATGTGCCATATTCTACTTAGAATAAATAGCTCTTCTCTTTTCATGCTCCACATCTATAAAATTCTGCTCTTAAATGAAACAAGCTTATTTCAAAGTTATCACTTATGGAATGTTATTTTACAAAGTTAGATTTTCAGCTTTTCTGTAACCTCCCAAGCTGACATTGTGACTACGGTCAGGTAAGTGATCTAAACCTACTTTAGCTAAAGATTACTCTCATATTAACACAAAATTCTAATTGAGTTCTCATTCAAGTGATCAGAAGTCACAAGACTACAGCTGATGCTGCATCTATCCTCTATTTTAGCATCATCATTTCAGTTTATACCTTCAGTCACATCACTTAAGGTCAAACAGTGTTAAACATAATGGAGGATCCATTCTTTTAATACAGATCTCTGTAACATAATTTAGATTTACTGTGATGCAATACTGTAAATTACTTTTAGTTTATATGTTCAAATCATAAAATTCATGTAGCTTATAATAGGGTTTGATATTATTATTCTTATGCTAATATAATATTGAACACATTAAAACGTAACAGGATGCAAAGAATCCAGCTTGTACCACTTCACTTCAGTGGAATTAAGATCTTTGTAACCAAGAGGCAGATCAAACCCAAACCATAAATTTTACTATCTACTATACACATAGTTTAGAAATGTAAGACAGGAATAAGTTCAGTAGGGCAAAAGAGTATCAAGCAAATTTAGTACTGAAATACATTTTCCATAGAAGAGACTGACATTGCTTTGAAGGTTTGCAAAAGGCACTTTGTGACCCATCAGGAACCAAATGTAATATTTGTGGCACAAGTGCTTATACTGTAACATTTATTGAGTCTATTTATCTGAGATAAAACACATACATAGGATATAAAACATGAAAGCCATTATAATATTTCATCCGCATTTATTTACCTGGCCAGGAAACACTATTGAATTTCACAACTCATTTATGATGGAGTCATGGGAATATGGCAATTGCATAAATAACACCCCAAGTCAAAATGCAAAGCTGTAACCATTGAAAAAGTACAATTGCTTTTTACAGCAGTTCTTAATCTGCTCTTTCCTCACCGTGGAAATATAACACATTAACCATTTATTGATCTTTGATGTCATCATGTGACCTTTAAAATGAAAAGGCGTGGACGTAAACAAAAACTCTGCTCTGTAACAGATTAATAGAGTTGGCCTTTCTTGTGACATTGTTAGAGCTTCCAGAGCAAGTGCCGGTGACACGGGATGCCAAGTATTATCGTCACAGCAAGGGCTAAGGCAAGAGAGGCACCATGGGTCAGAATCACTGAGTTAGCCTGCGGAATGAGAAGTAACCCTACAACAAAAACAGTAGGACGCATCTAAAACAATGACACTTTGTTGGAACTAATGATTAAAATACAGGTACCAGGCATTAAATTAGTTCTCAACTTCCAACTAGTCCGCACCCAGACTGCACACACCACATACAGATATATTCCAGTATGTACACATCTCATATCCAAACCACTTCAAGCCAGGAACGCTGGAGCCTCCACACACAAGCGATTAAACTGACAGGCATGAAATCCATTTGGTGCACAAGCCCCGCCGTCTCGTGCAGACGAATGAACAACGATGCTCACAAATACATGACTGATATTTGCTTGTGAGAAATTGCGCGTGTGAACCGGGCTGAGCTGTTTGGCAGAAATCAGTGCTGCAGGAAGCGGCGCTAGAGATACAAGACGGCAGATCGCAATCACAGATTCGGTGTGGCGAGATCGGGGCCGGAAACATCCAAATAACTGATTCCTCTCGGTATTTTGTGCATGTAGAAGAGGTAACAACTTATGGATGACATTTTGCCTGCACTGAGGAAATGGGTGCTAGTAATGAAGTCATGTTTTCATTTCTGCTGCCTTTTCTTTTTAATTGCACCAGTTATGCTAGAATAGCCCTAATCAGATAAAGTGCCGAGTCACTCAGGATGAGCTGCTGACTCATGACTGGTTGAGTTGAGTTGTAGGAAAGAAAGGCCTGACAGAAACTGTTTAGGTTAAGTACCTGCAGCTGAATTAAAATTTTCTACCCCGGTGCTGCTCACATAAAAATAATTATAATATTTAAGTGCATAACTACCTTCTTGCCAGCCTGAAAGCTCAATGAGAGATTTACTTGCTAACAGGAAAAAAAAAAAAAAAAAGGAAAGATATTCAGCATATTCTCAAACAAGTCTTCTAAATCAGAAAAGGCAAGATAAATCTCACAATTTTAGAAACGAAAAGCCAGAGCAAGCAATGTGGAGAACTGTTCTTCAGGTTCCAGCATTTATTCCAGAGGCCTCCCTGGCCATTACGCTCTCCCACAACAACTGTAGTTGATGTTCTACATCTTAGTTGATATTTCCACACGAGAAGTAATAGGACATATGTTTTCCAGTTACAATAAGAACAATGTGTGGAGAGACGAGACTCTCAGACAATGCAGTGCCAAATACTTTTCTGTTGCAATGATGTGGCCCCACTGATTTCAAGATGTGGCTTCAGGGATGAAAGAAAGAATGGAAATGCAGCTACATCACAGGCCAGCTTTTGAATGAAGAGACAGAATTCAGTGGAGAATAAGCAACATTACAAGTAACATATAATTACGTTTTAAAACAGAACTATGAATCAAAATACTTATTAATGGATCCCCTGAATTTATTAGTTTTGCTACAGAGATAAGCCACTGAACTGTCTTCGAAGTGGTGTTAATACAAAGGTCAGTCCGTCATTAGCAGCATAAAGTATCCTCTTGCGCTTTGGAGAATTCGAATATTTAGTAATGGATGTTAAAAGACAAGTCAGAGTTCTTTCAGCACATTTTAGCTGAAAATTGGAATATTCTTCACATGGCAACATAACATACAAAAAAGGTAACCTTTTCACTATAGAAAACGCCAGTACTACACTACAGAACAACAGAGACATTAAATTGCTGTTGCTCTTTTTGAAATGCGACGCTATGTAAGCGTTGGCTAACACTGAGCAAGGAGAGACACTCAGCAAATATTACAAGTGCTTTTTACCCTATTTATTGCAGCTGTAAGGGATTCAAAATTCTCCCAGACAAACTCCACCTGTGAAACCCCAAACTGTATAGAGCAGAGGCAGCTGGGAAGCCCTATTTTTTCTTTCATGGCAAGTTTTAATCGGAGAAAAAAAAAAATTATTAAATTTGGGAAGGGGGTCTGTATAAAACATGGTTTTGATTATCAGAATTGAGAACATTTGTGTGTTTTCAGATTTTAAGAAATAAATGTACCAACAAAAGTTCCTCTTCCGTCCCAAAAGTGCTATTTAATTGAAAAGCCATTTTCTTTCCAGAAAAAAAAAAAAAAAGAAAAAGTTTTGATGAAAAATGTCCTACTTGCAACTACTACTTTTAATGGTCAGACTAAGAGTCTGGAAACCATTGACACTGACAAATTTGCTAGCAGTAGCAGCACAATGCTGCAAGTTTCCTGCAATCCCCACCTCCCTTCAGGGACCAGAAATAGCTGCTCAAGTCCCAGAGTGGGTTTAGCTGATTCATGAGAAATGCAATTAGGCCAGGAAGAAAATGCACTGATTAGTTATTTCTCAGATAGGTCTTGCTGCTAAGATTGCAGGTGAGAACTGCAATCCTGGAGAGGCTTTTTGCTCATAAGAAACTCAGCCAAACTGAAGAGGCAATACCAACTGTCCTCATTAACTGGCTCTTAATCCACAAGTATAAAGTAATTCGTATCCTGCTCGCAGAGATTAATTTAGGCCAAAGAAAGAGTTTCTAGTGAGCCTAGTGCACAAGAAAATCCCAAATACTGAAAGAAAAGCTTGCAAACAAGAGCACATTTTAATCTATATCTTATCATCTCCCAGTTTTTGTAGCCTTCCTATAGAGTTCTACAGCATTTCCAGTTACAAGCCGTATGTGTCAATAAAGGAAGTTTGCGTAATGGGCACGGAGAATTTAGCTACTGAACCAATGGTCTGAGCCTAGTACACATTACAAAATTTCTCTGTAAAACAAATGAAGCATTTTACCAACAAATTAATGACAAAGAACACCTCTTACAACTTCTTGCCCAGTTACGCGTCTCCACAGTGCTAGTGTACTGCACGTGGAATTGCTGCAGACCAGTCTTGGGCCACAGAAAATTAACATCAGTACAATAATTTTCCTTTAAATGAATTATACCAGTCCTTCCCTCTACACACGATGAAAATAGAGCTTGTTCTTCCTCCTCCCTTAGGTTAGGGGGGAAGATGCAGAAAGTTTTAAAAAGACATTAAACATTATCGCTATTGGCAGGTCCCAGATTTATAATGTCTAAAACCTTGTATTTTAAAAGATTCTTACGACTATTTTAACAAGCTACTATGGTTGCCACAGGCCTTTGAAATGCAGAAGGCAGAATGCCCTTAAGCTAAAAAAGTGCCTTTTCTTTATCTCATTGAATTGTTCTCAGGCTGAGCTGAGTTCCAAATTGTTTAAAATTGACATTTTCTTCTTTTACTTGAATTGCTCAGGAAAATTTAGGCACGTAGGACTAGAAGGGATCTCCTGAGTCATCAGACGCTGTCTGTAGGCACCATGTTATATATAAGCCTTTTCATAAAAGTATGGAGCTCCACCTTAAAAGCTACTCTTTTTCTGAACCTCATTTGTAGGCTGTTCCAGAACCTCATATAATTAAAAAACCTTCTTCTGATTTCCAGCCAGAATATGTTCACAGCTAGTTTAGACCCATTTTTTTCACAAGCAAATACTGCCCTTTAGCTTAAATAGCTCTTTTCCATGTCTTGTATTTATTCCCTCATGCATTCATATTGTCTCTCTGTTTTTCTCCTATGCTGAATAAGCCAAGTCTTTTTTGGTTCCTTGTCCTAAAATAGGTCCTTCACTCCCCTAATGAGCTTCAGCAGCACAGCAAAAATCAAGTGTCCATGGACATCCTAAAGGACCAGGCCTGCATTGCTGCAAAAGTGAAGATACACGACACACTGGGAACTCCTGAAACCCATGACTAACCTAGAGCTGCCACACCATTCTTCCCTAACCCTAACCATCAGGCATTCATCAATCATTTCATTTAAGAAAAGGACAAAGCAAAAGTCTTGCAGATGCGCCTGTTTTTGGAGCTCACCACCACCAGGGAACAGTAGGAGGACAGCACTGGTGCAAGCTCACATTTTTATTCCTCTGATACTTTTGGAATCGATAACTCTTGAAGTATTTGATTTGAGAACAAAACCAGAAAACATCAAGAAGGGTTCTTAAATGTCTAATAAAAAGCCACTGAAATCATTCTGAATTTTCCAGAAGCTCTCAAAAGGCTTTTAACCAAGTCCAATGGGGGGGTAGGTTTTAAAAGCCTAGTGACAGCCTATACAACAGAATTAATGGGACATGTGTCTATACAACAACATATTCCACAAAGATTGGTGCAATTATATCGCCCATGAACTTCATGATAGATACAATAAACATACTTCTGGGAACAGATGTGGGAAAAACACAGCATCAATGATGGGAAAGAAAAAACAGAGAGTATATAATCATATTTGGTGAGTCAATGTTGATATTGATGCAAAAAGACACACAAGGAACATTAGCTTGAATATTAGAAAAAGCTCCTAATGATGGTATTTGTTAAAGCCTGTAAACTGCAAAACAGGGAATGTCTGAAAGTTAGTAACACAAAGCACCGGATGAACAAAGCAGTGTTGATCTGAAAGAAGGAATTTTAATTCTATGTCTTTTCTATCTTTTCTTTCTCAGGATTTGGGTGGATTGTGGGTTTTTTTCATCCTACCAATAAATTTCCTTATAAATTCCACCCTGAACTTCTCTCTGTAAGCAAATTTCAGGATGATTGATCAGAAAAGCACCGCATCTCCTTCTTATATAGCGAACACATCTGATGCCCTGGAGCAGGGAGAGGAGCCTCAGCACTGTTCCACCATTTCTCATCTAAGTCCATTGCTGAGAAGAGCTGGAGGAAGACAGTGAGGTCCAGGGAATCAGTGTATTTGCCAACCTGGAAGGTGAATACTCATCAATGGCATTTATGAATGATTTAGTATTCAGAGAGCAGTTGGGACTCTCTTGTCATGTCATCTATCATGGACATACACAAAGAAAGACACATAAACTAGAAATTTAATCCTTTATATCTAATTTTATCAAGTACAATGTGTCACTGCTGCGGTTCAGCCTAACTTTACAAAATACATTCTGAAGACACCACAGCAGGACAACAGCAATACATTTTACCTAGCAAGAGGCTTGTTGGTTAAATATTAGGTTCCAGAGACTAACCTGGCTGAAGGATAAGGTTGGTACACCTCTTCAACATATACCCACTTTTCTTCCCTCCTTGGGTAGTTCTGAAATCTGTAGCAATGAACTACCTCTTAAAAGAAAAAAAAAATAGAAAAAGAGTCATTTCTACTGAAAAGAGAGCTGAGAGTATATAACAAGAGCGGCTAAGGCCACCAGGTCTTGTGTAACTTTCAAGACCAATCACAGGTCAAAGGAGCAGTGGCTAATATAGCTGATTAGTCATCTGATTTAGAGTCCTCCTGAGTTAGAAGTTTTATCTGTTATAGCTCAATTTTGCCATAGGCCTCAACAGTGACTACTCAGTGGCTCCTGGTATCTGTAGTCTCTGTCCTCTGACAAGAAATACAGTTTCTTTTTGCAACTTTACATGTTCTCTGACCATATATGAAATTTCCTCCACGTCTGCCTTCACTCATGAGATACTATTGAGAGAAAAGAACGTTGTTTGATCTGGACTTCCTGAAGGGAGATAGCTCAGTATATCTACTATATTTGAAACTAATCTTCTTCCTCACTATGTTTTTGTAGAAAAACGTTTTCTAACTGTCAAGTGGAAATAATGGTGCCACATTCCAACAGAGTTAAAATCAGTAGTGTGTTCTCAGTGTTCTGTTAAAGCCACCTCATGAGCTGAGTTACTTCTGTCCTAATAATCCTGTGAAAGAAGGGGCAAGATTTGCCCTGTTAGGAATTTCACTATCCTAGAAAGGTGACAGCAAACAACCATAAGGACTGGGGCATGTTCATGGGTTTCTCAAGAGTAGACAGCTGATACACATGACCTTCAGGCTAAGCAGACCACCACTTAAGATGACAGAGAAGTTCTGTTTTTATATCCACTAGTATTAGTCTTTTGAGACTGCCAGAAAAAGTGGCTGGTTTTGTGACATGGGTAACAGTTCATTTAGACCTGAAACTCAAGACTCCAGACGTATTTCACAGGCATATTTTCCTTTTCTAGTTGAGAGCAGATTACTTTCTTTATGAGCCTTCCTCCACGCTAACTGCTTTTTCAGCCATTCGATTGAATGCATGGATAGAGACAGCAAGGAGGAAGCTACTGAGCTCAACGGGCTGCACCAGAAGGAGGCAAGGGCAGTTCTGTCTCTGCTGCTGTCACCACCACGTGACACCAGAACCACAAACACGAGTTAAGCAGAGTCCACGGCCCAGTTTGTCCACGACCTCCGAGAAGCGCATCACGGCAGCCAGCACCACACCCACAGGCACTGCTGGCCGTGGTGAGACACCGTGGGTGGGTTGGGGCAGGGTTTGCAGACAGGCAGCAAAGGGATGACACCTGTGGACAGGAAAGGAGGTGGTTTGGGGCAAATGGTATGCGCATGGAGAGACAACCGTGTTTTGGCCACCAAGCCAGAAGCAAAGCAGCATCTTTGCCACAGGTATGGCTGAATCAGTCCTGGCTCTCGGCATCCGACTACAAGTCAACCCTTGTGCAGATGCCCAGGAAGGTGGCACACAGGATGGCACCGGTTGTGAGGGACAGTAAGGACAGCTCTCAGGTCAAGCATTGGCTGTGCTGCTTTGAGGACCCAAGGACACTACCTGTTGTAAGAGGTGTATCGAGTCCTCAACCTTCCAAGAAACTCTTGTTCAGATCACAGCTGCTGCCACCCAAACTGTGCCAAGATTGCTAAGGCAGAGACTGTCCAGGCGCATGAGCCAACTCTGCCACTTTCTGAGGGTCAGATGTTGGCAGGCACACACAAGAATCATCAAGTAGCTATCAAACGATCGTGTCCTTGGCTTACGCTGCCCCCCGTAACAGACTTGTATTGCTAACATTCTGGACAAGTTCAAGAGTCAGACTTTGAAATAGCCTGAAAGCTAAATACAAAGGCATCTGAATGAATGCAAAGATGTAAAAAACAGACTCTGTCCTCTTAGAAAGGACAAATGCCCAACTGCAGGTGCGTTACTAGCTGAAAATCACATCTGAGTAGCACACGGGTATCACAACAACCACAGGCAGTTCATGATTGTCTCCTAAACTCACTTGCTTCCTGCCTTCCTTCAGCTGAAGCTGTACGGGTACTTGTACACAAGGCAGGGAAGAAAGAGCACACAGCAATGCAGATAACAGGAGCTCTAGCACAGGATACATTCTGCTACCACCCTTTTTAATTACTATTTGCAGTTCAAGGCTGCAGAGATTACCTCCACCCACACAAGGTAATTTGAACACTTTTATTTCGTATAACTATGTACTGACATGATGTTAACAGTTGCAATTTCAAGGAGTAAAATCCTTAGAACGGCAGCTACAGATCAAGCAGAAAAATGTCAGATCTTTCCCTCTGGTTTCATAGAATCATAGAAGAGCTGAGCGTGAAAAGGATCTCTGGAGGTCATCCAGTCCAACCACTCTCTCAAAGAAGGGCTAATTTCAAAGTTAGATAAGGCAGCCCAGAGCCTTGTCCAGTTAAGTCTTGAAAATGTCCAAAGATGGACATTCCACAACCTCTCTGGGCAGTTCAAGTGCTTAACCTCTCTCATTGGGATTTTTTTTTCCTTCTGTCCAGCCAAAGTTTCCCTTCTTGCAGCTTGTGCCCATTGCCCCTCATCCTTTTGCTGTGCATCTCTCAGAAAAGTTTGGCACGTCCTCCCTATTACCACCTCTTAGGACCCCTGTTAGATCCACCTTAGGCTTCTCTTCTCCAGACTAAACAAACCTTTGTCCCTAAATTCCTTCTTCCATGAGGTTCTCAGTCCCTCAACCATCTCAATGGCCCAACTGCCATCACTCTCTATCCCTCAGCATCTAGACACATTGTACTGCTCTGCATCAACAAGGTTGAAAAGGTACGAAATTATCCCTACATCACATTGTGACATCAGGTGTGAGGTCCCAGTCTCTAAGTAAATTTAAAATTTGCACCAGCCTCAGTGAGGTGCTCACCTAAAAATCTGCCACAACAGAACTAACATTCAGTCCAGGGGACTCACAGGGTGGAGAGCGCGTGTCAAAGATTTCTGTTAGAGAGGAAAAATGAACAAAAACAGAGATATGGAATTGGGTAGCGATTTTCACAGGGATACTTAGTTGAAACAAGCTCTGAAACTGCATTATTAAAACTAGAACAGAAAATTATACGTTTCATTACCCAGACTTAGAATGAGAATGAACTGGTTTGCGCACAAAATAAAGTGTAACTGAGAGGCTGTCCAAGATAACAAAAAACAAACCAAGATTGTTATCCAGTGATACCAGTACAAATATTCTACACTGTGTCTTGTATGAAAAATCACCTGTATCGTATATTTACAAACAATATGTTGCATGAGCTCACAAATAAACAAAACTCAGCTCTTACTTCCACACAGTAAATTTAGACGGGCTTCCTTGGTGTGGTCAAACTGCTTAACAACAGAGGGAACACGCAGTAATACAAGTCAATGAGAATTACAACTCCAACTGACCAGAATGCCAAGCTGAAACAAAAACACAACTTCTGCTTTCAGGAAAGTCTGAACTAGAAGTACGATGCTGCCAAGAGAGCAGATGAAGAAGTAAAATTAATGCACTACTACAGAACTAAAATAACACGGACTGAGACTAAGTGGCGAGAGGTGAGCTGGGAGCAAGTCCTTTGGTTCCCACCAATATGTGATTTACCTCCAGTCAAAGACTCCAGGCCAGAATTTCAGGGAAGGTGAATTGCTGTTGCTGTACTGAAGTCATTACTTTAAATTCAGTGAAAGTCTAGCTTTCAGGTTCTGGCTTTTAATATGCTCCAACGCGCTTTGTTCCAACCAGACCATGTGGGAAATTTGGGCTTGACTGTAAAAGTACAGACCTCATTTTCATCCCTACTCAGGTTTTACCTTCCCCAATTTTTCAAGAATTACTCTTGATTCACACTGATAAATGAATTAGCCTTTCCAATTAAAATTACACTTTTTCATTCACTTCTTTTAACGCTAAGTCAGTCCATTTTGGTTTAAGAAAGTTCTGTTATGGAGACTGAGGACCAGTCCATGCCTACAGGTGGGCTGGCTGCCATACCATCCATACTGATACACTCTGGCAGAAGACTAAAGAAAAGTTCAGTATTTGTAAATCAGTATTGCAAATGGATTTAAAAATTTTAAAAGTCATTCTGGTGCAAAAACTAAATACAGTTAAAATCTTGACAATTCTAAAGTTGAGAATATTTAATGTCTAAAAATAAAAATGAGTGTATAAAAAAATAGAATAATATCTATGAACAAAATATTACCATTTTGCAAGTTCTTTGTCAAAAACCACCTGAGCATGCTTCTGAAGCATACTTTTCCCACAAATAAATGCAATGCAAATACTAGGTCCCATAAGGCCTAGTTTATAGCCCTAACCCTAAAAAGTAGTCCTAAGGATTAGCATAGTTAAGTATATACTGCAATGTAGTCTGTTGCATATTCATTCACAGTGGGTATAATTCTCTTCTTAGAGACATTACCAAAGCCAGCAACAGCCCTTGTATGTAAATGGAGAGCTCCACTAGCTTGTCTTTAAAGGCATCTATCATAAAAAAATAATTAACATGCATGATATATTTACATATTTTTAAAGCGCAGGCTGTACGATAAGGCACTATATAGCATGTATTATTTCAAAATATAAAACACCTTAGCAAAATAAAAAAAGAAAAATATTCCTTTAAAATTTAGCTTCCACGTTCCTAAAAAAACCTCGGTAAATACATCTTTTAAAAAGTGTGCCATTGGTAACTCCAGCTAACTAGGCACAGATAGAATTTCTAAATGCCCACCAGACAAAATTAATGCCACTTCTCCCTGGACTACAATAAGCTTTTCCCATTTTGTCAAGACCTAAAAGCTCTTTGTTTTCAATTTCTAGGCAGAGAGTAGTTAGTTAATCCTTTACCAGCTCATAAAACAATTTTGAGCTGTGTTATGATACTCAAATATGATATATTTGCATTTTCTTGAGTGAAATCTAACATAATTTCCCAGGGCCCAAGAATCCTGTAACAGCAAAAAGAAGTCTCTCCTTAAAGAATGTGATGAGAAACAATGTCACAGATAATGCAATCAATTGCTGGAGCAAGGGCCTGAGAGCTGGGAGACAGATTTCATCCCCGACTATGCAACTTGCCATGATCTTGAGAATAATCAAGTCATGATACATTTCAATTGTCAGATCATCATGTTCAAGACACTAATACATTTCTAGTAAGTATTTTGAAAATCTCATAAAAAATAACCTGATTAAATTTAGCTTAGTGAAATCTAATTTAAATATCCATTTAAAGCGAAGAAAACCTTTTTTTTTACTGCGAGGGTGGTGGAACACTGGAACAGGTTGCTCAGAGAGGTTGTGGAATCTCCATCTTTGGAGACACTCGAAACCCAACTGGAGATGGTCATAAGCAAACGTGCTCTAGATGACTGCTTTGAGCTGCAGGGTTGGACTAGATGAGGTCTTCTACAGCCTCTATTCTGTGCTTTTCCAATAATTGTATATTTTTTTAAAAAATATTTTCAGTGTATTATGGAGCTTTTGCTTGCAAGCCCAGAAGAACAGACTCGGAGGAACCTTCTGGCTTCAGGCTCTACATCCTCACATGTACTGACATCATGTAATCCTCTTCATAAATGGATCAGGCTCCATATTGTCTCTCATTAGCAAAGAATTATTCTTTTAGTTTTCTGTAACGTTGTGTGTCCTTCCGTAGTTTCAGAGTTATTGTTATAACCATGCAGTGATGTTCCTTTGCATTGTGTGACCCTCGTGAGGGTGTTTTGTGAGTGGCAAATACAGAGATACAAGCTGAGTCCATGATTAAAAATCACAGACCGCAGTATTGCTTAACATATAAAAGTATACACCCAAATGTGTTAAAACCCTACATATTTGTGTATTAGTAGATATCGCTAGGTTGGGGGTTTTTTTAAAAGTGCAATTTTTATAGAGCAAAGTTTCAGGGAAAAAATCCATTAGCCTGCTAATGTGCTGCAATACAGTGTGATCGCTCTGAATATCACATATACTCTATGTGTAAACCATACTGAATTTGTCAGATGTCTTCTCTTAAGAGAATTTTTCAGTCAGCTAAATCTAACAATGTTTTCTATCCTTTTACTATTTATGGATTCTTTATAATGATTCTAAAACATCTTGTCCAGCCAGTACTAATAAAACTTATCCCGACTTCCTTTAATTGGCACTGGGCAAGTTTCAAATCCCACGTTGCATTACAACTTAGAACATTCTTAGGTGTTTACAGACCGTCATTTGCTGCTTAACAGAAGAAACCACTTGAGTTATCCACTTCACACTTTTGTTTCTACCCACATAAAAATAAGGCCATAAACCAAAATCCCCAACAGTGGACTCTCCCCTGATGTTCAGGATATGCAGGAATACAGGAAAATAATGTCTGCCATTTGCTCCTGCTTGGTGTATATCATGATTTCCTAAATCTGCTGAAAATTCAACTGTTGAGCCATCAGTTTTGAAAGCTCTGTATACACGAGTTCCCATCTGAAATTTATTTCTACATGATCTACGCTTTCCCTTTTTTTTTTTTCCTTAGTCGGAAAGTTAGCAAATCTTTCAACAGCAATGTTTTGGCACCTTTCTATTATCTATGACAACATGTCAGGTGGAAAAACGGCATTTACAAACAAGAGGGAGCAGAATATGGAAAGATGTTATTTTTGGTGTCATTGGGAGGTACTGGCAAAAGAATCAATGTGTTCAGACAAAGACAAAGCTATCTTAATCTTCAACATAAGAAAAGATGCAACAATGATTAGCTTCAATCCTTGTCGCCAGACACGGTTCTAGTTCCATAAAATAAGATGGTGAACGATACAACTGGATAGCAACAGGAACCAGAAAAAGGAGAGATGAACAAGTGTGGAAGGCACCTAAATTCACAGAGGTTAAAAGAATACTTCCACTCATTTCCATGTTTCTTGAATGAGGCCCTACATAATCCTTTATGCTCCAGAACAAGCACGTGTCCCGGTAACGCATCTTCTACAACGGCTGTTATGTGGCTGCGATAATAACCCATGGAAAACACACCTTTGCTGACTCACACCAGAAACCAATTCTGAGCCACTTCTACCTCATGCAAAGTCTTACTCACTCCCAAGTTTCCTTCAGTGACTGCTGTTACGGAATACGGCTTGTGCTGGTGTCGGGGTTCAACTCCAGCCAGCAACTAGGACCACGCAGATGCTCACTCACACCCCCCTCCCCAGTGGGATTGGGGAGAGAATTGGAAGGGTAAAAGTGAGAAAAAACAGTTCAACAAGTAAAGCAAAAGCTGTGCACACAAGCAAAGCAAAACAAGGAATTCATTCCCTGCTTCCCATGGGCAGGCAGGTGCTCAGCCATCCCCAGGAAAGCCGGGCTCCATCACATGTAACACTTACTTGGGAAGACAAACGCCATAACTGCAAACATCCCCCCCTTCCTTCTTTTTACCCCAATTTTATATACTGAGCATGACGTCCCATGGTTTGGAATAGCCCTTTGGTCACTTGGGGTCAGCTGTCCCAGCTGTGTCCACTCCCAACTTCTTCTGCACTCCCAGCCTTCTCACTGGCAGGGTGGTGTGAGGAGCAAAGCCTTGACTGCTCAGCAACAATCAAAAAACCTGTGGGCTATCAACACTACTTCCCACCCCAGATCCCAAACACAGCACCGTACCAACTACTAGGAAGAAAGCTAACCCTGACCCTACTGAAACCATTACAACTCATTTAGGGAAACACTGTTTTGACAGCGAAGTCTACCCTAGCACGGAAATTGCTGTACTTGCCTTTTTTTCTTGCAATGGTGTACACAATCTCTGTTTCCTTCTCCAGTGACACACCATTCCGTCCTTTAACTTCTATGGCATCTCCCTTTTTCTCCATCTCTCTTTTTCACATGATGTCAGTCTGTTAAAGTGACTGCAATGAACTGATCCTCAGACTTGCATGGAGATCTCGTAAAATCAATAGACCACATGAATCAGCTCCCAGAATCAGGGCACACATTATACTTAGTGTGAAGTATTTCCCACTGAAAGTAACTGACAGGTAAATATGCGCTAAGCAACGGGACATCCTTATTTTCTCAGTCTGGATGGATAGTGACAAGTATATAGAACTGCATCATATGGATTCCCATATGAAGTATTACCATATTAACATCTTCTTCCATATATCTTAGCTGGCATCCATTCTTTCATGTATCCTTGGTCAAAGTTTCATTTTTCCCCTTCCCAAAATAAGGCAAAACGATGTTTGCCGTACTTAATAGAACACAACAGAATCAAACCATAAAGTTGTAAGAAGACAGTTTTCAGAACAGCTGCCATTAAAATATACTTTCAACCCCAGCAAAGTTCTATTCCGTGGCATATGCTGCACACCAACAAATAAACACCACTTTGTTTTCTATATGTTATTGTTTGTTTCATTATACTGTGGTATTTCAGATTCTGTTTCAAATGCTTCCTCTTGATGACAAGTAATTGCACGTTATAAGATCCAAAGAAGGGTTTAGAGGAAGACATTAATTTAGCATCAAAATCAAACAATCACAACTACTTGTTTGCTTTCAAAGACAGCACAGCACAGGGTAAAGTACACTGGGCTTTTCCCAAGTCTACTTCTCCTTGTCACAAAATAATGCAAATCAATTATTCAAAAAAAACGACACCTTCCTATTTTCCTTTCACATTCATCTGTTCTCCAATTTTTAGTTGCTGCGTGTATGCTAAGGACATCCTCATCTTGTTTTGCAACTCCTATTTGACTTCCTATCTTGGATAATTTTTCTGCCAAGCTTCCCGGGGTATTTTAGGGCTCTCAGACCTAACAGATACCAAGCCCTCATGGTACCAAGCCCTAGGAAATCCATTATCCTGCCTATCTCCCGGCCAGAGCAGTGGCGTCATAAGTGACTCTCCTCTTCCTGCTGTAGCTACTCACCATTTCCCGTCAACTCTGCCTTTATGCACTCGATAAAACACTGTCTTTCATTTTCACCCTGACTCTTTCCACGTTCTGGTCATCCTCCCTTCTTTGGTTAGAGACAGACATTTTGTTACCTTCTTCCCCGCTTTCACTTCCAGCTGCTGCTACTACAATATTCCCTTTTGCCTCCCATTTTTTCACCCAGTCAAGGCTTTGCACAGCTTTCTCTTGCATTCACCTTTAGTTCCTTGCCCTTCTCTCCTTCCTCTCACTCATGCCTTGTTTTCACCCGTTTCTCATTTAATTTCCATACCTTAATACAGGAATTCTCTCTATTTCTCCATGTACCAAATTATTCTCGCCCATCTTTCAGCTTCTGCAGCCCTTCACACTGACTTTTCATGGAGTTTGCTGCCAAAATGCACAACTCGGCCATACCCTCCTTGGAGGAACTGTTTCGTTGACTGTATGGTACCTACAGTATTTGCATAGCACTGTACAGACTGACTAAACAATCAATAAAAAAAATGAACGGCACGGCTACGACAACAGTATTTTAGCCTTCTGAAATATAATACTTTCGGTTTTTAAGTTTATTCAGTCGGAGAGATAATTCCTGTAATTAAAGTAGTGGAAACCAGAGCATCCTCCAAACCAGAAGAAGTGCTCAGATGTGACGTATCGCCCTTGGAATGCCTCCCTTGCTTGCATTGCTCTCTGGGGATGGGAAATAGGAGAAGGCGGCGAAACAATAAGAGTAATGAATAATCACATATTTACCAAAAACATTCAGTTTAGAGTTGGTAATTTGTAGAAAAATCTGGATTTTGCAGCAATTTCATTTCAGAGTAAAGATATTTCCATTTAAAGGCACTTAAAATCAGAAAATATGTATTTCCAGAAAATCTGTTATCAGAAACTTTAAAAAAAAATGGTAATAAATTTAAATATTTCTATTTTTTCCAACAGACTCAGAGGTATACCACATGACTTGACTACTTACAATAGAGACCTGCTGGGCAAATGAAGGTCACGGATTTTTTTAAAACTTAAAACCTTGTTTTCTGCTAAATGACAGGGAAATACACTGAAACCACGATCAACTTTTCCTGGGTTTGACAATCACAAAAGTCCTCTTTCTGCTCCTCACTATTGACTCACACACCATGGCATCCCAAGGGACTGTGTACTCTAAAACAAGGAATGAGTAATCAGGAAAAAGATGTTTCCCCTCTTCAAAGTATTCACTAAAGCATTCTCCCCTTCAAAACTTCCAAACTAATATTTGTTTGGGTTGTAAATCTCACAGCAACAATATTGACAGTGTTAATGTGACCTCAACATTGTAAAATGTAAACGAAATTTTCTAAAATATAGACCAGGTGATGGAGATTTCTTCCAATACGGTGCAGGGTGGGTTGTTGTAATTTAAGCTGTCTGAGAGCAGAGAAAGAGCGAAGCCCAGGAAGAACAGGCTGATTATTAGACCTGTCTGGAAAGAAAAGACATATATATTCTTCTACGGCTTTGGAAGGAGCATATTTTAATTCATTCAAGACACCTTTGGAGAGAGTTGATACTACAACAAAAGCCAACAGTTTCAGGGAAGGAATACTTTAGAAGGCATCTGAAAAACGACTCATTGGATTTGACTGCCATTTTGTTTACTGCTGTGGAAAGCAGCAAAGCGGTAGGTGAAATAAATTAGACTTTGAAGAGAAATGTATTAAAATGTCTACTTATCGATGGAATATTCTGCTCAATGAGCACTCCAAAGAGCTGACTCGCTACTGTAAACAATAAAAGTCACCTTACAACAAGACAAAATAATTGATTTATCAAGGAGAAACCATGGGGTGTGATTATTAAATAATGCGTTTCTTGGGAATTAAGACATTTTTCTGCACTAATTACTAGAATTGCTAAAGACATGGTTAGTTTACAGTATTTCGTAATCCCTTCAACATTTTACTCTTCAAATATCAAATCCCAACAATCCAAATATGGCTGGCAAATTGGAAAGCAGAGAAGAACCCTCCAGTTCCTTCAGTTAAGATGAAAAAAAAGGGTTATGTTTTACCTAAGCAGAGTAGCTTGTCCTTAGGAATTCAGCAGTATCACACCACCCAGCAGACCACACAAACCATAAACATCTTTGAGCTCCAAACTACCATAAAATAGTTTTTTATTGAGCTGTAAGTCAATACTAAACTGGTTAGCTGGCAAGTTCATAATCACCAGAAATAATATTCACAGTTCAGGAGATGAGGTCAATCAAGAGCTGGATGTGCATGTGTTATTTCCTACTTTCATGATAAAAGGTGACACAATGTTCAAAATACCCCAAAATCGATATTTCAAACAGGAATCCTCTCAGTTGGAAGAGTCTTTGGCTTCACCCCACTTGGACCACACCAGGATTTTTTGGTCATAAATGAAATTTCAGGAGTAATTCAGTGCTCGATACCAGTGACATTTATTAACCATGCTGAGACTTACTCTATTATACTCAATAACCATCTCCAATCCGCCGCTCAGCCTGGGCAGCGCCAAGTCCCACGTTAATGTGGAGTTCAGCGTTACACAAAGGACTGAAATCGAGATGAAAAATGCCAACATAATGAAGACGAATGGAAGCCACAACCACGGCAAAGGCAGACAGCAGGGGAACAACCACCACAGGTGAGCTATGAGGTGAGAACATGGAGTCTGAAAAGCCAAGGTGTGAAGAGCTGGTCAGAGCAAACCCTAACAGCGCTCTTTCGTATCAATAAAGATAATATGGAGCGGATGATCAACACTTTACCTGGAGAAACAAATCCTCCACAGCACGAAGCTGCAGGAACACGACTCGATACTCAAGTGGCCTCCACAGGAACCCTTCACTTCATGGTGGGCACGGCGTCGTGCTACGGGCCCCTCACTGCACACCGGCTCCTGTCTCCTCAGGACTCCATCATGCCTGGTTTCCTCTCGTGATGAGCTAGTTCATCTCCACTCGTGGCCAAGCTGGTGTGAGAAAACCTCCTCAAGCTGGGAATACCTGACCGGGAGGCGTTTCGGCTGTAGTGGCGGATAAAGGCAGGAGGGAGGCCGAGATGCTGCCTGGTTTGCTTGGAGCCATCTTCACACAGGCCTTCTCCCTCAGGTAAGCCACCGCGCTGGGCCGCCAGGACACCAGCGGCCACGAGGCGGCCCTTTTCCTCAGAGAAATGGCCCAGAAGGTTCCAAGGTGGCAATGGTCGATGGCTTTGTGCCGCCCCACGTCCCACACACCCTTCGAAACACCAGCCGCCCAGCGCCTCCACGTGAAGACCAGGTGGCGGGAGGTCGGTGGCTTCCATTTCCTGGAGAGGGCTGGCTAATTTGCAAAATGGCTGCAAGGGAGCGGGAGAGGCCTCTCCTTGCTTGGCAGAGGGTGGGCGAGCAGTGGCCCCGACGCCCACCCGCCCGCCCTCCTCAGAGCTGCCCTTCCTCGGGGGGGGCTTGGCGAGAGAGGACCCGGCCACCCTCATTTCCTCGGCGATGGCCATGGGGCGGGTGGGGCGGCCATGCGGCGCCGAGGGGGCGGGAAGGTGGCCGGCAGGGCCGCCCGAGGCCGGCGGCGGGGAGCCGGCCCCGCGCCCGCCTCTCCCCGCGGTGACCTTGGGCGGGCGGCGCGGCCCTCCCCGCCGCGCGGCCGCTCCTTCCCCCCCCCCACCCCCCACCCCTCCCTTTATTTTATTATCTTTTAAAAAAAAAAAAAAAAATTTATTTAATTAATTTGGCCGCGGAAAGAGTTTGAAGCGCTCCCGGCACGGAGCGGGGGGTGTGGGGAAGAGGGAGGAAGAGGAGGCCGCCCTCCGAGCGGCCCCGGGACTTTCCCTGCCGGAGGGCGCGGGGGGGGACCCGTCCCGGTCCCGGTGTGTCGTGTCTCCCCCCCCCCCTCCCGACACACACACACACCCCGGGGCGGGGAGGAGGGTGGCGGCGGCGGGCGGGCGGGCGGGGTGGGGTGGGGGGGGGGCGCCGGCCCCGCCGCCGCGGGGGAGACGCGGCTCCCGGAGCTGCTGCTGGTTACGCCAGCCCCGCCGCCTGCCTCTCTGCCTCTCCTCGCCTCTGATTCTGCGCACAGCCAGCCCCAAAGCCTGTCATTCTGCAAAACACAGTTTACTCAACAGAGAGAGCGAGTGGGGGAGCGGGAGAGAGAGGTGGAGAGAGGGAGACGGCGCGGAGGAGCCCAGTCCCGCAACCCAGCATGGCTTCAGGGGACCTTTACGAGGTAGCGGGGGGCGGCGGGGCGGGGGAAGGGGGCTGCCGGGGGCGGCGGGGCTGGCGTTGGGGGGGGGGTGGGGGGGGTGCTGCTGCCGCCGGCCGGGGCGCCGCGGAGGGCAGCGGTGGTTGGGGCTGGGGAGCCGCTCCGCCGAGCCCTCCCTAGTTGCCGAAGAGCGGAGGAAATCGCCGAGGGAAGGGCTGGGGTGGGGGGAAAAGGGCTGGCGTGTGTGCCCGGGGCGGAGGGGGGGGGGTAAGGGAGGGAGGGATGGAGCGGCTCCCCTCCCTTCCCTTCCCTCTGCCTCTCTCTTTCTCTTTCTCTCTCTACTTTCCATCGGGCTTGATCTTAGCAGGCCTTGCAAGAGAGAAGGAGGAAGGAGTGAAGGAGAGCGAGAGTTAGCGGTAGGATGGGGAGGCGATCGCAGTGTGATGAGCCCGGAGAGTGGAGAAAGTCCAGGTAAAGTCATAGGCGCTCTGGACGTGCTGAATGTGCAGATTAGTGCGAAAAAATGCGCCTTAGCGCTGCCGGCAGGCGCAGGGATGGAGGCGGCTCTGCGCCCGCTGTGCAAAGTGCAGGAGCCGGCGCCAGGTTGCTTCACCTCGCTGCCGGGGTGCTGCGGGGGCGGCGGCCGGGCCGGGGCGAGGAGGGAGGGGGGGGGGACGGGACCGCCCTGCGCCCCGACACCGCGTCGGCCTCCAAAGTTTGGCGGGGGCCCCGCTCCGGAGGGGCCGGGCGGCCCGGGGGTGCCAGGCAGGGAGGGCGGGCCCCCCCTCTTTCCTCTCTCCAGCCCCGGCGTGGGGAGGGGGGGGGTGCGTGTGGCTGTGTGTCCCCCGCCACCTCCCCGGCCGCGATGCATCGGGCGACGGCCGGCCCGTTTTCCAGGTCGGGGGGAGGGAAGGAGAAAAGGGAGCTGGCAGGCAGTCGACGAGACCCAGCCAAATTTTGACCTCAGGCACCCAGTTCTAATGCCCAAACTGAGAACAAGTCTAGTCACTCTTCCCCTGCCAGAGGAGAAGAAGAAGGGAGAAAGGCAGAAATTAAAAATAAGAAAAGCTGAACCCGGGTGTTTTATATACCCAGCGCCCGTAAGTGGAACCAGGATGGAAGTCCACCATCTAACAAACCTAAACAAGACTGGACATCCTACGCTTCTTGGGTCGGGAGCACCTCCTCAGGCTCCGCGTTTCCTGGTGAAATGGCCGTTTGTGTTTGTGATTGTCTGGAGCCCACAGTTTAAGGGCTAGGACAGAACCAATCGCCTTCCAGGTGGAACTGTGTGCCAGTGGTTAGGCACCGCTCAACCATCGGGGTGTGCTTGGGTGTGGAATTGCTGCCACGGTTCGTTGGACGTGGTTGGACTTACTCTCCATTTGATGATCTTGAGGACTTGCTCTCCGTTTGATGATCTTGATGATCATCTGTAGAGTCTTGAGTGCAAGAAGTGGAGGATCTGGCAGGCTTCGTGTAGACAGTTTTTACTTTGTTGTGGTCTTTCAAAGTCTTTAACAAAGGTCACGGTTAAGGGATGACATTGCTCTATTAGGACTTTATTTTGCTGAGTGGGACACAGACCTCATTTCAAGTGAACAGCACTTACGCTCTCCTACGTGGTGTTAACTTATCGGAAGTACATCATTATTTGAATACTATCATTGACCTTTCCCCCACCATTTTGCGCTCTCTCTCATATTACTTGGCATTTTTAAGGATATTGCATGTCAGCTGTGTTGCTGTTGTGACTCTGATGTAGCCAGTGGGAGTTCTGTGAAGAACAACTTTGACCTGTAAAAGTTAGTGATATGATTTTGTATTATCAACTTCTGGCATGCGTAGAGGATCTTTGCCTGGTCTTGTCTAAGTTATCTTCAGATGTTTGGATTAGTTCTAGAAAGAAATAAAACTAGGACCTCTTAGGCTAATGGTGGCCATGCTGGTTTAGCTCCTACTCGTCATTAAAAAATTCTGCTTTTTTATGATCTTTGTGTTACTAAGACGGTGACGTTTGGCAGTTGGGTGTGGGCTGTGCATTGAGTGCTACCGTGTGGCACACGAGTGATGCCACAACCTGGTGTGGAGATGTTCTGTGAGAGAGCAGAGTTACCACCCAGTTTGCAGTTGGTTTTAGGCCCAGTCACTTTGCAGGCGTTTGTGTGGATGAATGTGAATTGTTAGAACTGTGGTTGAAAGCCTCTGAATCACTTCCTCTCTTTGTAACTCCATCTGAACTGCTTTTTCTTATCATTGTGTAATATGGA
This sequence comes from Numenius arquata, assembly GCF_964106895.1. NCBI lineage: Eukaryota > Metazoa > Chordata > Aves > Charadriiformes > Scolopacidae > Numenius > Numenius arquata. The sequence goes on along the minus strand of NC_133588.1, from coordinate 15,105,597 downwards.
AGAATTGTATCCACCAGAACAGGTGAGTGGAAGTAAGGCTGTTCATTCCTGGTTGTGTGAGGTGTTTGGAATATGACCTTCTCAGCTGGTCATGGTGTAGAATCTTCATCTACATGTCAGATACGTGGGGAAAAAAGTATTTGTGGGACTTTGATATCAATCCGTCTACATTTTGCATCTCCACTGTGAAGTTCTCCATGATGGAGGTTAGAAGAAATGTCTAGAACACTGAAGGGTTTGTACATCTAGTAGGTAGCAAGTGTGTGGATTGCAGTAGCTTCATTTAAAAAACGACTCAGCTTTGCCTCCCTGCTCCTTCCCGTCCCAGAAAACCAACCGCGTCAAAGGGACTCATAAGAAAGAAGCTCTCACAGCTGTGATGTCCCACACCAGTCAGCACGTGAGATGAAGTCTTTTGTGCCTTCAGAGCTGACACCTCCAGTCTTGCATGGATACAGCATTCTTTTTCATCCTCCTGAACAAGTAAAACATTATATGGATGGCAGGGTGGCCATTAAACAGTTCCAGGATTTTAGCTTGACATATGCTGGGGCTATTGGTGTAAATAAATAATTTGCAGTTTATGGTGACATTCCAAAGGTATACTACACTGCATTAGTAACATCCAAGTCCTTCAAGGATTCTTACTGAACTTCAGTAAATAAGATAATAATCACCTCTACAACTGGAAGTATTTAATACTGGCTGCAGAATTATTTTTGTTAAAGCCAGTCATGATCTAGGAGCAGTGATAAAGCACATTAAAAAGTACAGTGTGTATTACCTATACTGTACTAACCTAGACTAACTTCTCGTATTTTGGTGGCACTCAAGAAACTCAAGTATAAAATTTTAAGTTTTGGAAATAAATGTGTATATTTATTCTGTCAGTTCATTCATTTTCTACTGTTGTGCTATTTTAAAAGGCTCTTCAACCTTTTCAATCAATATCTTTATACTGAAGCAAAATAAGATCACAGACAAAATAACATCAGTGTTTGGCTAACTAGGTGCCTTTTTCTCGTTAGCAATGGCTTCCAATCACCAGAAATACCTCCTATTGTATTTCTTTTAGGACTGTGAAACAGGTACCAATATATTCTAGAAGCAAAAGAACACCCATTGGGAATTCTGTGTTTACTGGTAGTCAGTTCTAGATTTGTGTATTAGAACCTTTACATCAAAAGAGTTATTTCCCTTATATGATAGAAGTTAGTTTTGAAGTTTTATTTGTGAATAAGTATTTTTTTCCTTTAACAGTAAGGAATGCTGTATATATTCTAGGGTAATTCTCAGGCTTTATAGAATACTAGTTTGGCTTTGCTTGACTTCCATGTGCATACAACTTCAGCAACTTCAAGCTTTTCTGAGTGGGTGAAAGATTGGTGGAATAATCCTTTTTTTTTTTTTTTTTTTTTTTTTTCTCATGAGAGGTAACCTGTTAAAGATTAAAGAACTATGGTGTATATTCCTTAGAAATAACAAACTGAAAATTAAGGGCTAACAAAAGGGTATTCACAAAGTGGCCTTCAGTAAGGCAGCCCTGTTCTGCTTCATGATTCAAATACCCTGTTGGATGCGTTGATAGGAAATCCTCATTAATTTTGGTAACAAACACAAACGGTAATGTATTTACCCTTAAATACCAAGTTCATGGATTCACATTAAAGTAGTTGTCAGTAATTTGAAGTGATATTTTGTATTTTTCCATGTACAATTTAGCTCTCACATTATCAGAACCCAAATAGTTCTCTCGCAGAGCCCTGGTGTTAGAAGTAAGCGAGGTGGCTATAGAGGGTAAAAAATTCAGGATGAACAGTGCATCGAACTTTATTTTTCCTAGCACAGAGCATCCTGTTTACTGCAATAAAATTACACTTCGTTGATGAATATATGAATCAGTTATCGGTATCATAGAGATGCTCATGAAGCCAACTTCATGCTTTTCTTTTTCATTTAATAATTTGGGGATTTATATACAATGAACACAATTAGACATTCAGGGATGATGATGTTGAAATCTAAAGTCTTATTTTAACATTGTGTGAGATTATATTACACCACCTTAGGTAAGTGATCTAAAGATTATAGCTAAATCTCTGAAGGGGACTGTCACATGCATATATTTCTGGATCACAGTCCTTACAACTCAGCAGTTTTGGCATTAAAGTGTTGCTCTTTGTGGAAAAGCGACGTTGTAAAAAATGGCATCTTCTCACTGAAATGCTGCAGTGCCCATGGATGGGAGGCTTGTCCACCACAGTGACGGGTTCCAATTAAATCTTGGTCTGTTTATGCAGCTGTGTAAGAATGAGCTGCAGTTTATTTTAGCTCACGTGATCCACCAGAAAGAGAATGTGTTTCCAGAGGAGTTATATACCTGCGCTCAGGTACCAGCAAAGTCCAAACTTGAAGATAATACTGGCACCGAATCTTTACTGCATGCGGAGACACGCAAATCGGAGAGAACACTGCTCAACTTCTGGATGCTAGGTTTGGCTTGCGGATGCAGGGTTTAGAAAATAATCTCTGTTTCACAAAGTGAGGCAATGGAAGGTTTTGAGCATTGTGGCTTTCCACCTTGCATCTCTTTCAATGGACTCCTTTTTCAGGAGAGACGCATACTTAAACCCACTTACTGAACTGGAAAGCAGAACTCTGTTTTTAAGGTATTTCACACTTGTATCTTCTAAGACAGAGGTGATTTGCAAGAAGATGGTGTATTTACGTAAACGTTATTATTTCTCAACTGAAATCAACCTCTTTATTGATATAACAGTTGCTCGTTGAAGGCACGGGACTGGTTTCACAAGCAGAAAACAGTGACCTGAAGCAGGATCTGGGGACCGTAGAGCAGAGTTAAGCACCTGCTCCTGTAGAGTGTCGAGCTGTGGGTGCAGCGCTGACTTCAGTAACACCAGGCATGGTCCCACCAGCCAGACATCTGTAACGCCTTGTTCCCTCTTCAGCGGAAAAGCTTTCCTGACAACTGTGTTGAAGAATCGGCTATTTTTCTGTACATTGTCATTGATGTATTGTCAAAGTCAGTTTTTAGAAGACAGCTGTCCTCAAAATAAGGTAATCTGTGACCACTATTACCCTCAGTTGGTAGAAATCTTTGCTGGCTGATGGAAGTTTCCAGAACTCCGTTCCAAAGTAGGCGTGATTTGCAGTGCAGACGGTATTCTTCAATCTTAAACTGGGCAATCATCAGGACAATAGATTAAGCTGAGTTAACCCGAGGTCCTGTCTGCCCAGGTCTTGTAGCTCTCTAAATTAAAGATACTGAGTGAGTTTCAAAAGCGTAACTGGATAACTCTGGCAATATTCATTATCTTACTAAGAAATTCCAGCGTCGAGCCGCATATGGAACATTACAATGCACATAATGACTGTCTTGTTTACCTACAACGTCACTCTGTTACCACGATTCCAACTTCCTCATTACATTGTAAACTGCTTGGCATATTTTGGGATACCGAAAAGCAATTGATTTCTTACTCACCTCACCATTTTGTTACAATCTTGGTGAAGTGTTTTACCTGGATGAAGTGTAGTTTATCTCAAGGTGCACGCCATAAGCCTTCTCCTGCTTAGAAGGGCCACTGAAAATATACTCTGTATCGTTCTCTAAAGCCTAAACCTGCCCTGAAGATTTTCCCACCATCAGAGACACTGAACTGAAGATGCTTCCCTTCGTTGCCCAGGCTCAGCGTTCCTGCTTACCTGAAGATGAAAATGACCTAAATTTTTGTAACGCTTTCTGAATGACAAATACCGTGCTTTGCTTCAGGTTGGTCTTCGATTCAAAATTAAAATCCAGCAATAAACTCATTGTTTAGGAATTGTTTCTGAAAGTATATTTAGAGAGAGAGAGTTCAAATAATGGCAAAATTTAAATGTGGTCTAATATTGAAAGAAATTGGCTAATTATTTTTTTTTAAATCAATGGAGTAATTGTGATGGCCAGCTATGCTCTAAATAGCATTTCTTTGTCCATTCATTTGACTTTTAACAGTATTACAGTTTCTTGGCTGTGTACATTTTCATCAGTGCGATCCCTTCTTGTTGTTCCTTCTTACTCATGTATTTTTCAGACAATTTCTGCAGCACGTTTTATGACACTGGCAAAAGAGATGAATTAAATAGTTAACTGTTCCTTGTGTTTAAACTATTAGAACACGATAATATATCAAACAATTTCAAGTGAAATATAGGGCAACTAGTAGTGGGATATGTGAATGCTGGCTCGCTTTACATTCATGCAAATAATCCTATTCTGGTTTTGACAAAAGGAAAATCGTCCTTTTGGCCTGTTGAATGTTTTATCTTTGTTTATTATCAAAACTGTAGGCTGGTAATATTGCAAAGCTGAAAGGAAATACACTTCAGTCTGTTTTCTTCTATTACACAGCGAAAATGTAGATTCCAATAGTATTTCAGTACTATCTCATTATCAGTCGTAATATAAAATATTGGAGGAAATCTATTGAGTATCTCAAAACCTTCACAATAAGTTGATATGATTGACCTGTGTAGGAAAAAATGACTTTTGTTGTGACTGAGCAAGGAAGGGGAAATAGGTTGACTCTTACAGAATTGTAGTTGGTAGCAACATGATGGGTAGACCACGACAAAACACTAAAGCAAAAACAGTATTGAAAACATCTGTCAGAAGGACACTTTTCTTTGAAAATAGCAGTCACCCCACTTGAGCTTTGCTAGATTTCTCACTGACCACCCACAAAACTCGCAGCCCATTCCTTCAGAGGGGCAAAACAGGAACAATGAGGATATTTTCTTCCATAAGGCACTTCGCTGCATTTATTTAGATTTTGTGGGGTTTATCTGAAATCATCTTATAATAATGTAATCACTTACATGTGCTCAGCACCCAATGGATTAAGAAGGGATACAAGGGACTACACTAAGTCTGAGCTCCGTTGCACGCAAATTGGTAGCACCTATAAAAAGAAGTAGAATCAGCAGATACATGTGAACAAGTCTTGGTTTGGAGAAGAGTTAACGTGAATTTCTAGAGGAAAGTCACATCTCACAGAACTCTTAGTTAAGACGTGGATAAGTGTAAATGGATTTTCAAAAAAACCTTCTGGTAAGGCCCCACAGGAGCGGCTGTTAATGAAATAAAGCTGTGGTCCAGAAGGGTTGGTCATCTCTTAGCCTACCTGGTTCACAGAGAGGAAGCAATGAAGGGCAGTCGTGGGGGAGTGTCCAAACATCAGTACTGGGACCTGGGTCCTACAACAGAATCGTCACTTATTTGGAAAGCATTGCACTCCCTGCTGATAACGTATAGATTATTATTAGCATTGTCAAGAGAAAGGTTGACAGTGAAGAGCTGGATGAGAGCAGCTGAAATATAGTGTTTATAAATGCAAGGTAATGGTCAAAGGAAAGATAATCCTGACTATACATGCATAACAATGAGCCCTGAAGAAGCTGTTACGATTCAGGAGAGATCTTGGAATCATTGTGGAAAGCTTTTGGGTGTGTCTACATTTGTATTTTAATTTGGATCAGGTGCATGCTTTTGAAGTGAATCTCCCTGTGATCCCCATTTACAACACGGAATTCTCGTGGAGAGCAGCGACCACCCTCCCTTCGCATGAAACTAAACCAGAAAACGTGTCGCAGCTCCTAATGGGTGTCCGGTCCATGGGACCAGACTACTGCTTATCAGAGGTAAATCTCAAGCAAAAAGAATTTTGGGTGTTATTAAAAAACGCAATTGAGAATGAAACAGAAGATGATCACCGTCATGTCAGCGGGGGATACCATTGTGCTGCCACATCTGCAGTCCTGCACCCACTCCAAGAAGACCACAGAACTAGAAATAATACAGAGAAGGGCCACCAGGGTGTTGCACGGTACAGAACGGCTGTCAGTGACAAGACACCTTACGACAGCTTTCTGGCTGGCAGAAGAAGTGATCGAGGAAGATACGAATGCTGTGGAAAAGGGGACGATTAGTTAATGCATTGATGAACGCTATTTCTCATTGCACAAGAAAAGGCACCCAGCAAATGAAAGGATTAGGCAAATGACAGACAGAGGAGGTACTTCTTCACAGTATTTAAATCTTGGAACGCATTGCCATGGGATGTTGTGGAAGTCGCAACTCTAAACGGTTTCAAAGAATGGTAAAACAGCTTCTTGGAGGATAGATCCCTGTGTACCTTTCAGCACAAAAAAAATCTCCAGAATGTAGGAGAAGGTAGGAGAGTCGAGCAAGGACAGCACTTACTCTACAGGTGCTGTTTCCTGAGCATCCAGTGCTAATTTCTATTAGAATATACAACACGTTGAGCTACATGGACCTTTGGTCTGACCCCATATGGCAGTTCTTAGTTTTGTACTTACTACAGTCATTAAACAAACATAGGTATTGACCAAGATGTTGATACGGTCTGCAGAGATCACAAACATCCTTGCCTTACAAGTTGTATTTTGGTATTCTAATTGCTAATCATTGTCAATTAGTGTCCTTGCAAACTAAAGGACAAATCAGAAGAGTGGGTTCAGTTTCCGACACAGAAAAAGTCCATTTCTGCTTTAGAGACCTCACAGTCCAGACTGCCAACAAGATGCACCAGGAGGTAGAAGCAAACAAAAGAGCAGAAGAAGGGAGGGGGTGATGAAGTAACATGGAATCAAACACGCATAATAAAAATGAATTTTGGGCTCATTGCCATGGCTCTGGCTAATAACTGGGGTAAAAGGGACAGATAATCTAGTAAACATTTGAGTAAAGGCATGGACTGAGGCAAATGATCGACTCAGTATTATTAGAAAGTTATATTAATGTAATAAAGTGTTTCTAATGACCAGAACCAGCTTTCTCCTGCTTCTGTGGGAAAAGCGTTTCAGCATCTAAAAGGGTTTGCCCACAACTGTTCTGTATTTACATTTTGGATGGTCCTGGTAGGCTTCCTTATTGCTGTACAGGGTTGTTAATACACATTTATCAATCTTTAAAGGGCTTACCTGAATATACATTAAAAAGCTACTAATTTTTAATAAACCCATCAAGTTGCTATTGTGTTGGGTTTTTTCCAGAAATGGTGATTATTAATATACTGAAATATAAACAGTCTAATTTCTAACCGAGCACTTCAGCTTGTCAAATTCTTTCACAAATACAAAATCACCTTTTTTTTTTTTGACATCACTTCGCAGTCACTGCCGTGAGCAGTGATGTTGTGAACTGTTCTCGGGTGCCAGGCTAACTGCAGAGGAGAGAGCTTTGCTTATGTATCTTCTTAGTCCCAGTAATAAGGGAGATATTACAAAATAAAGTGTGACATTACGTAGGTTTTTAAAAGAGTACTTTGTAAAAGCTGTTTGACTGTGCTGATGGACTTTCATTTAAATGTTACGCAGTTGCTATTTGCTCTAATAATATTTTTGAAGCCATTAAATTGTTTCCTTTTTTGGAGAAGGGACTGTTTTGCTAATTATAAAATCACATTATCACGTTAATACACCTGCTGAATTTGTCTGTCGGGAATCTTTTTTTTTGCGATAGGTTTCAGGTGTTTTAGCACAGGAAATCTGACAGGAAAAGTGCTGGGGAATTCCTGCTCGATACGGGTCACATGGAAAGGAAACGCACAGCAATGGGTACCGGGCTCATAAATGGATTCTGAGACTCTTGCACTGCAAAGATGTTGATCACAAAGTTTTTTGGTAATTAATTAATGTAAGGGAGGAATAGCAGACTCCAGTGAGTCATGAATGCATGAATTTAGGATGACACAGCACGAGAGGACCTTCTTTGGTGAGAAGTGGTTGAACTTATCTCAGAGGAAGTAGCAACCTTTTAGGTTCCACAATGGTACAACGTAACAGCGTGGCTTCAAATTAAATAGGAATGTGACTGAAGTATCAAAATCCTTACAGGGAGGAGGATGGAGACTTTCTGGATCCCAAATTAAGTACTAGGAATTCTAGGGAAAACTACATTTATGTACTAAAAAGCCTTCACATGACTGCAGGGGAAATAACCTGGATGTTCTTGAAGGAATAAATACTGGCTGATGAGGGGCAATTAAAACTTTGCGATTCGAGTGCAGTAACTGGAAGCGAGACTGTGATAGAGTCTGGGTGCATAAATTCAAGCTTTTCACAATCCAAAAATATGAAAAGTTGAAAAGCAGCTTCCACTCCTGTGTAATTAAACCTTACTGCTGGTTCATAATTTTCTTCTGTGCTGAAATGTCAGAACCGGTGTACTGTAACAGTCAGAACAGGAGATGGTGGAGGTGATGAGGAATGTGACAATGTTTTTTCCAAGTACTCGCTATTATATCCCTGATACTGCTATATGCTGTAGATTAATACATAATAGCATACAGTATTTGTATAGTCAGCGAAATACACCGTGGTATGGAAACAGTGATAAAAGTAACAGGAAACTGTAAGAAGCAGTAGGTATCAGCTTCCGCTCTTTGGCAGCAGCAGAGGCAAATTATTTTTTTTTTAAAAAATTTAAGTTTTTGCAGTGGAAATGCAAAATGACTGCTTTTCTGTCTTTTTTATATATAAAAGCAAAGTGTGAGACACGCAATTGAATAAAAAGTTAATCATTCAGACTCCGAAACTTAGTAACACTGAATGTTCCCATTACTTACCCTTATGGTCTGATAACGTCTTATGTACAATCAAAGCCATAATCACCTGTGCGCTGGTGATACACAGAAGATGCAACAGAAACCCCAGAAAAAGCTGTATTTGATAATGTATTTTTACACATACCAGGGAAATAGCAGCCCTTTTACTTTACACCTACAGAAACCCTCGTGTTTCTTAATAAAATAAAAAGGGTGAGGCCCTTGGCCAGATTTTATAGCCTTCTCACTGCCGCGTTTTATTTGCCTCTTGGTGTCAAGAATGGCAATCCTCAATTAACTGGGAATCGTGGGTGTCTCAGAGCAAAGTTGTTTGGCACCACAGGGCTGAGCGATGCCTTCAGAGTCCAGGTGATGCGGATCACCTCCTTCCTTTGACTTCCCTTGGGTTTGGAACCTGCTGTTTTGTCCATAATACTGACGTGTTAGTAGCTTTAAGAAGCTGAAGTATAAATCCACCATCAGAGGCCGCGGCGGGACCTGACGGCAGCTGAGGAGTATCAGAGTGCTCTGCCTGTCCCATGTCCTCAAAGACCGTTCGGAGGCCACTGGAAGGAGGTTCATCCACCGCTCTCCTGCCCTCTTCCCCGCTGCCTTCTCACCGCTGCCTTTCCCATGCGCGGCCATGCACCTGCATCGGGTGACAGATTAGAGTGGGAGTGCCAAGGTGGCCTTGTCATCTCTCCCTGCTGACTAAGGCCTATGCAAACAGTATGTTGCGGGGCATTTATCAAATGGATCAAGATAACAAAAATTCCAAGCTCCCAGGAAGACACCCTTTTTTTTTTTTTTTTTTTTTTTTTTTTTTTTAATTATACACATCACAAGCTTTGGATTATTATTCTCATCAATCTTTCGTTACGCTGAACGCACCTTCATCAAAGACCAGCATGGCTCAACACGTGGACTGCCTGGTGTGGTTCATAATCTTGTATGAACTGTTGTTCCTGCTGCCTCAGAAAGCTTCAAGGAATTGCTAGAAAAATTGATGGAAGACTGTTCTTCCTCCCGATTGAATAACATGTCCCCTGGCTTTGTCATGAGCCCCACAAAGGATGCCAGATCTTTTTCCTGCATGGTTTGACCATCCTACGCTTTGGCTTTCTGACATGACATTCTTACGGTATTTGTAGTGAGTGCCAGTGATACCACGTTTCTCGCTCTTAGAAGTGGTATCAAATATTGCAGCGTGTGCCTGGTTACCACTTATTGACAAGCTACTGCGGGCTGGGATTTGAATTGTTCTGCAACTCTGCTGCTGGTATTTTTTATGCTTCATGCACTCATATCAAATACCGCTGACAACCTGCTGCGTTCAGAAGACAAAGGCAGGTCTCCTTTTAATGTCACCTGGACCTTCTATGTGTACCATGAATGATACAGTTTTCCTCCCCTGCTATTAACTGCTGCTCTTGGAGCCTGTTTAGTATACAGGGGAAAAAAAGTCTTGCTTACCGATCAATGAAGATATCTAAACTACTCCTTTATTTTGGATATGCAATCTGCATTGCTGTTATATCTTAGAGAATACACCCCTTGATTTTCTACAGTCCAAGATAGGTGTCCAAAGTACAGTTCGCAAACCAAGGACAACATTCTTTAATCCCCAAGCCGCAAGGCAGAATTCCTTAGGTGACTGAAACAGTTTCTGCCTTAACATAACGCTTCTGTAAAATTTCTAGATTCCCTTATTAATTCTAGGGTTTTGTGCAGCTCAGAACAGCTCTAACAGAACTTTCCCTCAACATCTTTCTTACTCCATGTCCAGCTGCTGTTGCTCCCTTTGCCACCAAAAGGCACCCATTCCAAGCTCACAAGCATCTCCATTAATTAAAAGTCACGGTCTGATGGCAGTTGATATTTCAAAGCGGGGGGTTACACACTGAGGATGTTGTTTAGTACTGAGAATTGCAAAGGTGTGTTTTGGATGTGTATTTAAATGCATACACTTCTACAGGCATCGAGGGGATATCTGGGGATTGCCTACAGATATTTAGTATTTGATATATCACTTATTCAAGATTTGGAAAGTGCTTGAGTAGTAAGCCTCAGGGTTAGCAGAGGAACGGCATGATAAGCCTTAGATCTTGTAGAAGAACTGATAGCAAGACCTACCTTTTCATTCCCCCTCTGATTATCCAGCAGCGTAACAGGGCTTTGCGGTGGCAGATCGAGTGGAACTGAGGAAGGCAGAGGATGAACCCAAGCTGGTTTACAGTCAGGGTATCTTTTTTTTTTTTTATTCTTTTGAAGTGACTAGTCTTCGGCTCCATTTCTGAGAAGGTTACTTGAACCTCTGACTCAAACAGAGACCTCTCTGAATGGGGTAAACCAGTAGCTGCAGCACTTCTGGGACAGGAACTGCAGCCTGTCAGGAGCACGTTCCCCTTCGCAAACACGGTGGCAGCTGCTTTCGATCTGTGGCTTCTCGCTGCTATTGTGTGAGGGAATCACACTCTCTGAGTTTCAAGTGCCACAACAGAGAGGAAGTAAAGCTGTGGCTCATTTAGGACTGGGTGTTATTTTAATGAGCTTAATGAATCCTATATAGGACCGAGAGTTTCTTTGGAGTTCTCGGTCCTGCAAAGCAGCGCTCTCAGTCTGACCTTTGAGCCTTGAACACGATGGAGCTCTCAAAAACTGCACCACTTCGATGCTGCACCAATATCAGCAACAGCCCCAGCCCCAGTGTACGTAGCTCACCCGCTTTAGCAGCTGTTTTCAGCATCAAGTTGATCAGACTTCTCTGAACGGAGCTTAAATGACATTGTGCTGCAAATGGCTTCCAGTGCCCCAGGTCACCACGTTCTCAGACATTCACAGAAGTCCAGGAGGTCCGTGCTTATGTAGAAACAAACTGATTTGCTTTGTGAAATAAGCACCCACAGAAGATAAGGAGTTGGCATTTTTGTTAACCAAACTCATCACATGGTTAAAGCTGAAACATTCATGAATGTTAATATTGTTCTTGTAAAACACGACTGGCAAGGATTCGTTTCATGTGCAGTGTGGACACTGACCTTCAAAGGGCAAAATTCATTGCAGCACAATTTACCTCCTTTTTAGCAAAGCAGGATGGAAGGAGATCTCCTAAGTCATTAACTCTACGGTCAACTCCTCATGACAGTCAGCCATGTCTTACAACCACTCTCATCAAAAGAAATGGAGTATCTGGATCAGACTCTGTCTGACAATGAGCAGGGTTCTCGCCCTCTCCTCCGAAAGTTAAGGTTGGAAAAGATTTCTAACGCCTGTGTCCCGTAGTGGTTAGGACTGAAAACGTGCTGGAGGAAAGACTCAGTCAGCCAGCAAATTCTCAGGCCTCCTCTGCAGAAAAAACATTCACCATAGAAACCTAAAAATGACTCAGGGTGATGAACTGGTATCATTTTAAAAGAAAAGTACTATCACACCTATTTTCTGCCTACAGTACAGTTTTATTAATGGAAATGTATTGTAAATTATATATTCTTGGACAGTCTACTTTGGAACACTCAAAACCTAAAAAAATTACTTTTATAAAATTATTCCAGTGTGCTTTAATACCAAAAGCTGAGAAATATGGTAGATACAGCAAGAAAATTAAAAGCCCTAAGGCTAAATGTTTTTATAGAAGTCATTTAAAAAAGAGAACTTCAACCAGGTTGACCTTGCTCGTTCCAGTGCTGGAGCGGTTTGGTTGCACGTAGCTGTGAGTACAGCACTGTTTCAGTAACATACCAGAATCTACCCGTGGTGTAACGCTTTGTGACTTCTGCTAAGACATCACCTACAGCTTTTGACTCAGATGATTAGGGCAGTGTCTGATACACTAGGTTCTACTGTCACTTACAGGAACGTAATTTATGTATATGAAAAAAATCAATGCTATCCTGCTATTTGGTAAAGCTATATTTCCCTTCCTTTTTTATGAAGCCTTTTGAAAAGGGTTTCAGGTATCTAAAACCAAAAGATACCTGAAGGTCTGGCTCTTCAGTGAAAGTAGTCACAACTTTCCAGAATGCTCACGGTGCAAAAGGTTGTGTCTCTCTTCCAGCAAAATGAAGGCATCCCAGAACACACAGGGCTGCCGTGCCTTTCCTAATCATAGATCTGTGCTGCTCGTTTGTGTGTGTGTGGAGCTCAAGAAAGTAGTAAACGTCCCAGGTGACATACGGATAAGGCACTTTTCTTCACCAGCGGAGACGTACAATTTTGGCAATACGTACTGTGTTTTCAAGATCATTCCTGATCCTAAACGGCTTGTTCTACTCTGAAGGCTCTACGGCTCTTCCTCTGTGCTCAGCCCTTTTGTGTGCTTTTCCCATCCCATCTCTTTGTGCTGCTAGTGAAATTTCCCTGGATGTTCCCTTGCCTTTGGGAAGTCACCCGGCAGCCCCGCTTCCCATCTCCGGCTCTCTGGCCCCCCACTGCCTCTCTCTGCTGCCTCCACCCACAGGAAAGTCTTGAAAGCAGGACAGAAAACTTGGCAACAAAATTAAGCTTAATATGTACAGCTTTCATTTAGGCTACAAAAGTATTATAAGGACAGGGAAGTGTAGCTCGTGTACTTTCATCAGTGAATGAGACTCTCGTTCGTACTGGGCTGCCCTGGACCAGTGAGCTCATGGACCACTGGTGCAAACTCCTGCCAGGATTCACCCCGTGGAGTTCCCTGGTCTCTGAAACGCAGAACTGGCTTATTTAGAAATCGATTCACTAGTCGTGAATTTCATTTGAGAAAATCATGTAATTTTTGGTTTGCTGTCTGCTCTGAAGTGACAGCGGTTCTTTTACGTACCCCAAGAGTTTCAACAAACTATTAAATAAGTTTGAGGTTGAGAAGAAAATGCTTCATTTCCCACAACACAGCTGATGGTGAATCACTTGTGCCTGGTGAGTGGTTTCTCAGGCCAGCCAAACCAACTCCTTGCTTATTTTTGGGCACATGTATGCAAAGGATACTAATCCTCTTGATAAAAAGACTTGAAAAAGACTTGAGGACTTAATTTACCAGGGTAAAAAAATATACAAACCAGTAAACTCAAAAATATTTAAACTCTTTCTTACATTTGACCAGTGCTTTTATATGCCTGCTTTCGGAACATTCCTAAAGCGTGCTGGTTTAATTTGTTTAATTAGTATTTTTTAATTAAAAAGCACATGGTTTTAATAAACCCAAACACCAAAAATGTTATTTTTTTAAAGATAGATTATTAAATTTTTACAGCATGTGTAACTGTCATATATTACTTCTTTTTAAGGTTTTGCACTTACCTAGTATTATGGCTCTAAATAAATTCAAATAAATATTTAGCGCTTGAATTTTTCACAAGCGAATGAGGATGTTGTTGTCCTGTTTCAGAAGGGGTACAGATTTGTGTGGATGTAAAGCAGTTTGTAGACAGATGTGGGTAATTATATAGTTGCATGCAATGATCCAGTATAGCACAGGGGAAAACTCTTCTCTTTGTCCGTACGACTGAACACGTGGGTACAGATTTAAGACAATAAGTAGTAAACTTTTTGCATGGCAGGAATAAAACCGGGGAACAGAACTGAACACTGCATGTCTTCCTTACATTTAATTTTTCCTTTTCCTTTAGTCAGAATTGTGCCATCTTGAAGAGACGCATTATTTTTCTACGCAATAAAACAAAGGAAATAAGTGACTTGTATTGATCTGGTGAATGCAGTTCTTATAGTCCTGCTCTTCATAGAAACATTCTTCTTCAAAATTATATGAAATAACATGAATTTGAACTTTAAACACAAGTGATGAACCCTAACACTTATGATGCAATTTTGGAATATGGCTTCTGAAGCAGCTACAAAATTTTAGACAGAGCCATCACATTAGCACCCAAATTTTACAAAACTTAAAGAAATATGGAGACCATCTGTTCAGTTAGCTGCAAACCACTTTGCAGGATTTAAGGTCTGGAAAATGAAATTAGCTAACAGAGATATAAAAGGTGCCAGTGGCTGAAAGTTAGAAATGAGACGCGCTTTTTAACATTAAGATGATAGCATTTTATTTATAGCACTTAGAAAGACTCCCTAACAGTAATGCTGTACTTTCTGTGAATCAGTTCAAAGGGCAGCAAAGCTGGGGAGGGGTCTGGAGAATAAGTCTTATGAGGAGCGGCTGAGGGAGCTGGGGGTGTTCAGCCTGGAGAAAAGGAGGCTGAGGGGAGACCTTCTCGCTCTCTACAACTCCCTGAAAGGAGGGTGTAGCCAGGGGGGGTCGGTCTCTTCTCCCAAGTCACAGGCGATGGGACACGAGGAAATGGCCTCAAGTTGCGCCAGGGGAGGTTCAGATTGGAGATTAGGAAAAATTTTTACACTGAAAGGGTTATTAAGCCTTGGAATGGGCTGCCCAGGGAAGTGGTTGAGGCACCATCCCTGGAGGTATTTAAAAGACGGGTTGACATAGTGCTTAGTGACATGGTTCTTAGTGATGGTTCTTATCAGAGTTAGGTTGATGGTTGAACTAGATGATCTTAAAGGTCCCTTCCAACCTGGACAACTCTATGATTCTATGCTTTTCTAATAGGTGTTGTTTAACTAAATCAGAATTTGGGACATGGTGCAGAACTTCTGAATGAAAAATGTGTCTATGTAACCCAAGACAGGCTTGATGGATAGAATTGTCCCTTCTGGCCTTCAGATCTGTGAATCTGTAAGTGATGCCACCACAGACAAATAATCAAGTCTGGGCCATCGCACTGGGCCATTGGTTCTTAAATGGAAGTGGCATCGGTACTTCACTGGTGCCATGGTATATAAAAGTTATTCTAGATCTGTATTCTAGGTTTCTTTCAAAATGTTATCAAGATGCTACATCCCAGAACATCTTATAACCACAGACAAATCATTTGTCAAAAAAAGAAAACTTTGGTCACATTGATAAAACTGTTGTTGTGTGGTATGTCATTCATTCACTCTGGAAGGTCACTATTATTTTAATAGTTTCATATTTATGCTACACAATAAACACCTAAAATGCTAGAAAGCTCAGGCTCAAAGATGCAGAGTCGCTCTCACCATTATTATTAGAACATTTGATGAACAGGATATTAGTAGCCTTTTATTTCAGGCAGTGGTTAAAACCCTGTAGTGACCAACTGGTCAAGCAGGAGTTCTAGTGTGTGAATAAACTGTAAGGTGCACATCACTCTCATGTAGCAGAAATGTTCAGTACTTTATACTTTTAAAAATAACAAACTGTTTCAGACTCTAAGTCTTTAGAATGATAAATTTTCTCACTGTACATGCAGCATATTTAGATTATCACAGGATGCCATTCATTGAACAATGCCTTCAATTACTTACATAATTAGATTTCATACTGCTGACCTATGAGTCCTGTAACTAGACAGGCATTAGATGGGAAAGAACCTAGATCCTAAAATACACATTCTGGGGTAAAAGACAGCTTGACAAATCTCTTTGTTCTCTAAATATCTACCATTTAAAAAATGAAGCCAAATAGATTTTCATGTTGAAGAAAAAATGCAATTATGTTCCTTACACAAAACTGAAGTGGCTTATTGATTAACTTGGACATGACCCTCCACTGTTAATATGTATAGTATTATGAAGGGCTTAAAAAAATAAGAAAGCATATCACCAAACAATTGAAAGTGGAAAGATTTCAGACATTTTGATTATCTTGACTGAAAATTATTTCATATTATATGGCTGTCAGGGAAAGTTACTAAACACCTCACAGTACTCGTCTGAGTAAGAAAAATTTCCAGCAAAATGTAGGAGATGTACAGGTGATTTATACGCTTTGCTCTCCCTTACTGTCACCTTCAGAAGACTCTTCCTAGCCATCGAGGGAGAAACTGAAGGATGTTCCCCGTTCGTTTTTCCCCAGTGGCTGTCACCTCACTAGCGTATATCCTTACCCGTGTTGTAGAATATCTCAGATTCCCTTTAAAAGCAATTCACAGGTGTGAACTCGCCTTTTAAAATCTGTGCTGCCCGTTTGTAATTGTGTGCATTAATGGAATCAACAAGGCAGAAACAGTAAAGATAATGTAGCATACGGTGCCACGTGTGTTGTATCTGCCCTGGACTGCACAGTGCGTATTCTGAATGCTGCATGTGACATCCAACAGCCAAGGGCAAGGTCTTTTCTGGAATAACACCGAATTTTTATACTGCAAAACTAACATCTTTGTCTTTGGGGCACACTAAGCAATCGTTAGCATGGATCTGACAGACACTCTGTACTAGATTTTGTGATTAGCATATTCTGACCATTTAATTTTCAGAACATGTAAAACATTATGGTACGTTACATATTAAAGGAAAATGCTCACAGCTCCGAGCTCCACCTGTTATGCTGTTAAATAATAGTAATGATCATTAGTATCCATTTAGTAGGATAGATTTGCATGGTGCTTTGTAACTATGAAAATAACATTTCAGAGGAGTAATTGGGGAAATACATACTCTCTAGGGAAATTCTCTGATTATTTAGAGACAAACTGTCGGTTTATTTAAAGCCTTCTTCCATGACCACCTGAAGTTTCTTGTTTCTTTGCAATTAAACCCAAAGCCTTAACCACGTGCATATCATCTTGAATTCTTCAAAACATAAAAGACTTTCTTCTTTGTATCTAGAAGGCAAGTTTAGTTGCATTCTAGGTACCTTATCAAGTTTAGTCAATATCCCTAAAAATGCTCCAAAAGGATGAGGTTTATGTTTCTTCATTAGGCCACAGCTGGCAAGCATAATGAAAGCAATACTCTCCCCAATATCCCCTCGATTTGTCAGTATTTCTGTCGAAGTAGTAAGAATATAACAGTCCTCCATCATGTGTGTTACTGTTTATTTCTATGCTATTTTTTCTATGTATGTCTTCCTACACAGCTGCTCTTTGGAGAAAAAGAAAGGTTGACGTATGATCAGAAATTCCTTATGTAATTCCAGAGCCATCTAATCCAGGCGTATTCTTTTTTCCCAGCAAAAGGAAATCTGTGTTCATCTTACAAGTCTCCCGAGTGCGTTAGGAACCTCTTGGTCTTGTCAGGACATTATACTGCGTAATCTACTACAAAACTGCTAAATACAAGCAGCAGCAAACACAACTACTCGATGCGGATACTCAGCACAAGTTAATTTTGGGGTTTTGCCCTATTTTTGTATTAGTCACTAGGCTTCAAAACAGATCTCCTTCATCAAAATTTTCATTTTTGTAGAGTGCTGTACGTAAAAATTATTTCAATGTACCTTTCCCGTTTTCAACACCAGGTGGGAAATCGCTTTACAGAGAGGGTGTTCTTTTCAGATAGGGCACATGAAAATGAAGAGAGCAGCTGAGGAGGTGAGGAGGGCTAGAAACAGAAACTCAAGAGTTTCAAGCCCCATCTCAGCATCCTGTCCTGAGGAGCGTTCTGTTACTATCTCTGCACAAGCCTCCAGGATAGGTACAAGAACTACAAGTGTCTTTATATTAGCATGTTTCCTCTTCTCCTTGTGGTAAATGGATGGTAACTTATCCCTTTTGGCCCTGTATTTAATTCCTTCATATGAAGAGTAAATATATAGCTGCTATCACGGAGCATGTTGTATGTTCACACCCCAACTTAGCCCATTCCTTGTTCTGCTTATACTGTAAATACTGAGTGTTCATACAAACACTGCAAATCCACTGAATAACTACTTCACAGTGTATCTCAGTATCAAAACATATCCATTTAATGACTAAGAAAATCTTTTTAACCTTGTGATCAGCTGACCTTGGTCCTCCATCCCATTTCTCTCGTGTACACCTCGGAGAATAAGTTGCTCTTGCCATACGACCTGCAAGTCAACAAACCCCGGTGCTATCAGGTCAAGGAAAGAAGGAAGTTCAGAGCTGCTTGTGGGAAACTCCCAGCTGCCTGGTAAATCTAAACTCAGCTTAATTGAGTCAGCTCATACACCCACTTCCACAGATTGCACAGAACTCAGTTTTCCGAATGGAGCTGCTTTTCCAAGTGGAAAAGAATTAATAAAGAATTAGTAAATGATGAGTAAATGTTTTAGGCAAAATGTATGTATCCTAGAATCATAGAATAATTCAGGTTGGAAGGGACTTTTGGAGATCATCTGATCCAACCCCTTGCTTAAAGCAGCACCAACGTAATTAGGTTATTCAGGGTCTTGTTCAGTCAAGTTCTGAGCATCTCCAAGGACAGATATTCCACAGCCTCTGTGAACATCTGCTCCAGCATTTGACTACATGTATAGTTTGTGCTAGGGATGACAGCGAGGACAGCAGAAGATTATCATGGACTCATTAGAATTAGAAGACTAATTAGGTGTGAGATTTGTAAGCATCTCTAACAACTTATTAGCCATTTGTTAAAACTCCTTTTTGGTATTTCACAAACCATTTGCATGTGGGATCTTAGTATTAAATGCGACCCAGAGGTTTCTTGTACTGAAGAATTCTTGTACTGTGAATTTAAGCTTCCATTCCTAAAGTATCTGGAAAACAGGACGGGTGTTGGAGCACCAAAGTGTGTTGGTCTCGGCACTAACCCTCAATTAATAACAAGCAGACAGCTGCAGCCTTCCCCAGCTTCCCTTTGTGACTGGCGTAGTGCCACGGAAAGAACATACACTGCCCTAATCCCACTGAGACAAATGTAGGGAATAAATCTCAGAAACCCTACATTTATAAAAATATAGTGCCCCATTCTCCAGAGGCACGTGGAACAAAGCCCTTTGCCACATCACTGCTGTAAATGCATCCAGGAGCAGCTGAGGTATTAACACAACCGCCAAGTTAGGAATCTGACTAACAAATACATGGAAAATTTCCTCAGTAATATATTCACTACTTACATATTCAATACTGCTTCGAGCACAGACATTTCTAAATGGTTCCTCAGCTTCATCAGAGTTCCAGTCTCACCCTGACGCTTGGTACGTCTGCATGATCTATTAACAGAACAAGAAGAGAGCTGTCAGCATGAAGATGTGGCACATGCCTCCCCAGTAACCCTTGGAGTCATCTGCTGGGCATTTTGAGCAGGATGGCAAGATCAGTTCCTCTCCGCCAGAGGAACCCCGGTGGTGTTCCTGAGGACCTCCCTGAAAGGAGTAATGGATTCCAGTCTACAACAACCCCTGCGGCTGGAGCTACTGCCAACACTTGGCTGAAACCCTATCATCAGGAATAATGATGGTCTAAAAGAACTCATCAATTAACGCCTCCTTAGCTTGTGTGAATTACCAAGGCTGAAACAGGACTCACTGAGGTCAAGGAATGGTAACCATCTGTTGCCAAAGTCAGCTTTCAAGAGGATCCTAGGGCCTGAGGACAGCAGAAGGGTAACCTGTGATTGTCTCCGCAGCACGCCGCTCGGATGGCAGCTCCCGGGGGACTCAGGGTGAGGTGGGGTGGTGGAGTCAGACTGACTCACTGCCAACGTTTGTGCGAGCAGAGATGTGTTAGTGCCCTTCATCCACACTGGAACCAAACGTCCCCCTCACACAGACTCCATCGGATTGCTCCGGAACACACCCTTATGTTAGATCAATGAATATGCTTTTATGCCTTTGCATCTCCACATCTAGAGCGCTGTCCCCACTTTTAAAACGCAGATCTCTAACTAGCTGCGCTCTCAGATGATTGAAAGTGCATCAGTCTGATGAACGCCGGCAGCTTTCGTAACCGCCTTTACTACTGTCCGTAAGACAGTTTGTTCCTTCCAGGCACCAGTAGTAAGCTGGTTTTACACTGGGCAGAATTCAGATCCCGAATGCAAATTAAATCTGCAGCGAAAACCAATGCAATAATTGAGGCCAGAACTCGGCCTACTGACTCTGCTCATCTGAATGCTATTTCTGAGGGGATAATGATGTATTATTCTTCCTTTTTTGACAATTACTCTTTCACAGATAATTTTTGAAATTTTATGTGCCGTTTTTCTGTGATGTTGCACTGGTATCCTGGATACTTACTTGTAAAATTCTGCCTTCCTCTCACCGTTATAGTTGCCTAAAGCATGTTTCTTTATTCCTTTTTTCTGCTCTACCTTTCTTTTTGGCTCATTTCTGGGTTCTGTCATCACATTAGCTTCATTTGTGTAACCAAGAAAATGAAGAAAGCTACTGAATCCTGAAAGAAACCTTTGTGTTTCATGACTTTTCTTCTCTTATTATCCCACTACTTTACAAACTGCTACTTCAGCTTTTCACTCAAAGGATTGCCCCTCAGCCTTCTATAATCTACAAAGTTATCTATTTTTAGCCCTTTCCTTCTAAAACCTATCCCTGCATGGTATTATTCGCAAATTTGACTGTTACTACCTTTGCTATGTGGATGCTCCAAACCAATTGCCTCAATTCTAGTTCGGGTAGAAAGCACGAAATGGATTTGGGATTTATCCTTCTGACGTCTCCGTGTCCCAGTCCAGCCATTAATATAACAGGGACAGAGTTCTTCATTTTCCTCTCCCTCCTGTCTCAGTCAGGGGGGAGAGATGACCCTCCTCCTTCATGTTTCAGACCTGTAGGCTGGGAATTCTTTCTGACTTGCTGCTCTGTCAAATATGTATTGATCATTTCCAAACTACTTGTCTCTCTCTGCATACAGTAGGTAGAAAACAAATCTTGTCGCTGTGTATTCTTACACCATACCCAAATATTGCTGTTCTACATCCTGGATCTTGGAGTAACTACCTAATACAGGCTCTAATTGTCCAGTTGTCCTGTTGTCTAACACAGAGATTTAATTTTTACCAAGTCATCCTTTCAACAGAGGGTGTGTTCCTTGAAAATATCTGCAAAGCTATTACATTGTCCTCTTTCAAAGATCACTGTAAAATTCACTTCAAAAGCTTTGGTAAGGAGAGTATGTTGTACAATGGCCGCTTGGACTGACCAGTATCACCTTGTAGCCCCCGCAACGTGCTGTACCCTCCTCTTGTCTCTCATCTTCTCCCGGCGCAGAGGCTTTGTAAAGCCAGCGAGCTGCCCTTGGACAATTCTGCTCAGTTGTCACACACCACGAAGTTGGCAAAGCCTCTCTGAACAGCTGAGTCATTGACTCATAGAATGGTTTCAGTTGGAAGGGACATAAAGTCATCGAGTTCCAACCCCCCTGCCCTGGGCAGGGACACCTCCCACCAGACCAGGTTACTCAAAGCCCCATCCAGCCTGGCCTTGAACACCTCCAGGGATGGGGCATCCACAACTTCTCTGGGCAACCTGTTCGAGTGTCTCATCACCCTCACGCTAAAGAATTTCTTTGTAGTAAAGAATTTCTTTCTGTGAAGCTCACGCTCACATTGAAATCCTACGTCCTCAGCACCTGTGGAAGCCACCGAGTGACGAGCAGCTCCCCAAAACCTAGGCTTTCACTTCTTCATGCTCAAGTTTACCACTTCGCTGTAAAAGGGCTAAGAAAATATTTTTCTACCTACCACACAAGAACATGTGGTTTATTTTATGACAGCCGTACCAGTAGCGTTTGTAAAGCGGTGAGTCACTGAGTGGTGGTACAGCAGAGTAGCTCAAATATTTATTTATCCTGTATTATAGCTGAACCTTTGTATTTCTTTAATGTGGAATCTTCACTTCTGGCTAAGTTTTGGGATGGATGTAAAAGTGTTGAACTGAAGTCCTGGCCTTGAGTGGAATCTGAGAGAAGCCCATATGGTGGAGAAAAAGACTGAGTGAACCGTACAACAGGAGACTAAAATAAGCTGTGACTGAGCGAGGTAAAGGAGAACAAACTGCAAATGAACATAAAAGAAAACAGCATTATTTTTTTTCTAATGATTTCCGGTACAGCTTATTTCAGGTACAGCTTTTATGTAAATTAATAATTGCTCCCTGCATTTCACCACTTGCTTTAATGTTGGTGAAAAGCACCTTTAGTGATAGTCATATTTTTCTTTTTTAACTACTGCTTACGCATTCCCACATCTGTTTGGAAACATGAGTATTTTTAACAAAACCCAGGCAGTTTTACTGAAAGGACTGTGATACGTTCACATACACACGGGTTTGTTTAGAAGTCTTTTCAAGTCCTGCTCCTGTTCCTATAAACTGCTTTTAAAATAAAAGTAAAAAAACCTCATGGTTTAAATCCAAGGGATTCCTACTGTGATTTTACTTGCATCTAAGTAAATTGGGAATAACTCTGCTGATATGCAGTGCTGTAAAGGAAGAATAGGCAGAATTGGGTCCTTTCTAGGCTGGGCTGAGCTCTTCTTCTCTGGTAACCACACACATTTCCCATATACATACTCTCAGATGGTGTAAAACTGGAGAATCCCATTGAATTTGGCAGAGAACCATTGGAGGAGGTAGTTCACAGCATTAGAAAGCCGAGAGCCATACATGTGTCCAAACCCGCCAGCTCTTTGTAGAGCTTAGCAAAATATTTTGTCTCCTTGAATTTAGATTTCTCATTCATCTTTTAGTCATCTGTGCTTGTCACAGGAATCGGCTGTACAAGAACAGTTCTGCTTAAAGCAAATTTCATCCCTGTCTCAGTTCTCTGAGATTAGCAGCGTACACTAACTGTGTTTTTAAATCTCTCTTGTGATAGTAAATAGGAACAGCATTTATTTTTTCCTTTGTTGATCTACAAACCAGCAAAATATCTGTTGTTTCTAAATTTAAAGTGTGCACTGTAATATACAAGGCAGATTTAGCAGTATAGTAAAAATTACCAGCTGTACCTTGGTACTGAAATAAAAGTAAGCATTTGTCATCAAATTCTAACGTTCTAGATAGCATTCTAATAGATTTGTTCTGAAATAAATTGTACAAGCAAGTCTGCAGAGGGTGTGTTCAGGACTGAGCACGTTTTAACATAAAGGACATCAAGGATTTGGTGTGTCCTGCTTCTTGCCTTCCTTGCCCTAAGAAACACAAACTCTGAAACACAATAATGAACTCATTTAGTGTACAAAAGAAAATAGGGATTTGATAAATGAAATGCGTAATTATGTTTTAAAATAAATAGGCACCCCTGTGTTCTTTGGATTTCCACATACGGTGTATGTGTTGATTAATGTTTGCATGTGAAAGGGTTTTAAACCGTTTATGGAGCAACAGACTAAGGAGGTCTCCCCGACTTTGCATAAACAGTTGGTTTGATGACTAAAGAATATCTTTATGTTTAAGGGCACTTTTCTTGGACCTTTGAAAACTGCCTCGCTTTCCAAATGAAAACCTAAAATTTGTTTTACAAAATTATTACATCTAAGAATGCCCATTTGCTGTGCAGCCTATCAACAATAAGCCCGGGCAGAAATGTGCTCTGTGTCATGAGCATATCCAATATGAAAGGGATTATATCATGTAATTGCCTACAATGACAGGGACTACATGTGTTGACCAAGAAATCCTTTCCTGGTCCTTGTGTCATCTGCCACTTTTCCTTTTCCAGTCCTTTCCCAAGAGACAGTATCGGTCTATACAAAAGTGCCCTTCCTCCAGTGCAAGATTCTCGCGTATATTATTATTCCTGTTTGCTCCAAAAACTACGACGACTGTGGCACTTCCACCACAGGTATTGTTTACACACATACACTTAAATATCCTAAGAAAATAAAGTGATTTAGATTACATCCTTGAATTTCTAGTGGGAGAAGGAAATGGCTTTAACAGACCGGGAGACTGGAGCACTCTAAGTTCTGACCAGGAGAAAGCTGCCGTAAGTAAAATGAGAGAAGAGAAGGGCACGGAAATGGGTTCTGTTATTAGAGTCAGCGAGGGGGACAGATGGCATCGAGGGGGGAACCACAGCCCTTGTGCGGAGCTGGAGATGTGGCAGTTTTCAAAAAAGCCAGAAACGAACAAGTGAGAGACCAGCCCAGAATTTCAGTTCCGGTGAGACCGAATTTCAGAGAAAGGTGGGATTTCCAAGAAAAATGTCATAAGGTCTCTAGAGATATGAGTCTCCTGACAGCTGTGGCTGGCTGTTTTTCTGCAGGCGACCAGCCAGGGCTTCATTTCATCCAAACCGGTAATAAAAGGGAAGCTCCTTTGGCCAGAGGAGCCCTTACACAAAGAGGAAATCATGTTGCTTCCATAGGCACGGATCAAGGCTTATGTTTCAGTGTCTTTAAAATACCTGGGTGCCAGGGAAGCTAACGGTGCACTTCTAAAGTCCAGAAAAGTCTTAGGAATGTGAAAATACCACTTTTAGCAGCAATTCCTAATCGCCGCATCACTACTGTAAAATACAACTAACTTGCCATGCACTTTGGCTTTTCTATATGAACCTGGACCACGGAATCGCGTAGCCGGAAGCTCCTACAGTGTTACTGTCCATGGGGAGAGGGAGATCAAGGATACAGGGAGCAGCAGGGATACAGGGTACAGCATTTATTCATTCTGTCGAAAATCTTCATACGTGTGTGTTGGAGGACACCTAGACCTAACGCAGTGGTTTGCAACCATGTTTAATATGAGGCTGATGGACTTTTCCCAGCGAAAATGCGGAACTTTCAGGATTTCCCTGCCAAGTTTAATACCTTTTCTAAGAAGACTGTAGAAAATTAAAAATCTATATGCCCAGAAAGAGAAAAAAAGAACTGAATAAAAAGCAGTGTCTTCTTGACATTAAGAGTGCGTTCACTGAACTTCCTGGGAAGATGTCATTTGATGTTTTGCCTGTGAATAATTCAGATGAGGAATGTCTTCCCTTTCATTTTTATAACTATCTAGCCCTTTCACTTTCACTTTGACCTTGCAGGTAACTACACACATTTACTACTGGGGGGTTTCATAGCTGGGACATTGATTTGATCTACTCTGTTTTTAAACTGAGTCAGATTCTGAGGAGAATTCCACTATTATTTTTCTAACATGAATACTGACTGCTTCAGAAGATACAGTGCTGTATTTTTCGTGCATCTGGAACAAATGCTCCAATTACCAGATTTTGAGAAATTAAATACAAATACAAGAGAAACACAAATAAGTTACAAATGGAAGCAAGCAAGAGATTTACCGCTAATGAAATACCTTGTTTCTTAAAGCGAAGGTAACAAAAAGGAGGAAGTTAGGGCAATCATGAATTTTTAAAAGACAAACATGTTGAATCAGATGGTCTTTATCTCCCTCAGAAATCTTACTGTCTTTCTTCCCTTGGCACTTTCTTCAAATACCCTTCCAACACCCTGAGGCACAACAGGGGACAAAGACCTCCAATGAAAAAAACACATAAAACACTACAAGTCCTGTAATTTATAGTCATGAAAAGCAGTTTTTCTAGTGTATGTCATGAAATGGCTCTGCTGCTCTGTACCATGCACTAACAGAGACCATCTGAGCATCACAGTTTACAGTTGGAATTGGTTACGTAGATGTGCATGGTCAGGGAAGTGGAGATGGCAGGTACTTACTTTGGGAATCTCTAAGCAGATACGCAATATTCCAAACCTTTCCAGGAGTTTCCTGAAGGTGTTTTCTGGGAGCATAAGGATTTTTATTTATGCTCTGTAGAGCTCCTATGAACTGTGAGATGAGTATATCGTGCTCCGACTTTACAATTATATCTGTAGAAATAATTCAATAGGAATGACCCTTTTTAATTTAGCCTAGATTTTATTTTTTATAAGTGGACAAAAACACGGCTTTGTTAAATGAGTGGTTTTGACCCTGTGAAGGAAGATGTGTGTGTGTTGTACTGTGCATATATCAGCACTTGATTGCCAATCACAACACTAAGTTTATGAAGCTCTATGCATTTGTACTATAATTGAATAGTATTTTTTTATTTCACACTAAGTTTAGAATACAAACTTTTTTTAAAGGCTTTGTTTATGACTTTCATCCTAGTTTGCACAGCTGTGTACAGAGCTAGGTTTAAGATTTAAGGAAGCTAAAAAGTGTGTTGCAAATGCAGTTGCGCAGAGTCATGGTCTCATTCTATTTATTCTCTTTAAACATATTTAT
Source organism: Numenius arquata (assembly GCF_964106895.1). Classification (NCBI taxonomy): domain Eukaryota; kingdom Metazoa; phylum Chordata; class Aves; order Charadriiformes; family Scolopacidae; genus Numenius; species Numenius arquata. The sequence continues at coordinate 15,079,041 of NC_133588.1, read as the reverse complement.
ACGGTAACACATCAGCACCTCAGTTCATCCAGAATTAATCAGGAGGGGCAGGGAGAGAGAGAATCCAGGTAACTAATGGTAAATGTCGATTCCAGCACTCCAGTATCCACTGTGATACCCCTGAAAACTTTGCAGTCATGTCACCTTTATTAAATTTAACTACATAGTTTTCCAACCCAAATATAGTGAATTCAAGGATTTGGCAAACTGTAACTACCGAGGTCACTTTTGGGAAGGTGTTATTCAGTTCTCATTAAAGACAGAACTGAGGGGGAAAATGGAAAATCAGACACTGAGTGTGTTTTCTGCATATTCTCAGAACTGTGTATTGCTTGTTCTAGGGAAGGAATGAAAGTATTATTTCTATTAATCACTAGCTATCACAGAATTATTTCTCATTAAGAAAACTCATATGATTCTGTGAAACCTTAAGTAAATGCAGAAAGTTCATTACTTTATGTACTACCTGTTAAAACAAATATACATAATTTTTAAAAAAAAAGAAATAGTGGTGTTTGTTATTACTGTGGACTGTGAATCGAAGGAAAATGGGACAGAGAGTACCAGGTGTGGGTAAGAAACTTAAATTGATGCCTACACTGAAGCACTTCACTGTATGCAGTGAAGGAACACAGTGACACTCCGAAGGGGACAAATATCATTGAAGAACTTAAAGCCCCAAGAAAGAAAAGGGACCGTGTTGAGAGGTCAGGTATGTTTGACGCTCCCCTCAAATGCATTCAGTGATGACCGATGAGGCAGCGACGAGGACGAGGCAAATATCCACTCAGGCTTTTTATGCACCACTAGTCAAGCCAGTGGGTATGATGGCTGAACCAAAAAAACTCAAGGAAAACAATTAATTTTGGATCAACCCACATTTTTTTCATTTTCTCCCCAGCAAAACAATAAACTGAAAGGGGATTTGACCAGAAACAGAACATTTTGTCTTCAGTTTATTTAGTCCCTCTTTATTTTAGTTTTGTTAGAAGTGAAACATTGAAAATGCTATAATGAAATACTTAGTCTTTCCCAAATGTGTTTGCTTTCCGAATATTTCTTCTGAAACCATTTATTAAATTTGACCCAATTTCATAAATACTTTTATTCTCCCTTCATGATGTGTTGAACTGGTTAATCACATTCTCCATTGCCAGTATTTTGTTTCCCAGGAACAAAGAACACTCATGTTTTCTCCTTTTATCCTCTTAATTGAAATGCATAATGCCTCATCACCAAAATACTTGAGTGTTTTCCATATTTAAAAATGCTCTCCAAGAAATCTCTTCCCTTCAGTTTTCCTCCGTGTAGCAGAGGAACAATGTGAAAATGAGAAATCACTAAAGTTTAAATTTAAAGACGTGCATGAGTGAAAGAAGGTGAGGTTGAAGAGGTGCTTTTTGTTTGCAATTCTGAAAATGTCAAGGTATTTGTCCATCCTTTCTGGAGATGGGGGGATGGAATGGTGTAACCCCTCGAAAGAAAGAAGTTACTCCAAGGTAGCATCAACCTGACACAAGAGTTTCTGTTCCAAGCCCAAAACTCCTGAGTTAAAAAGGGAGGGGGATGCATGTATTGCTCAGCTGGTACAGACAGAATAGCACTAAACCAAAATCTCTACAGTAAATCATAGCTATGGTCTACTGAGTTTAGCAGCAATTTAATTTTTTCCCTAGGACATATATATCTATATGTTTTGCTCCTTGGTATAGTGAGCTGCAGTAATTAAAGTAACAAATCCACAGACGACCAGGGGCCACTACAGAATCCCGTGCTTCAATGTACAGTCTTTCTGGCTAGTCCCGGATAGGAGGATGAGAAGTATTTTAAAGCTGGGGATAATTTGGACAGCTGCTCTCTATAAAGTCAACAAGATCATAATAAGTCTATTAGTTTGACAATTGAAAGCCGCACATCCCAAATGAGGATGCCCCCCCCCAAAAAAAAATTCTTTTTTTTTTTTGTGAGAACTTTCCTCTTTTCAGACAAACGATCTCAAACTTGCCTAGACTGAGCTTCACTTAATCGTCTTGCCACGCTGAGCGATCCTAAAGGGGATGGCGCTAAATTCAGAGTAAAGGGGATGCGTCTGCAGTGGTTCTGTGCAGATATTTGATAAGAGAGAGCACAGGAACGAGCTGTTTGGGATGCTGCAGCTGAGCGCCCTGGAGATGGAGGAAAGCTGTCCACCATGACTCAGACACAGATATCTTAGCACATTTCCCATGTAAATGAATTGAGATAGAAGTATAATGTTTAGCTGCTAATTACATTTAGACTCCTTTGGGGAACCCACCAAGATTTCTATGAATGTACAGTTCCAGCCGGTGAACAGACAGAATTAATCCACTGGTTTGCTCTAACAGGGGACCTAAAAAGAACAATTACTTACACTGCTGTGATTGCCCTTCTTCAAGGTTAAATTCTCCATACAGATTCCACTCTTGTTCCTCACATGAGATGACTTTTCTTTGAAGAGCAATGAAAGCTGTCACATTAGCTATCCACTTATTTATTTTGCTAAATTAACAGTAGTGCTTTTGGTTAATGATAATGATTCTTTTTTTTCATTAATGGTTATCCCTCACAAGACACTTTTTTTAAAAAAAAATTAAAAATTAAAGAATCAGAAAATAAAACCTGGGGAGAGACTTCAAAAGGCTTTCTCATCATAACCCAATTTTCCAGCAATGACTTTTCGTGGCAGATGTTTGCCTTAACAAAACCTGTTTGCTCTAAAAACCCTCCATACCTTCCCCACGTTACCTCTTCTAGTGCTTCATCCTTCCCACCGTTACAACATTTTTGCTAATGACTTGATCTAAATTTCACTTGATGCAATTTAAACCCCTGACTCGCTGCCCACTGATGGTGCCCGGGTTTTCAGATGCTCTCTCCCTCTAGTTGACATCTTGCCAGCGCTGAGACAGCACAAAGATTTCTTCAGTTGTAGAGTCCCTTTTCCACAACAGCGTGATGCTGTTAATGCACATCCAGCTCACAGCCCCGATATCGTCCCTTATCCCTTGGTGCAGAAACGTTCCTTGAGTTGACGCTCTCTAGCAGAGCTTCATGAAATTCATTACTTCTACATAAAAATCCTGCCTTTATGCCTTTCATTTGCTTTTTTTTCTAAATTGGTGCACTCACGATTTTTGTGTATTTACTCAAATGTTGCATTCATAAAAAATACAAATTTTTATAAGTTGGAAGTAGCAAAGTGGATGTAAATACTGCAAATAAGCTCTTTGGTGTAAGATATTGTAAGTTGTTAAGAAGTTCTCTGTTCAAGATAGTTTCAAGACATGAAGAATGGGGATGTTTGTAGGCACATAATGCACATGTGGATTCAGGAGAATGATCAGTAACTGACAATAAAGCAAAATATATTTATTTATCTCCTTCAAACAGGAGGTAGCTGAGGAATGTAATAGTAATAGTCTCATTTTACAACCAGATTTTTTAAGAAATCGTGCTTTCATTGACGATCTTCAGGCTCTCCCTTGTTTCTCCACATTGTGGCTATTGCAGGTCCCCAGATCAGGTTTGATCAGGTGTTTACGTCTCTTGTTAATGTTTTCTGGAGGGGAAATGGCTTTGCTGTCAAAGTGTCGCTGGGGCTACTGCATCCCCCTCCTCTGCTGCCGGGTCTGCTCGTGGGAATCCTTTCTGGAACAGGAACATGTAACACTGATTCCCCTAAACGTTAATTCAGGTGGTTTATACACGCACCGAGTAGGTTCTCGTCAGCAGTCAGCATGGTCTATACAGGATCCAACGGGAATATCGGGTTGGAATGCATCCTGTGAAATTAAGGTAAGTTTTAACCTGTAAAATAGGGTGCTGCATTTGGTCAGCTTTCCATGTCAGGCTCATTTCATGTTTTAGGCACTACATTTTAGGAGAATCTCATGAATACTGAAGGCACCTTTACAGTGCCAGGGAGGCCTTCCCAGCTGTCAATGAAGAACATACAGTTTTTCATTTCTCAGTATGATACATTTGTGTTTTTTTTCTTTTAGGTGGAGAGGATTGTAGACAAAAGGAAGAACAAGAAGGGCAAATGGGAATATCTCATCAGGTGGAAAGGCTACGGAAGCAACGAAGACACCTGGGAACCTGAACATCATTTGCTACATTGTGAGGAATTTATTGATGAGTTCAATGGACTACACGTGACTAGAGAAAAGCGATCGAGACATGGGAAACAGGCCGGCGCCCCAAAATTTTTACGGGAAAGCCGAGGGTCGTCTGTTGAGAAAATATCACATAGACCTTCTGAAACTGGGAAGTCTAAAGGGTCAACACACAAAAGGAAGAGAATTAATCCATCTCTTCAAAAACAGAAAAGAGGATATGCAGCAAAGCCAGCATCTGCTAATGACAGGGCTGCTAAAACTGTGACTTACCGAACTACTCCCAGCGGTTTACAGATCATGCCACTGAAAAAGCCACATAATGGTCTGCAGAATGGAGATGGCAGTCATGAAAAGGATTCTAGACATTTTGGGAATGGCTCACAACAGCAAAACATGGATTTAAACGATCACGAAGGAGAACAAAATTTGCCCAGCGTGTTGGAAGTTAGTAACGATACACCTGTTGTGAATGGAATTGGTATGTGATTTAAACTACAGTCTTTGGAGGGTGGCGGGGGTTAATTGCAGCAACTGCAGAGTCCACTCATGGAAAATCATTGTCATGTTACACAAGTGATATGGTGAGAGGCACATAAACAAGTTTCATACTCTTTCCCCATACATTATACCATTTTTTTGTCAGCTGGCTTCTCTCTTTCTGCTTCTCACGGGGCGACGTTAAGCAGCGTGGGCTTTGTTACTTGCCTTTGCGGCCTAAAGTCCTTGTGGGGAAATGATGACAAGGCGGCGGAGGTACGTACAATACTGCAACATTGGTGTGTCAGCAGGTACCAGCTCATTTCTCAGTTATGTGTGCTCAGACCCATGGTCTAGAAAGATCAGGGTTACGTTAGAAACAGAATTAACACCACTCTTGCTAAAGCGTCCTGGTAAGCACGGCTGAGTAACGCCCAAGTTCCTCAGTATTAATGCTGGTCATATTCAGGAGTACTCGGGACTGCCAGGTCCTTGTCTCTGACAGTGAGTGGATACATCAGAAGTCGCAAGACATGCTCTATGGGAAGCTACAAACAGCCTTGAGGTGAATGAGAGGAAATAGGAGAAATTTCTTTCTAATCCTCATAGTTACTGGCTGGCTTAGTTCTCAAAGAATAAAGGTTTGTGGGTTTGTGTTCTCTATAAATACTACTCAGGGTAATGCAACTAAGTAGCTTCTCACTATCCATACGTGTCCAATCTTTTTTTTTTTTTTTTCATCCTAACAAATTTAAAGCCTTGATGGTGCTTTGTGGCAGTAATTTCCAGGAGTTAACAATGAGATGCACATTTTATTTGGTCAGGTTTTTGGGTTTGGGGTTTTGTTTGGGTTTTTTTGACCTTTACTTCCATTGAAGAAGCTCTTGTCCTTATATGAAGGGATAAAGCGGAAGACGTCCTGACAATCCACGGGCAGCCCCAGCCTTTTTAGCCTTCCTACCACACAGTCTTTCCAGATTCCTGGTAGTTTTCAGCATCCTCTTGCGCCTTTGGTGTGTGGGGTTTTTTTTAATACCTTTTAAAAACAGCAGGAGCTGTTCCAAATGATTTCCTACTGCTTACTGATATAGTGCCGATACAACCTTGTGAGAATTATTTTTGCTGCTGTTACGCACTGCATAAAGGTTTTCATTGAGTGATACACAGTTGCGCTTGGGTTTTTTTTTTTCCTTGTTGGTTACAGTTAATTTAGAACACAGCTATATGTACGATTCTTTTCATTATGCATTTAATCTGCTTTACTGTTGCCAATTCACCTTTTTGTTATGACTCAGTGAAGCTCTTCAAAATCTTTCCGAGTTTTTACTCTACTTATTTTGCATTCCCTTCAAATTTTCCTCTCATACTTCTCTTCCCAGTTCATTAATACATACATTAAATAAACTAATCCTTCTGCAGGTCCTTGGGGCAGCCAACTACTAATCATTTGACATGATGAAAAGTAACCATTTGTTCCAATTATTTATTTTTATTAGCCACTTTCTATAGCCCATGATAGCACTCATTTCCTTAACAGCTTCTTGCGAATTGCCCTGCCAGAAACTTTTCAAAAGTCAACATAAATTATACCACCCCGCTTTTCATTTTCCACCCTGCTGGCAGCCTGGCAAATGCTACTGGATTTGGGAAGTAGGACTGACCTTGCCTAGTCTTACTGGTTACATCCTGTAACTACTGGGATCTATCAATCCAGACATTAAATACCTTGTTAAAGACTCCCAAACCAGCAAAATGTGCGGTTCAGCTCTAAATGCATAAGTAGCCCAGATGATGTCAATGACATTTAAAATTGAGAGTACAGGCTTTGGTGTTTTGATGAGTTTGAGCTCATATAAGACTGCTTAAAAAGTTATTTGCTTCTTTAGAAAGACTCACATATCTAATTACAGATGTGTATAAAGTTATTTTTCTTTGCTTTCTTACTGTTTCTAATGAGGGTTTTTTTTAATAATTTGTTTTATATTATTCATTGTGGAAGTTCTGATAAAAAATGCATCTTTAAAATACATTAATTCTCATATTTTAGAATTATTATTTTTTTTAACAAAGAACTAAAGGGCCACAAAGAACTGTAAGGTCAAATGAGCCTTTCATTTGTCCCCACAAGAGCTAATGAATGGCATCCACCAGCCCCTGTTTGAATAATCCCTGTAAGAGAGCTCTATTTCCGTAGAAAGCTGCTTTGCCTAAGCAGCCAGGTGTTCTGCCATGGGCTCCTGCCCCAACACCTGATGTTTCCAGCTCCTGTAAAACACTTCTTTATGATGGTTTTTGCGTTCTCCGCATCCATCACTTCTGTTCTGTATTTTGCTCTCCTTTCTCCCTTGCATTCTGACCTCCCTATATGCAAAAGCAAGAGATCCTTACATCTCTACCTGGTTCTCCTCTGAAAAACCCATACTCGGCAGCACTCCTGAGGTCAGAAATCCCTCCGTCTTGCCTTGGGGGACCCAGCACATGCACGGTGGAGAAAACTACAGAGAGGAGAGTTGAGACTACCAAAGTAAGAGATGACAGAAACTGCTGGAGAAGGGTCAAAATAAAAATACTAGCTTTTTTTTTTTCAATATTGCCCTACAAGTTTGAGAGAAGTCACATTTCCTGATACAGGATGTTGCATCATTCGAAATGTCAAATCGAAGAAACTTGTGCTACTCTTCAACAGGTCCAACGATTTACTGAGCTCCCTCGGTGTTCACACTCACGGGGAAGTAGCACAGATGATGCCAGAGTGATTCTGCCGTGTGTCCTGTTAGTATCACACACTCATTTTAACCGGGATAGATATCACACTAAAACTGGTCTGAAATTTTACAAATTACAAATGGAAAAAGTTTCAGAGAAAAATACCAATTTGCTGAATAACAGAAGTTTTGTTCCAAACATCTTGGGTTTCAAAACTTTCTCCAAATCCGAGCCAAGGTCCCAAGGCTCTGTCCCCTGGGACCAGGAGCAATGTGGCAGTCTGCTTGGCAGGACTCCCACGTTTCGTTCGGAGGCAGCCAGCTATGCCAGAGGTTTCAGGCAGTCTGCCACAGAGTCTGGAAGTCAAAAGCCTGACATGCCCCATCAGCGCTCGCAGGGCTCCCAGGCACTGTATGGAGAACAAAGAGGGAGCCTGGAGGACCTGGGTTTGGCTCCCAGAAGCTGTGGTTCCCGGGCAGAATACGATGAAGCAGAGATTTGTGTCAGCTTTGAGATTGCCTCTATGGAGCCCAGATGAATGTCAGGCTCATTTCACAGCTAAGTGTAAGAGTGCACAGAAAATGTATATAGAAATTTTAAGTTGGTCTTGAGATGAAGCCTAGACTTGGAAAACTCAAACATTCCCCACAATTTGAAAACCCAGCTCTGCTACCAGTGTTGGCCTATGGTTGAAGGCCTCCAAAACCCATCAACTTGAACCAGTATTCTTCCATATCATGATAATGTTTAACTACCAGTGTATCGAACCACACAATATAATTAGTAATTTATAAACTATAACTAGTCAAAAAATATCTATTTTGTTTGTCTGTGGTATGCCAGTTCTGTTCAAAGAAATAATAGCTATTTGAAAAATAGTTTTTGATGACTCCTTGAATGGACTTCCACCGGCCTGTGTTTGGTTTTGTCTACAAAGTTGTGTACTTGGGTACAAGTGTTTCCTGCTCAACCTATAGATAGAACTCTCACCAGTAAGCTATTTACCCCAGAAAGATGACTGTATATCTACAGATGTATGCACAAAATCATATATGCACCCTAGTGGAGGCCTGGAACCTTGCTGATGTTGACACAGACCTTTCTTACCAAAACCTCTCTTCTACCTTTTACACATCCTGTCATAAGGAGAGTAGAGTCATATTTATTGACAGTTCTTTAAGGGTCTGCAAATTGAAAAATGTTGAAAAACTCTGTGGGAGAACATCCACTGATGCTCCCAGGAGCTAACAGTACTATTCTTTCTGATGATATTTGTTGTCTTCTGTTACCACATTTCTGTTTCTCTCCAGATATTGTAATTTAGAGTGATTGTTTTGTCAAGTTTCTTGACAGCATCAAAAACCATCCCCTTTTAATTTTCTCTTTCCTTTTTCTACATTGCTCTATTTCTGTACCATCTGCTGAAGAATTTTTGCTTGTCATGTATCACTAACCACTGTTTTTCTCCATTACGAAAATCTTTGTAGTCTCGTGGTGCCCTTAATTTAAATACTCTCTATGAACTTAGTCACTGCTTCCTTTTGTTTTTTTAGCTTGTTCTGTTTTATTTATTCTGGAGCAATACTGGCAGTAAAAGACAACCAAATATGCTTGCTTTCTCAGTTTGGATAAAAACTCATTACTTTTAGATATCTTACAGATGCTCTCTTAACTGGAGAAGTCTGAAATTATTAGTAAACTATCAACAGAACACTGCTTTTAAGTATGTACAGTATTAACCGTTACCCACAAGAAAGACAGAAAGGAAACAGAGAAAGGCTATGGGAAGGCTGAGGAATGCCAAGCTGTTTTACCAGGGAGAATAAAGGGAGCATGGTTTATTTCACCTAGAAAAATCAAAGCCCTACCTCCATTACCCTTTTCATCCAGTATAAATGCACGCTGCTAACAAAAGGAACAGCCCAGCCTTCCTTCCCATGATATCCTGATCATTCTTCCCATCCCTTCCCCTGCACCAGTTTTAGTACTTTTGAGGCTACGGGGTGAGCCTGATCCATTTGAAAATTAACCACGGTTTTGCGGGGTGAGTTTCCAGCCAGAACAGCTCATCAGGTCCGTTCACAGTATGGCTCCCTACCCGCACACTGGTTCCAGTGCAAGGATCACTGCATAGCGTGGCGGCACAGAGACTGCTCCATTAAACTGGGTGTGAAGAAATGCTAAGAAAAAATGTGTCTGAAAATAACAGTAGCTTGAGGTGTCCTCTTCTAGCAGATAGAAGCAGTGGAAGGAGATAGGAGATCCGAGTCCTCTAAAGCATGGAGTGGTCTGAGGCTCATTGCGATCTTTTCTCTCTATGTCTGCCTCCACTTTTTAGACTCTTAATTTCTAATGTGTCTGCAATGCCTACTAGAATGGAGCCCCCGTCTCAGACTCAATCTGGAGTCTTTAGGCACTTCCTAGTACCAACAGCAGCGGCAGTAACATCGTTACATGTTGTTGTTCCTTTTGACAGTAGTGGAGTATTAGAGAAGATACAGGGACAGGCAACTAAAATGATGAAGAGGATTACAAGAATAAAAGAGGCGTCAGTTAGGAGAGGGGGAGGCTGAGGGTGAATATGATCAAAGTTTATAAAATCATCAAGGCCTCAGCTAAAGTAAACGCAGAACTGTTGTTCACTAAATTCCTCAATAGCAGAACTAGGCACCCCTCACCAAAACTGGTAGAACATCAGATAAAAGCACAGATGAAAGACATTTTTTCTCTGTGTAGTGGCTACACAACTTCTCAAACCCATACCACAGGAGGCTGTGGAGACAGACAGCATCAACAGGCTCAAAAGGGGATTAGAGAAATCCATGAAAAGGTCCATGAGCAAATACTGAAGGAAACAGGAAGGATGAATCTTCTCATAGTGCTGTACAACATTTAGGGTTGGTACTGGGGAAAGGACTGCAGGAAGTGGCCAAGCTTGTGTTTTCTCCTTAAATAGCATCCTTTACGGCCATTCTTGGAGAAGGATTACTAGATGCACCAGAGGTCTGGGAATATCAGAAGTTCCCTTAAAAAATATTGAAACTTCTTCTAAACATCAGTGTGTTTTTAGGTATTCCACAAGTTCTACTGCTAATTAAAAACAAGGTAATAATTAGATTAAACTGCCCCTAAAGGAAGGAATGTTTTCTCCTCTTCTATTTTCTTTTTGTACTTAGACTGAACATCAAATACTCACTACAAACCAGTAAACCACATTTAGAGGTACCTAAAGTTTCCCTAGTTAATTTGTGACATCCTTAATTTGTTTCACATGCAGTATAGATCGCTTTGAGAATGCCTCTTTTTTTTTCCTATGTCACAGTCATTTTTCATCGTGACATACTAAGGTACCGTTACCATCGTGTGCATTAAGCAGGTGCTGTTACCCCTCATGCAGGGACAATCCAGATGCGTTAGTGGCTCCAGAGCAAACCTTCCATAACTTCATCACATCCATCCACAGATGTGCTAAATTGGCCTGGTACAACTTGAGTGTTGACTTTGGATTTTGCTGATCATTTTCTCCAGTTTACCAGATTTAATCAAGATCACAGGGATGTACTGAAACAATTTACTCACTATATGTTGCTCTGTTAATCATCCACTCGTGGAATTTCCACTTTTCCATTTATGTTTCTCTCCTATTTAATTTAGGTCTTTCTTTCCTCTGGTTAAATTTCCTTCAGCTGGTATGCAGACAGTTAAAATATTTTTATAAGATCTATAGTTTCTTACCACATCTATTTCATTTACAAACAATACATTACTCAAAGAAGAATACAACAAAAATTAAAATAAAATTATTACCATGAGGCTTTTTGCTGATCTGGATTATCTGTGTGAGATAATCTACCATTCTCTTACTTTTTGTATTTAAAATAGATGTGGTGTAATCTTCAACACCAGGTAGATAATCGGTACAGTTGGTCTGACACATCTTCCATTCAGTGGTCATTTGTGCCTCTGATTTTATAAGTTCTTTACACTTTTTTGAGAGTTTTAAGTTTTCACATCTTGCTAGTTTATTGCTGGGTCAAGCAGCATAGTAAAGATTGAATAGATAAAAATGCAATATTTAAAAGTCTGCCTAAGTCAAATAATTAATTTGTTTCAGTATGTTATTCCCAATGCTATTACTTTTCTATTAATAATTTCATAAGTTGATTTTGTTTGTAAGAATACATGTCAAAATATATGCAGTAGCAAAGCCTTATGAAAAAGTAGAATTGTGTCATAAGAAATTATTCATAATTTTTAAAATTCAAGCACATGGTGGTTTCTACAATAGTAGATAATTCTTGTCAAGAAAACAAATTTCAAATTCTGCTAGCTTCAAATGCTTTTTTTTCCAAACTGATGATCTAGGGTAATTTGTCCATGTTTGCATTGCACCAGTTGAATCCCCTATTCGGTATAATATAGGCAATGCTTTAGATGGTATCTCTTAATGAAAAGGTTTTATGATTGACTGAAATAGCAGACTGTTTTACAAATGTGCATTTCTGTGTATAGATATATTTGTACACACATGCACACATTACATGGTGAGGCCAAATGATGCACCAGTTAAATACTATTACACACTCTATATATTTTTAACATCAGATATTGTAACTGTGGTGTATATACAGGCATTTCACAGGCTGTGAACAGTTCCATAGGCCATTGCCAACTGAGAGGTCTCAGACAGTTTAGGTACCTCCATAAACGTCAAGTTGAAACACAGCTAATCCAAAATGAGGATGACTTTGGTCCTGAGTGTAGTCTGTTGTGAATTCACCACTCAGTTCTGTTCCAACAGAGTATTTTTAATAGGACAGTGGTCATTTAAACTACAAAATTTAAATCTATGTTCTAATATTCATGTCATCTGCCCTTTAAAAATTCCTGGCTATTTGACACCAGAAGCTGGAACAGGTCAGCTTTGGCAGGAGTAAAGAACGGAACAAACAAAAGTGTTTTCATTCAGCTCTTTCTTGGCCTTTCTTAAATATGACATATTGTGGGCTCATGTATATTTAAACAAAAAACAGATTTGGAAACTATTTCAATGAACAGAGTGACTTTAATCTGTGTTCCTCAACAACCTGTCTCTGCTGTACTTTTAGTGGCAATAGTGTAAAACATCCATAGTTAAAAAAAGAGTATTGCGTAAAAAGCTTGTAAAGTTATTTTCAACATTCCAATTCAGCATTGTTATCAATCATAATATATTGCCTATTACAGAGGAACTGGAAACATCAACAAAGTAATAGTTTACAGTTCATACACAGTGGAAGTCAGAATAAACTGCCTTTTAAAATTGACGTACTATTACTCTCATTTGTTTTTAAGGAGGAGCTGTATCTTTCTTGTCACAGTTCCCTTTTCCCCCTACTGCTGGATACCCTCCAAAATGTCATCAGCATTAATATTTTCTATCTACAAAGTCCAATTTAATATCATGTCTGTTAGCCAAAAGTCAGTAATTATTGTTACTGTAAAATGTAATGAGCAGCAGCTTGGGATAAGAGCACAGAGGCTGGCTGACTGTGCACCTAATGCCAGCCACAAGGATATGTGGAAGAGAACAGTGGTTGTGTCAGCTTAGTAAGACCTCCCTTAACTTACTGTCACATGTCGATGTGCAACAACTGTCTGTTCAGGTTGTCGTTTGAAACTGATAATGACTTTTTGGTCACCATAGAAGGAAGACAACATAACTCTGAAAGGTGGGATTTGGACTAAACCTGTCGTGTCAAGTTCTTCCAAAGATGAATTAGAATTTTCCTATGAATTCAAGGATCAGCCCAAATTCATATGAAAGATATGATACAATTGGTTTCATCTTCAAAGCAGAACCGAATCCCATTAAGAGCACCAGTCCTACGTCCTATATAATTCTTGGATCTAGAGGTTGTCTGATCAGAGAACAAAAATACTGAATGCTGGAATACAGAATAATAAGAAAGGCTTGAGACCACATTTGACTAGCCAGGCAGATTTTTGATTTACCAGATTTATCACGTAGAGGCTACTGTAAATACTGAGCTAGGTTTAAGCAAGTAGAAATTATCACTCCATGCCTTTGAAGGTATAGACATAATTTTGCTTTGATTCTTTCCATCTGAAAGGTTCTTCTCTGGCCAATGGAAGCTTGAATCTACACAGCACTGTGAAAAGGAAACTAGATGGGGAGAAAGATTATGTCTTCGATAAGAGACTGAGATACAGCGTACGTCAGAACGAAAGTAACTGCCGGTTCAGGGACATTGTAGTCCGGAAAGAAGATGGTTTCACACATATTTTGCTGTCGAGTCAGACTTCAGATAACAATGCACTGACCCCAGAGGTAAGCATGTAGCATAAAAGCCAAAGAAGGCCATCGTAATGTGTGCGTGATCTTGGAAACACTGCACTTGAATTGGATCATGAATTTTTATCCTAATAGATTATCTTAAAAAAGAAATATAGAATTCAGATATATCTAACTTTTCCACACTTGGTATTCCTATCAAAAAGAACACAATGGAAATTAATTTTTAATTTACATGTCTGAAACCAAAAATTAGAAGTAAAGAAAGGAATGGCAGAAACAGTATTTCCAACATGGAGATGTATGAAGCAGTTGTTCACATGTTGAAATTACTCATAGTTACTGTCCTTAGAGAAATCTGGTCTCTTTCATTTTATTAATTTAAATAGCGCTCCAGGTGTTGCATACGGAGGAATTTCAGACTATAACCTGAGACAGTAATTCTGAAAGTATACCTTGATCCCTAATTGCTTTTTCTGTAAATCACTTTATGAGTCCTTATTTGTGAAATCTTAACTAATTAGGGGCTCTAGACTCAGCTGAAATGCATAAAGTCATGATATACTGAGTGGTGATTATTATTATACACTTAGAGTCAGACTTGGCCCTGTAACTTGTACTACTGCAGTACATATGTTGGTGACTGGAAGGGCTGAGAAGCTTTTCCTCACATTCCCTGTGATCCCAGCACAGTGGGCGGCGATGCCCTGGTACACCTTTGCCATGTCAGAACAAAAAGGGTGTCAATAAATGACTCCATCAGGATGCTCCTCCTGGAGAGCCAAGAACATGCTTGAGCCCTGCTCCACGTGGGCATTAATGGCCCGATGGAAAGGGTTCACCACAGATCAGAGAGGAAACAACAGGAGGTGCTTCCCAGCACCAGTCTGGTCTGCCCGAGAGTTCTGCAGGCAGAGCTCCTCCACGAGCTGCCCGCAGATCTCTACCTTCTATGCCCTCCAGACACGCCAGCGCAGGTCTGTCTTGTACAGTAACTTCAAGATAAGAGCATATAAAATACCAGTTTGAGCACCATTTGAGGGAAAAGTAGATTGTAGCTTTGATGAATTATTTTTATTCAATAAGAAACTGAATGACTTTGAAATTAATTACTTCAGATAAAACCACTGGCAGCTATGATGGGCCCTAAATTTGACTCCCCTTCCCAAATGCACACCTGCATATGGACATTAATACACAGAATGATACTAAATAGTTAAAACTGTAGGAACATACATTTATCGCTCTTAGTTTTTAAACTATATGATATTTAAAAGGACTATCTTGATAATTAACACGGAACACCAAACGCCTGCTTCTAATACTAATTCCTTACAATGCATTAGATTGCATCAAATCCATCATTCCATCCATATATTAATTACCACTAATTGACACTGCAGGTCATTTAAACACAGAGGTCAAGGGCCTGAAAAAGTATGAAATAAAGGATTTACTATGTTCAGGATGAACAGACATACCTTTACGTTGCTGGCTGGGCTATTCTGCATCAGCAGTGTTCAAATGCTCGAGCCAGTGCGTTAATTGGGGCTCTCCAGGTCTCCCAAACCAATCCCTTTCATTCTCCAAAATGTTCAATATGCTGGGAACCCACCTCTGTGGAAAAATAGATGATAAGCATATAATAGTCCTCCTCTTGCATCACCGGCATAGACTATTTCTAGAACCTTTATTGAAGCTCACTTGAAAACCAGGAAATACATTTTAGAAAACTGCATTACTGACCAGGATCTGGATAGTCAGGAATTAATCAAGGTAATGAGTTCTCCACATTGAGATTGTCTGTTTAAAACTCATCCAGGCTGAGAGCAATTGAACGCTCTTGCTCTCTGAAGGCTGCTTTGCTGGCAAACATGAAAAGACTTCTCTGGCCTCAGTCCAGGCTGCAGCCCATGTTCGTTCACACCACAAAATCCAGCACCTCCAATATTGGCAATTCCACACCCTTCCTGGCAATTGCAGCAAAAAGCCAAGGAACTGCAAGGAGGAAGATGTTGAATGCCTTGTCCCTATAGTTTGTCACCCATAGCCATAGCTGAGACAAACTGACAAGAATATTTTAGGGACATTTACAACATTTTCAATTTTGACACCTTTTATCGCCAGTGAATAAAAAGTACAAACACAAAATTCCTACCAAATTTTAAAAGTGTGTTTCATTTTGTCAAAAGAAACATTACGTTCAGGCTTTATTAGACATTCAGTAAATTATGTTTGCCAAATAGTAAATGATTAATTTACTCAGAGCAGGTCTACTTGGTGTGGTTCAAATAGTGGTCTGGTTATTCCCAGCCATCTATGTTAGGAAAAAGAGAAAAGGTGTGCACTGCCCACAATCATTATAAAATAAAGCTCATACAAAATCACTCTCACCCCTAAACAACCCCGCTTCCCTTTGTGCTTTATCTTCATCTTCAGATGAAATTTAATAAGTTTTGTTCAACCATTGGCCTCTGCTACTTATGCCAATTTAATTAAAATAACAAAGAACTTATTTATAAAAAAAATAAAAGAAAAAGAAAAGCTCAGAGAAGTCTGTCTGAATCCTCATCCTATGTTTTTGGTAACCACATCACACCTGTGGGTTTGTGCAGGTGATTTTAGCATGAAATGTGCCGATGCTCCTTCCAGCAGCATTTGCACTGATTGAAGTTGGCTCAGTGCCACTGTAGTAATTGAGTTTTTTCTCCAAAATGTTCAGGGCACTATAGAAATTCTTTTTTATGTTTTACAAGACCTTGTAAAACTTCCAAGCCAATGTCATGGGACAGCATTGCTTGTTTTTATTTCAGGGGCTTAGGCTTGTTAGTTTTAAAATTCATTTTTAAAACAGATATGTAAAATATTTCATCTTTATGAATTCCATGAGGGCATTTTCTCTCATGGGTCTTCCACTGCTTCTCAAGTTCTTTCTCCAATTATGATGTTGCTGTTTTAACTCAGCGCATTTCAATGATCCAAATTCTGATCAAACTTAAGATTAAATGGATCCATCCACTGTTTTTACTTTACGCTATTAATAGAGCTAGGAATTAATATTCCCCTGAATTAAAAGCAAAACATACCCTAAACAGCTAATGTTTCCATTGAAGACTGATAGAACTGCCTCAAGTGCTCTTCTGCAAAAGAATCCGGTTTCAAATTTCTAGCCATGAGAATTACTGGGTTTGAAGTTCTACCAGGTGCATTTTGGAGCACTGGTTTGCCTTCACTTTTCTTTACTTTTCCAAACTTTAAATAATAAAGAAATAAATAAATAGGGGCAGGTACAAGTTTACTGTTATCTGTACTTTTGCTCTCATACAAAGACAAACTGTGGGGTTTGGCCAGTATTTCAGCCTTGTAAGTTCTTAAGTCTTTTATTTATCAAACAGAAAGGACTCAGCATCTTTTTGCACAAAGAGTAAGTAACAAAAAGTGTATTTATGTAAAAAGGTACAAGTGTGGAATATGTTCTAAGAACAACTAAATGGCTTTAAATTTTTTTTTTACTATAATATTTAAAGAATGTTTACCTTTAAGAATATCAACAGCCAATCTTTAGAGATTCAGAAGTTGTTAACCTTTTAAACTAGTATTTCTATTTATATGAACAAGAGACTTCTGTTCAAAATACTTTGTGTAACTACAGTGATAAATTCCCAGCTCTGATTTCCCCAGAATGTAAGCAATATTGAAAGCAAAGGGCACCAAATGCCTTTTAAAATTTCCTACATCCAGTGAAAGGCATTAAAATAAGCTCTTAGAAATTTAATGAAGTTTTAAAACATTTTATGTTTATTTTGCAATAGAAGGTGTCCTGTTAAAGAACTAACCAGCTGATTTTCTTGACAGGATTAAAAAAATTAGCAACTTTTGGGAAAGTGATAATTTTACCATATATTTGGATTTCCATAAAACAGTAAGTGAAGCATTAGGCCTGATCTAGATTTATAATCCTGTAAATTATCATAAGCTAAATAACTGGCCCATACTTTGGATTTTTTTTTGCAAATACTTCCTCAGAAATTTTAGTCAAATGTATTTGAATAGAAATAGTGCCCCCACAACTGAAAATTAACTAAAAGACCATAAAAAAGCTAATTAAAACAAAAGCATGGAACTGGAGAATACTGCTATGGAGTCCTGCAAATAGTAATATTAGATCAGGTCCACTAAAGAAAGTAAAATTTAATTGAACAAATGCCACATTTATACCAAAATGAGGGAATACTTAAGGACTATGGAAGAGAGAAAAATAATATGGAATAAACAAAGAAATGTAACTAAAGACACATAGTTTCTCTATATTTGCAAGCTGAATCCACTATAGCGTTAAATGGAAATTTGTGCTTAAAACCAGACAGCAGTTCTGGACTAAAATTATATTTACAGTACTGCAGTTTAATACACAGTTCTGCAACCCTACAGACAAACCATCTTTTTTGTCTTTATTTTTTTGTTAGTAGCTTTTCTATAATCTTATAAATCTGCAGAGAAATCCCCATACCGAGATAATCAATGAGGAAAGCTGTGATGCCAAGGCCTCCGGCAGCGACGCTGGGCAGCAGGTTGGCTGTAACTACCCTGAGTGACAAGGTGACCAGCAGAATGTTGGGGGGCACCAGCAAAGGAATCATGGCATAGAACAAGGGAGTGAGAATTGACTTTCCTGGCAGCGGTGTATTCCAATGAGCCTTTTGATGATAAAGTTAATGACAAACTTACAGATATTAAAAATAAAACATAAAAAATACTTTCGAGCCTGAAAACACTGATACATTATGGTTTCCTGGTTTCTGATACTGTTTTCTTTTGCTAGAAACTAGTGGAGCAGTGGAACTAGATTTCCACTCCTGTTCAAAAATATCATCCAGAATACTGTCAAAGCCTCCCCATTTTCAACCATATCTGACAAATCAATTCCTAATAATGGGCTCTTAATATTACCCTCTCCAAAACATTGAAAAAATGGTAGTGGTAGCACAATTTTTTGTTTCCTACAAGTAGTATAACCTCTGCTCAAAAGTTTTTTGCACTTTTAGATGGCTTTAGCCATGAGGGGTAAGATAAAAAAGAGGTGGGTTTGTTAGGGTAATGATGGGTTTGAAGGAAAGCAGTGGTCACATCAAAGAAACGGTACCTGTGCAAATATCACTGCAGGAAGGGGAACGGTAAAGAACCTTGCTGAATGGAGGATCCTATCCTGGCATCATGTTTAAAGCAACGCTCCTCATTGTGTATAAAAATGGTTGACTTTTATTCTCTGATATTATTTATACATCCTCCCCAAGAAAGAGCAGATTTTGAGAACATTTAAAATAAACTAAGAGGACAATCTGGCATTCACATGGAACTAGGAAAATAAAAATATGTATCTTTTTTTATTCTAACATTTACCACCTTATAAAGTTTCTTTTTTAACTTTGAACAGAGGTTTTAGGATTTTTTTTCTTTTGTTTCCCTTTACAAAATGTGCAGTTTTACTCTGTTTTTACCAACTGAGGGCTGAGACAGCCTCTGAGACTCTGAGAATAAACAGGACTTGTAAAATCACTGAAGACATTTTTGTACCTGCACAAGAATTTCAAATACACTTCTGAATTCTGCTGCTTTTAATTACTTCATTTCCACCCACTGTCACATACTGGGTTATTACAGGCATTCTGAAGTGAAGCATCTAGAAGTTCCCCACCTGCTTTCTCATGTCCTGGTCTCAGCAGCCAGTGACAATCATTTTTATGCAAAGGTATGGAAAGCAGGCAGGCAGCATCACGCTGCGCGCTTTGAATATGAAACTTCAAGCTTGGTCTCATAAACCACAGGATTTCTAATAGAAGGCTACCTAGAATGGTATAAACAAAACTTCTGTGTTTAGGGACATTTCTTAAATAAGGCACTTCAGAGATCTAAAGAATTTTTGGAAACAGAAAATAGCGAACAAAAATAATCATGAGCTAAAAATCTTGTTTTTCTCTCACGTGGAAACCATATTTAATCCCTTGACCACATTCTGCTATCTTTTACCTAAATTTACACTAACAGGAAATCTTTCGATGCAGAAGAGAAAAACTTGACTCAACAGGACCCTGTATAAGAAGTACTTGGGCACATCAGTATGTTTAAGCATCGGAAGGGTCACACCAGATGAAATCACAGCCCTACTTCAGTAGGAGCAAATCACTAAAGAGGGGAATCTGAAATGCCTGAAATCAATTACAGCTTACAAACTGTGCTGAATTGTGACCAAACAAGAAGTTACCCATCAGAAGTTTATGAAATAATATTTCCTTATAAAATCATTAGGAAAAACAATTCTGCTCAGATGAAAGGCCGTTTTCTGACAATAACAGCAGCTCAATTTATCCAGATTTTGATTAGGTTTGATTTATGGTGCATTTAATCACTTGATCCAGTTGTAAATCTGAGTGTAAAAATGTCTCTCTGTCAAGTGGCTTTTTTCTCTAACTTCTGTAGAGTAACAATATCACTGACCACAGAAAAATGAGTAATATATTTGTCATGTTGATGTATATGATGTCCTCTTGTTCTGCCTTGCTCTGGTTCAAGTCATATGAACCAAAGCAGTTGAAGAACTGAAAACTGGGGTTTCTAGATTTTGCTGACAAGCTGTTGAGGTTAATAGGCTATTGTTGTGATAACAGTGTTACTGAGGGTACAGTGATGGACACTGAATATACACGATGAAAATAAAAAAGTGTTATTTGAAATTATTCAATTGCAGTCAAATAGCATAAGCTAGCTAGAATTTCCCATAGAAAAAGCAAAGAGCAGCCAAGTCCTAAAACCTCTTTGAATTAGTAAGCATCTACAAAGCACTCCCAAATATAAAATATTCTGTAAACTCTCAGTGTTATCATTCTAAGTATATTAAAATTATATTAATATATATAATTGATGTAAGTATTAATAGTGCCCAAAATGTAAGTCTCTCAAAATCACTAAGGTTTGTAAAACTAGGGAAATGATATTGCAACGGCATGCATGTCGAATTGTTTACTTTTCTTTATCCACAGATCATGAAGGAAGTTCGGAGAGCATTGTGCAATGCATCAGCTGATGACAGTAAACTCTTACTTCTCAGCGCAGTGGGAAGTGTATTCTGTAGTGGCCTAGATTACTCATATTTAATTGGCAGGTTATCCAATGACAGAAGAAAGGAAAGCACTAGGATTGCAGAAGCTATAAGGTGACCCAAGCTTACCTATGATCTCTAAATTATGAAATGCAGTGTGTGATTATAAAGATATTTATCAGGTCCAAAAATGTTGTATATTTAAGTGTTGATTGCATTCTAATTATAGTCCCACAAATTTGTTCACTAAGAAGAACCTTGGACCTTTCCTTATTAGAAAAGAAAGCACATTTTTTCCAGTGCTAATATCCACAGGGATTTATTTTATTCCATTTCTCTGTATTTAATATTTCAAATCATTCCTCCAAATTCAAATACAACTTTGTTGTTGTTTTTCCAAATTAGCTGTTGCTTCATGTTCTAAAGTGGTTCCTGAAAGGCAGATATTTTACTTGTTTTAATGTTCATCATTTTAATGAATTTCAGAACAAATGGGAATCCATGGCTTACTCATACTCTGTTGAAATAGCGATCTGCCACTGTATTTCAGAACCTTATTAGAAGGGTCTCCACTCTTTTTCTTAAACTTAAATTACTTAATATATATGTAAATGGAGTTTTATTTTCATAACTAAAATGTGACTTTCCTTATATATATCACATTACCTTAATAGAAATCCAGGGTTTATGACATGCAGTCTACAAATCAATCTGCACAATACATCACCAAATACTCCCATTATCCACAAGGTAGACTTTATACATATTTAGCAGATATTCCAGTATAAATCGACATTACTCCACTAAAGCCAATGGTATTTCACCAGTCTGCACCAGGAGAGGGTTTGGTCCCATTTTTTTCCCCCACTTTCTACAAATAAAAATTATTCTTCTGAGAGCTTTAAAACTTTATGCAACAATTCTATGAAGGAATATTAAAGAATTTGCTTTACAACAGATCTATATTTTGGATATATTAGTATAACACAAGATGAGGTTGTTACATGACATGTATTAACCACCAGTTATCTTGGTTACAACTACTGCAGATCGGTTTGGATTCTCAGTTTAATACTTTTGAAATTCTCAAAGAAGTAATTATTTTGAAAGAATTTAAAATTTACTTCTTAAATATAAGAAATTATGACCTGCTTTTAAGACCTTAGCTATGCTTGAATATCATGTAGTGATATTTAAAAAAGAAAAACCCTTTTGAAGGACACATCCTAATTTATATATTTTTTTTAACGTGAGGGATTTTTAATAATGTGGAGCTGAAAAAAATGCGAGGGAAGAAAATCACTCTTCTTGTTTGAAAACACAGGCACACTTACACTTCATTAGAAGATAAATATTTAATATTATTCATGTAAATATTGTGTAGATAGCTATTGTTATACATGTATACATTTATCTACACACATTTAATATACAGGTGTATTTATCAATTCAGTGATTAAATTCATATGAGCCAGTCTATGATACTCAGTTTTTCCATCCTTGGAGTCCCAGAACACTCTTGAAATCCTGGGACAATGGACTGCTCCTTGTCAAGAATGTCGGCTTCAAGCCCACTGGAAATAGATTTTTATTGTACTTCTGGAAACAATACACTACATTTTCCATTTAGCACTCTCTATGCTTTCTTTGAACAAAGGACTCAACTCATGGAAAATATACTGTAATAAGCGGAGAAAAAAATGTACACTTTGCTTTTTCAGTGGTTAGGATGTCCCAAAACATATTAAGGGATCTCTGCCTCCAGTGCTTTACATCGAGTTAACTTGTATCAAAATAAAATTAAAATCTTGATTACTGTGTGTTTCCACTTTCTAAAGTATGGATCTCAGATACTGATCACAACTTAAAACTGAAGTTTAAATACCCGTCAAGTCTCATCTCACAAGAATGCCTTATTCCTTTGGCCCCTGTCTTCATCCACTGCCTTTGGGCCTCGCAGCTCACAGATGTGTGGCGCTGTAGCTTCTCTCCAGGTCCTCAAAACAGATCCATCAGACACGTGTCTGGCATTGCACTCCTGGAGCAGGCAGAAGGCAGACAGACAGACTGCACTGCAACTGTGCATATGTGCCCTACAGAGCCCTGCGATTGAAAAGACTCACTGGAAGGCATTCCCAGCATCAGTCTTCCTTGTCACATCATCCGTCAGGCATCGTTATGTGACCTGATGCATAAAATTCTGGGTGTGCTCAGAAGAAAACAAGGAAGGACAACTTGATTTGCTCAACTTCTTTATAGCCTTCAACATACTTATGAGCCCTGACCTGCAACAAGACCTCTGCAACGATGCAGAGCTATCTGAGCATCCCAAAGTGTATTCGATGGTCAACTTCCCAGATACCCTCTGGCAAAACCAAAAGCCTTCTGCATGTGACACTTTTTCCTCTCTTTGAGCTTCTGGCTCTACTGTGGAACAACGATTACAATTCTGAGTCCTTTTCAAAGACTGCCCTGAATCGAAACAAGGATCTTCTAGACCAGAAAATCCATGTGTGAACTTCCAGTTCAGATACAGGGAAACATGCCAGGTTCTGGGTACAAAGACGGCTCACTGAAACAAATAATGTACCAAACAGGGAACACAGATAAGTGGAGAGCTGGACACTGCAGCTGCTGTAGACCAAATGCAAGCATTTGTTCCCCTCGCAAGCTCCCAATATTTTATCCTTCCACTCCATTCTATAGGTGGCATGGTCCATACCCACCCATTGTACCATCCTCTGGGCTCCTCATTCTTCCCTCATGACAGAGGCTTATTGTGTCTTCTTAATGTTCTGTTCCACTCTCTTCCCATCTCCGGGTCCTCCCTTGCTCACTAATACGAAGATTTCCCATTTTCTTCAACCCTTCCCCTCCATTAATGTGTTCTGCTTTGTTCTTCCTCCCCATCATCTAACCCTTTCCTCTCCACATCCCTAATTGCTTTTCCATATTCACTTCCAGTCCCATTTATCACCACATGCTTCCAGCTTTTCTCCAGAACACCATTTTCTTCTGCCTCCACATGGTCCTCAGATCTGCTGCCACCATTTATCCATAGTTTGTTGGTTTTACCTATCATTCATCATATCCGTGTTCCCATCTGTAGTCCTACGTGGAAGGCTTACTTGCTTAACTACTAAGGTTCTTAAAATTTTGAAATTAATCAGGTGCAGTGATCCACGGTCATCACTCAACCATAAACAACTGAAGAAATAATGAGATAAGGAAACAGCATTGCTTCTGCAAACAAAAATGAACCACAATTCTCCTTAACCCTGCTATCCTCTAGAAAGAAATGGTCTTGAACAGACAAATCCCTCATTTCACTCTCTTTGTCTTGCCTCTGATCTTCTGTTTTATTACTCACTGTGTGAGCAGAGCTGCATCAATTCCCATGAGTCTCTATTTTCCCATGGTCAAAAATCAACTTCTTACTAGATAGCCTGAAAAAAAGAACTCATTCATTGAACATTTAATGCTGGGTCACCTCAGATTCTTCATTTTAATTTGAAATATAGCCAATGCCCTTGCACTTCAGTCCAATAAAATACTTATCTTCAGTATATTTGCCATTTTTTGTCACATCAGCACTCTAACCTGCAGGGCACACCTCCTGTTCCCAGATGCAGAAGTCTAGGTCTTTTTGACCTCACTGGGAGAGCTGCAACTCATCAAAGGGCACATTTGACAAAATGTTCTTTCCTAAAATGTGTCAGCAAAGATGCACTCTGGACCTAATAAATACCCAGTGCAGGAACAGAATCTCCTGTTTTGAATTTGATTTATATATGTCTCTTTTCTAAAGTAATTGAGCATCTCGTTTGTCTCCATATACCTGCTGTGCACTGAGCCGCTGGAGCCCATAATTTGCCCACAATTACACTCACGTTTTTCCTAATTGGTGCATAGACTGTTCTATTCAACAGATGTCTTTCCACAGTTGCTGGTAGGTAACTTATTTAAAATACCTTCTCATTGCACAGAATTTAACATGTTCTAGTTCGTTCATCCAGATGAATCTGATGACATTTACTTCCCCATTATTTCCTATGGTTTCACATTTACTGTTGTAGGCAGCCAAGGACATCTACTTGTTACGTCTTTGCCAAAAACATTTGTAGTGAAGACCCAAGAGATCACTCACCTAATTCTTTCCCTGTTCCAACATTTCTCTCTCTCTCTCTGATTCCCCTTTGTGGGTCTTGTTCTTTCCGCTGGTCTGCCATAAACCTTTACTGTCTCCCAATCCATTGATGGGACTCGCAGCAAACTTTGACAACCTTTTGATCTTAAGAGAATTTCTTGACAAAAATAAATATTCTGCAATCCACCTTTGAGTTTCCTGTCTTTCACACTATAATAAGTTCCTCAAGTTAGCCAAACCGGATCTTCAGAATCCACACTAGCCATTGTGGAACAACCTGAGAAGCGCTATGTGTACAAACTCATGAGTTACCAGTCCAGAAGTAAAACTAAACCTAGTCAAACCATTCTGCAAAAAGTACAACAGTCAGTGCATTCCAGTTAATCAACTCATATATAACATATATAAAACTAATTAATACGCTAGAGACTCAGAAAAATTAAATAACTAAATAAGAGCAAAATTTTCCATGTGCAAACTAGAAAGTATCTTTCAGTTCTAACCTCATAAAACTGGGCCATGGCATTTATTGTGTTCATCTGTGGTTCTAATTTGCTTTCAGATTAAGTACTTTAAGCTTGGGTATTTATCTAAGTGTTACTTCTGTATTCAAGATCTTTCTTTTATTTTTTTATTTTAGGGATTTTGTAAAAGCTTTTATTCAATTTAAGAAGCCAATTGTGGTTGCTATCAACGGCCCTGCTCTTGGGTTAGGAGCTTCTATTTTACCACTATGTGATATCGTTTGGGCAAGCGAGAAGGCATGGTTTCAGACACCATATGCAACAATCCGACTCACCCCAGCTGGCTGCTCATCATACACATTCCCACAAATTCTCGGTGTCGCACTGGTAAGGTTTTCCACCTCAAATTGCTGAAGAACCTTTCTTAAATTCATGCTCTTCTTTCTCTCTTTAAAAACTAAAACAGAAAATAACTGTTTCTTTCAAGTGTCATAAATAGCAATGAAATCTGCTGAAAGTTCATCTAATCCTTACCAATTTCTTATCACAAAATGACTTCAGAATTCAATATATTGCTCATGCTGTACACAAGAAAGATTGAACACAGGTTGAAAAAGCCAAGATTGTCAAGATCATTGTAGAAAAAGGAAGAAATGCCTTAGCAGAATAATATTGCAGAGTATTCGTCTGCATCGTCTCAGGATTGTGCAGTAACAGAGCAAGATTCTGCTCTCTAAAGACAAGCCATAATAATTCCAGTAAGGATGCTTAGTATAACAAAGTATAACCAGTATAACAAAGCAGAATTTGCCCCACAGAGTATTTCAAACTGGGTTCCATGACTCTTGGCACAGCATCACTGTATCACTGACAGTTACTCTTGTAAAATCAGCAACACAGATCCGTCCTGCGTGCCAGCACATTTCTCTTAAATGAAACCCATGCTGTGCTCTGGCCACCTGCACAATCCTTAAATAGCTACCGAAACTCCTCTTAAAGTATTTTGCAGTATGGAAAGATACAGACGACCGTTTGTAAATTTAATCTTGAAAATAGCAGGCAAGTCTGGAAAATTTTTTAAGGGAATTATAACCCAAGATCACAAGTAATCTTTTGGTTTCACAGGCAAATGAAATGTTGTTCTGTGGAAGAAAGCTGACAGCACAGGAAGCCTGCAGCAGAGGACTAGTGTCACAAGTATTTTGGCCAACAACATTTAGTCAAGAAGTGATGCTACGAGTGAAAGAAATGGCATCCTGCAGTGCAGTGGTAAGAAATCAAACTCCTTTGTGATTAAATTACATTTCACAGAGGGGAAGGTGTGCTCCCAAGGCTCATGATGGGTCCTCAGTTTCTACAACCATACCTGTGAAAGGAGGTTAACAACAGAAAATCTGGATAAGGATCAGTGAGTTCGTGGAGTTTCTCATTTTCCCTATCCTTACAGTTGTTCAATATGAAAGGAACCTCCTTGCCCCAGATTTTGAAAGGGGATTTTAGCATAGGCTTCCTTCATGAAGGTGGAAGAGTCTGAAACTATACAACAGTACTGGGAAATCTCTGTGAGGCCAGTAAGAAAATGTATTTGCCTTTCACATTGTCCTGGCCTACTATGTTTCAGCTGAGTCTGCCTTCTTTTCTGCACCTGCATAGTTCCTGATTCTGCAAAGCGTCCTACACATCGCACCAGAAGGGTAGGATAGTGCCAGCCACCCTCTGCTGTGAAGGAGAGGCGAGATCCAGACACAGAGGGATTTGAACACAGTCTGGTCACAGTGTTTCCTTTTGTGTACATAAAAGTTGAAAGAAAATCCTTTCCTTTTTTTACTTCCTAAGGTTTTTTTCCCTTCAGGCAGATATACTCCTATTCTCGGCACATCCTTGTTTAAAAAAAAATGCACTGAAGAAATTGATACTGGCTGCAAAAAAGCGGCACTAACTAAGTGCAAATTGTTGCCGTTTCTTGCTACACTTCCTGTGCCTGAAACTGTTTTAGCATCCCTCAGCTTCATTTAAAAGATCCCTTGTAAAAGGCAAGGTAGAGACACAGGAGATTTTTAATTAAATGAAGTGCAGATTAGATCTCACAAAAGACATTCAGAATGAAACTCTCTGGAAATGTAGCATAAGCTTATTTGATCCTACTGATATAATGTGTATTATATGAGTTGGGAAAACCTCTGGGCCTTACTGTGAATCCTTCCTTCCTTCACTGTTATCGGCTGTCAATGAAGTTTTCTCCGGAGACCTGTTAGAAGACCTGGTGCTAACTTGCGGACAAAGATGAGAGTTAAAACTGTCAAAGACTCAATTTACTCTCTGAGATCCTAAATGCAAATCAGGCTGAAGTCACAAAAAAAATGGATATGATGAGCTCATCCAAGTTCTCTGTGGATGCTTGTTCACAAACAGACAGAAAAAATACACAAGGCCCACGATTTACAATTAACTCAAGCATTTACTTGAGTTAAAGAGAAATCCTACTTTGGAATAGCAGTGTTGTAACCTGAACTGGGTAGGAACTGGGCTTAACATGTAGGTGTTAAGAAAGCTGAGTGAAGAGTATACATCTCTCTTACCATAAACACTGTATTAGTTTACATTAAATCTTCTGCCCTCAAAAAAATCAGTAAGGTATGAATTATTAAGGGTTTTGTTTGACTAGTTGGGTTCCTTGTGAGATACATACTGGTGTTATATATTTCAAAAAGAATTTTAAAGGATGCAGTCTCAATGTATTTAAAAATGGGTGTGGGAACTATGGGAGCAACCATAGACTTGCTGTTCGTGCCTTTAAGAACTTGCAGCAATTCCTAAAGGCTTGAGATTGGGCTTTTCATTGCAAACTCCCGAGGTGGTTTGTTACGACGGCTTGTATGAGCTAAGCCAATCATCTAACTCCAGAACACAGTCAGAGGGTGCTTGTTTTCCTTCACACCCTTCTTCTGTAAAATATTTCACTTTTATAAAAATGTAAGTAAATAAACTCTAAAAGGTATTTGCAGTAAAGGCCTTTTCCTATTAATTTCTGTTTTGATAAGGATGCATGAGGGAAAATTGATAAAGATGATGGACATCCACTTTTTGGTTTCCAACCTCTGTAACCCTAAAGACCACCTTCCAGAAAACAGGTAGCCAATGTATCGTGCCTCACATGTTTTCATTTCAAGGGGTCACATTTTCAACAGGAGGGAATTCAGCTCCTTCTAGTGCAGACTTTCAATAAACTAAGGTACTTCAGAATCCCTCATTCCTTTTAAAAATGTTGGCACTAATGCATAAATCTCAGAGGTCCTTAATTCTTAAAGATGCTGACTATCAGCAAGTGGAGTTATGGCTGTAAATCAAATCTAATTTCTGTGCCCAAAGGAGTTATTTAGATTGTAAAACAGAGTCAGTAGTGTAAAAATGCTCTTCACACCATTACCCATAATAATTTTTTCAGATTCAAAATAAAATACTGAGTGATGTTTTGGCTTTAGGTATTGGAAGAGTCCAAATGTCTTATGCGGAGCTTCCTGAAATCCGGACTTGAAGATGTGAATGAGAAAGAGTGTCAGATGTTAAAACAGCTGTGGAGTTCTTCCAAAGGACTGGATTCATTATTCAGCTACTTGCAAGACAAAATTTACGAAGTCTGATGTCTTGGGCCAACTCAAAGAGAAAATGCTCCACTTCTGAACAGAGTCGAACATTACCTGTGTTTGAAAAGCAAAGGCAATGCATCATTGAGGAATTTGTGACCGTGTACCCTAATACCTATGGTTGTGTCGATTCCCTTGTGAGCTACACAGCTGCTTGTAGCTGGTTTGATTTTGTGTAACCGAGACGTAGGCAGGCTTGTTCCGTGCACATAATCTCTACAGAGGGCTGCATCTTTCACATGCTCATCCAGATAAAAGTATACATTCCATGTGCTGAGAAGCACCACCAGGGCCCAGGGAGGCACACCATCCGCAATGATTGATTTCGTCTGTCCTTCTTAACTTATTCTTGCTGTTGCAACACATCTGGGCTGACACAGAGGGCTCGATCTAAAAAATGGGTCAGCACAATATTTTGTAGACCCAAACACCATACTTTAGAAATATTTTAATTATTTTTTTTCTAAGTTCTAACAGTGTAATGGAAAAATCTGATAATTTATATGTATAATATGTAAAGTTAGTTTTACAAAAACTACTAGGATTTTTTTCTTTGTTGAATTTATTTAACTTATTTATTTTGTGTTCATATTCAGCTGTTTATTGATCACAGATCTTATTTTCATATTTCCCTTGACTGAAATAATGGCATCGCATGAGAATGCAAAGACATTTTTAGCAGCAAATTGTGTAGAAAAATAAAGAATATATAGAAAACACACAGAATGCTGTGGGCAGTAAAAGAAACAGCCACGTGCATGCTCCTCTGTGTGCAAAATTGTACAAGAAATGTACGAACTAGATTCATTTGCCAGGGTTAAGGGAAAAAAAGAGGATTCTGAAACAGTGAGTCCCCCCTAAGTCTCTTTTCACTTTCTGCCTTCTTGAGGAGCACTGAAGGGCTTGCCAACAAGATGCTTTATTTAAGTTTACTATATTCCTGTTAGCCGGCTGTCAGTAACAGGGTGAGTGGTGCCGTTATGTGGCATCGTACTGTTTTTCAGGTTTAAACATCCCCTTTTGGTCTGAAGTCTAAAAGCAAATCCTTATGAGCCTTAGTCTAGTTGCCTGATTCCTCAGGTGTGAGATAATTTCTGCTCTGGAGGCCTTTGGGTGTGGGCCAACAGTTTATACAAGGTGCTAGGTATTGAACTAAGTGGAGGGAGAGGTTTCATTTTGCTTTTCCCACCTCTCCACATCTGGCCACCCCACCATCTGTTACAAGAACTTATGGCTATCCATAAAAGCAGTCCACGATAAACGACAAAAAATCCAATCTGCTATTTTAGAATGTGATCCTAGTACTTTTCAGTGACACTGACTGACTTGTGAACACTGGATCTCTCTCATTTCTTTCTCGCTAGTAAAGCAATTAATATGGAAATAACACAAGCATGCTCTGTGACTTCACCTGTCATTTTAGTATGCCCAAATTAAAACTTCTTGAAGCAAAAGCTTTGCACATTTGTTTGCTTTGTAATTTGTGCACTTGCTCTCCATCCTCGAGCTCAGTCACTTGGTTATGGTATAAACCTCTGCAAATGAGGCTGCTACGTTTTCTTCCTCCCCGTATTTCTATGAAGAGTTTCCACAAAGCCTTTGTAAAGTTAACGAACAGGTGACTATAGTAAACAGTAGCCTTCAACACATTAACATAACATTTCTTTTTCTACAGATAATTAAAAGTGCTGTTTCTATGGCCTAATTGCACCACTGAATTTTAAGGAAATCATTACTCTAAAGGCAGATGTTTTCATGGAAGTTCTTCATTTAAAAGTCGAGTTAGCCTGTTTGAAATGTTTTCAAAACAACTTATCCAACCAAGTAACTTATTTTTAAATGCCTGAAAGAGAACTCTTTCGATAACTATTTGAAGCGATAGATGCGCCACGTGTTTTCTACTAATACTTGCTTATTCCCACAACCTGCCAGCAACGGCACGGGGCGCGCACGCAGAGACTTGCTTGGATCCAGGCCCCCCCTGCTATGCCCGGGTGGGTACCCCAGTCACCTGCGGGGCAGCCCCATTTAAACCAGAAGGAGCACTGGAGTGAAAACCACTCACACACACACGTTTGCACAATCAGGCCTCCAGCATATAGGACTTCAGAAAAAAAAAAAAGAAAAAGAAAAAAAGCAATGGAAAGTACCATGATTCCTCAATTTCCTTTATTTCCTTTCTTCCCGTCCAGAGAGCCATAACCCCTGTTCATGTGTTAATAAGAGATGAGGAAGTTTATTTCAATACTATGCTTGTTTTTTGTAGATAAATATAGAAGAATTGCTCAGCAATGCGAAGGTATGCTTTCCCTATGAGATTTTCAAACAGAGAAGAATCATAAGTTGTTAGACCTTTAAACTGCATCATTTCATCTGAATTTTCAGATATCTGTATCTTAGCTTTTTTTATGACAAAGGAATGGTTGAAATACATTTTCTAGAATTATTTTTCCATTAAAGCAAGTGCTAACCATAGTTAACATTTTTAATTATTCATATCTATACAGTTACAATCTAGTTTTCATGGAATCTATTTTCCCTTCCAAAAAGAGTAATAACAATGTCAAGAGCTTCTTTTTCCATTATTTAAAGATCAGAATCAATTTTCTCTTGTGTTTCTGTCCTTACTGGGTATTCAGATATCTAGATGTACTGTACATATTAGTCTGGGTACCTTTACTAATATTCACAGTATTTAAGATTATAAATGCAATTTGTTGTTAAGTATGTTATTTTATTCTTGTGTAAATTGTTTTGTACAATCTTTAAAAATCTACAGTTTTGCATTTGTAGATATTAAAGGTAAGCAATTTATTTTGTGTTGTCCTGCATGTATATTTTTGCTGTAGATAAGTGTTGCTTAGTTTACTATTTCAGTACATTTCTGTTTAAATGAATAAGCTTACAAACTTTAATACAGTATATATTTTCAGAATATAAACTTTTATATTTCTGTGGTAGGTTAGGGTATGCGTTTTAGGCAATCTTTTTCACTACTCTTAACTGTTCTTTTAATCTATAATATAATGGTTTTGTGCCAATAGTTTTTCATTAGAATAAAATGCTCTTTTAACGTTAGGGATAAACAGACAATTTTGGTTGGGGTTTGTTTGATTTTATTTTTTTTTATTATTATTTTGCCAGCCTTTACAGTTTTAAATGTAATTTATAAATGTATTGCATTTGTGAATAAGCCTTACCATTAGGTACAAGAAATCTTTAAAGCTACATAATTGCTTATGTAGTCCTAAGGACTTCCCCAAATAATTGCTGTAAGAAAGTTAGCAAATCAGAGTACAGGGCCTTAAGTTTTTCTTGTGAAAAGGGTAATACGGGTTGTTTCTTTCGAACAACATAGGTAGACTTGTCAGCATGGGCTTTGTTATATATAAACTGTGCATTTGTGCTCCCAACCACAGTAGTTTAATCTCAGGCTTTGTGTGGCTGGGTCTATAAAAGTCAAATCTGGCTAAAGCCAGCACTCTTTAGGAGACACTAAAGAAGTTTACATAAGAGACTTATAGACAATCTTAATCATAGTACATTTGGGTACTCGGTATCCTAGATGTGTTATCTGTGTCTGCCCAATTAACCGTATGTTTTAAGCCATATTAAATCTCTTTACTGCTACTTTAAATACTACACTGAAAGTCATTCACTAGCTTGCTTACTCACAGACAGGATTTAAATTTTTAGTGAATAAAAATGTTATGCCTTCCATAAAAACAAAGGACCAAAGAATTGCATTCTTCTAACAAAGCATTAGTTCCTTCGCCAGTGAACTAATTTGACATTTGTACTGAAGATCAAATAGTCTCTTTCTGCTACAAACACTGCATTCTCATCCACGTCAAGTGTAAGGGGAAAAGATGTATCCACTGACCTATTGGGACAGGACTGATGTTCAGCGAGGATGGCATGTCTATTGGTAAGGCTTATTACCAAACCTCTGAGATGAAGCAAAGAACCAAAAATTCACAAATTATGTCAATGTAAATTTATTTTCAGAACTTGCACAAATAATTAATTGTAGAACTTTGCAAATTAGGCCCTTAAGTTATTTTGTCAGAACGCCATGGAACAGACTAAAACAGTTTCTAATATTTGTAATGATGAGTACATATTATAATATTATAAGGGTACAGGCACCCCTATATCACAGTGTTGTAAATATTTTCTGAAACTGGTACAGTACTGAGGGACTTGTATCTTCTGATATATCAAATATTGACTGTCTAGATCAAATTGTACACAATTTATTTGTTGATGGTCCTGTAACTAGTGTATGGACACATTTCTGGGTGCCTTAGAAGTTGTATTTTTCATGTGTGTTAATATGCAGTATTTATACATTGTGAGAAGCTGCTTTGAATAAAAACATTGAAACTTCATTTCAATGCAGTGATTTTCAGTATTACATAACCAGAATGGATGTGAGAAGCAGTAGCCACAGACCCTTGTATTATATATGACAGAGCTATTCATGGACTCCTGCCTTTTAAAAGCAAGCAGGAATACAGCAGGCTTTTTAAAAGAGAAATTAAACTTAAAACCTTTTTTTTTTTAAAAATGGCAAAAACCAGGGCACTAAAAGATGCTGCAGTAAGAACCCTGAAATCATTCATCATCATCCATCTCATTTATCATTTCATGATCAAATCCAAGAAAACCACCGACAACTGTCTTACAAATGCACTTCTAGGACACCTTCTCCACCATTATCACTTCTACTATTTGATATGTGCACGTCACCTAAAGCAAATCTGCCCAGAGCCAACTACTGCATACAGTATTTCAGCTCCACGTGAGGGAATTTGATTTTGAAGTGGTATTTGTCAGGGAGGCCAAGATTCAGCCCACAACCCCCTTGGGTGTGAAGCTGGATCACCCTCTGGTCCTCCTACGTGGTTATAGGTGGCAATCCTTCCACGGGCTCTCTTGTATAAAAGGTGGTCGTTAGGCTGTCGCATCCATGAATACTGTTTCCAATCATGTATCTCCCATGATTAGAAGAGTAACTGCAAATTACTTCTGCCTGGGGCAGAAAAGGAAGGATGTTTTTACAGGGAGCCAGTGTTACCCAAACCACCTGTACAACACAGGCTGAAAAAGTGACCTACGCTTGATTCAACAGACAAGAATTATGTTCTAGCAATTATATTGGTCAGCTTTAAACTGACAGACATTGTTAGTATAAACTGTGGTCACCTATTTAGAGCAGAGGATCGAGCAATTTAGTCTTGCTTCACCATCAACAAATCCAATTATTTATTACAGTGACTCTTGTCGGGAATTAACTTATCGTAGCTTGCTCTGGACTGTGAGCAATGCGCACATGATGAACAGAGCATGGCACCTTTCTTGTCCAACTGTTTTATTGATAAGTTTTGATCTTAACACAGATTGTCAACATTTGAATTTTATTTTAAATAACTCATTTTTAAAGGAAAGCAAAAATTATTCAGAATTTTCAAATCCATCCAAATATTGTAAGTCAAGGGTTTTTTAAAGCAAGACCTTTTTAGTCCTTGTTGCTGTAAATTAATATATCAACAAAGTATGCAGAAGAGGAACCCGTCAAGTATATATAAAGAAGGTCTACAAATTTAAGCAGCCACTTCAGATATAAAAAGTACTCAAACTGGTCAAAGCTCTATCTAAACTAAGACATACCATTTCCCATTTTGAGTTTTGAATAACAGACAGAAACACTATTGCACATGGAAAGAACAGGGACAAGTTTTGAAACAAATGAAGAGCAAATGAAAGCACGTGAGAAAACCAGAAGGGCATCATTTTAAAGACTGGGTTGCGGGGGGGGGGTGTCAAAGCAAATCAAGTCTCAGAAGTCAGACCAGGGGGCAGTTTGGTTGAGGAGGAAAAGAGGCAGAGAGTGAAATTCTGGGCTTCAGAACTTCAGGAATTCACCTCTCCCTGGTGCCTTATTTTTCATGAAACTCCCTCAGAAGATTAAAATATTCAATAAAACTTAATACATCTGTTCATGACTGATGTCTGACTTACCCTCAAAACCAATCTACAGGCATAGCATGGAGAGAGATTCAGATTACTAAGAAAACCAGAGTAACAACCTGCTCTAGAATTCAAAACGTTTCAATTGTGCTACCACCACTTTGCTTTAATTTATACACTTTCCTTAGTTTTACAAAATTTGCTCATGTATAATAAAATTTGCTTGGATGTATAATAAAAATAGAACTGTTTAGAACTTTGTTGAATTCCAATTATTAAGTCCATCTGGCTTGACACAATAATTTTTGCTTGGAATTGTCAAAAGTACTACAGGAAAAAGAAGGAAATTTTCATTTTGGGAAAAGGAAACAATTTATCATTTAGTAGGGAATAAATTAATTTACACAGAACATGAAGCAAGACCAGAAATGCACAAGAAACAATGAAGAAGTTTATTTACAAAGTCTTTACTAGTCTATAACCAAGTTTCTACTACAAAGTGGTTAGAGAGGAGTATCTAAACACTTACAGATCTCCAGCTATATGTTATTAGAAAGCAGCCTAATTGTTGGGCGGTTGGGTGGTAGGTTTTCATTATCTTAACCACTACAACAGTTTTTATCGTGACAAATTCTTGGCACAAAAATTGTAATGCTACTTAATGAGTCAGGAACAATCCTAGCAATTACAATGTCACCTGTCCTTCAGTAAATCTCCATGTAATAAGCAAATATCCTCCTTCCAAAAGGACAGGTTGTTAACACCAGAGGTTTGTATGTGACAGATACGGTACTGTCCATGTGACTTCATGTCCCATTCCTAGCAAAAATGGAGTGTTGTGACCTGAAAGGAACCCTGTAACTGAAGCCTCCGCAACACTTTCCCCACAACATCATTCTGTGCTTCTGTGAATACATGAACCACATTGAGCAGAAGTCAGTAATGCAGAGGGTAACTTTAAAAATCTTAAACTAAACTAAACTGTATCGCCTTTCCTTTATGGCTTCCTGGCACTGCTGTCACTATAACAAATTCAGTGGATCTAAGTCAAAACCCACCAACATCAATAGAGATCCTCCTCCTGACTTCAGTAACTTCTAGATCAACCCTGGTGGTTAACAGATACCACAGCAAACTCCTTCACCATAATGGTACGGGAAATACCTTCTTTGAAAAGTAATGTAGCACTGATCAGAAAGATCTAATTAGCATGGGAGGCAGGGTTCCATGTCTTTAGGTCAAAACTTAACAGCAGTGTCTAAAAAATTTTGAATAAAATTCAACATTTTCAATTATATCACCGATTCTTGTCTTTTAACCTTGTTTTAACCTTCCTCAACTCCTCAGTCACATTTATCCACTTGGATTCTGAATGACTATGTAACATCTGTGAAACTTATTTTACATGTTGGTCACAGACAGAAATATGTTGGTGAACAGCTATAAAGAGCAACGTGAAAATGCTCTTTGCAACTAAGAGTCATGCTTCAAACAGGGGCTGTTGAACTGCCACCGCCTCCTAAGATGTTAGCTAAAAAGCTGCATCCAACATTAGAGTTTCTATAACGAAAAATGATTTAAACGCTAAGCGGCAATCTTGACTTGTTAGGATTAAGTTAATTACTATAATCTAGAAGTAAGTTATTCACAGTCATCCAGAAATGTGTTTCTGATGTGTCTGTACATAAGTGCTACAATTTCTAGTACTCCAAAAAGATCAGCAATTTCATCCTGCTGTCCTTCCAGCTCCTGGTTAGCGCTTACATATGCTGCCTACCAGGCTCTAGGGTATTCACTTTCTACAAGAGGTTCATTAAATGGATAAAGGCATTCACATAAAACTCTTCCCATGCCTAATTATTCAAGATCTGCATTATCTTAGCCTCTCGCTTGTTTATTTTGTATGCAGCTGCAGCGAGTTGTTTGTCAGGGACTCCAGACTCCAGCAAACAATTCCCTCCAAGTCCACTTTTTGCCCATTAGGCTCATAATGAGCAACAACTCCAAACTCCTGCCAGCTGAGCTGCTGAGGGATTCCCTGCTGTTTGCAGGGCAAAGGTCAGCTGAGCACAGCGCTGCTGATGGGCAGCAGGATGCCCACGGGTTGGAGTGCCGGCTTTGGAGTCCACAATTGCTCGACCCTGATCCTCCCTTTATCTCTGAAAGCGAGCCTTAATAATATCAGTGGTCCAGCCTTCAGTGGGTTTTCCTGCCGTAATGACCTTTCATCACTCCTTCACACAGGGCTGCTCCCTGGAATGACATCTGAAGCAATGCAAGTTATTAACTATAAAGTAACTATATAGTTCTTTATGCCAGTGACCAGCCCCATCTGAAAAAAGCAATGGACAAGGTGATGGTAATACCCAGACCATATCCAGCACCACAGTGTGCTGAGCTTAATCAGACCAGAAAAACAGGACATCATATTTTTTATGTATTTACATGTAAACAGACTTATTTGCCTGCATGCTAATGTGATGCCAGTTGGAAAGAAGTATCCCAAAACACATTAGACCTGGTAGGATTCATCTTCCATACATGGCTGTAACTAGTTAGAACACAAAGACACTGTCCCTCTGTAAATGATGTTTCTTAAATAAATCCACTTACGCTAAAAATCTATTGGAAGATTAAACCGAGCTTTAAGGAAGTAGGCTGTGATATAGCTGATTTGAAAGACTAAAACTTTTCCCCAACCGTTTCAAGCACGAGAAAATCCAACAGCACTCCATTTGCGCTTCGAGCACTTGGTAAACACACTCCACAACTGTACCATGGCTGTGTGCCAGCCAAATGGTGAGTCAGCAGCCAGGGGAGGGAATCAAGTGTCAAGAATGCATTTAACCCTCACTCCAGAGAACGCTTTTCTGATGAACAAAACGAATACACTCCATAAAAAGAAAAAAAAAATACTGGACTTTTTTCTCCATTAGTACAGGCAACCATCTCAATTCTCCTCCAACTTACAGAAGCTCTCAAATTTTAAATTGGGAGAAATGCTTAAGAAATAGCAATCAGCAAATTGAGAAAGAGGTTCATAAACACGTATCGGTCCTGTCCCACAATCCTTACTCTGACAAAATCCTGGCATGGCTGAGTGCAGAAGGATTTCATGAGAGCATTAGAATCTGTAATACTAAATGCTTGCACAGATATAAAGAGGAGTACATTTTCTTAATGAAAATGCAGTTCAAATGATCTGTCATATTCCCAAAGGAGTAGCTGTGCATGCTACTTGGCTTCACAG
Source organism: Numenius arquata (assembly GCF_964106895.1). NCBI lineage: Eukaryota > Metazoa > Chordata > Aves > Charadriiformes > Scolopacidae > Numenius > Numenius arquata. Next base: position 15,040,850 of record NC_133588.1, on the reverse strand, counting down.
TGTTCTTGCAGAGCATTTGATGAAATCATGAGATTTCCTAACTCATTTTTAAATTAATCCTTCTTAAGAAATTCCCTACTGAAGCATCACTTCGCATGAACACCCTAGATATTCTATTTGGGATAGCAGAAAAGGATAAAAAGATTGAGGATTAAAAAAATTTACAAAGATTTGAAAGAGGACCCAATCTTCCACCTGAAAATTTGAACACTCATTTACAAGGTTGTTAAATACTGCCAAACCAGAACAACAGCATTTTACACCTACTTTCTTACTCACTCTTCACAGGTGTAAATAACCACATTGGACACCTGTGGAGGAGGGGAAAGGGGAAGAAAAAAAAAAACCTAGTTACTACCTTCACAGTGTTAGTTAAGGGTAATTATAGACCAGCTGTGAACTTACAGCTTACCCCTATTAACGAACAGATAGAGCTTCCAGTTAAAGGCTGAGACCAGCCAGCTCTACTGTACCTCACGCTGCTCAATCCTACAAACACCTACACAAACAAGTAATTTTTTTCACACATCGCCCCACTGAACTCCAGGGCCTGACCCCTCTTCTACAGGAACTCGACTCACAGCCAGTGACATCCATTTAATGTTATTTTTTGTCCTGCCCTGGATTAAGCCTGGACTGTGAAACTACAGAGAGGAGCATTAGTTTGTACAGACATCTAATGTATGACCAGGGTGGAAATACTCATAGTTAGTTTCCCTGTAGAGATCTATGAAATAATTTTACTCCCATCTAACAGCCCTCACAAAGCGTAAGCCCAAAGTTTAGACAAAACCATCACCTATGGCATTGAGACAAGTCCTGCCAAACACTGCTGGAGTGGTCAAAAATACTTTTACCCCAACTTTCAGCCCTGTCTTTCTGCCAGTTGTTAGCAACTGTGGCAGGGGCTGCAGATTAGACAGTCGCATCTGCACAAAGAAGATAAATTTGAGCTGACTATGAGCTCCAACGGATGACAAAAATCTAGGACACTTGAAAGATGGCAACCTCCCACAGAGGAACACAGCAGCAAGAAGGAGGTTATCTCTTCAAACATGGCATTCCCCTCCACCATGATTTTATGGACTGGAAATACAGAAGTATGACTGAAGAATAACTTTGATGAGAAACCGATGACACTGTGAATGATTCTGTCATGGCTCGCACTTGGCTTACACAAGTGTGAGAACAGAATCAAGTCCTGCAGAACTTGAGTTTTGAAAGCAAATTCCCCACGTATGCTGCTAAATTCCTCCATCTGAAATTCATAAAGAAAAAGGAATGTAAAAGATTGTCAGCTTGCAGTATTAAGCTTGCAGTTTATGGAAGGAAATCATGACACATCTTTCCTGTATGCAGAAAGCTCTAAGTGATCTTCTATCATCATCCCAGCACTACTTCCAGAAATCCTGCAGAGCTCCAGAACTCTCTAGAGCACTATTTCATATATTCAGCATTCCTCCAACAAAAATCTCTTAAAAAAAAAACCACCACCAACAACAAAAAAACTAAACCCAGTTACAAATAGAAAATTATTTGTCCATCTTGCACTTCCATACCCAAACACCTTTTTGGTCTTCTGTGTGTACACACCTGGGAAACACTAACATCTACAGACTCTAACCGGTTTACACTGTTTGCAACATACTGAACAAATCAGGAGAATAAGAGACCAAATGAAATGGCACATACAGCGGCACCACAAGACTAACACAACTGTTGATTTAGCAGCAGAAAAACCCAAACGCTCTATCACTCAGTGGCTTGTTGGATGGAGACTCTTCACCCACGTAAGAATGTCAATTACTGTTGAGGATTTTATTTATACAGTCTCTGCAATTTTTATGCAGAAAGGATAAGCAAAGACTGTTTTAAATAATTTCAGATACTCAGCACTAAATAAGTAAGTGGCTCACTTTCAAGAAACAACCAAGAAAAAACATTCCACAGAATGTCATATATTCCTTCAAATGGAGAGCTACATTTTATCAGGATGGATGCTTAAGTAGAAATAAGTCTCAGTACGGGGACTGTTTTCAGCAACAGTTGTTAATTAAGTAGTAAAGTACTAATAAAATGTTTAATCAGGTTGCATTTAAACAGCACTGTAATGATATGTAATTACTGAAGACTGCAAAAAACATTCTGCAATAGACTACATTCAGTTTTCATGCAATGTGCTAATCCATTTAAAAACAGAAAGGATTCCAATGTCCACTGTACAGTGGCGAACGTACAGGCAAGCTATGAAACTTATGCTCTAAGTCACAGAGGACAGGCTTTTATTTGAAAGTACACTTGAAGTTTCTCTAAAAGGAGCTAGAGAAGTTAAAAGAAAAAAAAATTACAAAAAATTTTCAGTACTTTGGATATTTCAAAAGACCAACACAAGCACAAAGACATGCCACTGCAAATGGGCTGAAATTACATCATAAATGAAAAAAAAATCATACTCTTAACACAGACAGGAACACATAAACACATAGTAGCAGTGAGGCCAGCAGCTCCTCCGCACAGTCATAATGAAAAACCACCACAAAACCACGGAGGAGCCTGTCAGGAAGCACACGATACACACGGAACACACCATGTTCAGCAGAAAATTGTCCCCAACAGTACATGGCAAAGGGTCAGGCATTCAATTCAAAAGTGAACTTGGTGGAAGAGGCACCAAAATGTTTTGCTGTGGCAAGGTATGGTGAGATGAGTATCATTCTGTGTGTGTAAGCAAAAAGTGAGGGAGGCAAAAGAAACTCAGCATAGCCAGGATGAATTTCAATCAAAAGAAAATGCAAATATTGAAAACTGAGAAATGTGTCAATGAAGATAAAGACTCAGGGGAAAAAAGGATAAGGATGAAGATGAAATACAGTTCCACAAAACTGCCATCATAGCAGAAATTAAATAAAATGTACTGGAGAGAAAAATGTTTATAACTTAGATATAATTTATATTATTATCTTTAGAAGATAACAACCAATAACACCAAGTACAGAGAAATTTTGATTTTCTAACAGCTCCTCTTACTGATGACTGCAGTTCTCTACTTGTGGTATAAATGCAGTAAGTAGCTGACAGCCTAACATGCCCCAGAGTTGCTCGCACAATCTTAATATTCTTTATAAATCTTTATATTCCTCAGTATTAGCCATTGGTATCTTTTAGACTAATTAATGACAGGCTGCGGCAAACATGGGCCCCTGTTCCAGAAATTTTCCAGAATGCCATTCACATAATTACTGTGATGATAAATAGTTTATAAATATACATAAAAAATTTTAAAACTTAATTTTTTTTTTATTCTATAACTGTTAAACTACAGTTTGGCACGCCCTTCCAACCTAAAATGCTTTACAATTTGCAAACTAACATGGTACAACTCTGCACCGTTAAACTCTCAGATTTCCTGAGGCCATAGCTCCACTTGTTTCTAAAACGACCTGTGGAATCATAGAATGGTTAGAGTTGGAAGGGACCTTAAAGATCATCAAGTTCCAACCCCCCTGCCATGGGCAGGGACACCTCCCACCAGACCAGGTTGCTCAAAGCCCCATCCAGCCTGGTCTTGAACACCTCCAGGGATGAGGCAGCCACAGCTTCTCTGGGCAACCTGTTCCAGTGTCTAACCACCCTCACAGTAAAGAATTTTTTTCTAGTATCTAATCTAACTCTCCCCTCTTTCAATTTAAAACTGTTACCCCCCATCCTATTACTCCACTCCCTGATAAAGAGTCCCTCCCCATCTCTCCTGTAGCCCCCTTTAGGTACTGGAAGGGGCTATAAGATCTCCCCGGAGCCTTCTCTTCTCCAGGCTGAACAACCCCAGCTCTCTCAGCCTGTCCTCCCAGCAGAGGTGCTCCAGCCCTCTGAGCATCTTCGTGGCCTCCTCCGAACTTACCCTCTGGACAGGAGCCCAGAGCTGGACATGGTACTCCAGGTGGGGTCTCACCAGAGCGGAGTAGAGGGGCAGAATCTTGAGCGTGTGGACACACTTCTTTTGATGCAGCCCAGGATGCAGCTGGGAATGACTGTACCACACATCATGGCAGCAACAGGGCTCCTTCCAAGTCAAACAAAACAGGGCATCTCCTCATGCGATTTTTTTTTTTAAATTTGCATCAATGGAAATTAGGTACCAAATTTACATAGCTGCTTTTGAAAACCTGTCTGTTGTGTCTTCACTGGCAGAGCTTTCTCTGAGTGTTAGGCAAAGTCTTTGTTCACTTAGAATTGTGCCAATAATCCTTTTTAAAATACAGAAGTGTCTGCTTTTGTGAGCGCTGGCTGACTCTGGTCTGCCCACTGAGGTAGCATTTGAGCATATGCTCAGTACCTCGGCTTTCAGACAGTCATATTCTTAACATGTGTAACTGCCGTATGTTTAAAAACATTCTTTCTTGAAAACAACCCTTCATATCACTTTACAAAACAGAGGTAGGCTGAGATACTGGATTTGCAGAGGCTTGGATTATTTTTGCCTGGGTATTACTTGCATGTGATCTACAAAAACACTAAATCACAATTCTGTGTTTTTAATTAGAGCAGCTGACCACAGGTTATACTCACAAAAATATCTCTTTAAAACAGGAAGAAGGTCTTGTTCATTTGACAAGAATGGTACATTTTTTAGAGATTCAAATCTTACCACTAGAAAAATAGGTCATCTTCAACTGATATAAAAAGAATTATAACCAACCAAGAACAAAAAGCCAAACCCACATGCTTGGAGTGAGGTTCTCACCCTGTAAGTCAATTAATGCTCTGAAGTGTTCTCATTTTTATTCTGCAAGACCTCCCAATTTTCACTGTGTAAAACCTGTGCTTTGAACATTCAGGAAGATGACATTTATATTATGGGAGTATGATTTGCAGCAGGTTAATGTTCTACTTTGTGAACAGATTACCAAGAAAGAACCTTCCCTTGTCATAAAAGCCACTTTTTTCCTTTGGATTCAGAAAGCTGATTTCACCATGCAACTGAGTCATCAAGGAGACTGCTGAGCAGCAGCACTAGCCAAGAAATAAAGATTAGATTGCATCTGCTGCTGCTCAATTCTGCCTGCACCTTGCTGTTGCTCAAACTCATTTGTCCTTAGCCACAATCTATTCAGGATTCCCCGTGTACAATACGCACAGCAGAACAGGAACCTCACTCCCACCCTCCCAGACAAGTGCCCTGACCAGTAAGGCACAGCAATATGTTTTTGTTCTTTCTCACTGCCCTGCTGAATGTTTAACCGCTCTTTGCAAAGCAGAAGAGTTTCCATGGGAGGCACTGAGAAAAGTGCTCCTTCACTTCTAAGTATCCTGTTCATCACCTGGGGTATAATTTTGGATGTTGCAGGAGGTAGACTCAAATCCATTAAGTAGGTGAGGGCATTACAGCTACACCTCCCACATTCCATATTCTGGAAAAAAGCTACAATATCAGATAGAAGTAGATAGTATCTCTTCGTTGGCCTTCTTATATTTTTCCTGCATTTCCTGCTTGGTTATGTATCCTCTGCTCTAACATGTTTAGATCCTTGGCACCTAACTTGCTGTGGATCCTGTAAACCTTAAGATGCAGGCACTGCAATGCTGGCCAGTGCAAATCTAAGTTAATTATGCGTAGATTTAGTCCACAGACTCAGTTCTTCAAGTTTTACAGACGGAAGCTTTGATTTGAGACAATGTTGCAAGACAGGCCCCTAGAATCCAGAAGTTCATTTCCTGAAAAATTCTGCTACATTTTTAGGAGAATTATGTCTTCCTTTATCTTATCTCATGTGTTATTATATATCCATTGCTTAGCTACAAAGCAGAACGTTACATGTCATGCAGCAGTGTAAGTTAAATTCAAGGAACCTTCCCCGACTGATTAGTAAATAACACGAAGTCATGTAAGTAAAACAAAACCAAAACAGTAGGAGCATTATGATACTGCACTGTCACTACAAACTGACCAAAGGATTGTGATAACGTGTATAGACACAGACAGAGATCAGACACAGTGCTCATATAGATATAATACAGCCAAGCAAAAAGGAAAACTCTCACTGAAGAATTCATAAAACTGAACACAGAGTGGAAAATTTCACTGGTTCCCGTGTGGCCACAAGGTGATCAGTAACACCCAAACCCTTTTCCCTTCTCTTTTTCTTTCCCAGTCTTTGATGTTGGTATTACAATAGAAATGAGATCCCAAACCCAGATTTGGCTCAGTTGCCAAGATGCTGTGGTAACACAGACAAAGACATAGCTCCTGTCCCAGGAGGAGGAAAATCCACCATCAGAAATGCAAAGTTATAAATACAGGTACATACAAATGTAATATTGACCTTGCTTTACTAAAATCAATGAGAGATTTTTCACCAACTTGAATGGAAATAGGATCGAGTCCAGAGATGGGAGATATGCCAGTTTTGCTCATCAGACTCTACCTAGCCTTTGCACAGTTTCATTTATTACAATCATCACATTAGAGGGAGGTCTTCAGGATCAATATGAAGCAGAAAGAGACACAGTAAGTTTGTATGAGATTTAAAAATAGGTTTTGAGGCTGGGGATTGAGAGACACATGAGACAAAAGACAAGAAGGAAGAAGCACAGGTGAGCAGCTGATACAAATCGTCACAATGCCAAGAGACCTGTGAAACAAGGTCATGAACGTTGACTTAGAAACTAACAGGGTAAGCCCAAAAAATGAGTAAGTTCAAAATGGGGCTTTACTACAAGAAAAGAGGATGGCTGAGATCATTTATTTATAAAGATAATTAGGAGAAATAAAATGTTTCTCTCAAAATAGAGACTTGGAATTAGTCAATGCATTTATGGATTTGTTGTCAGCCCGCACAGTGAAAGGTATTAGCTAAGAGAGCTTTTAGTGATTTCAAGGGAAGAAGGAACTCACCTAAATATGAGGGACGGAGTAATGCACTGATTGTTTACATAGCATTTCAAAGTCTGTAAACAACAATTGTTAAAATAGCACCAGAAATGTAAGGATACTGAGAACTGAGTGTTCTTAGAGTGCACAATGACATTAACAAGCAAATGAGCAGTTAGTGGTTATCACGATTGATTTTCAAGTTCATTATTATGAACATTTGATGCAAAAATTATAAAGATACTTCCACTGTGCCTGATAGCAAGACAAATGAATCAGGGACTGCAAGCCAAAGAGTCTATTTTATCTCAAGAGAAGGGTTGCCTACTCATCTCTAGTCAACAGCCCCTTTTAAAAATCCTGGAATTAATTTTAAACCCCCAAGGAATGATGTAATTTAAATGATTTGTGAGGGTGGAAGACTGAGAGGTTTTCGTACATGACCACTCATTTACCAGAAAAATATCAGATGCTCTATTGCATTGTTTAATCATATTTATGAGAAATTTATTTTTGCCACAAATTAAACTCCAGCCAAGACAGCTGAACTCAGACACATCACGCACAGAATTTGCTCTCCCCTCTTTGCAATGTAAGTTTGTTGCAATCTATTTACTTTTCTCATGGTCATATGTGCATTTCTAAATGAATCAGTACATTCAAATCATTCAAATGAATCAGTTTGTACTTCCCATGAAGTTTCAATGAATTCAAATGAATCAGCCAGCTTATGGAGAGAAAAAAAGTAAGTAGGTTAAGGTGGTAGGTTTAGCTGTACAAAATTCAGGTTCACTTCTCTGCTCCAGCAAAACTTGCGGTGTGACTTATGAACTGCTTTTGGACTCAATCTGCAAAGATATATTGGGGAGGGACTCTTTATCAGGGAATGTAGTGATAGGACAAGGGGTAATGGTTTTAAACTGAAAGAGGATAGATTTAGATTAGATGTTAAGAAGAAATTCTTTCCTGTGAGGGTGGTGAGACACTGGAACAGGTTGCCCAGAGAAGCTGTGGCTGCCCCATCCCTCGAGGTGTTCAAGGCCAGGCTGGATGGGGCTTGGAGCAACCTGGTCTGGTGGGAGATGTTCCTGCCCATGGCAGGGGGATTGGAACTTGATGATCTTTAAGGTCCCTTCCAACTCTAACCATTCTATGATAGGTACTTTTCACTGAAATGTCCTAAACCAGATAGTATCAATGAAGAACCTCACTCCACCATCAGTTTCCCCTTCCCTCCAAATTACCACACTAATCTCCAAAACTGGGCTCAACTGATCAAGTCAAAAGAGAGACAATAAAAACATAATCTTTTTTTAAAAGCTCGGATACCAGAGGAGAATTGAGACATATTTTTATTCTGTACATGCACACCACTCTACACTTGTGTTGTGTCTTTTTGTGAGACACTAAGGTTCCTCTGAAAAATAAACATCACACAGACTAACCATTCATCCACGAGATAAACTCAAATTTCCAGCTCCACAGTTATGTAAATGCAAAATAAAATGACTAAGAAATAAGTCACTGAACAAGTGTATTTGTAAATAAATAATACAGATTGCATGAACGGTGTCAAAAAAACTTTGTCTTTGGAAAGGGCATAACTCTATATGGACTGAGACCAGTGATAAAATATAGAGTAATTTCCACAGGTCAGGGTTAGAGCCTTGGACCTCCTACTGAGAACCTAGACATTTTAACTTGCACTGGACCAGCCCCTCAGCAGATATTAGTCATGTAATCCGTACAGGAAATCTACCAAGGATATACAAAAATTAAAAAGAAGTCTCAAAAGTCCTTTACTGTAAAGTCAGAAACTATTTGTGGATGGTGGGTGAACCTCAGCATTTACCTCCAATATAAGGCAGATAGCTGCAAGGGAGTATATATTTCCATCTGGGCACAACTCCAATTTTATATTAATAAACTGGCTCTTTTTTTGTAAACAGAATCAATATCCTGTTTAAAAGTGATTCTCAGAAGAGCAGGAAATTAGAAAATATTAGTATTAAATTAATCAAAATTCTGTTCATGAAATATTGTTAATGTGAATGGATAAATTTCTTTTTCTTTTTTTCAAGGGATATACACATGTACATTGATAACATTACCCTTAAACATATGAACTATGTGCTCATTTGAGATATACAAAAGCAACATATTTTCTTCTTATTCACGGTGATTCTATGAACACTAAATGACTGAAATCTCTACTTTCAGGGATTATGAATTTAAAATATGATATAATTTTTCAGGTTGAATCATAATGGATAAGTTTCTTTTTGCTCTTTAGCATTTCTCAACAATATTGGATGTGCCTCTGATGCAGTCCTGAGTAATGTGCTACAGGAAATCCTGCTTTAGCAGGGGAGTTGGACTAGATGATCTCTAGAGGCCCCTTCCAACTCTGACAATTCCGTGATCCGTGATTTCAGAAAAAAAAAAGCATATGGGGAAGCAGAGATTTCCTAAATCATTTTATTTTACTATAGGCATACCAAGCCCCCATTTCCCTGTCCTTGTCAGGAAACTTCAGAGAATCAAATGACATTAGTTACATCACTGAAGGCATTCTAGACCTTGGCTTGCATTTTTACATAGCTAAGGAATTTCTAAGCTCTCTACAGTTTTTCTTTTGCGGAAGGGTAAAAACAGTTCCCAGTTTAGAAGAAATGTATCCAAGACAGAGAGGCCTCCCAGGGGAAAGAGCAACAAAAGCAGGGACAAGGAAGGAGGCCACAAGAGTGAAAGGGGGTGAAGTTTTGGGGAACAAAATGTCCAAAGAGATCAGTAACGTGGTTTGGTTTGTGACCCTGATGGATATCAAAAAACACTCAGAAATTATTATGTGGTCTGAATGTAGATAAGAAGCTTGGACAGAAGAGAGGAAAAGAAAGATTTTGCAGTCTTTCTCAAAATCTAAAATCATACATCACCTTCTAAGATGAGAAAAAAATGAGAAAAGAAATGAGTGTATGAAACAGGCTTACTGTGCAAGTCTAAATTTAACTATAGCATTCATTACTAACACACTTTAAAATACATCACACCCAGGGAAGGTTACTTTTAGAAGAAATTACTTACTCCATCCTGACTGTCATTCTAAGCCTCAAAACTTTGCTTCCTTGCTGCATCAAGATATTTTAACACTTGAACTGAAGAGCTTCGGGTTTTTTTGGTATGACCTGTGAAAGAAGTTTCACTTGAGAAGAATACACCTGAAAATATCAACTGCATAAACCAAACACTGAGTATCTCGAGAATTACTTGCAAGACTGAAGTGCCATTTCATTTACTGAGCCTTTTCCCTTTTGTGTTTGCACATTCACGAACAGTAACTTTTTATGAGGTCTACTGGAATCCCAGTGTGAGAGTTCACAGTGATGCCTTTGAAGCAATAAGTAAACATTTTTAACCGTGAGCGTGCTAGATTAGCTGTGAACTTCACATCTACTGCCCTGCAGCTGAGATCTCTGCTAACGGTCCCTAACTGTGGATTCCACAAGCTGGTGAGTGGGAGAGAGATATGACAGTTCATTCAATTACTCATTCATCCCGACATACACTTGGTCTTTTATTACAACATACATAATTCACAGGGGGGGAAGGAAAGTAAAGCTATTAACAGCCTTCCACATTTCTACCCTTCCAATAACATATTTCAACAACTTCAAATCATCCCTCTTCCCTCTGTTACCTTTAAAAGGTACAGGTGTTCATACCATCAAAACTGCATAAATGTCTTCAAAACTGGGCACACGAATCTCTGAGTTTTAGTTCTTAGCTCACAGCTCATACACACAAGCAGAAATAGCCACAAATTAAAACACGCGGACTACAGACGCTCAACTGTACTTGCACATTTTGCAAGTGCTCAAGTAAAGGCAATTTGTTCCAGAAAAGAGAAACACAAATTACAGACTGCTTGGTGAATACACTGCAAACCAAACCACAGATCATGGGTGAGGTTCTCTTCTGTTGTGCTCTACCTTTCGTAAGTGTTTTAAAATAAGCACTAAATAGTTCTTGCTTAATGCACCTTAAATATGCCTTTGGGATGCTCTGTGGACAACTGCAGAAAGTCACTAGTGCCACAATATACTCAATACGTTTGAAATATTAACTTCCATTAAAATATCATTATTTTCTATTGTTACATCTGTCAGCAATAATTGCCAAAGGACATTTGTATAGAAAAATTCTCTCCTCTGTGTCACTGAGAGAGGCTTCAATACAGCTCTTCCACCAATGCTAGATGGTAGCCACAGATACACTGTATTTTTTTCTACAGTCACAACCTACAGTAAAACCTCTGAAAGGGTAAGGAACTTGCTGTTAAATAATAAAATGACAGGATGCCTGGTAATTCTTATGCACTGAAGAAAGTAGAGGGATATAAGTATAGTCAAACCTTAAACTAAACTGTTTCATTTTATACATATATGCAGAGTCAACATGGTAGCACAGTTTTTTGTATGAGCCTATGTAAAACAACATAGTTGTTTTACACACAGACTTGGCAGTGAAGACTGGGTTTTTTACATCCTGAAACAAAAATCAAACTTGTCTTCCACACTCTAAGCCAAGAGCACCTTTGTTTAAGCAGTTAAACGCTCTTGTTCCAGGGCCAGCCGCTAGGACGAGGTATGAGCTCGCAGAGCAGCCTGTCTATTAAAGAGGTTTTATCACAAAAAGTGGTAAGAGGTTACACAAGGTTACTCCGATTCCATTTAGGAACGATACTCAGCCTGACTATTTGCTTTAAGTCAACAAACCATTACACACGAAGCCTAACAAAGCCTCTCTCACAAACCCATGCTTGGGTATTGCACAGCAGGAGCTCAGTAAGCTATAGCTGGGCTGCAGTGATCCTCCTGGCCTGGTAGCCCCATCAAGGTAAACCCAGCACAGCAGCTCCACTTTGAGTTGATAATGTCTTTGCCAGACTTTAAACATTCACACCAGTAACCTATCTAGATGGAGGAGAACAGCAGATAAATATGGAAGAGACCTAAGACACATTTGGCAGGACAGAATCATAGAATCATAGAATGGTGAGAGTTGGAAGGGACCTTATAGATCATGGAGTTCCAACCCTCCTGCCCTGGGCAGGGACACCTCCCACTAGACCAGGTTGCTCAAAGCTGCATCCAGCCTGGCCTTGAACACCTCCAGGGATGGGGCAGGATAAGACTTTGCAGGGCGAAGGGAAAGGAAAGAACTCAGGAAGTGCTGTGCAAAGTGCCAGCAGAACTGGTATCTGGGGAAACTTCCCATACATTATGTAGTATCATATGGCCCTACATTGTGTAATTCCATATTATTCTTTTCCACACTCCCCGCTATTGCTCAGGATGGACACGTGCTGGGCTTGGTTTGTTTAGAGAAAAACTTCCCATGTTATTGCTAAGTTCACAACCACACTTGAACACAATGGCAGCAGTGGGAAGAGAAAGGCAAGCAAGAAGAAGACAGTGTCGCAGTAGGACACCTGAATATTGCAGAGTGGAATGGGATTTCATCCCTGTCTCTGCTTTGCTTTCCCATAGCTGGAAAATCTTATGAATTCAAACTTCCACAATTTCAGAGCTTCTGACTGGAGATCCTTGGGTGTGACATTTCTGAATACTGACCAGCTGCAATGGAAGCTGTTCCCTGGTCATGTAGTGTATGTACCTCATGGTGGTTGAAGAAAGGTAACTTAGGTCCTAGGTGTCTCCATTTAGGCAACCAGCATTAGTAAAAACTGTCACTCACTTTCCATTGCTTCAACTTATTACCTGTAAAATGGGGACAGTACTCACACATCTCCCAGACTGTTTTGGAAAACCCTGGTAATTACAGAACACATTATACAAGAAAGCCTCTGAAGGAATCAGTCTTCTTGTCTACGTGGTTGAGTACGAATGTTGTGCATAAGGCACTTGAAAAATCAGAAAAGAACAAAATAACAAGCTGCCGACCATTTTAATGTACAGGGAGTTCACTCACAAATTTCACTGTTGAAATTGCCACCCTTCCAGCAAATCTGACAATGTGCTTTCAGCAATTTGCATAAAACATTTATGGAAGGGATATCGTGTACAACATTAAACTCAGCTGACATAAAAACCTACAATAAACTGGAAACCAGCAATCAAAGTTTCAGCTTATTGATGGAGGCATGTGCATACTGAAATTCACTTATCTTCTGAGCATGGCAAAACAGGCTGCAGAGTATTTTACATCGCAGAACATCCTCAATGACACCATTTTTCTAAACAGAGCTTATTTTACTATTCCTCTCCCTTCGCTACACGTGGGGTAAAAAATACAGATGAATTCCTGCTGATACAGAGAAGAGATTAACTGTGAAGCAACACTGAAAACTCCAAAAATAACTCGCTCTTTTTGAACTCTGACTGTAAGCACTTTAGAAAACACACACACTACCAGATGAGCGTGTATTTATTACTGAAAGCCCCTGCTTCCTTACTGCAGTCTTTGTACATGGGCATTACCAGCGTCTGCAAGAGCAGTTTTTGCCACTGCTGAGAGGAGGAGGAAGCAGCACAACGTAGAACGGAAAAACTATGTGCATTGCTTATATACATTAAAAACCAGCTGTCAATGCATGCAGTCATGTACAAGGATTACTGTAGCAAAGCCTACAACTACACATAAAATCCACCTTTTCTTGTTTTTTTCCTCCTTAGTCCTCACATAATATAAGATTTTTACTTTCTCTTGCTGACATGCCCAAAAGCTTCCTGTATTGCGATCTCTTGGTCTTTTCGGCAGTGCTTAAAATGAACCCAAAGCCTCTTGTTACAGGCAGTTGCACCTCATCAGATCTACTAAGAGGTACCAATATTCAAACCAATATACTGAGAGGAATCTGAGCTGTTTGTAGCGTTTACAAGATCACACATGCAGCTCAGTTTACATGTGTAATTTCAGCTATTTCATTCTTTACTTTTTACTTCAGAATTTGTGAGGTGGGGTAGATGAGAATGACAATACAGAAGATAGTTTATTTGAGAGTAACTACAGCACTTTGTCATAACATTTTTATACAACAACAAAAGCCAAAGCACATCATATAAAAAAAAAATTGCTAACCAATTTCTTGTTTCTTACTGATCTGTAAGAAACAATACTAGATTTTTACCAGTCTGTATCATCTGCCAGAACTGACACTAATCTATCCAAGCACATTGACACTCAATATCCTCTTACAGGTGTGAGTGAACACAGCAGGAAGCTGAGATCACATCAATTTCTCAAACCAGGTTTCTCAGTTTTAAAACCAATACATGAACCCAGCTAAGACTTTTGTCATTTCCACGGCACGAACAAAGCATGAAGCTCAAATGCAATACTTGAATTGGCCACTCCTCCTCTCACAATCTACTCAAATAACATGTTTCTAGTTGAAAGGTCTTTTTTGATGTAGATATTTGCGAGTTGTTTAGTTTATCATGGCTGCAAGAAAGATAGACATAAATAATCACAGCATAAAATAATTAAGGAATATTATTCAGAACAAGATCCCCAAGTTGTATATTATATACTATGATCTACTAAAATCAATGGAGCTGCAATAATTTACATCCATGGAGAATCTTGCTAATTATATACTTGTACTGAAATATTTTTTCCCTTGCTCATGATACAAATATCAAATCTAGGATGTTTTCATTTTGAAGGTTCTCTAGTGTGCACTACACTGCAGAAGGTACTGAACCCTAAGAAAAACAAAGCAGCCAGATGAAATAGCGCTGCTAATTTCAGAACATGCAGCTGATTTCTATCACATTTCAATAACGCTTCTAATCTCCCATCATAAAATATAAACCAGCTCTCTGAAAGGCTAAATAACCAACTTCAGCTGCTATGATCTGCACAAAAGGCTCTGCTTTAGTAAAAGATACTTCCATAGTTTTTAATACATCAGTTTCTGCTGTACTAAATAATCATTTGTCCAAGTTTTAATTTCAAAGCTCTGTGCTGTTAACATTTTACAGTATTTTCTGAAAAAGAAAATCAAGAGCAAAACAATGACAACAAAAAGGATGATTAAGACCTTAGAAAATCTTTCTGACAATTTTTTTTACCTGCCTTAATCATGTTTTATGTTGTGTGTACTGAACTCTTGCAATGACAGTTTCTATAATAAGAATTTTCATAACAGATTGGCTCCTGGTTTGCCTTCTAATAGGATCAAGAATTCAAAGTTTAAGAAGTCCACGCTATACACCCACAGGCCAAGCCATACAAAGGAACATGCTTCATTTATTGCTGTTTAAGGATATTGCTCCCAATCTTTAAAAATGGAATAGGTTTGCTAAGTATGAAAGTGACCCAGGGCTGATGAGGATACCCAGGCAGGTGTCCAACAACTGCCACTCCAGAGCGGAGGCAAGCAGTAGCTTCACTCAGCTTCTGGTTGAACGGTGTGACTTAGCACTCATTCATATCCGCGTTTCCTTGAAACCTTGGGTGGCAGGACTGGAGAAAAGAAATAAGAGCTCACACTTTGTTATAATTTGAATTAATCTTCCCTGTTAAAACAATGCCATGGGTTCTAATCAATGCTCGATTAACAATTAAGGACACTGGATTTGCAATACCACACAACTTCTGCAACCAGCTTTTCTCAGCTTT
Organism: Numenius arquata; assembly: GCF_964106895.1. Lineage (NCBI taxonomy): Eukaryota > Metazoa > Chordata > Aves > Charadriiformes > Scolopacidae > Numenius > Numenius arquata. Next base: position 15,025,336 of record NC_133588.1, on the reverse strand, counting down.
ATCTAATGCAGATCCTCAGTGGCCTTGATCAAGAGATGGGAGAGAAGAAAGATGGGGCTATTAATTCCTGAAGAAGTCAGTCATTCAACTAATGGGAAAAAAGAAAATAAAGAGCAACATATTTTCAAAATTTTCTTGCAACTATGAAGTAAGATTTCTGCCAGTCCTTAAACTGACAGTATGTTCAAGCATATTTTCATGAGACATGTCAGAGCAAAACTTCCTTGTGCTCCGTATTCCAATAAACTAAAATACTGCACCTGCCAAATAGAAACGGATAAGAAATAATGAAAGAGAATAAGAAATTAACATATAGACCTTTCAGCACCAAACGGATATCTAAGGGGTTTGCATGCAGCCATATATTTCACCCGATTCTTAGTTTAGCTCTTCTGAGAGAAGAAATTAAGGGTGTGGACAAACACCCACCTTGCAAATAGCTGTGTTGGTGGAAAAGGTTTATCCCCAGATGTTCATCACCAACTCAACTGCAGATGCTACTGCACCTTCAGAGCAGGCCCCAGCTGTTCACTTTAACCGGTACCAAAACCACTTCAGCCCAAACAAACTAGATTAGCACAGACCTGCTTCTTAATAATGTTAGAAAAATTTAGACCAATGAAAGCTGGCAATGCATGCCCTGTCCTTCCCCCTCCAATCCACTCATCCTCTCCCTCATGCAAGCATCAGCACTTAACTGACCCCTTTAGGCATCACAGGATGTTAAACAGACAAATAATGACTTTTTATTGAACAGGGAAAAAAATGAGGGAAGGGGGGAAGCAGGAAGGCCATCTTCAGCTGCAATCTTGATGTATCCTGGATTAAAGTAACCAGGAAGCCAGTTATCTTATCTTCAGTATATAAATGAGAGAGAGAAGGAAGGTTTATTTCTTTCACCTGAAGAGAAATATTATGTTTCCTCTTCAACAGATAAAATACAGAAGAAATGGCCCAGAAAAGAGTAAACTAAGTATATTGCAAGACAGTTTTAAAACATCCCAGGTCTTCCTCTCCTTTAGGATCAAGATTTCCTATCCTTCTCATGACAAGAAAGTCTTTTATTGTGCAACCATTTAGAAAGACTATTCAGATTGTTTTACTTTACATTTTCCAAACCTGAAACACCAGAATGAATAATTACAAGAGTGTTCACCCTTGCTATTAGTTTTAGAGCCCTCTAGGGCAAGCTGTTTAATTCTTGTCTTCAAGTTTTAAAAGTATTTTTCCTTCTCAAGAAGCAGTTCAGAGAATGACATGGGTTTGATCAAGAAAGACTTGAAATACGGAATAAAAAGAATCCTTCATTATGGGCAGATGCTAGGAATCTCTTCCCCCCACCTCTTTTTTCTGTCTTTGAGGAAGACAAATTGCTAAAAGTTTAGACATATAAAAAATAACAGCAGCATCAATTTTGAGGCAATGTGTATTTCAGCAGACAGCACATCAGTCAGTTTGGTTTATAGAACCTGAGAAACGATGTTTTAACTTTTACTATTGCTTCTGTCAGTGTAGAAAAGATGTAGTTTCTCTGCTTTGGAGTACAACAGATAATACTGTCATGTTCAAAATTATACTTATTGCTTATGCGTACGATAACTACAACATTTATCCTGCATTTAATTTTATGTCTGTGTTGCAGTGTTTGCTTGGGTAAAAAAAAAAAATTTAAAAAAAAAATAAAAGAAGAAACGGTGTAAGAATGCATGTGTGTGTGTGTGTCAGAGCATTTTTTAATGTGCAGTGTCTAATTTGTGGAAACAAAACAACAACAAAAAAGGGTAGAACTGCTGTGTATTTTGGGGAAGGTAATTCAAAAGCACTATAATTTTAACCTAAAAGCTAATTACAACTTACCTATGACAATTGTGTTTCTGCAACACAATGGCAACAAGCTCAGACCAAAACTTTCAGAGCTCTTCAATTTCCTCCTGCTCACTGCACAGATAGCAATCTCACCAAGCAGTGCTGGTCTTTTTGCACAAAACTAACATGTTTTAATGCATTCCGGGCAAATCTTGCAATGACGAATTTGATCTACTCACTAAAACTGCTCTGCACAGAACACTCCAAGATTATGTTCTCTTACAGAACCTTAGCAATCATCTTTGTAACAGTCCACAATAGCACAAGCATCAGGTGGGACATAAGTCGTACCGATGTGAACCAAGAAGGGATGGCTGATCAATTCCACACTGAGATGGTATGTGGAGGTGAATCCTCCACACAGCCCATCCCTGTTAGCCCCCCGTATAGCTGTGGTGACTGAGACCAGCCAATAAAGCATTGTATGAGGTCTATAAGTGGTCTATGTACAATGCAAGACAGTCCTTTCTCTCCCTCCATACCTGGTGTTCAAGCTCTTCTCATTCCAGCCCCAACATTAATTTTTTCCTTAGGGACCACACACCCAGAGTAGCTTAACTCGGCGTCCTAACTCCTAGGATACCATTCCAGAAACATTATTTCATTCCCACTCCCTGAAAGCTGGCTAGCTAATAAAATGCTGTGCCAAAGTATTACTATTAAGCCAGAAATACGTTATTCAGCCAAACAATACCTTGAAAGAACATGTACAAGTAGCACCACAGCAGGATCGATAACATCCAGAGGACAAGAGGAGAACAGATCCCTGGGGGTTACTCTGCTTGAGCTAAGTGACAATCAACAAAGACTAGATACAGCATGTATCGCTGGCAGTCTAGGGACTGCACAAATATAGTGCCCTGGAACAACATACTCTGCAACCCTGATGGAAGTAACCGCTTTAAACAACACTCACTCCCCCTAAAAATCCCTATTGTAGACAGTCGCACAAATTATTGATCCTATTCCATCCATTTGAAGAATCATAATAAATACTCATTGTTTCAAATGCTTCCTTATTCCTCTGCTTTGTCTACTTTATTGTAAGCTCTTCAGGGCAGAAGACAGCTTTTTTTATGTGGCAATGAAAAGTATTAAACGAAATATGGCTTTGAGCATTACTTTATTTTCAAAACAATAAAGGTCTACTTCATCCAAGCATTGCTTGCTTGGTCAAGAAAAAATGTGCTGTCTAGAATCTCCTCCTTTTCTGCTTCTTTGCAGTTCATCACTAAATCATTTATTTGATGAAAGAAGGACCCCTAATAAGACTTCCTCAAGACTTCCTCCACTTCCGTCACTTTCTGCTGCTGACTCTTCCTTGCTTTGCTGACTCCTCCCAATTTCCTCCTGTGTGTGTGCGTGCTTACGTGTGCATGTGCGCATTTCCTCCTCTACTCTTGAGTTCTTCAAAGCCCCTGGTGTTTACACCAGAGCACGTTCAGTGCTCATGATCAATGCACAAAACGAAGAAGGGAAACAAGACAGACAATGTGACTTAGCCTGGCTGTGAAATGATACCAGCTCGGTGGTTCAAATCAGCATCAGCCATTCTTGGTTGCCGGTCCCTGCCAGCAGCCAGAGTCGTGCTGTGGTTCTACAGAAGGAATCGGTCCCTTCCCCCACTGCCAGAAATCCCTCCCTGGCCTCCAGCTGCCAGATGGAAGCGACAGCCAAGGGTCAGATCTTCCTTTGTTACCAACATGCACTTATTGATCTGTGTCCCCCCCAAAAGCACATAACTCCAGCTCAACCTCAGCTCTCAGACCACAAGCTGTTTTAGGTCCTGGGGCAAACAAAACATTGAAGCCTCATAACTGAGACCACACTGCACAATTTTCCCTTTCTCTTTACTCCCCCAGCCAGTTTCTCACAGTTACCAATGGATAACTCTGCGCAGGAGCCTTTATACCATGGCTGTGAGAGGCAGAGCAAGCGGAGGGGAAGGAAGATGCGAGATGATAAGGTGGCAAGGAATTTCTTCAGGTCTCCCAGGTCCCTCATTATTGCTGGGACATAACATTATCTCTCTTCACGTCCTGGTTGCTCCTGAAGTTATATTTTAACACCAAAACTCTTAAATTCTGTTCCACTGTCGCGAAGAACAAGCAACTACAGAGAACAGCAGAGAAGAAAGAGCCTGGGCTAAACGGTACAAAGGAGAAAAATCACTGAGAGCACCTGTATCCTCATTCTGATCAGCTTTTCCTGCTTTCCCATGCTTACAGACTACGTTTTTTGTTGGTGTGAACCAATACAGGCTACATCCACTTACACACCACAAACCTTGTAAACACCTATGTCCGTAGAAGGAACTTGCACTCTCCGAGATGCTGCCGTTGCCACCATCTCCTCAGACATGCTGTGTGGGCACTGCCCCAAATGTTTCAGCCAAATCTGACAGGCTACGAGAAACAGCTGTAGACGAGTTCTCTTATTCAACAGAAGTAGGTTGCAGAGCAGCTCCACTGTCAGGGCTGGTAGACGGCCACCTGTCCACAACCTACTGGAAACCACAGACAGACATCTTTGCCAGATTCAGCTGAAGTCTGCACCCATCTCTGCCTTCTCATTATCCGCCAGGTCAGTGCCGTCCAGCAAAGGTGGATTAACACCATTAGGCAGAATTGCTTAAGGAGTGCTCACAGCTTCTGTTGCAATACAGAAACCTCTGGCAGAGGCAAGTTTCTGGGGGTAAGAGACTCTCCCACCAGTTCAGTGATCTGCAAAATGAGCTTCATTTTATGGCACAAGAACCTCTGAAGTACATGAGATGATATAAGAGCAAAAACAGCTGTAGTGTGGATGGAGGAATTTAGACACTGCTCTTGCTTATGTGAGCGGGTTGCGGGACAGCGTAGCAGGCAATGCAAAGTAGAGGCAGAAGCAAGAAGCAGTTGGTCCTTCATCCCATCTCAATAAATCTGTACCTGTGAAAGCAACCTTTTTGATTCAGTGACATTCTACCTGTACCTTGCACAGGTACAAACTGCTGGACAACAAATTAATGAAGGCCTTTAACTGCAGCCTGAGCAAATGCTGCTGGTGCCGTGACTCAGTGCCATTCCCTGCTTTTTCTTGGAACTGCCTGGTCACAAAAGCAGTCCCTGTGTTCCAAAACCAGCCTGAGGTGCCTGAATCAGCAGTTGTTCTTCTCGTTGGATGAAACATAATGAGAAAGGGTATTTTCAGAACAGTTTTAGGTAGGGATATGTGCTAACCACCGTCAATAAGAAAATCATAAAAACCTTGAGGAATGGTACAGAATTTCCAGGCATGTAATATCCACTTGTCTCTAAGAGGCAACAACAGCTACAGCAGTGAATGTTGAGAAGCCTCTGCTCGCATTTTAAATATTGTCTTATTTTAATACAATCTTGCTTTTATTTTCACATAGAATCCAACCTCTTTCCTGTACCGGTAATTTTATGCCTTCTAGAATGCAGTACTGTAAGAAACACTCAACATTGTGATGAGCACAAGCCCTGTTCCAAAGAACTGGTGATGACATGATACTGTCAGCATCAGTTCTAATATCCCTTCAGCTCGGATGCTGAACAGAGCAGGGGACCTTCCTCACAGACGTTCAGAAATACGAGGCCTCTGTTCGCTCCAGTAACAACACCAACATATGTATTAAAGGAGATTCAAAGAAAAAGTAAGCTGTATTTCAGAAAACTCTATGCAAAGGGAAAATCAGGTACATTGTTATAAGTATCAGGCAGCTTTTTATACGATATGACAGAAGGTGCTGGTGTGTCAAAGCCCCTCTGACTCCCACCTTTTGTATATGTTCCATACAGGCAAACCGCTGCCTTCCAGTCCCGCTGACTTCCACATGATCCACAGAAATCTGATGACACAGAGAAGTTTGCACCTGGTTTTGGTGGCAAACTCCCTCCCTGAACATCCACATACAACACTCCGTGCATGTGTTCCTCAAGGCCATGCACAGCAAGCCCCTCCCAAGGAGCATTCAATCCAAAAGCTGCAGAGCAGAAGGGTAATATAGAGTGAGGTGAGACAGAAAATATAATTCCTGCCAGCATTCGGTAAGGCACCAAGTGGAATCATGTGCTTCAGCAGCATATAGCCTCACCCTAGTTAAATTCATAATATTTAAGTGCACAATTCTCTCTCCTTTTTCTTTTTTAAGACTAGAAAATGAGGTTATTGTGGACAGCTCAGGTATCTTGTGTCTGCAGATGAAGGGGATGCTTCTGTGGGGTTTGCACTACCAATTAACTTTCCCAAGTAATGAGGTATAATCCCCCCTGAGAAAGCCTGCTTCATCTGTGATATACTCCCTGCAGAAATGTGGAAATCTACCAGCCTAAGTTGATTCATGAGATTTTTAATTTTTTTAATATTTTTGAGAAGCTACAGGAATAAAAATTTGCCATGGGAGCCCTTCTACTGTTTTCCTCTCTGGGACAAATATATAATCAGTGAAGAGTGTTTTAACACAAAAGAAAGTAACAATATTTTATAATCAGTGCCCATATAAAGCTATGTGTATTAAAAATGTTCAGCCAATCTCTGTAGAAAACAATGAAGATAAATGACTGTTGGGAATTAATTTAGGGCTGCTACTATAAGATGTCTCAGTTTCTCACATATTACAGGTAGTGAAATTTATGATTTACTCTGGCTTTTATTCACTGCCACTGTAATAAAAAACTCCAACAATTTGGCAGCAATATAAATGGTTTCCCATCAACATGAATACTGTCAGTCCATGGACCTGTATCTGTTTTCACTTGAGCTCAAGTAAATCAGAGGTTAACCACTTAAACATGAATTATACTGATACAAGTTTAAGAATGAAGGAATTGGACCTAGACATCGATTCTGCGTGCCCTTTGCTAATGAAACCAGCCCTGCTATTGTTTATACCCTAACTGAATGCTATCACAATCATTTGGATACAATAAACAGCTCTTGCAGATGGCTGACTGCTAAAGAGGAGAAAAAAAAGAGGTGTATAATGGCCACACTAAAAGGCTTTGATAACAACACATCAACTTCATAAACTTGTGTCCTGCAGTAATACAAGAGAACATTCAGCAGACCACAAGCAACAAAGGAAAACGCGGATGACTTCATCAGCCATTAAGTCCGCTGTGCCCTGATCTAACAGCATGATTCAAAATTATAATCAAGCAAATTTGTCAACAAGCATTTCCTCAGCTCAGAAGAATCCTCAATTGTTGTGGCTTTTACTCTGCACCCATTTGGGAGTGTCAAATAGACCATGAATGGGGAGGATACCGAGCAGACTGTTGCTGTACTTTACCAATTCCAAATCAATAAAAACAGTCCTTTGAGGCCTAGGCTTAGTCTCTATCAGTTTTACTTTATGCTGGGGACCTGAACTGCTACATGCCATGACACTCTAGGGTGGAAAGGAAAATAAACAGTTTCATCTCTTCCTCCTGCACCCAGACCTTCCAGGCTTGTTCAAAACGCAGCAGAGCAAACCCCTGCGAATCTAAGTCACAGTGGTCCTCAGAAGTAAAATTCAGAGTGCCTTTCTGTGGCTGCGGAAAGATGTTCTTCAGCGATGGGAATTACATGGAGAACCAAGAACAGATTAGATGAATATTCATTATGCAAAAGTAGGATTAAGAAGTAAATGACGGTTTGAGGATGTAATTTATGAGACAGAATGACACAATCCTATACCATTTAAAGAGCGGCTTCTCAGATTGCCCCCATACTTTCACACCCACAGTTTTTCCCTTAAATGTTAAGGAGCTGGGGAAGAGGCCTAATGCACAGAAATTACATATGGATACATACTCATTTTTTCATGTATTTGTGAAAAAAATCTGAGCTCTGGAATATGCAGAAAACAATCGCACACTGAAAAAATTGAAATTTCGAGGCACATTTTACTCCTCTAGCCAGTATTTCTAAGTCATACACAGGGCAACATTTGACTTTTCTGATCTGGAATCTCCTCATATAAATACAGAGCTAGTTTTTGATACCAATAAGGGTACTTCATACACATCTTTACTGACTTCACATTTTGCTTTATCAATGAATTCAATCATTTTTCAGCAATTGATGTGTTGAAATGTTATTTTTTAAAAACTTCTGATTTTAATCTTACAAACTCAACAAACCCAAAGATCTTTATTCTAGCTCCATCCTTGAAAAATTTACTTTTTGGCAGGTGTTCAAGGCAGCAAACGTTTCTATAAACTGCAAGTGCAAATATGTCTCATAAAATGCATTGCAAACAGAGAATTAAAGAGACACTTAAGAAAACACAACTGAATAAAGCAGTGACATGGATTATAGGGGAAATTTGTTTTACTCATCAGAATTTAAAAACAGTTTCTTTCTGGGCAAAACACTACATTTTCAGACCACTCTGCTGTGTAACAGGGAAGTCTTTTTGTACTCCCAATTTTCTGGCTTTTAAGGGTCTCAGTTTAACAGAAAAATTAAGGATTTAAAAAAAAATTGACAAAGGCATGAAGAAAGAAACCAAATTAAAGCAGGTTAAGTAATTCAAACCCATGGCTGGTAAACCCCACTTTATAGATAGGGGAAAAGATGCAAAGAAATTGAGTTAGTGGACCTAAACTCACATGCAAAGTCAATAGGACAGTCAGAAACAGAACCCTATTTTCTACCTCCTAGCCTAAGCACCAAGCTACAGTTCTCAGAAATGGAAAAAAATATTCACAAAAAGCAGTCCTATAAAAGAGAGTCTCATTGAGGTAAATACTTGTTTGTGGAGATTACTGCCTGTCTCACCAATACTCTAGTGACCACCCTGTCTGCACCCATAATTAGGGCAAGCCCCTCTGTAACTGCATGAGGTCATGTTTTTCTTTCAAGCAGCAGTAAATTATCATGCTTGTTATCACTTCTCTACACAGATTCCCTCAAAAATTAGATTATCTCCAGGGCATCCTTTGCTTTTTTGTCATTTTCAGTATCGCTCTCACTATAGCAGGAAAAAAAGGAAAAGAAAAAAAAAATCAGCATTTAGGGTTTGAGAAACAAAGATATTCGTGTATTATAGGGGGGAAAGACTGAAAGAAGCAGATCATCCTGGAACTGCCAATTTTCTGTATCCTTTGAGGATTAGATCCAAGCTTATAATTTCAGTGAGCAATTATCTAAATAGAAATGCTCTAATTGCACTAGGATTGTGTTTTCTCTGGAGTGTTATTTCTTTCAAGTATCCTGCTGTTTATTTATATTCAGCTAAATAAAAGGTACGCTGAGCTACCCAGCGATTTACACTGCAGTAGGGATGTTACCACTGGTACACTGGAGATTGCTGGTATAGCACAGAAAACCCTCTAGGCTGTTCTAACTTACTAGAACTAAGCTCATTCCAGTCTCTGTCTTATAAATTCACAGTTTAATAAAGAAAACAAAGCAATTCTTCCTGGATGATTGTCAATGAACTGCTTTGTTGCCTCTGGAATCACTGCCAGCTCAGGGAGAAGCAGGGAAAAAATTAGGCATGATGCACAACTACCCAAAGAAAACAGCTTACCTGGTTTGGTAACCCATGAGTCTGGAAGCAGGAAACATTTGAGGGGAGGGACCGTCATGGAGGCCACACACGTGGTTCCGTCAGTAGTTACAGTAGTTTATCCTCATCATTTCAACATGCCTCAACAGCTGCTGTAATCAATATTCCAGATACACTGAGAAAGAGAACAGCACTAAGTCAAACACCCAAGACATGACAGACCTAACGCTTGCTTATTAAAGTTTTGTACCTAGTAAGAGCAGAAAGCTTAAAAGGGCTGGCCTCTATTGTTATGCACCTTATACACCACTGCCCGAGAGAAGTTCTGTCTATCCTAAAGGTTAATAAGCCTGCAAGATGTGCACGACTTTGAGGGGAAGGCAAAAACTCTCCTTCACAGGAAGCTGTGGTGCTCATCTAAAAAGGGCTCCCATTCCTCCTTCTCCTGAATTATAGCAAAATGTCAGAAGGAAAAGCAGCAAGGGGAAACTCAAAGATCATTGCATTCTGCTTGAAAAACAAAATGGATCACATTAATCTTGAAAGTCTTAGAGGCAACATCATGATGTCAGGTAACAGAAGAAGTTTCCTATTGCACGTATTCCCATCAAAAGCTACTTAATATCTCAATTTGTATTTATTTATGTTTATACACAGTAATAGAGATAAAGAAAAAGGGGAAAGGGACAAAATTGAGAGAGTTTAGAAAAGGATAAACTTAAGGAGAATGCATGAAAGTTATCCAGTTTAAGGAGTACTAAGTATCAAGTCATGAATAATTCCCTAGAACACATCACTGCTTTTCCAAATTCCAATCAAGAGTAACTGCTTTACGTTAACAGTAAAGAAACAATGAATAGCATGTTCCTCCTCTTCTTAATGTGCCATCATTAATGGAGAACTTGACAGGAGCAGTAAGTGAAGAGGATTTCATGCGCTTTAATTTTATTTCTGTGTAGAATAAATTGTACAACTCAGTTTAACCATTTTCAAACAGACAGCAACTTTCAGAACCATGGCTCAGATCTCATTTCAAAGCAAAAAAGCATGACAAATAGGAGTCTGTGTAAAAGCCTAATTTTTGTATCAAATTTTACTATGCAAAACGTGCACAGAGCACCTGTTGATGAGCCACAGGCATCTGTGACACAGGTCCCAAGAATAAAACACAAAAATACGTTAACTAGCAACTAAAACTGTAACAGCCAACAGATTCCAATCCCTGACAGGGACTGAAAAACATACATTTCAGAAATACACCTACTTAAAGCTAATTTTCTATGCTGCCGTGAGTATTACCAGCAGAGAAACAGTATCTACTCACCTGTCCTTTAACAATGAGGAAGATGACTGGGAGGAAAATAAACATGATAATTTCTTGTCCAAAGCTGTCACTCAAATTGATGGAGCAACTGGGTTTTTCCACAGCTGAAGTAAAGGAGATATATACCTGTTAATTTTATTGCTTTTTTCTATGTATCCAACTGAAGTAAGAACCTTTAGAGACTGGGACATCCAACACCAGAACAGACAAGTCCTACTTATGCATACGCAAAACATGAATTAGTGGCAAAAAAAAGGGCCAGCAGAAGCAGACCAGATTCAGAACTACTCTTGAGGGAAAAATCCTACTTAACCAACTGGAAGTTCTTCTGGAGAAGTGTTTTTTTACCATTTAAGTCCATGCTTCACTTCAGTCACTTAAAAAATATTATTGCCTCATGATATTACAAAATTTTCACACATAAAATCTTCTAAGGGTCGTGCATTTCAATGACTAAGCATTTGGGACAAGGGGGACAAATAAGTCTTTGCTGCCTTCTCATTCAAGCCACGAATTCAAGGGTGCAAAATCTCCATGTGAAAGCAGATATCTACAATATAAATCAGAATTTTTTTCTCCCCAAAGGTTCAAAAGATAGGAAAAAGGGCAAGGGAATGCCACTCAGATTATAAAGGGTCCTGGGCAGCAGAGCACTCAAGAATCCCAGACCAGTCTTCAGCTCTTCCATGCCCCATTTCAGCTGAAAGGGCAAGAACAAGCCAGCAAAGAACTTGGTGTTTAGAACATCACACACAAATTTTGGGGTCTGCCTTTTGCAAGTCCTGCCCGTTCACCACTGTTTTTCTTCTTGCTCCAGAAGAGTTCCGAAATGGTATTAAAAATCAAAGCCTTCATGGCATTTTAATGACCTGGGGATCCCCAGTCCTTTGAAGAAAACCAGGTTCTGTATATGTGCTCAGACATTCATGTATGTCTTTCTTCATGTAGTACTTGGTGTATTATTACTTTTACACAGATATCATGATATTCAGTGGTGGAAAGAAAGCTTTTCTAAAACATAAATTTATTCCTTGTTCTGTTTTCCACAAAACGAGTTTTTTACCACCTAGTTTGCAAAATGCTATCACACAATTGCTCTTGCAAAGTACATAAGTCATTCAGATTTCCAGAACCCAAGTCTATTCAGGAAAACCAGACTTAGAATTGAAAACCTGAAGGATACACAATAAAGCAGTACTTCAAATTCTAAACATAGTTGGTAGCAAACCATAAAACTCTAGCAATATTTTTCATCATTTATTCTCTGCATATAGCAAGGACAAGGGACTACTTGTACTTGATCATAAAGGCCTCAGTATTTATTACTTATTCCCTATTAAATTCAACTATGTTGCTATCACTGCCAGTAGGTCTTTCTCTGGTAGATTAATTCATTCAGCCGCACTGTATTTCAGCAGAGTAAGGATTTTAGGACTGTGTTATCTGTTAACTGAATCTGTGAATTTAATGTGTTCTGGCATCATCTTACAGTATTGAAATGATTGGAAAAATAGTAACCTATCATAGACATAATACCGCCAAGTTACCTAATTGCAAGATTAGCTTATGCTTCTTGACCTACTAGTTTCATTGAGTAAAAATTAGAAATTTTCTGGCTAGGATGGGAAACAATTTTTGAGATTCCTAATTTTAAGACAGGATATGAATAGTTTTCTCTGCAATTAATTTGGTATTTTAATTTGTACAAAACCATTCAAGGAAGAGGCAGTATCTCAAAGGCTCTCAGTTTCCAAGATACTTAATGAACAACCTCTGGATTCTGAAATCACAGTTTGTATCTCAAGCTTAAATTCTACTTCACCTCCGCTTCATTATCTCCATCTCGTTGGAAGACAGCTACATACTGTTTTCTGTGTTACTGTTGGTTGCAGTAGCATTCTATTTCTATTTATTATTAGCATAGTATTCTCTCACCACACATTCTTTTCTAGCTGCTTCAATGCTGCTGACTTTCTTAAATATATTCTCTGAACTGTGCTCCCAATTTCCTGTGAATAAGACTCTCTCTTATTTGCAACTGGCTCCTAAGATAGTCTTTTCTTTCTCATACATATTCAAATACCAAATGAAATTTGTCTTTCTCCTGTATCTAACTTTTTGGATACAAATAAAATATCAAGACTCTTACAGCAAACACCAAAGCAGTGTTCCAGTCATATTCCTCAAATATACCAGAGACAACGGATCAGCTGCCTTCCTGGTAGAATTTCACCTAGAGTTTAATTTGATAACGCTGATTAATGTAGCCCAACAGACAGGCACTGGCCCCTTTTCACAAGGAACAAAACCAATGTATTCTGTTAGTGTCCGAGAAACAGACAAGCTTGAACAGTTATAGCACCATACGAAATTATTCATCATCTATATTTGTAAATATTCCCTCTGCTTATGGACAAATATTTTCAATCCCATTCAGTGCACTAGCACCTTAATGAATCAAAGATACAAGGATGCAAACTGTTTTTACACAGTGTTTTCATTATCTGTCATGACCTTTCATCCACAGGCAGGCAGAAAGCATGTGTGCAGAAGCAACCAGTGTATTCCCACTTTATTGCTGCATTTTATGCTCTAGAGCAATAGCAGTTTTTCATTTAATTCAAAGAAAATATTTGAAGCCATCACTGCCTCCAGAAACTGTTCTTCTCTAACATAAATGAAGGGAATTATCATGATGTCTCTGAATTCCATGTCAGTATTACTTTTCTCCTTGTCTCTAAGTGAAGATGTTTAATAGCAAATGCAGATGTAGCTATACTAAGTTGTCATTTATGACTCTAGAAACAAGTAAAGCACCAGGTCTGAAAACTTCACCAGTTTGGAACTGTTTGCAAGGCTTATGAAAAGCAAGCCAAAAAGATAAATACACACAAATAATTGAAAGGCTATACTGAACATATGCACCACGTTCCACAAAGCCAAGAAGAGAGTATCAAATGGGTTTGCATTAAACAAGAAGGGTGGGAGTGGAAAAAACCTTCAAGAAAAACAGAACAATGGCATAATTTAGCGTATTTGCACTTGGGTTAGATCCAGCTGATTGCTTTGGAAAGGATTCTGCTCAAAGGGAAAGGTGAATGGAGGAAGGGAGATCAGAAAGGAGGTGGGATTTTTTTATTAAAAAAAAAAATTGAGAGAATGCAAGGAGTAGCAAATGTATTATGTTGCAGTAAACACTCCAAATATTAGAAAAAATACTATGCAGTATCTTCATTCTCTTGATTGTTGTTAAGTAGAAGCTTCTTTGCAGAAACAGAGTTTGGAGCCCTGCCAGGAATGGTCACATCTAACACACATTATTTATGACTATAAAGTGCAAGAATATTAGCCATTTTATGAATAGCTGGAGGATGTCTGTTACAAGACATGAAATGATCATAACTTGTTAAAGGTAAAGAAGGTTAAAAATGGGAATTTCTTCACTCAAGAAGCTGTTGTGAGCACAGAACAGTCTCCACCTCAGATCTACAGAAATGCATTTTCTAGCTTCTGCTAAAACAGCTGTCACAGACATCACTGATGGCCCTTCTAAATCCAAGACCTAACATTGTCTTCTCCTTACCATCTCTTACAATCCCCCATTGATACCTCTGACATCACAGATTACCCGTCTCTCACTAGAACTTCAGTTTGGTGCACAGTTGTACACTCAGTGGGCTTCCTTCCTGCCTTTCTTCTCAGAGCTCTATTCAGTGGGCTCCTCTTCCTCCTCCTCCCTTCACACAATGTGGACATTCTCCAAGGGGCTCTTCTCATCCTACCACTTTTTCACATTTTCTATTTTCACCCTTGTGTTGGCCTCATTCACTCACATGGTCTCTCCTCAAGCGGGGACTGACAATCCTCAAATATTCCTCTTTTGTAGATCTCTACCCTGCCACCCTTCTCTCCTCTCATAGGTACTGCAATACCAAATATAACAATAGAATTACACGTTTATCCTACCCAACCTCATCCAACCATTGCCCTTCTCTTCAAAAGGAATCTTTTACTCAAGTACAGATGGAAGTTTTGAGACAAAGAAGCCATAAGATATATATTTTTTCTCAATTTTAGTTTTTTATCATTTATTCAGATATTAAAAAATGCATAGGGAGAAGGGAAAAAAGAGCTCTCTGAGAAGGAGAAATTCTCTTTGGATCTGTATTCAAATAAGGAGATGAAACAGAACACAAAGAAACAATAGCTTTTGTGTTGTTCAGAAGGTACCTGAAATGTCATGAAATACAGAGCTATTTATATATGGAATCTAATTACATAAAGTGTTTTGTACCTCTGCCACTGAATTTTGTGAAGCAGCATAGGTTACGTGGTTTGTTGCTTGGTTTTTTTAAATTGTGGTTTTACATTATTTTTGCCTCTTTTAAAGCAGCTTCCCATTTTCTTAAAGAACTGCTGTTTCCAACGATCAGACTTTGCTAACGCTGTTATGACAAACTGGCCATGCTTAGCTAACTACTTGCTCAAGCTATTTATTCAGTTTCCAACACAGCCCAGCCCAGCACAGTATATCTGGCATCACATATCATACACATTGCGCAAAAATTTCTCTCAAGCATTATCATGGCTCTTAAAACTCAAACTCTGCCACACAATGACAAGGTCTCCACATTACCAGAATTACATTCCCTCCTCCTCCACCCCCATCCAACTCATCAGTCTCTAGCATGACTCAACCCAGTTGAAAAGAAGTAGGTTTACAAGTCATTTCATTTCTTTCAAGTGAGATACATCATATGGAGGAAATAAATAAAATGTTTTACAAAAGTTATTCTCAGCGCCTGGTCCCTGGTGTACAATAGGGTCTATCTGATTTCAGAAGCTGCTTCTAACTGGGAATTTTTCTACATTAATTTTGGCTTAACTGGAGTGATATTACCATTTTGCAGCACTCTGATGGCAGCAGAACCATGCCCAGGAGCACATCAACATTTCCTTCTAAGTCTTTAAGCTGACAAACAAATTTTGGACAACCATATTCCTGTTGTTACAATTACTGCCTTATCTCCAAGGTTGCGGGCAGGGTAACAACTGCCTTTGCACAAATGCCTTTTCCCTAAGGTCCTGTGCCAAGGACCATCTTTTATTTGCCAAAACCCTAGACTTCAGTTAAACTCTGAGGATTTCAACACATTTTTAACAATTTCACTTTCAAACAGTAGGCAGCTTATTGGCTAGCCATGAGATGTTTATGTATACGCCCTTCTTTGCCTCCTTCTCCCTGGTGTATTGTTAGTGTGGTGAGCTGTGTTAAATTTATACAAAACAAAAGGGGGAAAAAAAAGAAAATGACTGTCATGTATCATCCTGAGGAAAATGAAGTTAAAGTATCTTATTTTCAGTAGTCATGAGGGATTGAAACCAGTAGCAAACATTTATCTGAATGTTGCAGAAACTGATACATCATTACGATTGCAATTTTTTTTTTCTTTTTTTTCCAAGAGCTCCATGGTATTAAAATTTTGAGGATGAATTACGCCAAGTTTTGAGTATCCCCTGCTAGCTGCTACTTGCCCTTACTTCCCCACTTGAATCAATAGCGGTCACCACTGTGCAAGATTAAGAGCCCTCTTGGAAAAGCATCCCCAAACCTACAAAAATAACAGCAAAAGAATCAAATGGGGCAGGTGTGAAAAAAGAGCAATGAGAGCTCAGAGAGGAGAGATGGCTCATTGAACTGAAAGGGGCCAGGTAGTAGCTGAAATTTCAGTATTATAAATAGGACATTACGTAGCTGAACTAAAAATAGGAGTTTTATTTTTACTTAATGTTCCTCACTGCTGGCTGCTGACCTAGAGAAAGAGGACTCAGAAAGGAGAATTGAACAATTCCCCACAACCATGCAACACAAAACCACTAGCCTGGCTCCAGCGTCTATTTGTAAACTAAGATGAATATCATTTTTTAAACCAATTTCAAAAGAAGTCCAATTGAAAGAACTCCCTAATGTTGCTGTGAAAAGAATGTAATAGAATACAACAATTTCTGCAGAAAACCGACTGCAATTACAAATTCCCTGTCTACATACTTGCTCATAACAGAAAATCGCTAGCGTATCTAATCTGATTCCTTCACGCACTTTGTATGTATGCCACTGTCGTCCTACGCTGTAACTAGTCTCTGCTCAACAGTAATAATATATTATCATTCCAGTACTTGGTTTCAAGTCAAGACTGAGGGGCCCAGCATAGGTCTGGAGGAAAATGCTATGTCAACCTGCCACCTGCCAACTGTCTCAGGGCAGCATCTTGTGTTCCTCCCTTTCCTAAGCACCAATGTTACACTTAAACTGAGAATCCTAATTTAGCCATGGTAAAACGGCAGTTTATATGGCCAGCTGCTAAGGTGGCACTCATACTTTGTTTCATTTTAATAAAATAAAATAAAAACCAAAAAGATGAACTAGCACAGGCCCAAACCACCAAATTTGGATTTAGTTTCAAGCACATACATCTAATCCTCAGGACACAAGAGACTTGAAACCATGGTTTTGGTTCTGCTTACAAAGATAAGAGGAAGCTGTAATATAAAAACAGATCTGAATCTGAACTTAAGTTCACAGATGTCTGAGTCCATGGCTTTTCTTTTGGGTCCATCACTAGCTAAAATCTAAGCATCTTGATAAACTTGAGGTTTCCCAAGGCTATTTTTGGCTGATTCTGCTAAATACTGGGTCTTTGTAATGTACCATAGACCCCAAGGGGCTCTACTGAAGCATTTATTCATCACCACTTTTGCAGGAAGCTGGATTGAAGATAAGAATATGGTGATTTAACTTTGGAAAGTAAGCCATTATTACTTAAAAGAGTTTATGGCAACAACAAAAATAACTTGCATTACTTGTCATTGCTGGTCAAGTTGAAATAAAGGTATTTATTGTAAAAAAATATTATAATTATTTAAGGAAAAAGACTTAGCATCTGTGTAGTCTGTATGCAAATCCACTACCTAGTCATGCTTTCTCTTGGGCTGAAAAATGGCAAATTACTTATTTGCTGTATTTGTACACCATTCACATCCTTCGTTAGTATTAGCAATCTGATTTGTTTGGGAATGGCAAAACTCAGAAGATAATTCTGCACTTAGCTTAAATAATTCTACAATGCTGGTTAGCACAGAAGCAGATGATAATTCAAAACTTCTTGCTGCTGCTATTTTAGCTTCTCTAAAGCCAAGTTAAACACACCTAAATTAAAATGCCTATTTGCAGTGTCTCAAAAGACAACAGAAAGACTAATGTATTTTGTTTTCCCTCTTGATTTTAGGTAACATTTTTGACTTTTCATATGCTGAATCAAAACCCCAAAATAAAAGTAAACGCCATCACTAAGGTTGCACTGTTGTATTACTATTCGATTCCAATACAGTAGGCAGTTTCAGTGGAAAACAAGAACCATACACCTTCCAGATTTGAAATGTTGGCTAAATTTGCCATTTCCTTTTTTTCACTGTTGTACTAATTTTTATACATTTACACATGCACATATATATACATCCACACACACCACCACTTCAAATGCAGCTTTGGATGCTACTAATAATTTCAACAAACCTACATTGCTGCCTTTACTTTTTCCTCTTCCCCTTCCCTAATAACCCACTCCCATAAACAGATGAGAATCGCTGTGTGATCTCTGGAACCTTCCTGGACGCAAATGGAAGGCAACATAAGAACTAAGGAAAGGACACACAGAGACCAAGGTTCACACAACCTGGACTTGCCAGGCATGACCTAAATCATTCCTACATGAGGAAACTTCAACCCAGCAGCACCACAATACACTAAAACTGGCCTGTTGATCTATAACCACAAACAATTCAAGCCTCATCAAGCCATCAATAAAATGAACCAAGTTCTTCCTCTGATATTCAACCTATTAAAGCAGAGATATTTTCTCAGAGACAAGGTCCCCTGCCTGCCATTCTGCTCAAAGGGAGAATTCTCACTTCACTTGCAGGTATGGCATTTTTGCTTCCCCAGTATAAGGTATGGTACACAACTTCTTTACGCAGTATGTTCTCACACATGCTAAGATCTAATAAACAAATCGAAATAACATTACAACATCTCCAGTGGGTATTGGCCACTGGAATTGGTTTCCACTTGATGCACCACTCCCTGCAACAACACGCAACTTCCCAATTAGGAGATTTAGTTGAACTACGTCATTCTCCCCCTCACCTTGAACACAGCCCCGAGCATAGAAACAGACAACCTTGAACACAAGCCCAGCGCAGAAAAATTCAAGGGAGAATATTTTGTTCTTGTAATAACTAGAAGATGATTTAAGGGTTTCCATTTTGAATACCAAGAAGCTCCAGAGGAAAGGTTTGGGTTTCCTTGTTGCTACCCCTCATTAGCCTTCATGCTTTCTGTTCTTGGCCATCCTACGGAACAGAACCAACAGCAGCACAGTTGCATCAGAAATTGGCTTTCTGAAGAAACTTCTACTATTTAAATCTTTTCCTCACAGTGAATACTGTAACTCCAACCAGCCCTTTCTGTCTTCCTAGTTAAAATAAACAAACTCTTATCACAAAAAAAAGTCTTGTATCTCAAAACCCATTCTCCACGGCTGCCATCTGCTAGCTGTATGACAGTGAACAGTGACCAGGTTTTGGACTGTTTGCTGTCGCATATCACACGCTTGTGTATCCACCTAAATGAAGCCACTGTGGACCAATTATGAGAGATATGTTATTCCATTTGGAATTACTCATTTGGGGATTTGATTTTTGATTTGTTTTCCTCTGAGGTTTTTTGGAAGCACTAGTGGGATGAAGCTTAAATTAAATTGGGACCATCAGCATCCCAAAGACAACTATTCAGTAGCACACATTTAATATTGATTTAATATGATTATGTGGGCTGCTTGTAACCACAGATGTCTAACTAACACCACTTACACACAAAGTACTTTATATATTCATTACCAGTAATGTTAGAATATGAAGCAGACCAAAATACGGCAAAATAAGCCACACAAATATTTAGCTCTGAAAGCTACAGAAAAGTGTAAGAATTAAAAGCTGGAATTTTCAACTCACAAAGACTGCTCAGATGGATTGTTTCATGAATCACACAAAAGTCTAAGGTGCTACTGGATAAATAATTACAACATTATAAAATGTACAAAGAAAGTGACAAACCAGCAACTACGCTACCCAAAATTAATTGCTAATAAAATAAACTGCAACAACACCAGTTTTCTTCGAGGATGACCTTATATTCCTGGCCGCTTCCAGTGCCAGGCTCATCAGCCAGTTCAAATTTCCAGATGAACTTTGGAAAAGAGGAATGTCTGTATTAGGGCACATTATTGCTCTTTCTAAAATACCTCTTATAGTTATAATGGCAAATCCAGCAGGTGGAGGGGGCGGGAGTGAGGTGTGGTCTTCTATTCTGACCACACAACATAGAGGGTTATTTACAAAATCTGTATCATTTCCACACACAAAATCTATATTGCTGCGGTTTGTGAACACACATGGGGCCTTGTGCTAAGGCCCTGCTCCAAGCCGAGCACAGCAAAGTCCAACCAAGTTTGCTTATTTCAACAGTGCTGTTCTGGGCACAACATCAATTTGATTTACACAAAAAAAAAGTAAAAAAAAGTGGGTGATAAATAAAATAGGATTGTGCAAGAGAATCTGGCATCAACAGGTGATCGATAAGATCCCTGGAGTATTTCAGGACACAGGGAATGTCTGTGAGAACTTTTGGCTCAAAGGAGCCACTAAGGGAAGAGCATGGGCGCCATTTTACCTGAGGCAGAGACCATGGGGCGACGGCAGCCAGGCCAGCACCCAGCCCTTCTGAGGGCTGCAGCCACTCCTCGGCAGAGCAGCCAGCACCTGGGCACAGCACCCACCACCTGGGCACAGCCAGGCCGCCACGGTGGCCAAGTGCCTGCCAAGGCGGCAGGGGGCTGCGCCCACTCTGGGCCCCTCCAAGATGGCGGCCGGCGCACAGGGAGCCCCTGCCGGCGGGACGGCGCGGCCGCTGGGCGGCGATGGCGGCTGCCGCGGCGGGGTGGAGCGGGCGGCCGCCGCCGCAGGAGGCCGGGCCGTGGCCTCGGAACCCGGCGGCGTTCCCCGGCTGCCAGGCGGCGAAGGGAGCCGTGCGAGGCGGTGAGCGAGCAGCGCCGGGCGCTGGCGGCCCGCCCCGCAGCGGCCCGTGAAGGTCGGTCCCTGCTGGGGCGGGGAGAGGCGTCCGGCTGCTGTCGGTGCGACCGCGGCAGCGCTGTGAGGGATCGGGGAAAACAGCTGGAAATTCCCGGTGTTCCTCCTCGCAGGATGTAGGGGAAGGAATTCCGATGTAAAGGAAGGATTTTTCCATGTAAAGGAAGGATCTCCCAGCGGCAGCGCTGTGTGGAGCCGAGGGCCGGGAGGGAAGGGCAGTCATCACTTGGGTTGGTTAAAAAACACCACTTTGGAAATAGCTTTTAAAAAAATACCCAAAACAACACACCGATCCAAACGTGGGGAATAACCATTTTAACCTTCTGCTGGAGGAGAAATTAGCTTAGGGTTTCACATATTTACAGTCAAAACAGTCTGGCCTTAGGCTGCTGGCAGCAAAGGTCAAGAAGAGATTGTAAATCAAAGGTTTTGGAAAAATACAGTATTGCCATGAGACCACTGACTTCACGCTAACAAAACGTGTATTTTGTAACCTGTTCTTTCAGCACCTTAACGTTGGGGACAAGATGGTCGTGTCTGGGTTCCAGTAATACAACTTCGTTACACATCTCTATTCTTTACAACATTCGACTTTTTTTTCCCAAGCCAAAGCAAATCACTGGATTCTGGATGGCTGATGTCTGCACTGGGGACCAGTTTTGTCAAGCTGTCAGTAAGATCTTTTCCAGGTAATGAATGCCCCAAAAGATCTTTACTCTGTAGAGTTTCCTTTTTGAAATGCAGCTTGTTTTATCTACGGGGTCTACATTAAATAAAGCCTCACTAGTTACAGTGATGGCTCCGTATCAAAGTTCCCAGCCTTTAAAATGTCACCAAATAGTTCAAAAGAAGAATCTTAAAGTGTGACAGTTCACAAGAACCTTTTTTAGGCTAAATATATATTTTGTTCCTATCAATATTTTATTTTTTTTTGGTACACAGCAATTGAAATATGATTGGGGAACCTGATGTGAATTTAATATTCACTTAAAACTTTTTATTAGTAGGCCTTCATTTAGCTGGAAGCAGGTTGTGTTGATTAGCGGCACGGTTACCGCTCAGCCTCAGTCACACCAAACCCATATACCTTGAGTGATGCAAACACCTCTAAGAATGAGGACAGACTATTAACTTCATGAAGTTCCTCCTCCTGGGCAAGCAGAATAAGAATTAGCTAATTACAAGCGAAAGGCTCTGTAAAACAAACAGAGAATCTAATGGGACCACTAAGATTTGCTATAATACTCCATTTTAGTGAATGTTAATAAAATTGAATGTGTAACTTAAGTCTACAGCCCTAAAATCCATTATGCTGTCCAGGTAGAGAATCCCCTTTGCTTAAGCACAAGTGTTAACAGTTCGTTTTTAATTAAACTGTCAGATTCTGATATCAGAGTTTTCCTGTTGTTCACATGATTTTCGGTATTCCACAGAAATGTGTCCTCATTTATATCAGAAAGATTTTATATTAGATGTCAGACATTCTTTTGAAGCACGGGCAGTGCCAAAGTTAAGGAATGGTGAAGACTCTTTACTCATGTGGTGAAGAGCTTTAGCATAAAGTATGGAACACTGGAAACATTCATTACAATGATTCACAATTACAGTTGACATAACTAACTTTTCAGCTGCATATTTTAGTAATAGTTATTCACATTAATCATTCCTGTGGAGTGTGTACCAAGACTACATTTCTTACAGGAGTTTTTTTGAGTGTGCACTGATGTTCAGGAAGATTGCCTATAAAATTCCCAATCAGCTCATCCCTGTGTTTGTGAGCCATTCCCCCAGCTGTTTGAATAACCAGGGGATCAGCTGGAAATCTGATGGGAAAAATCAAGTGGCTAGAACACTCACAGGACTACAGCCCTCACCCAAATTGTACAAACCATTAGCTCAACCGAATGGAGGTCTAGAAACTGCACGTAGACTTTATCTGCCACAAATGCGTCTGCCATATTCCTTCAGGGTGTTACCAGCCGGAGTGGAACAGGGAGAGACAAACAGTATATTCGTATTACATTAACACTCAGCGCTGCAGTTTTAACAGTAATATCGGACTCAAATCCTGCTGTATAAAGAGCCATGTGGATACAGCACATTTTGGCCCTTTGACGCCAAAAAGTCCAAAAACAAGGCAAAAGAGATGCAGGCCATACATGAGATGAGGTGTACAATGAACAGTACATGAAAGCCAGTATTATAGCTCTTTATCAAGTTAATTATTAAATTACCTGCAAGAAAGCCCAGAGGAAGGTTAAATTGGATAAAGACTAGATGGGGATGTACTGAATTCTCATCTCCCCATCATTGTGGAGCTCACAAACACACAGTGCTGTTTCTGCTCAGGTGTTGTGCTGGTGCGGCACAGCTACGCCGCGCCAGGGCACTCGCTGCAGGTTAAGGGTGTCCCAAATTAATTTATGGCAAGCTGGCCACGGAGCACTGGCTGGAATCTCTCTCACGTTAATTTCCCCTGACAGATAACTAATGTTTCAACTATTCCTAGTAGAATTGAGCACCAACTGAGTACAGTGATCTTTGCAGACAGAGGTTAACACCAGAGCATTAAAGCTGCCATTTGCCCTTTCCATTTATATTTTCCCCTTCTTCACTTTCCCTTGTGAAGTGCCCAAGAGCTTCTCACACACAACGCAACACAAAATTCCATCAAATTTCTTTTTTTCTTCTCCCTCAAACTTGCTCCTTCAGAAAGAACACGGGGGAAAATGCTTCTATACACAAACGACATTACAATAAAGTGTCTTCAGTGTCCTTATAGGTAAGGTTTATTTCACCCAGCATGTCCCCTACTCACCACTCAGCTCACTTTAGGAAACCAAAAAAACACATTTAACATTTCCTGCTTACCCTTTTCTCTATCAGATAAATCCTAAGTATTATTACACTAGTGTTTCTCAGCTTCAAGATCAAATTAGCAACGCAACGCCTTCAAAAAAGGAACAAACCCACAGGAATCAATGGGCGATCTCGTATTGCACCTCTAGTGGGCAATTAGCAGAGAGAAACAGGATGAACGTGATCATACTTTCACTAGGTAAACAAAGTTTATTTGTAGAATAGATTTATTGCTAAATGTAGTTCAAAGTATCAATAGAAATTGTGCACGCCATTTGGTCTTTCATTCATTAAGGACACTGATCTTTGAAAATATGAAAATATGATTCTGACTAACAAGCTGTGTTAAGTGGCTCTTGGATTCATGTTTTGTTGCTATTCTAGTGAAAGAGCTGGACTCACAGAAGGTGATGAAAGAAAAGCTTCAGTGCTTTTGCAATCAGGTATCAGCTTCTCAACCTAATCTCTAGGACAATTCTCAATTTATTTATTTATTTACTTACTTACTTAAAAGATTACAAGCTTTTTAAGAGCCTGCTTGAAGTAGATTTTGTCATCACAAATGGATGAAGGATCGGGATCAAGGATGCAGAGTTCCCAGTTAGGAAACTTCAGTATAAAGTACTCTTCAAAAGTATTCTGAAGTGCACCAATAAAAAGACTGCATCACTTCCAACCACTCAAGTATTTAATTCAAATAATGCATCATTTACTTGCTCTAATAAAGCAGAGGGTATGTCAAAATGTGAAGAAACAATTGATTCGGTTGTTCTTGGAACTTTCACTTGAAAACTTTCTGGCTAAGTTTTACCAATTTAACTGGGTCCACCCAGCTAGTGAAAAAATAAGTAAAATTATTCTAATAAATCTTTCAAAATAGATCACAAAATACAGCTTTCTTCCAAAAACAGGTTCATTTACCAATTTCAAGACTTGAGTGTCAACAACGGTTCTTACAACAGACCATAGAATTCATTGTAGAACAGGCACCCTTTCTTCAAAAGGTGTCAGGGCTATATTTTTTTTTAAAGTAGTCTTTTGTTGCTAGGCAGAACAGGAAAGTCATTTAAAAATAAGGTGAATCCAGCAGACACTCAGAGAAACACCTCCATCACTGCACAAACCAATGCATGTTTTAATACCAAACCTTCTGAATTCAGAGCCTTGTTCAGTACTTTCTGCAGTTTGATAGCAAATTAACAGCTCTTGTAGGCTACGAGGCAACTTGATTAACACAATACTAGTTGATTTGCCCAACTGAAAGACAAGTTACACCTTCTTTCACTTCAGTGTCGGTCATAACTTGACTTCATCTTTGTACCAGAGTATGTGGAAGAACTATTTAGCTTGTATTTTTGGCAGAACTCCTCTTCAAAAAAATCACTCAGCACACATTGATTGTACTCAACAAAAATCAAGGCAATGCTTTGTAAATCCCTGGAAATGTTCCATTCTGAATTTCTAAGGCTGTGCTTGCTTTGGGTATGATGAACAAATTGTCTTACAACAGTCCACACCGTACATATAGTTGGCAGGAGGGATTTTTAATCTTCTTGGTGGAAGATGGTAGTTTCATCATTTTAGCTCCAATAAAAATACTAGAGCTCCAATTATTACTTGATAGGTAATTTCCAATTTCAAGCCATGTGTTTAAAATTTCTTTTTGCTAATTCATTTAAGCAGTGTTATCACAACATTACGTAGAGTGATGGAAAAGTCATTCAGTGTTTTGAAAGAATAAAAAAAATACAAGATGAACAAAAAACTCCTAAACACAAAACAATAAATGCAACTCAGCACAAGGTAGGGAATAGAGCAGCCTTGAATACATAATACTCCACACACACTGATTCCTCATTACTTAACAATCATAACAAAACTATGCCAGAACAAAGATTTTCCACAATAGTTGGCTTTTTTAGAGGTCAAAAATAAAGTTAAGTTGTGAGTGATCATGTATTATTTATTTTTTTCCACATTGTTTGCCTTCCTGGTAATGAGTATGTTTTAGGTGCGTTTATTTTTTCATTGTTTCACAAACCACAGGCTGAGCGTTGGTGATGGGAAAGAAGTATTCTGTCAACTTTCACCCGAGCGTCCCTGTTGAGATGCAGCTGCCCAAGTACAGCACAGCTCACTTCTCGGCGTTTTTGTGAGCATTAATTATCTGCCGCCGTATCGCCTGGTTCCTGGCCCTGTTTTCTTCATACTAGAAGAGAGATAAGGAAATTAAAACAATCAGCTGTTATCGTTGAACAGATAAGTCACATTTAAAAATGTAGAGAGTGTTTATTACTCAGGAACAGAAACAATATCTTTGACTGATGCATTAGAAATGCAGTTCTTGTTAATATCTATATATTGGTTCATTTTTACTTTGAAATTAACATTTATTTGATAAAATACATGCTTTTAAGTTTGAAGGTATTAAGCTAAAGAGTATAAGAACATACTAATAAAAAAGATTCAGTTAATCTAGGGAGGAACTCAATTATTTAATAAAGCCTCTTATGTATGACAGCTACACTTCACACATGAACTAGGAAAAAGTTGGATGGGTGCTACTCTGGAGCACAGGTCAGGCTCTTTTCCTTTCAAAGGATTCTGATTAACCTAAGCGTGTCTGCCTTCTGAAACATGAATTTGTCATCACAGACTTGGTCTGGTTTTGATCCTGGTCATTAATTACACGCACAGATAAAGTAGTATACCAAGATGAAAGGAACAAAGGCAAATTTTGGTTGAAGGAGGGTAAGACGTTTTGGGGGTGTTTTTTTATGGTTTTAAAAAAACATGCAACAGAGACGGGACTCCAGTGTAAAAGGGAATCACAAAAACCTTCACAGTTCAGACACATGCATAAGATGACCATGCTTTCAAGTATGCCCCTGCGCTACCAAAAGCCTGAAGACTGAGGAGCCTAACCTTCTTTCATTGCAGCCAAAAAGGAAACCTTTTCATGGCTTAAAGAAATGAAAAATTAAAATCAATGCATGATTTGGTATATATTTCACAAGAAGCAAATTATTCTTGGCCTTAAGTTAGAGCATATCCTTGTTCAATTTTTTAGTAATTGGTATCAAGAATAAAAACCAAGTAGCCCACCAATACTCATTTCTCTATATAATGTAATAAAATACTAAGCAGATTGATTTTAGAAAGGATTTGCAGTTTTTCACTCGTTATGCTGATTGCTTTATAACAGAAATAATGGCCAAAAACATTACTTAACATTTACAGAATGCTTAACTTTTCCCCATACCAGTATTTAATTTTTCAGTAACTCATCCATGTTTTTACACAGAATGAGAACAATGGATCTTTAAAAACTGTATCTGTACCTATTCTCTACTTGTGAACAGCCTTTCAGGGGCTTCCCAGTAATGGCATATTTTAAGAAGGCAGACAAATATACCCATCAAGAACTCCCTTTAATGTAAAGGCTTCAATGGAACAAAAAAAAATAAGATGACATGGAGAGAAACTTTACTTTGTTATTTTCCAGATCTGTGCAACAGGTTTTACAGGGGGAAAAAATGGTATTTGACATGAGCAAATGAAATTAATGCCCAGAGACTGACAGAGGGATAAGAGGGGGTCCAAACTGTCCCGGCTGCCATGCACTTGAAGTTTCCCTTTTCAGACACGATTGTGGAATTTATATAAAAATTATTAAATACAATATCAAGTTAAAATGTGAAATGTTCATTTATGTGTTCTTGCTTGTATGCATGACAACCGTAAAGACCAGTTGATACTCTGCTGAAAATGTGAAACTAGTTCAAGCTAGTTAATCTGCTTGAACTACTGGGAGTCTTCTGCTCCTTCCTATCTGCAGATGTAGTACCACAATCAGCAGGTCCTAAGCAGCAGTATTTTCATTTAGGGCCTAACTCAGCAACTCATCCAGTAGTTTCAGTCACCACAACTGACTTCAGTAATAAGTGTTACTCACGCAGAAATGACCCTTACTGCTTTACATTCTATTCTGTGTGAATACCACTACTAAAAAAATTTAAGAAAAAAAATCAGAAGCAACCTGTGAAGTGTCAGTTCCTATTTGCAATATTTGTTTGGGTAAAATGAGTTTGCTTGTTTTTCTATATCCAAAAATAGACCATGCCATTTGTGAAAGCCAGATTTTACCTGAAAAATTTATCAAAATAATTTAAATTTAGTCTCAAATGCCCACTCCAGAATGTGCTTACATTTCAAGGCCTATTTATTGATTTGTACTACTTACTAAAAGCAACTCTACTTCTATTCAATGGACTTTTTTTTCCTCGTTATTAAGCAGTTAACTCATAATAAATTTGTTTCTTACCTCTTTCTTTAAGCACTTCCGCATCTCACGGTCAATATCATTGCAATGGCCAAAAAATTTCAAAATGTTGTGCTGATAAATTAGGGAGAGAAAAAAAGATTTACAATTCAAAGGTTTCTTCCTCTGTAGCTCTAAATTTCTTAGAAGTCATCTGCATTTTGCAACATATCCTGGTCTTCTTTTCCTTTTCTCTTTTTGTGAAAAACGATGCTTTCTAACTTTTTAACTGAGTAGCTAGAAGTTAGAGCTCATTTCAACCTCATTTGAACCACTTCTGCCTTGCTGAAAGTTGAAGGTACTCACCATGTTGTGTAGCCAGACTAAAATAGGATACCTAAGCAGAAGCTATGAAACCTACATGTAGAACATATATTTTATTGCTCTAGGAATCAGTCTTACCACTTTCACTCACACTAGCTTGAATAATGTACAAAAAAATAAATATTCTGAACTCCAGTTTGTGATATAGAAAGACACAGGGAGATCTACTGGCATCCTGGAGGCAATGTCCTCTGTCGCTTTAGTTTCCATTATTTCTCCAAGACCTAGAGAGGCAAAGGACTTGCTGCTACATCATCCCAACAATGTGAAGAATATGGTGTTGGTCCAAAAGATGCAGGCACTAAGCTTAAATGAATGAAATGTTAAAACTAGTATGAAAAAAAAAAGGGAGATTAAGTTTCTCCAGGTCTTGAGGTTAATAAATGAGATGCATTTACCATCTTTATGAGACAGCTCAGCTGTGGGCCTTATCCATACTTAAGTGTTACTTAGTTCCAGAAAACTGCAGACATTCCCCAGGTAATCTGATGATATTCACCATAAAAATCTGTCCTCTTAGCCAGGGTTTCCTGAAGCGATTTCAAATTATCAGCCATCAAATCACTCTCAGAATGCATCCTTCTAAAAGGACTGATTTTTCCAGAGTGATGCTTGCCAACATGCCACAGAATCTGGTGGCAGAATCTAGTAGCAGAGCATCCAAGCAATTCAGAAGGCCTGAAGGAGTGGAGATTTTAGTAGATATTTACAGCTGTACAATCAACAGAGACAATTTGACCAGTCTTTTAGAGAACTAATGAATTTAAAAAAAAAAAAAAACCAACAAAACAAACCTATAAATACCAAAATAGACGAGAACAGTAATTTACGTATTTCAGAGGGAAACCTATATGCATTTCTGTAGCTGTGGAGCAGCTAGATGGATTTATACAAGTAATACAGGAACAAGGAACACTATTGAGAATTCAAACATTGGACAAGATTTCAGCCAATAGAACATCACTGAAAGTAACAGTGGGATAATAAATATTATGACAAACACTTAACTGTAGCAGTGCTATACTTAGCTTGTTTATACCTCTCTGCTTTATAAAGGGCATCAGATGACACTCTGAAGCAGTTGCATGTGATAAATGGTCACTTTAACACAAGCCGATCTTGCTTTTACAACATTTTCATTTTAGGTAATCAAGATTTAATTTTGTATTCTGTTCCCATACCTGTGTATTACATTTCAAGGTGAGCACTCACATTTCAAGCTAACTCCACTCTTACGAGTACATTCAGTGATTTGAATCTATGTTTATTTAGCCAGATTCCTAAGGTGTCAAATTTTTGGTTCAGATTACAAGGAAAAAAGAATCAGTTTCTCAAAAATAGTTATTACGCCTCTTAACGGTGATATGACTGCAAGACAACATGCATTTCTTTCAGCTGCTACCTATAAAAATAAGTCTCTTTAAAGCACACGCTTGGCACCAGTGGCATTGTTAAAAAAAAAATTAAAATAATGACATCAAATAGGAAACCCAGTGACCTCTCCTTGCTTGATGTGAAACTTGACACAATGGGCAGATTCTAGATTAGGAATAAAGTAAATCAAACTGGCTTTTGTGAAAATGCACACACAGGACACCCAATTAAAAAAAAATAATACTTTTCTTCATATTAGTTCAAATTGTACATCAAGGTTCTTAAGCCATTTTGGCACTACAACAAAAAAGTAGGTACTCACTCATAACTGATTAAGATCACTAATTTTTCAGACTTCCATGACTTCAATTTTAAAGGAATATCTCAGTACATTCCCCTTGAATTTGAAATGGAACGATATTGCCTCCTTTCAACTGAGTGTGAAAGAAACCATCTTCACCCTTTCTGCTCTGAGATCGCTAGCACAATAGTTGAGCACAACACTGACAAAAGTAATTCCTCTTCATGTAAAGATAAACTTCAAACAAAACCAAGAGAATATAATCCTGTGCATGACTCTACTAGTGCTGTTCCTGGTCCCGTCCTAACTCAAACTGGCAATAGATTCCTTTGAATCACTTGCTGACAAGGAATTCAAGTACACCTTTTAGTTCCAGTTGCCTCTTCAAGTCAAAGTAGTCTAATAAGCTACATTATACAAAAATCTTATGATGCTTATACATTAACATTCATTTTTATAAAACAAAACAGTCAACCATTACTTTAAAGAGTAAATGGGTATTTCTGGATTCTCTGGTTAAAGCATAGAAAGCCCAACTATGCATATACCAATAAGCAGGACAAATCTGAGTGTATTTTCTTTTCTGATTGGCTTCGTTTTCACAATTATGAAAAATTAATGACAACATTTTCATTTTATATAGCCTACAGAAGTTTTATTCTCCTTTTAACTGTCATTTTATTTGGCAATCCTTTTGATACCATAATATTTAATGTACAAGGAAAGTCTTCTCACTTAATTCTAGCTACTGAACACTTGTAGCTACATTATAACATTAAAGTTGTTTCCAAAATAGAAAAACAACTAATAAAAGGGAAAAAAAAAAAAGACAAAAAGAAAGTCTTTACAATCTCTCAAATTACCTAAAGCATTTTTAGGCAAATTAAAATTTTAGAACACAGAAGGAAAACATAACTCTTACACTTAATACAACCTTCAGTTTTAAAGCTTGGGGATGTTCTGTACAAGAACTTTGTACCTTAGGTTTAAAAAATACAGACAGTCCATAGGAACAGTCAGTCAATAGTATGGGAAGCACCATATATGAGATGGCACCAACAGATTCCAGCACACTTACATTTCAAGATACTGCACTACAAGTGCTAACAAAGTACAACTAAATGTTGCTGAACAAACCCAGTACAGTGTACTCACTGCAAGTGAATTTTAGTATTAAAACTTTGCTCCCTTCATTGCTGTAATTTAGAAATCATAAGAAAGCGTGGTACTGCAGAAGTTTTTTTGATATGTTAGTTAAGCTACTTTAAAATCTGTGAAAATGTTTCATGCAAAACATCTCCTCTCATTTCATGTATTATCAGCCTTGTTTTTCTTTCTGTGACAACTTTTGCAAACAAAAATGCACAGTTCTGCTCAAAACAGTAAAGCTACTATATGTATTGTGTTAGAATTTATGGGTAACTGCATTATTAAAAAAATTATAAACATCACATCTGAACATAGAGCTGAAAATATTGTAGATTGCATGTAACTGTAAACCATTGTTTTCACATTCATATTTAACATTTGAAGATATATTTGTCTCAGTGGAAACTACGAAATTGACCTTTTATGCACTAATACAGAAATACATCTGTACAGAACATCTATTTAGAGTATACAAGAGAACTGGAAAAATAATTAACAATATTGCAACAATGCTGCAGGTATCTTAGCTTCCATTGCAGACGCTGGCTCTTCTACCTCTAAAGGTTTACTACAGAGCAAATTAAAAAAAGACTTTTAAACAAGTGACATGAAGAATATATCTTCTTGAAGCAATGAAGAGTCTTGAGAAGCCTGAAGTCAGTTTTGCATTTTATATCTTTGGGTAGGTGCCTATTAAGAAGATGGAAGTCAAACAGTAATTGGCACTTAGGTCACCAAGCACCGAATGTAAGGCATCCTGCACGTCTGGATCCACCTCACCACATCTGCTTATAAACAGACTGAAGCATCTGCCCAGTGGGCAGCTGGAATATGGAAATGCTGCGAGCGTACAAAAAGAAGGCCTTTGAAGTTGCTTTTATTATTGTTTTTTGAGGCGCACACAGTACTAAAAGGTGCAGAAATTATTTCAATTCTTAAAATAGGTCCATACTTGTCAAGGTGTAGCACAGGAAATTTTAAGGCATGTTTTATTTCCTAATGAAATCACTGGCAAAATTTTACACACAGTTGTCAGATACCTCTTCAGTGAAACTGTACTAGCTACGTTCCATGGCTGTTCTGCCTAGAGGAGGCTTTTCTCTCTATGATCATATAATATTCTCACTAATTTATCTGACACTCGTTTCCCCAACCCACCCACTCTTTTCTCTGCTCAAAACTCCTTACCTCCTTGTGACACTTCTTGAGCAGACTGATAATTAGGTTACATTCTTCAGTGTGCAGATGAGGAGACAGGTCTGGATGCATCTTTAGTTAGGGATAATTTTAGTAGTACAAGGACAAGAATCTGAGAAAACTTCCACCTGCCAACATCAAAATACAAAAGTATAACTAAAAAGTTTTGTGTTAACCACTTAAGATATTATCACATAGTGTTATTTTAACAAAAAAAAATTAGATCAAAATGCAGCTTAATATATATAATTTATAGTACACAGTTAAAGTAATTAATACCAGCACATCTCTTCTGCTACCCAGCCCAAATGTTAAAAGTTAACTACAAGTTTATATCCTTTGCTGCCATGGACATAAGCACACATTTGGAATTTTAATTTTCAGGGACTCCCTAGTAGCATTAATCTTTCTTGAATTGCAGATTATCTTTTCACTTTCCTATGTCAGTTTTTTTTTTCTCTCTAGCTTTAAAAAAGCTAAGTATATGTAATTTTCTCTCTACCTTCTACAAAGATGGATCAGAACAGGAAGCACAATGATATTTCATTACAGCACTCTGAGAACTGACATCTTTTTTTAGTTATCTACATGCTTTTTAAAAAATCCTGACCCAAAGCACTGATGATGCTTTAAAAAAACGCACTTAATCAAAACAGTAATTTTGGTTTTTTAATTGTACCCAATTGGAATGTCCCTTCCTGCAACTTCACTTGGTGTCTCTTGCCCTTTCACTGTGCTACTCTGAAAAGCATCTGGATCTGTCTTCTACATAGCTGCCTCCCTCCTTCAGAGAGTTGAAGATAGCATTTAGGTTTCCCTTGAGTCTTCTCTTTTGAACGCTAAAGCAGCCCAACTCCTTTAACCTCGCTGCATGCGCCAGCTCTTCCACTCTCCTGACCCTCTCAGTTTCCCCTTTGCTGGGCTCAGTTTTGTTATCACCTCTGTTGGCCTGTGGGACCCAGAGATGAACACAGTATTTCAGACGTGGCCTCAAGACTGCCAAGGAGAAGGGAATAATAATTATTTCCCTTGACCTGCCAGCTACGCCTCTAACACGACCCAGTATGCCGTGAGCCTTTCTTGCCGCAAGGGTGCACTGCTAAATCATGTTTTAACTTCACGTCAACCAAGACCCCCAGGTCCTTCTCTGAGGGGTTCTGTGGGACAGCAGCAAACTTAATTTTAGAAATTATTTTTTATATTACCTTCCATTTAAAAAAAATATATACATATATTCCCAGAAGTAATTTTCAAAATCTTTTCTTGAAAGGGATGAAAGCATCATATGATAATGGCTGAAATAAGATGACGTATTTGTTGTGGAAGATTACTTTACCAAGGAGGGAAGAAGAAAAGTCCAGTTCATACCAGGATAAATGGGCTCACCTTGACAAAATTCTACTTGTATGACCCATACTGCTACTGAATTAGAAAGATGCCTTTTTTAGTTGTTTACTTAGTATTTTGTGTTCCCTCTCCTCCCAAAGACGTCACCTTTGTAGCTGCACTACATCAGGCAAATACTGCTACAACTTGTACTAAACAGCCAGCACCGTTTTAACACTCCAGCTAAATAGACAAGCTAAATACTAGTAGGCAGTGGTCAGATTTTACAATTGTGAAATCCCAATATTCAGCTGCAGTGCTGGCAGCTATAATCTACACTGCTATTCCTAGAACACTCAAGTAATATATTTGGCTTGAAGAGGTATGTACACTAATTTACCCAATATTTCCCATCATGTATTCAGCTTAACAAGAGTTACATTCCCATAAGCAAACAAAATCTTAAAAATCCAAACAGATTTAAAAGCCTCTTGAGACCCACGAGAATATGTTCCACATTGTGTTATAAACACATGTAGTAATTTCTTTCAAAAATCTCCCCCATACTATCTGGAAGTCTAATATTACACTACATATACTCTTAGCACAGAAGAAGTTGGAAACCGTACAAGTTGCTTAAGCATTCCATTCAACAAATTAACAAATGAACCTTTAGAAATATGACAGCAGGAGCACGACTGTAACAGCAAAGTGATTAAGAACCCTGCTGTGTTATTGCCACCAGCTTTTGATTGCATGCCACACAAAGTCAATATGTTTTAAATTTATCAGTAGATTTTTTTTGATAGCACTAGAGTTAGCATTCCCTTGAGAGGGTGACCTGCTCAATGACTGCGCATTACTTTAACATGTGTGAACCCAGCTGATTATTAAATCTCTCCATCATTCAGCCTCCGACCGCTCTTCCTAAAACTGTCGTCGGAGCTGGCTGTCTCAGAAGGAGACAGCAAGGCTAATGCTCTAGTGAAACAGGCAGCGTGCACATCAGCACAGACCAGGAAGTCAACGGGAGCATTTCAAGGAAAAATTTTTTCTTTCTAAACGAAGATTAGTAATCACTGCCATTGTTTACAAAATTATTCTCAGATAAAATGGATAAAACCATATAGGTGACAGTGTATTCCATCAATTAAAAGCCTTCCAACACCACAAATTAATTTTCCAATGGCACCTCTTGCAGGATAGATGGCTACAAATCAGAGGTCCTAACTGTCACACCAGTTCATAGATCAGTACTCCTGAAATTCATTTGCAAATAACATTGAATATTAAAATCTTTCAAGTTCCATTACCAGATATGGTACTTAGCTCACATAGGCTATGACGGATTAAAGTAACAAAACATCTTACAGTGATCACAGAAGAATTAACTGGAGCCTTTAAGTACTTTCGAAGTTCATGACTGAACAGTGTTATCAGTGCTCAACGCTATATTTATGTTTAGGAGTGTCAGATTAGACAGCGATCTATAAACAATCAGAGAAAGCTAAAATATTTTTGCTGGAGGGGAATGACTCTGACAGAAAAAAGAGTAACAAAAACATGTATGAAAAAAAGGACAGGATGAGCTATAGGTTTCCTTAGTTTCTTTTAAATAATCTTCTAACCTAAAATAAAGATAGCAAGTTGCCATCTTACCAGAATTTAAGTCGACATGGACAGAATTTTATATAGGTGGTAGCTCTTAGGGAATCTGACAGTATGAAAAAACACTAGGGGAAAAAAAAAAAATCACAGAAAAAAATTGGGCATAAGCAATGTAAATTGCTCTGAGAAAACTACAAACAGAAATGCTGGATAAAGAATGTCAAGGTGAATATACAACTGTTGTAGAAGAAATACTGTTTACTGTTGTAAAGTAGAACAATATTAAGTAAATATAGAATTGCTTTAGGAGGAAAACGGACTGCAAAATGCCAAGCAAACATTAATATCTGAAGCAAGTATTTGGAGAGAAGTATTTAGATGAACTCTTTACATTAAGGCACCGACATACTTCACTGGGTTGCACAACAACGGTCTGCCCTTTAATATTTTTTATATGAGACTTTGAATTCTGCAGTTTTTCCTTCCTTGTTAAAAATTACACTACATACATATCTAAATGATTTGGTTGAAATGCCTTAAGAACTAACTGCAAATTTCTATAAACTATTAGCCTCTGAAGGTAGAAGACATGGGCAAAGATGATTGGTATTTCGATTTCCTTAACCAGTTTCTAAATCTACACTATCCTTCAGGGAAAAAAATAATTAAGAAATTGTAAAATTTGCTCCAGTATCATGTTCTGTGTAGTTTATCTTAAAGTGGGGAAAATAGGGCAGGTTCTAGCTTTATGGTTTCCACCATAAATCAGATTAAAAAAAAAAAAAAAAAAAGAAAAATCAAAAGCCTAAACTTAGAAGGTCTCTGACAATGATACTGAATTTCCAACGCTAGTATTTTTGTTTAGAAAAATAATACTTACAAGATAATTCTGTGCATAAGCAATCCTGAACACTAAGCATATCAACTTGCTAAAGATTTCCTAACAGGAATCCACATGTAAGTTAACAAGAAGCAATACTCATCCCTGATCTAAAAGCTGATCTATACAAATGTTCAATACGTTAAATATTTAATAGTAATGTGCAAAACACGCATTTGCTGCAAGCACTCAAATAACACCCACAAGGCGGCAGCATGACCATGCAAATGAGAACACGTACTAACAGCAGAGGGACGGGTGAACAGATCTGCAAATTCCTATAAAGCCACTGTATCACTCACCATGTGCAACATTTACTTTTGCACTTCATTTCACTGTCTAATTTAAGTAAGACCAGATAGTTTGGGTTTCTCAGTTATATAGTATTGTTCTGTTTGGCTTTGGAGAAAAATACTTGCAAACCCACCAGCTCGTTGTTTGCTCCAGTCACAGCTGTTTTCTGTAAGATTATAAAAAGTTTTAGCATAAAAAAGGATTCAGCTCCACACCTAACTGCTGGGTGTTACCTGAAGGTATCATTCACATCACTTCAGCAGAACTTTTGCATTCCTAGTATTATCTTTAATACACAATTTGTAAATATTTTTGATGGTAACAGCTTAGAATACTTAGAAGATTGGTCATTCAGTGAAATGAGAAATCAGTTGATGAACAGCATTTCAAAACCCTAGGGAACTCTGAACTAAGGACTCTGTTTCTAGCTTTCAGTTCTAGCTTTCGGGTTAACATCTTCCTGATCAGGATATTACAGTATCATTTATCCTAATGGTTGTCCTTAAGGTTGTCATTAGACACACTGAGAATGAAGCCTAACTTTCACGTTTCCAAGAAATTTGGCCAGACACCTTCAGTTTATATAAACCAAGTTTAGCTATATCTGATAAAAATTGGTCACAACCTCTTAAGTTTCAGTCTTCAAAACTATCCACTAGTTTTTCAATATTACATATCAGAATGCGGGGGGGGGGGGGGGATAATTTAGATACATATCCATAAAGACTTGTAAATACTAAGGAAATGCAAAAGCAGGGGGGAGATTATGCCTACTTTTACAATGTTTTTATAGTATGTAGATTGCATTTACTTTCCCTAAACCTAAATAATAATAAACCTTTGATAAATAAGATTCATACTGATTTTAACTCTTTGAATGACTGCTTTCTGCCAACAATTCAACGTCCCTCACATCAGCAGAATGAGTACTCACAGGCTACTTTTAGGAATAAGTATCTGATAAAACGATATCATACCTGATTTCATACTTAGTAAAGCAAGTTAAAAAGCTATTAGTCCTACTGAATACAGCAAGTTGAACACCAACTTGAATATCAAGTAATTTCTCGTTTTATTTCAGACTAAAATAAATGATTGAGTAAAGCACAAGAGGGTATTTTCACCACCTGGCAATTATTTAAGGTCGTGTTAATACAACAAACATCAGTACAGTTACAGGACAATTAGTGGAATATTTTTATTATAATACGCAGCAAGTGACACTGCACAATATAGCATTATATTACAAAATATTAGTGAAGCAATCTCTTTCTATCCCTGCTGTATCTACAAAGATGACAATATTCAGTCAAGAATGACAAGACCCAGCCCGTATAAGAAGTAAAGCACGCTGAAGATGAGGTGCTGTCACCAAATTCCTGCTTTGCAAGCTGCTCTTGTACTTCAGCTGCATCCACCAGACCAGGTGTCATTTCATTACTATTGCATTTATTTCCTGATCTAGCAGATAAGAACACTATAAAGGTAGTACTGCTAGCACAATTTTCTTGCTTACTGTAGAGCTGCTTTTCCCCTTCTGAGAGAAGGGGATCAAGAGGATCACACTCCCCTGATGGAAATGACAGGACCTCATCCCTTGAGCAGCAAGACCCCTGGTGGAAGGCACAGCGCACTTAGCAGAAGTAAATATTGTTAGCATAACACAGCTTTGCTATCAGGTGAAAGGGTCTGCTACACTGTTACCAACAGTTATATCAGGAGAAGAGGCCCACTGAACTAACCCACACTGTTTTCACTCTGTAGTTCCTCAGTGCTCCCAGGAGTCCTTAAAACAGCGATGGGAGACACAAGAAAAGCAAGCTTACGGCAGTCGCAATGGAGAGCCCCAGATTCCCACTCATAACAGCTCTTTTAAAAGCCTTCCTTGAGCCCTGAAGGAGGAGGCGAGGCGAGGCGAGCAGAGGGTCCCAGAAGCCGGCCCCGAGCTCGGGCAAGGTAGGGTAGGGCAGGACACGGCTCCCCCAAAGCCAGGGAGTGGGGCTGGGAGGGAGGGAGGTGAGGAAGGCACCTCCCCATAGGCCCCTCTTTTCCTTTGGGGCTAGAGAGGAACGACGCGGCCCACTCGGGCCTGGCCAAAGCCTCCCCTCGCAGCCATCCTCACACTTACTCCAGTCCCCAGAGGACAAGCTCAGCCAGACGCGACCGGTACTGAGAGCGATCCACCGGCCGCACAGAACCGGGAGGATGCGCGGATGACGCGGGCAGGCCCCACCGGAAACCGCCTCAGCGCAGCCCGTAGCGGCGGGAAGCGCCGCCACGGCGCCGGCGCGCGGCGGGGCGGAGCGAGAGGCGGAGACGCCCTGTGATTGGGCGGCCGGGGCACCGTGCGGAGTCTGATTGGGCGCTTCGAAAGGCGGGCGGTGGTTGGTGGGGCGCGCGGCGGGCGGGCAGGCAGGAGGAGGAAGAAGGCGGCGGCGGCGGCGGGCAGGTAGAGTCGGTCGTGGTGCGGTGCTCCGTTCGGTTACGCCGTTCTCTTCGCGTCTGTGCCCGCTGCCTCACGTCCCCCCCGGACACCCGGCGGACTAGAGAGTCAGTGGCAGGCCTGGGTGAGGCTGGCGCCCCGTCTCTCTCCAGAAGCTCGCACCAGGCCTCGGTCAGTGAGGGGAACCTGAGGAAAAGTTATTCTAGGAAGCGTTTTAACTCGCTCCCTGGAATCGGTGGTGGTGTTACGCGTCGGACTGATGCCGATGTACTGCTAGTAGTGCCTCGGTGCTGCTTTGTACGCTTTCCAAAGGGAGTGACTCTCCTGAGCCCGCCTGTGCCTCCGCCTCAACTCCTTTAACGTTTCAACGTTTCAGGTGGCTTCGTCATGGACGAAACTGTTGCTGAGTACATCCGAAGAACTGTACTGAAAATCCCACGAGATGAAATCAAGACGATGCTACAGAAATGGGGCTTTCTCTCCGAGGCACAGCTGAAAACAGTAAACTTCCACCAGATAAAGGAGAACATATCTCAAGATGTGGTTCAGCTTTGTGAGGTAACCCTTTCCTCCGGGAACTGTGCCTGTCAGTGACATTCAGGATGCATGTTGAAGCACCATCAAAAAACCATTCCTATGAAGAAATGAATTTTCTTTGGCAGTAACACAGCATCAAATAGCGGTTTGTAATCTGAAAAATGTAAAGCTGAGCTGGTCGTAGCATCAGTTATGTCTGATTGGTAGGAGTGCAGGATTGACCCTTACTGAGTACGAGAATACATGTTTTGAGATCTTAAGTTGCACAAGGTAGATAAACGCTTAGTGTGTTAAACCTTTAAGAAATGTGTGTTTTCTAAACTGTAAAGGCATTGATTGAGATGTCTACTCATTACATAGTGCTAATTTAGATCTACTTAATATGGATGAGGATAGCACTAGTTCATATCTTTTAGACTCTTTAGACTTTTTTGCAAAGTTGCTTTGGCCAGAACTGCTTCATTCTGCATACTGTAAGCAAAAAAAAAAGGTTTTCTTATTGCCTCTTTAGGTGCTCTGATTTTTGTGTACCAGGAATCTTTATATGTGCTAGGAATCTTATATAGAGTATCATAACCCAGATAGGTACAGTTTTTATTGATATCTTTTAAATTCTATAGGTTTTTTGTATCACTTCCTTTGAATTTTGTACCCAAAGATTAATTATCTGGGGTGTAGATCAAACTGCAGTTGAAAAACTATGATATTATTCTTGTAAGATAGCAAATGTTATGTTTTAAAACTGTGTTTGTTTCTGAAGCATCTGTAACAAGTAGTATCATAGCATGAAAAGATTTTAAAGAAACTGTAAAGGTTAAATAAGGAGGAACCAAGCAAGTTAAAATTCCTGACAGTGAAATACTAGTTAGTGTTGCATAATGTCGTGAATACCCATTAATTTTACCTTCTAATTGCTTGTACATCGTACTATAAGGACAACGTTCTTGCTGCTTCTGCAGGAACACTTAAACCTTGCTGAAATAGCTTTTGTTATTGATTTCTCAAACCTGTATTGTGTGCACATTGGG
Source organism: Numenius arquata (assembly GCF_964106895.1). NCBI lineage: Eukaryota > Metazoa > Chordata > Aves > Charadriiformes > Scolopacidae > Numenius > Numenius arquata. The sequence continues at coordinate 14,984,798 of NC_133588.1, read as the reverse complement.
ACCACAGGTGGGGTGTCTCTGAGGGGAGTGTACCTGCTGTGGGCTTCAGTACAATGTAATTTAAACCACTGGTACTGAGGTTTTTCACTTTTTAACAGTGTGATAGAGCATTCTGGACTTGCAGTTCACCATGCACTGTTATTCTTCTTTCCAGGAAAATTCTGCAGATATAAAGCAAGCAGCTGTCCTAGACATAATTTGTAAGTAAAAAATGAATAAAAAGAAACATCTCTATATTTTTTCTGAGTAACTTGATAATGCCTTTAATTACATAGGAATTGCCCTTGTGAGATACAGCTGCGTTTGGTGTAAAAAGATTACATTTTAGATGATGAATCTTATTGGATCTGACCTTTCTAAAAAAAGTTTAAAAAGCTCAAAATTGACAAAAGCATGTTTGCTTCTTCTGAGGTCTAAATAGATGTAAACTGTGGTAAACCACATCCAGCACACAGTTATAAACATAGAGAGATATGTTTATCTCCAGTATGCGCTGAACCCTAAAGTCAGTAGTATCGTGCTCTGATAAGGAGTGGCATTGGCAAAATTATCACCGAATGCTCCAGGTGGAACTCTAACTCCAATATTAATTCACAACTTGATTATACAATAGTTTAAATCTCAAGGGTTTTTTTAACAGTCTACATTTCTTAGTTGGACGTTAGACTGAGTTTCGGTCATTTTAGGTAAAATCCTTCTTTAAACATTGAACCTCTGAGATACCCATTGCTTAACTGAATTTAAAAAGATCTTCCCATCTCTTTTAATAAAAAACTATTTTGCTTTTAGGTTTACAATGAGTGGTAGTTTAAGAATGCTGAATAAATTCTATTGTGTTACCAGAAGAAATCTTTTTGAAATAAACTGGTCGTAAAAGTATTGTAAAATTATTTGTCCCTTTAATTACCGTTTGATAATACACTGTGTTGTTGAGCAGTTCCTCTTTTTCTTAGACAACCACATCTACCCAAACAAAAGAATATGGAGTGTTTACCAGATGAACAAAAGAGGTAAAATGCCTTTCCTTGCTGTAATCTCACAGTTCTTGGCAACTTACTGCAGTGCTGCCTCATGTTGTACATTTTAAACACAAATGTAGTCTAGCATGGATTTTTTCAGTAGAGATCTTTAATGTTTAACTGTAGTCTAGTATGGATTTTTCAACAGAGAGATCTTTAAAATTTTTAGAATACTTTTGATTAACTTCTCAAGCAATTACTGGAAATTACAACTTCTAATTAAATATTAACCTTTTCTCTATATCACAATAATGAGGCTCACATTTAATATAGAGCTTTTCATATAAGGCTATGGAACTTCAGCTTTTGGTGCTTAATTTTGTTTCAGCAAAACTGTAACAACATCTCTGAACTAGTTCTTCTAAACACAATTCTCATTTTTCTTTTCTTATGTAACAGGGGAAGAAACAGAAGTTTTTGACTTAACCGATTTCAAAAAAAAATTTAAAAGACAACTTCGGTCAGCCTTGAAAAACGTAAGAATAAATCCATTCTAAATTTGTTACACGGCTCTGGTGTCAATAGATTGTTTTTGTAACTTTAGCGAGGTGTTTTTCTTTCTTACAGTCTGCATCAAAAATCAAATGGAATTATTCATTTGGGAATGGTAGGAACTGCATGTGAAATAGGAGAAATGTATTGCATATCTGTTCTAGCCACTTTACAATTACGCTGGAGTGAAATAAAATGTAAGCTTGCCCTAAAATATGACAGTCTTCAAGAAAGGCAGTATGTTTATGTTTTCTATCAAATCTTTGCCCTATACAAGTGTACCTGTTGCCTGGGTAAATTGATACTGCTTTGTCCTGTTACACAAACAACAGATCAAAAGGAGTACAGAGGGAATTTGAAGTAGCCAATACACAAGACAAGGAAGTTCAGTTGCTACCACTTGGATTAGTAGCAAAATTGTATCCATTTCCTTTTAGTTCAGGTTTTGAAATGATATTTTGTGATGGCTGTGAGAACTTGACCCTGGTATATCATTACATTATAATGACTGAAAGACCGCTGTCAATAGCAAGAAGCGGTTTCTGGACTACAGAAATGAGCACGGTAAGAAAAATAAATGGGAGGGAGGCACTATCATTTCGCTCTTTGCCTAAGCAATTTGCAGAAGCCTTTCCTTGCTTTAGCTCGCCAGCTTCATGTAAACAAGGTAATAGAAAATGCTTCTGCCTAGTTAGCAGGTTCATTTCTTGATGCACAAAAGATTCCCACTGACAACAGCAGAGGGCAATAAACACAAATCGGACTAATGGATGATCAGCTGCAGTTCATATAAATGTATTCTATAAAGTTTTGTGGCATTTTCATTTAAAAAAAAAAAATTCCACAAAAGCTTTGAGAATTGATACTGGTCCAGCAATCTAAACAGGTTCTCTCCTAGTTGGACTAAAAGCTTGACTACATGTGCCTCAGTTAAAGGGAGGATTGTTTGGTGGTTGGTTTTTTTTTTTTTTTAAGGAAGTTTTCCTACTCTTAAGTCACCCAGATTGAGTCAAGGTAAAAAGAAGTAACCGAGGAGAAAATCCACAAGAACAGGAAAACAAATCTTCAAATTTCTGATTGCGTATTCTTGAGCAGTGATAAATATTATAGTCAGGTCTAAAATCACAAGTTGATCAAAAGTTTAGTTTCTCAAAAATTGGACATATTGGAAATATTGCCATTAGCCCTCCATCTAAACAGATGCTTTTTTGTTGTGTTATTATTTTCCAAAAGAGAGAATCAAGGCTTTTGTAATAAGCTATTTTTATTTTCACTCTTCAGAAGAAAATGTACATCAACAGGAACAAAAGTCATATTAGAGTTGGAAAAGTGATTTTTTTTTTAATTTTTTTTTTTTCAGTTTGTGAGGAATTTCATTTAAATACAGTCCTTACCACACTAGTGGGATTTGTTTCTTGTTCGAACAGTGGTGGACTAAATTATGTTTGGGTGTTGTGAACACAGGGTTAAGAGATAACAAAATCTTTCTGGGCACTTGAATGTGCTGGTAAATCAAAGCTTTTCTTTTTCTGTTTAGGTCACCATCAACTTTAGAGAATATGAGGATAATGCAATCTGGATTAGAATTGCCTGGGGAACACCGTATACAAAACCAAACCAGTACAAAACCAGTTACGTTGTGTACCATTCACAGACTCCCTATGTCTTCATTTCTGCCTCAGTGCTTAAGAGCAATTTGCCTCTGCTCTGTCAGGTACGGAATAAAACTGTGCAGACCCTGATTTCACCACAGTCATGTAGAGCTATATTTGTGTTAAGAGTATGGGTAAAGATTCGTCACTTAAAATAATTTAGTAATTTACATAGTAATTATTTTCCCTTAGCTCGTGATAAAAATGGGGCAAACCCCAATCTTTGAGACCTTTGAAACGGTGTATCGTGAATAAATTCAATTTAATGGGATTTTTGCTGACCTTGAATTGTTCTAATTTCTTAACCAAGCATTAGGCAATATTTAGTTAAATTGTCTCATAGAAGTTGAAGAATATTACATCAATACAGTTAACTTCCAGAACTGAAAGTATGAGCTCATCAGAGAATGCTATTAATTAGTTTTAAAAAACCTTTTCTGTCAACTTGTGGTGATCAGCCTTGGAAGTCTTTAATTTTTTTAACTGTTTAGCAGACTTCTATAGTAGTAATTAAATTATTTTATTAATATGTTTGTTTATTTATTCGGCTGATAAGGGTATAGGATTACCTGGTTATCCTGTGAATGCTTTTAAATATTAACTTAAGCTTAATAAGTCTATTCAACGTTTTTGCAGACACAAGAATCCTGCTATTTAAAGGGCAGTTGCTGACCGTGAAACAAAAACATCGCAATATCTAGAAATGCTGTGGTTTTTTTTCCATATTATAAACACAGTGATGATTAAGACTGATGTTAAAACAATTTCAATTTTTATTTAAAGGCCCTGGTTGTTGCTTCCAATTACCATGACATCCGTGAAATGGAGCTTCGAAGTCATTCTTTAAACTCCCTTAAAGATATTGTGTTTAAGAGATATAGCCAGGTGAGCTACTTCACACCTTCATCTGAAGATAAGTGTTGCTTTTTGTTTCAGGCCTAGTTCTCACCCCCTACTAGGTGGGGAAATTCACCTCTCCCAAGAGATCATCAGATAAAAATAATATTGAACTATTGAGGTGGACAACCTTTTATTAAGGTAACATTTCAACAGGGAGGTAATTACTTGCTATCCCACCTACCCTTTATTATTGTTATGGTTAAACTCAGTCTAAAAACTGTATGAACAGTTCAGTCCTAGGATTTTCTAGCATCATTTCACTAGGTATCCTAGAGCAGTGAGTTGGAGGCTATTAGAATGGGCACTTACTCTGTTCATCTGTGTAGAACTTGTAAATAGGGACATGTTCACAAATATCATTGGACGGGCATTCTTTTCTCGAAATAAAGCTGGGCTTTCTGACTTCTAGTAATTGTCAAAAACTGGAAGAATACTCTTTCAGAATGAGAAGTGAAAAGAAATCTGGAAAGTTCTTTTCAGCTACAGTCTCTAAAAGTGGAAGTGAAGTAAACTTTTTTTTTCCCTTGTCTCTCCATTTAGAACTTCCAAAGTTATTATCCAAGACCTCTGCAAGAAAGGAATGTAGCACCAGAAACTGGTATGTATATTTTAAATTAAACTGCAGTTTGAATATCACTACTGCTGGCTTATGAAATGAGATTCGTTATAGGAAATGTACCTACGTTACACTCGCCTTACATTATCCACCCCTTGTGGGGTGCTGTAGCACTGGCTGTCACTACGAGAGGTAATTATTTCCCTGTGACTGTCGTTGGACACAGTTGTGAAACCAAAAATACTCAATGCCCGGTATCTCCTTCTATATTTGCTTGGATTTTTTGCTCAATAAGAACTGAAAATATAGACGGAGACAAGTAGCTTATGAATAAAAGATCGTGATGAATTCTTTATTATTTTCAGAATTTCACTGGACTAATCACCTGATTAGAAAAACAGTATTAGATCAGCTGACAAAGTTGTCTTTCTGCATTTTCTATTCTTTTCCCTTCTCTTTTTCACCTGCAGCAGATTTAAGGATAATTCAAGAAAACAAAAGTGAGAAAGAAAGAATACAGAGACTGAATCTGGAAGCTTTTGGTGATGGTCCCCAACCGAAACTTGAATTTGCACAATATAAGGTAGTAAAAGCAACAAATTTGGGGGTTTGGTGGGGGTTTTTTTATATATAACTTTAACGTAGTGGTAGCTACATTAAATTGCAAATTGAAGGTATGCTAGATTTCTAATTTTTTTTTAAACTTTAGGGAGGACATTTTAAAATAAATTAGGTAAAAGAATCTTTAAGAAAGAGAGAGATTTGCATTGAGATTTGGTCAGACTACTAGATCATGCTTCAGTCTTTCAGCCTTGTGAACTAAGCATTTTGGCTTGTTGTTGTAATAAAGGTAGACTTAGACCAGCAGGGTATTGAATCATGAGAAATTTGGGTTATTTGAAGTACGTACAAAGCTCACACTACAGATAACGCCATCATTTAACTTCTTGGATGATGCACGGGTTTTTTGCTGATGAATAGATACATATAGGGAATTCTAAGAGATACTTAACGTTTTATATTATTACTGAACTGGCCACCTCTTTCAGCAGAAAACTGTTTACCACATGGTGGCACCCTCTGAGTTTATTAAATATTCCTCCAGCTGTAATCATATTAACATCACACATTATAGACAAATGAGATACAGTCTGATCACATAGTGCATTTTTAATGTTTAAATAATAACCTATAAATAAAATATATTCATTGCTTATACTCCCTGGTTAAATTTTGTGTTAACAGCTTGAGACAATGTTTAAAAGTGATCCTAAAATAGATGTTTTGGATAAAAAAGAACCCTTCAGATGTCTGGTCAAGTTTTCTAGTCCACATCTTCTAGAATCGTTGAAATCCTTGGCACCAGCAGGTAAGTGTTCCAACTCTCTAAAACAGAGAAAAAATCCACAGTTAAATATTTTTGTCATCTTACATTCTGCTTGTACCTTGCGTAAGGGAGAACCTTCATAGTTTATTTAGAAATACATAGAAATTTAGTAAATTAAGAAATTGCTGCTGTAAAAACTTATGTCTAAATACATACAGTTTGTTCTTAGAATTACTAGTTGTACATGGATACTCATGCTGTGTTTTTAGTTTTATAACGGTTACGAAAGGTAAATATTGGTTGAGTTAAGCTATAATTCTCTCTCTCTCCCTCCAGGTATGGCTGATGCACCACTTTCACCACTACTAACATGTATACCACAAAAAGCTAGGAATTACTTTAAAATTAGAGAGAAAAAAGGTTTATTGCCAGGAAGTTTTGTAAGCCCTTAATTTAAAATTGATTCATACAGAAATATAGAATTCATTTATTACTACTATTAATCTAAATCATCATAAACTTTTTTAAACACATCTTTAAAAAAATAACTTATTCTTTGATAATCCCTTAAAGTTTTTTCCAAATGATGGCTGCTCTAAATTATTTTCCCACATTTACCTTTAACAGAAGAGTTAGCCCTTAAATAATAAAAAAACATTTATTGCAAAATTTAAAGAGAGATCGTGGTTATTTTAAATATAAATGTGGTGATTGCTCTTAACTGTATTTTTAATAGTATTTGTGAAGTTAAAGCTTAATAAAGATACAACATGACAGCTGTAGCTGTTCAGTTTACTGTGACAGCTGTAGATGGTGAAGATATTCTTGGTGGCCGCCTCACTCGTGCTCCAGTTCAGCAGAGTGACAGACACCTGTCCCTTTCCCATGTGTGAATAGTGCCCTTCAAATAAGTGGAACCGCTCGTCTGCAGGTGAGGTGTGTTTTTACCTTAGTAGGTGAAGATCACATTCAAAGACCGTTACAGGGCGATAGGGGAGAAGGGACTCTAGGAATATAGATGTCAGCAAGAAGTTTCCATCCAGCTTTAGTGGGTATTAATTCAGATCCAGAGGTTTTACTCACCAAGGGCAACAGCCAATAACAAATACTTAAGTTAAAAAAAAAAAAAAGAAAAATCTTCCTATTGGTATAAACGTGTTGTGAAATTTTATCTTAGAAGGATACAGTGAAAGAGGCAATAATTTTCTTTTGAGGAAGGCCATGTTTTAGAATATTTCGATTAAGATTTGATCCTTCTGCGATCCTTGCATGTTCTCACTTTTTTGTGCTCGAGGACATAGAGATTGCAGCATCGTGATGGCGACATTCACTAATGCAAATGACAGCTTTGGAGCTCTTTGGATTTGGTAAAGTGTAATTGGTAATTATATAGGTATTTTTATGTAACTTGCTGCATCGGTTTTAATTTGAGATGGATTTGATCTGAAGATCCAGTTATAGTGTACAAGTGTTTCTCTTTTAATTCTGTTCCCTGGAAACTTTGTGTGTATGGAATTTCCGATTCCCTGTAGATGTGTCAGCGTGCAGTCTGTGTAACTTCATGGCACAGTGTAAATATTTAGAGAGGTTCTATGGCAATGCTTTTTTTTTTTTTTTTCAAACTGTAAATAAATGTGTAAATTTACGTCTTCTCATAGAAGTTTGTTTGGCCTGACTTAGAAACATGGTGTAACATACACTGACTTTTGGGTGGTTTGGTTTTCAGCATCTTGGTGTAACTTGCAAGTAAAAAGAAGTTAGGACTATCTGATAGTGATGTATTTTTAGGATTTGCACCTGTGTCATTTAAATGCTGGTTTGACAAAATACTTTACATAATGTTAAGATTCTGAAACAGTTCTGGGTTTTGTGTGATACACAAAATGTGTGATTCTAAGAGTTGCCTTGCCTCCTAATGTATCTTGCTCGTACCCTCGCAGAGCCTGCCAGGAGTGAGACCCATTACCGCTCCCGTACGCCTTCCACTCTCTGCAACTTCTTCTTCCTAACGCTCTCTCCCAAATAACTTTAATGCCCGAGATGGTAGTGATTTACCGTAAAGTTTCATAACACTCTAAACCATTGTGAGTACCTGCCAGTAGGCCTGTTTCTGGGAAAGCTGCTCTCCATCCCTCTTTTAACAACTAAGAAGTTTGTTTCTGATTCTCGCAGACGCATTTCAAGCCTCTTACAGGAACCGCACAGCAGTTCCAGGCCAGAAGGTACCTTCTTATTAGTCACCAGCAGCAGAATGCGTGTAGGTGGGAGGCCGGGGGCAGTATAATGAACACGAGGGAGCCACACGCATCCCCTACCTCTCCCCTAGCGAACGGTATTGTACGTTATTTCCTTTAACTGCCCAAACCCTAGGGGAAAAGAGCCTCCCTTGTGTTGTGTCTTTGGTTCGAAGATGGGAGTCTAGAGCCGTGTGGGGAGGGGAGGCTGCAGCCCCCTCTCCCCCGGAGGGCCGCGGGGGAAGGCCACCTCCGTCACCGCTCCCCGTGCCCTGGCTCCGTTATGCACCGTTATACCCCTTTTTGCCGTGAAAACGCTCCCCCGCCCCGCCCGCTGCCCGCCCCCGGGGGGCGGGGCCTGGCCACGCCCCTGCTGAATATTCATCACCGGCCGTGACTATTGGCGGCCGCCCCCGGAAGTAGAAGGGGGGGTGCCCTAGAGCAGCTGACAGCAACATGGCGGCGGCGGCGGCCGGGCGGCGTGGCGGGGGCTTGGGGCGGCCCCCGGCGCCGGCGCCCGTCCCGGTGGGGGACCTGCCGCCCGCCGGCGAGCTGGTGCGTCCCTCGGTGACAGAGCTGTCCCAAGTGAGGACCAACATCCTCTGCACCGTGCCCGGCTGCGGCAAGGTCCTGCCCAACAGCCCGGCCCTCAACATGCACCTCAGCAAGGCCCACCCGCTCCAGGTACCGCCCTCCCGCTCGGGCCGGGGGGATACCGAATGGCGCGGCTCCTCCTTCCGCGCCGCCACGAAGCCCCCGGGGCCGGCGTTTGGGCCCGCCGGGGAGTCCGGCCTCGCCCCGCCGGGCCCGGCCGCCTCCCCGGCCCTGCCCCGCTGCCCGCCGGCCTCCCCCCTGAGGCGGGAAGGCGAGGGGCCTCGGGGAGGTGGGGGGGCGGCAGCCCGGTTGGGGCCCGGGGGGCTGCGGCCTTTGGGTTTGGTGGGGTTTGCTCTGTGGGCTGTAGGAGGGGTGTAGGAAGGCTGGGGAGGGGGCGGAATTCCAAATGGGAATAACGAAGCGTGTCTGGGTGTCTCTTGTTTAACACACACACCACCCCCCCCAGGTGAAAAGCGTGTGCGGGTCTGTATAAACACACCGGTGCGTGCCCAGTCTGACCAGTCGTAGGGAGACCTCCACCAAAATCACTGACAGAAAATAACCGTTTAACCGGTGTTAAACATACCAAAAGCGGTTAAAAGTTCTTTGGGAGTCAGTTTCTGTTATTTCATGTGCTGATTGCTTCTCTTCCTGCAGCAAGGCGTCATGGCCCCGCTTGTGAGGTGCGATGCAAACACGCTGCCTTTCCTACCCGTAGCAGTTGGCGAGCCCCCGTGAGCCAAACGCTGAGTGATGTTATGCTGGGCTTTTTGTTTGTTTTTTAAAAATGTCTGTGAGCCAAAAAAAAAAAAAAAAAAAAAAAAAAAAGAAACTGTAGATGGATGCCATTTTGGAAACAAGCCCTCATTACCATAGTACTCCTGAGAAAACACAGCCTGTGCTGGGGGGGGGAGGAGAGGCGCCGTTCAGCTGGCAAATCCTGGAGTGTGGGCCTTTCACAAAGATATCCTTGCTTTTCTTAAAATCGGAATGCCAAGCGTGTGAGGAAAAATCCTACTCCTGGAAAACTTCATTGCTGAAACGCAGCCCCAGCGGGCAAACAATAAACATTCTTGTTTTGTGAAATGGCTCATTACAGAATCAAGTGTGTGTTACACGTGATCGTTTCTGATGAACAAAAGGAAATAATCTCACGCAAACTTGCGATCTCCTCTCTCTGATGGTTTTATTTCAATTCCTAACATGTGCTACATACACTTTGGGGTGTGTTAGGTATTATGTCTCGCTCGTACATACGAGTGGAGGTGCGATAGAAGTTGAGAATGTTTGTTCACGTTTAGCAGACAGTTGTTTTGGTTGGGAGCTTGTGCCCGGAGCGTGTGCGGCAGCTGGTGGGAAATAGAAGTCCTCTTGGGCGTGAGGAGATGCTGCTTTCTCACCAGTTGCTTAGGTGGCTGTTAACTGTTGGTGCCTTGTAGAATTATAACGTATTTCGTACACCTAATTACTACATCTTGTGATAGCTTGGGCAAATACTGAAACACGGATGGATGCAGATTTCCGAGGGCATTGTAATTGAGAGTAAAATGTTATTGAGGCTTAAGGGAAGCTAGTTTTTTGTACTGTGTCTTAGATAAAATATCTTAAGTATTAAGCACGGCTTGAGAATGCATCTTGAGTGAAAGGCTAAAGATACGAAGGTAGAAAGATGTAAATCTAGGTGTGTGTTACTCCGTTTCTCCAGAAAAGAGGTGGACTTAGATTAATACTTTAGTATTAGTATTTCCATTAAAGAGAGAGTGAATTCCCCAGATAAAAAGAATTTAGTAGATTGCATTTGTTAGTGAAACATGAGGAATTAATGAAGAGGCAACTTAGCAAATGAGATGGTAAGCAGCTGTTGGGGAAGAAGAGAAGGTAGTAGTGCTGAAGAGAAGGGAGGTTGACTTGGTTAATTTTCATTAATAAAAGTGGCACCAGTAGAATCTTTTGATATCAAAAACTATGAGGTATTGCCATAGAATTATGGAATAGTTTGGGTTGGAAGAGACCTTTAAGATCATCAAGTCCAACCATTAACCTCATTCGTCACTAAACCATGTCCCTCAGCACCACAGCTACCCGTTTTTTAAATCTCTCCAGTTGACAACTCAACCCCTTCCATGGGCAGCCTGTTCCAATGCTTGACAGCCATTTCAGTGAAGAAATGTTTCCTGCTATCCAATCTAAACCTCCCTTGGCACAACCTGGGGCCATTTCCTCTTGTCCTGTCACCTGTGACTTGGGAGAAGAGACCGACCCCCACCTCCCTACTACTTTCAGGGAGTTGTAGAGGGCGAGAAGGTCTCCCCTCAGCTGCCTTTTCTCCAGGCTGAACACCCCCAGCTCCCTCAGCCGCTTCTCACAAGACTTGTGCTCCAGTCCCCTCACCAGGTTCATTACCCTTCCCTGGACACACTTCAGCACCTCAATGTCTTTCTTGTAGCGAGGGGCCCAAAACTGGACACAGTACTCGAGGTGGGGCCTCACCAGTGCTGAGTAGAGGGGGACAATCACTGCCCTAGTCCTGCTGGCCACATTATTTCTAATACAAGCCAGGAGGCTCTTGGCCACCTGGGCACACTGCTGGGTCGTAGTCAGCTGGCTGTCAACCAACACCCCCAGGTCCTTTTCCGTGGGCAGCTCCAGCCACTCTTCCCCAGGCCTGTAACGCTGCATGGGGTTGTTGTGCACAAAATGTTGTGAACCTCACCCCATTGGTCTTGGCCCATCGGTCCAGCCTGTCCAGATCCCTCTGTAGAGCCTTCCTACCCTCAAGCAGATCAACATTCCCACCCAGCTTGGTGTCCTCTGCAGGCTCCCGGAGGGTGCTCTCAGTCCCCTCGTCGCTGCAGAGGAAGGGCATTTCCATAGGAAAGCAAGATTACCCTCTCAAAACAGTGTCAAATGCAGTAGTACAAGATTATAGTCTTGTGAACTGAGAACAAAAAATTTGATGAGTCCTGGTTTCTAACAGAAATAACTGAAATAGGAAACTTGCAAAATCTGTTTTGCCGTGTGAGCGTTTAGGGTAACGCTGCTGCGAGAAGGGCAATCCTGAAATAGGTCAGAACGATATTCTGTGTCACTGCTTTAGGGCTGGAATCTGATTCAAATAAGCTAAAAGGAACCCAGAAGAGGTGTAGAAAAGGGCTACTAAGGATGATGAACGGCAAGTGTGTCTGACAAAGGGAAATTAGAAGAATTTGGCTTGTTTGGCCTAACAAAAGAAGATATGATGAAGTGTTGATATATAAATGTTTGTTTTCTGGCTCTTTAGCTTAACTAAGACAATAAAAATGAGAACAGCGGATATAAACTGGCACTTAATAGATTAGGCTTGAAACTTTTTATAGTTCTTTGGTCTTTTGTCTGTATTTTTTATGGAGCGAAGGGGAAGGCATCTGTCTAAGTTAAAAGTGAAGCTAGAGGAGTTTGTGTAAAGGAGAGGATCCAGTGGATTCCTGTGATAGCAGGGAGGCTGCGGTCAGTGATGGACTGGCTGGTGAAGGGTGGCTCACCCTTGGGGTGGGTTACCCAAGTGCAAATAGTTCTTATAATAAGAATAAATGCACTTCTCTCTGTGCTATTTAATAATGAAATGCATGATCTTCTGCTGCAAAAAATGTTTTAAATAGTTGGCTGCAGTCTACTGTAACTTACTGTTTTAAAGTAATCCTTTGGAGTAAGACTTTCTGTTGCAGGAAAGCAAGGTGTCACTCAGTTCACCGGGACTAAATCAGTAGCAAGGATTGTTACTTTACGGTTTCCGTGTTGCTGCTACAGGCCCTGTCTGAATGTCATCATTCCTCACAAAACAAGTATCTGCCTTGTGAGAAGTTAATTGAACAAATCTTTACCGGTAACTGGGGTGGGTGGCAATTATAGAACCATGGGAAGTCAAATCAGATGTACAAGGAAAGGACTCGTGAGAGTGTCTGAAATATGATTGGCCAGACAGGTTTCGGAGAAGATGTAAGTTTAACCATTTAGAGGCAGGGGGACTTTGAAGATGGTCAGAACAAGATTACTGTCTGGATGGGGTTACTTATATGTGTATCTCAACTTGTCACAACAAATTTGGTGTGATCTGTGCTTCCAATGTCTATGTTCCAGCTGATTAAAAAGCATCTTACGCATGTTTATATAGCTTTTAAACACTTGGTGTTATTCTGTACCTTGGTAATTAAGTAGTTTTAAATAACCTGACTGTGGTTTACCTGTTACCTGCCTGAACGTATTTCCCATATTGCTCTATCATTTGTTGGGTTGTGACATTAAATGTAACACACTTGGAATAACTTTTTATTTAGGAATAAATAACTCCAGTTGTCCCGCACTAAGCGTATTGATTTCATCTGTGGTGGGAGAGACCAAACATAGTTTTGACTTAAAGGCAAATCCTTTCTTCTCCTGAAGACTTTGAGACTGGCATCTGGTCCGAGTGTTTGCGGGTAAACTCAGGGTTAAAAAATGTAACTAGGGGTAGTGGTGCCAGAACAACTAGATTTCTTTGAATCATGTTCCTGCTTTGGGCAGTGGCTCTAGGAGGTGCAAAAATAATCACAGTAATTATTCAGCAGAGATGAAACAGGCCTGTTTATGAATGGGAAATGTCCATGGGGAAAACTGCTGTATGTAAAGTTGCTTAGAAGGTTAAACCTTACATGAAAACTCCCTTTTTAGAGAATTACTCCAGATTTTCTTGATCAAATGGGTGGTGATCGTTTTGGTCAAGAGGCTCTAAAGTTTGCTTCTTTTGAGTGTGGTATGTCATTAAGAAAAATGAACTTGCAGCAATGTCAGCAAGAAGCAGTGTTGAATGTGTGGAAATATAACTGAAATATTGCCTGAAGGGATTACATTTTACACGGAGTATTTTAGATTGAGAGATGATTTGCGGAAAAAAACAAATCATTGGAAGCGTCCCACTGATCTGCTTCATGGTATTCCTGAAATGAAAACAAAATGCTTAATGCAAGGCCCGAGTAGCTCAGCACAGAGTTGTTGGGTCGTGACTCGCTGTAGCTGGGTAAGAAGCGGGGGTGAGCCGTGAACCCCTTTGTGTTCTGGCAGCTGCGGTACATACTTTCTGTTTGCTTCACATGGGGCGACTGTTGCGCTTGATGGATTCTTGATGTTTGGTTTAACCTGTGTAAACACGAAGCAGCTGGAGATCTGCCCAAAGAAGGTAGTTAGGGAGTGACTGGTATAAAATCAACATTTCGCCACTGGCTGTGTGCCACTGTCACTGTCGTCATGCTCAGGAAAATCAGGTGCAGAGCTCGAACAGGGCGTGCTCCGGTAATTCTTCCCTGAATAATCATCTTGGAGATGCCATCCTGAACTACTCTGGGGACTTGGTTGGCCTCCTTCAAAGCCTCAGGATGTAAGGAGATCTGTAGCTACTCTGAGCATTAGATTTTTAATAGTTCACTTTTTAATTTTATGCTTAGACACAGATGCCTGATGTTTCCACTGAGACTCTTTCAGATAGGATATGTCTACAGGGATACGTCTTGTCTGGTTTCCATGGCTCTGTCCTCAGTAGGAATAGGTTCTGTGTGGTTGAACAATCCAGACAATCCCATTAATGTATCCTTTTTATATGTATTTTTGAGGTCCTCTTTGAGCAAGTTAAGTTGCTTTCTTCTGTTGTGTGCATGTGATGGTCAGTGAGACAGATGGCATGGAAAGCACAGGTACACCAGTCACTTAATGTTTGGAGCTTCACAATTAACATACCAGTTGTTAGTTCTGTAGACTTAAGTGAGATTTGATTTATGATCTGAATTAAGTGGCAGAGTGTACTTAACATTTTTCATTTGATTACAAGTAATCTCTAAATAGTGCCAACAGAATTCCAAGATCAGGGAAGTGTTGTGTTACACGGTGTGTGACTAATTTTAATAGTAGACTCTGCTACTAACAAGGAAAACCACGCTGAATTGGCGTAGTGTAGTGTCTGTAGGGAAAGCCTTTTGGCTCAAGTAACACAGAAGGTGGTTATAATTGCCTTGGAGCAGCGAGTATCTTGGTAGAAATAAATAGTCCAGTACCACTGCTCCCTAGAGCTTGTTGTGATTTCACTTGGTAAATTTTGATGGTACGTTTGCAAAGTAGCGTCCACATAGGTTGAAAAACTCCGTTTGAACTTTCAAATCACTTAGGAAAGTGCCTTCAACTCATTGAGGTGTGTAAACTCAGTGAGCCAACGTAGATGTGTATTCTGAATATTGTCGCAAACCTGTAGAATTGTCAACTTCTCAACTGATTCTTTTTCAGGGTGGAAAACATAATGCACCAATAAGGAAGGGTTTGAAAACTTCACAGAAATTCTACTGCTGTCCTATTGAAGGCTGCCCTAGAGGACCAAACAGACCATTTTCCCAATTTTCTCTTGTAAAACAGGTATTCCTATTTCCTAAAGTATTGTTTTTCATGACTGATTTGGTCCTGACTGTCTCTACTCCGGAGAGCGTACACTTTTGCATTCCGGTATGAGCAAAGCCTCTCTAGCATATATACAGAAGCTGGAGAATTGTATGCAGAAACTCCACGTGGGCATAGGGTTAATGAATTGGCATCTTTGCATGTTGATATTAGAGGACTTGAACCTTTTGATGAGGCAGATGCCCGTGTGTTCTGCTAAACTAGAAGACAGCCCCCCTTCTCCACAAATTAAAAAGATGGAGAAAGATCAAAAAGGGGGAAAAAAATCACAGTAGCAACCAATAGGCGTTTAAAATGTGGCTGATGCTTTTAAACGGCTTTTTCAAGTGGTCAAGAATTAAGAATTTTTATCTGCTTTAGTATCAAAATGCATTTGTTTACTAATTACCCACTTAGGAAAACACGTGAGACTTGTTTCTGCACGAGTGAGTGACAAAAGCACTCTTCTGCTGTTGGTTACCTGTGATAAGCTGGGGAGGACACAGGAGAGGAGTGGCTGGCACTTGGTGCCCTAAATGAAAAGGAAAGATTCTGCTGTTTGCTCTGAAGTTGACCTGTTTGACTTGAGACTGTTTGCTCAGTTGTGGATCTTCAGGAGCGTGCGTGTGTTGCCACATACAGTTACTACGCTCTTTGGCAAGTTTCAGCTATAGATTTATTAATGTCCATAGGAACCCTCCAGTAGCACGAGGACACATCAATGTTTATCTGTGGTTTAAGATGCACATAGCGCAAGCAGATTTACAAAGTTTAAATTCTTTCTGTTGATTTCTTCAAGCTTGTAACTTTTTCCTAATGAGACTTTAAAAAAAATTCTAAAAAAAAATTAAAAAAAAATTAAAATAACGTACTCTTCAATGCTATTTAACAACTAAAAAAACCTGCGAATATTAATGTCTCCCCTAAACATGATTTTCTTTTTTTTTATCTTAGCTGAAGGCTAATGTTTACTTTTCCTTGTGTATTTTAGCACTTTATGAAAATGCATGCTGAAAAGAAGCACAAATGTGATAAATGTAGTAACTCCTATGGTACAGAGTGGTATTTGAAGCGACATATAGAGGTCTGTGGCAAGACGTTCCAGTGTACTTGTGGGTGCCCTTACGCCAGCAGAACAGCGTTACTCTCTCATATTTACAGAACTGGCCATGAAATTCCTGCAGAACACAGGTAAAAGTGAAGTAATTAAGTAATGATACTTATATTCATCACCAAGTCCTCTGTCTCCCACGTACTGGCTGTTTGTTTCCTTTCTGCTGATTAAATTGGAAGCAGGCTCACATTGTTGTAGCTGTAAAGCAGTTTGCAGTTTCTTTGTTCTGTTGCTTTTAGTAGTTTCTATTTGGTTGAAGGCAATGATGTTTGATTAGGCAATAAGGTCGTTTCCCCACATATAAAACAAGAAGTAGTGATGACACTGTACTGCACGGCGTAAATGCTAGTGGTTCTTGTTGCCTCTGCTTTTACGGTTCTGTGAGAGTAGAGATGATTTGGAAATGTTTATAGCTTGGTGTGGAATGCAGTTTGGTTTATTTTCTTTTACAGTCTGGTTGTCTTTGCAAGTATTAGTGGATTTTTTTAATTTTTATTTTTTTAAAGCCTATACATGCATGTTTAGATTTATAGTTGTATTCAGATATACATACATTTCATAAAGGGTAATCTGTTTCCTGAGGCCTAGCCTGTCTGTCTGGGAGATTCAACTGCTGCAAAATTAAGTTTTGTGTGAAAGAGCGCTAATTGTATCTTCAGTTTCCATGACAGACCTTTACTTGTACACGAATTTTAAGAGCGCTGTCCCTCTGATGCTCAGTCTGAGCTAGCATCAAAGTAACAAATTAAATATGTCTTCAAATGAGAGTGCGTAATGTACAAGGAGGAAGAAACCATCTAAACTTCCACCTCCATTTAGAAATAGGTCTCCATAAAAGACGTAACCTTTTTTTCTTTTTTGAATGTGAGAGTGAGGAATTAAATTTTACAAAGCTGAATTAATCAGGCTTAGTTGTCTTCTCATACCCAGCCTCATCTGTGACTTCCGTTTATAGTTTTAATGCAATGACTCAAAAGAATGGAAGGCAGATGTTTTGTGCTTGAATGGAGTATAAATTATTGATCTCGTGTTCACAGGGATCCTCCTAGCAAGAAAAGGAAAATGGAAACCTTGGTACATAATCAGCAGCTGGCAGAGAAAGCAAATGAAGCGTTCATCAATACACACAATACTAACCCTGGCACTCAGGAACTGGAATCCTCCGAAGTGAAACTAGTGGCCTCTCTTGAAGGCTCCTGCAGTTCTAACTTCACAAACCAAATGCAGCCGAAATGTACACCGAAGATGCTTTTACCAAAGCCCAAGGTGGCTTTGGTTAAACTCCCAGTGATGCAGGTTGCTCACTTGCCTATATATGTATCTGCAACAGACTCTGCTGTCAAACCTGCTGTAGTGGCCGTTGATAACCAAGGTTCGGTTGTAAGTACTGTTCATTTATTGCCTCAATCTATAGGAATTCTGATTCCAGCACTGGAGGCAGAAACACTTGTGTTCAAAGATAGTATGCCTGTTTCAAAAGTGACAAATTCTGCTGACCGTGAACCAGTAAGTACTGGTGTACAAGTTGACTTGGATAAGGTTACATCAAATAACATGGGGCAAGAGCTGGGGAACATTTGTCACAAGAATAAAATTTCTTCAATAAATATACAGACTGACTTATCTTATATTTCACAGAACTTTGTGCCGGCTGCAGCCTGGACTCCCAATTCTTCTGTCTCCTCTTGCTCTCAGACAGATCTGTCATTCGGTTCACAGGTTTCCTTACCCATCAGTGTGCAAACACAGACGCTGCTGCCTGCCTCCAAACTGACTTCATCCATAGCTGCTCAGACCGATGCTTTCAGTCAGGTTTGTTTTCCAACCTGTGGCGTTTCTAGAGAGACTCAAACCAGTAGGACGCAGGACTCCATCGATGGAAGAGTGCAGATGGACCAGGCTGTAATGTGCAGTGACATCTTTGACGATGTTCATTCATCATATAATGTTTCTACTCACATTGAGCTCCCAGAAAACAATTTAATGCCTGCAAATATAGATCAAACCTTGCTGCAAAGGAGTAATAGCAAGAGCCCGAATCAAGATACGGTGAAGTCTGAATCCCTTATCAGCTTCAATACACAGACTAATATACTTCCACCTCAGAACACGATGGATAATCAAACCCAGACAATGGACCTCCTAAGTGATCTGGAGAACATCTTTTCAGGAAACATGTCTGGCCAGACGCTGGATAATCGGGGCCTTTTGTCTGAGACGAGTTCTAATGCTGACACGCATCTGCCGTCTGGTCCACCGCAGAGCACAGGAATAGACTTTGACATTGAAGAGTTCTTCTCAGCATCCAATATCCAAACTCAGACTGAAGAGAGTGAGCTTGGTACCCTAAACTCTGAGCCAGTTCTGGAGTCACTGGACATTCAAACTCAGACTGATTTCTTATTTTCAGATAGTGCCACTCAATCATACAGCTGCCGAGGAAATTCTAACTTCTTAGGTTTGGAGATGTTTGATACACAGACACAGACGGACTTGAATTTCTTTTTGGACAGTAATACCCATCTGCCTTTAGGGAGTATTCTGAAGCAGTCTAGTTTCTCCATGAGTACTGACTCATCTGACACAGAAACCCAGACAGAAGTATATCCAGCTACTAAAAACATACCTACTCAGAATATTGAAAGTAAAGTCCAGCTGAGTAGCACTGAAACACAGACTATGGATAGCTGCTTTGAGAATCTGGGGAGTTTATTCCTTACCAGCAACGAGACCCAGACAGCAATGGATGACTTTCTCCTGGCTGACTTAGCCTGGAATACAATGGAGTCCCAGTTCAGCTCGGTAGAAACACAGACCTGTGAAGAGCTGTGCTCCTTGTTTCAGAGCTCTGACAAGCCCAGCCATTGAGCACTACGTCATAGAACGGATTCCTGTGGTTTGAAATTAAGTTATTGGGGTGGGAGAGATGGCTTGACCAAGTTATCCACTTTGCATTATTGAATGTAGCTAGCGTGAGCAGTCGGCCCAAGAGGCTTTTCGTGCTGAAGGTACTTTATTGAATATGTAACTTTACATAAGCTGTGTGTATAAATAAGGGGGAAGAGAAGGGGGCTGTAACATGTTAATGTACATTTGAACCTTAAAAAAAAAATTATGTGGTGCCTATGTTTTTTCCTCAGACTTCTTTACAAAGCTGATAACTGCTTTCATTTAAGCAGAAGAACTTTTAAAGTTGTTCTCCATATATATCTCTCTACCTATTCCTGGCTTACATACAGGGTTCCAATGTGTGGGACCAAAACCCTGACCTGTCCAATTCAGATGCTTCCCTGAACTTACGGGGGAGGATTCTGTTAGTGTAAGCTACTTCTGTTTACTTTTTTTAGTAGCTTGTATTTTAAATCCGGCATGAACATAATAAGCCGTATTGTCTTCATTTACTTTATGCCTTCACAGCTCTTTCTCCTGCATAAGTTGGTATTTTCCAAATACCTGTCCAACACACTAGACCCCCATAGACTCCTGAGTTGTTGAATATATTTATTATTTAAAATATGTAGTTTTAAAATTTTTTTTCCAGAGTGGCACTGATGCCTTTGAAGGGTAGGAAAAGAACGTGGAATACATAATTATAGGAAAAATTAGTATGTCGTCCTTTTAGCTAGTGTAATAAAGGGGACTAACTTTTATAGAGTCTTCAGGAGGGATTTGCTTAAATTATTTCTGTCTGTAAGATGCAAATGTTACAATGTGTGTGCCTCAAAGACTGGAATAATTTGTTTTTGCTGAAATTCTCCTAGCTTTATTAAGATGCAAGTTGAGAAATGTTACAGTGGTTTATACCTCTATTACCTTAACAGAAATCTTTAGAAGTGGGAAATTAAATTCTCTAGAATACTTACTCACCTACACTCCTGGCTTTGGACTTCCCGCTTCCAAAACCAACTGGAACACAGAGCTGTAACGGAGCTGGGAGATCAGCTCACAGAAACCCTTTCAGAACAGCTGTATCTTGCTTTTGCACATTGATCTGCAGCCTTTAGAGAGTTTTTCTGAGTATCGTCAAATTCAAACAAACTGATTTTTCAGAGAAGAAATGCATGACCTCTTAGAAATTTTTTTGCTGTTCATCTTGCCCCTCATACCGTTGTTTGCAGTGGTTTTTTATTTGCATGAAAAAAAACAAAAGCCAGTTGTGAATGTATGTTGGAATTTGGCCTTAACTAATTTTTATCTCTTATTGTAATACCTGCAAAATGTAGGCCTCTGGCTTTGTGCTGGCCAGGTTTTTGTTTCTGTTACCTTAAATGAAAAGAGAAACCTCTTTGTGTCCAAAGTTCCTGGGCCTGTAACAGACTTTACTCCTCCATTGTGAGAGGAGAGGTATTGGCTGCGTATTTACTGGGCAGCCCATCAGTAAATGTATGTCCAAGCCTTAGTTTCTGAAGACTCGCTACGCTTTGTGCTTCATATCCTCAACTCAAAGATGTGGGAGTTGTTACTCATCCCTTGCAGCCAGCGTGGTTTGTTGAAAATGAGCAATACCTTTCGTTTCTTTTGTCTCTTCTTACCCCTCTTTAAATTACCATAGTCAACACGCTAATATGGTAAGCGTGAAATATGAATATAAAATTCTTATTTTCCTCATGAAAAACTCCTGAAGCCACAGCTATGTTGCCTGCTGAGTTTTTC
The DNA here is from genome assembly GCF_964106895.1 of Numenius arquata. NCBI lineage: Eukaryota > Metazoa > Chordata > Aves > Charadriiformes > Scolopacidae > Numenius > Numenius arquata. The sequence goes on along the minus strand of NC_133588.1, from coordinate 14,963,825 downwards.
AGCCTTTCTTGGTGCAAGTTCATGCACTTCCAGTCTTTGGCCGAAGAAACTGCAGAAAGGAATCTTGCGGTTTCCCCCAGGACTACAGTAATTTTGCTTTGGGGAAAGCCCCCCCAGGTTTCACAGTGTCTTGAGTTCTGATATTAAAGGTGGGATATATTGAAAAAAGGAAGGCATTGCTTATAATTCTACTTCTGCTGAAGATATAACTGAATCGTATTTACCTACCTACTTTGTAATTGAGAAATAAGATAAATGACAAAACCAGGTTAATTTATTCTACTGTAGTATTTTTCTGGTAGTGTTGCATCATCAGGTTTTTAAGTGTTTTTTCTTCTCCTTTCTTCTCCCTGGCTGAAATACCAGATAACATTTCTTCATACATAGGCTTCTGTGTTTTCCATGAGCAAGCTGTCCATCGGGGGTTGGACTGGATGATCTCTAGAGGTCCCTTCCAACCCCATGTGATTCTGTGATTTTGTATCAACACATGAAACAGAAGCAGTTACTAAGATCTGGTTCCTAGAGGAATACTTTAAAGGACTCTGACTGTTTGGGGAAAAACTGCATTTTCCACAGCTGCAGAAAGCAGAAATGAGAAACTGTTCATTACCTCTGAATTTAGAAAATCAGTCTTTTTTCTGCAAGCGAGGAATCTTAGGTGATGAGGAGCAGAATTGCAGAAGGCTTTGAATCGTAGCCATCCGAGAGACCAGGAGGCATTTCAAGAACTTGTGAAACTACAAATTAGAATGAGAATTGCCATGCTCTTATGGTGCCAGCCAAAGCTCGTAACATCAGAGACTATCAGAAAAAACCTAAGGTTTGTGTGGACACAATCTTACAATGCAATCGTTAATCATTCCTTGTACTTTGTAATTAGAAGTATTTATGAGCTTTGTGTGTTTTATTAGAACATGCAAATAGCATTCCCTTCCCTCATCCCGTAGGTTTAAAATAGTTTGAACTTTAATTAGGTGAACACAGTACTACAACATGAAATTATTAATTGAAAGTGCAGTGTTAAGAAATCGTTAAATGCATCTGCATTGTCTTAGCGAGGTGGCTCATTCTCACCAAAATTAGCTTCTTTCTTCACAAATTTGGTTCTCCATAAGTTATTCATAAAAGTCAGAAACCAGGTTTGGGTCCTTTGTCACTTTGTTTGGATTTATTAAGTATTTTTGTGAAAATGTGAAGACTGCAACCAGACCTCACAGTTTGCTGAATCTGGCAGTAAACCTAATGAAACCTGATCTGAAATTTGTTGCTGAATGCTGCTCATTCTTCAAATTGAACAAGTTCTTTAAAATAAACTTCAATCAGAACTATTTCTTGGTAGTACTAAAGTGATACTTATCTCCCTTTCTCTGCAGTTTGTCTCTGATTTTCAAGGCAGTGTCTCTATTGTAAGTATTGGTCAGCAGTGACTTCTTACTTTGCTTATTCTCTTTTGTATCCTCTACTGCCATTGGAACTACTGTACAAAATTAACATCAGATTCCTCGTAGTCTCTTAGCACAGATTTTTATCTGGAAGTGATGCTAACGTTACTTGTACTTACCCTTTGTGTTTCCTGCTTAATTCTGTTACACTGCAATTGCTGGATCTTGATCTGGTTGCCTGTGTAATGCTAATCTAAAACTGAATTAGTAGTTTTGCTGGAGCTTTTTCTTCCGGTATATAAAAAAATCAAACAAATGAAACAGCAAATTTGGGACACGCGTTCTATGAGAACATAAGCACAAACCAGCTGAAAAATGAGAGACCTGTCTTGTTGCCTTCCACGTTTGTCAGAGTGTTAACAGTTCGTGTGACAGTAGATGTAGGTTTCTTCTACTTTTGGCTTCATTTGCATCTGTTTCCACTAACATGCTTGTAAATATTCCTTTCTGCTCTGGGTAGGGAGGGAATCCTCCCCCAACTCCTCATGTCAGCCTGGAGAAACTGGTAGTTTAAAGTCAGAGTTTGCCACACTACGTATTCTTAGCTGTGCAAAGCTGCTTGTGTCAAAAACCATTTCACTTCCCAAAGGATATGATATCTTAAAGAAAAAAAAATACTTGCAGCTGTAAATGAAACAGCTGTAAAACAACCCTTGTGAGACCTCGTCTAGTTTTGAACAGTTCAGTGTCTGTACCTTCATGTCTGTAACTAACGCTCCTTACAAATTTTAATTCTAAGCCACCCAGTCATTTTTTTCTGTTGAAAACAAAAGGCTGGATTTCCCTGTTAGTCATACGGACCTTGATTGTGTAGAGGCAACGGAACAAAGGAAGATGACTGTTTTAAATCCTTGTCCGGCCAGCACAGGCTCACGTGCTTAGATCTGAGTTGATTTTTCTGTGAGGCTGGGTAGAGATGTGTTGGCAGCGTTGAGATCTTGGTTTTTTAGTAGGCTTTCAGATGTAAGTCAACAGGACTAATACGATACATACTGAATCACCATCGGGTGCTCAGCTTGCAAAAGCATGTGTTACTGAAATGACAGCTCAGAGATGAACCAAATGTACTTGCCTTTATCGTTAAGGTTGTACAGCTTCCTTTGCTTTAATCTATTTCTGATGGGTTGGTTTTTTAAACATGATCTTAATGTACAATTTACTGTTCCAAATACGTTCACACCAAAATGTTATTAACGTTTTGGGCCTTGCAAGCTTGTTCATTCATGTTTGGTTTAAGGTGCTGCTGTGCTTGTGTTCCTAGTGGCATAGGCCTGGTGTAAACAGATTTCCACTAATAACTTTATATGAACACTATGAGGACAGGGTTGGTCAGTGGTAGCAAGCTTCAATGCATGGTGCAAACGTCCATCTTCTGTTTCTTTTGTTGTTGGGTTTTTTTTTTATATCAGCTGATGTGAATTTAAACATGTGCTGGAAGGATTTGCTGCTCAGAACGTGAGTGACTTTTGTTGTTTAAAATGTCATTGCTGTGCAATGAACCAGAACCAAGGATCTGCGTCGTTCAGCTCTGCATTGCCTTGCAGTTGGGCTGAGGGTATGTTCATTCGTGTGCGTGACTCTTCTGCTTCACTGAAAATGCAGTCAGACAGCCTGAAACAGTGGAAACTCCTGGAGGAACTGCTGAGTTAAGTAACAGAAGCCCTTTACTGCTGATTCTTTTTCATACACTGGCTTGACAGCAGCATCGTCGAAGTAACAGGCAATGGAATATAATAGATGACTTGTGATGATATGAACCTGCATTTCACAACAACTAAGGCTTTACGTCCACACTTCAGGCACCTGCATGCAGGGCTCCATTGACAGTACTTCTGTCTACAGGTATTTGCAAGCGCATCTATGAGAAAGCCAGCTATGAAAGATAGCCATATATTTTTTCAGCTTACAGAGTTCAGCACGTGATTATGATCTAATTTAAACTTGTAATTATTTGGAATGTATGAGTAATAAATCTCATGGATGAGTCTTTCCCAAAGAATGTGTGAGTTAATAAGGCTGAGAAATGTCCTTAAAATATGTTTCTTCTCATCGCTGGTGGGATTTTGATCTAGTGGACAAATTTAGTTTTCAAAGGATGTCCGTGTTTAATTTTTGCTGTTTAAGCCAGTAAGCTTGCAAGGAGCAGACAAAAGCAAGCGTTTGTTTCTTAGACATATTTTACAAGTGACAATCCCAAAGAAGGAATGTTGTCCTAGTCATTGTGAAACTTTTAAGTGTATTAATGCATGCAGAGAAAACCTTGTGCCAAAATACTGTCTCATATTTCCCTCTGTTGGAAACTGGTATGTTACATAAAGCTACTAGTAAGTTATTCTCAAGTATTGAAACGTTTTGTTCACAAATGAAACACTTTGTCCTGTAAATTGTACATATTTTGGAATAAAGTTACCTTCAGTCCATTTTTGCCTTCTCTTTTAATGGCTGTGATCTCCTGCCTGCACAGGCACGGGTTGGGTGTTCAGTGCCTATTGGCGAGTACCACCCATTGCTCCTGAACATTTTACTTTTTGAAAGCTCGGTATCTTTTGAGTTGGTAGAGATTTTGTAAATTAAAACTGTCTTACAATGTCAGTCCTTGATCTCCAGAGGCTGCAGAAGTTTTCCTGTGTAGTCCTGCTTCTCGGTGAATCCTAGGAAATTTAAACTTGCGACACAAAGAATGGCAAAGTGCTACATTTCATAAACCTGAAACAAATCCATTGGAGAGGTTCTCTGCTGTAAGTTAACCTGTGCATAGGTGCGAATTCCTGCGGAATTGGGTGCATTCTGGCAAGGCTGGAGCCTTCTGACCTGCAGCACCCAGGCTGGCTGCACTAGTGCTGCTCCATCTCAAACCTCTCAGCACCGCGTGCAACATTTAATCTTTAATTACCGTGTGTGCACAACGGAATACCTCTGTGGCTTCAGCTCACTGACCGCAGATGCCTTTCTTCTCCAACAGACTCTCATGACAGGAGGATTACTTTGGGTTCTTCCTCTCCCTTTCCATCCAGCCCTCCTGTAATTGTCAAGATCTCTAGTTCTAAGTAACATCAAGTAGAAATTCAACTAGAAATCCTACTAGAAAACTAACAGTTCTTTCTAACAGCTTATATTATTTTGCAATATATATTATGTGAGAAAATATTTTTTGCCACTATGAATATTTTTAAAAACCAAAAGTGGGGTAGGTTGGAATATGAATCATGCATTGTCTCTTTTCTTCCTGTGCAGCTCCCAGGCTGAGTAGCGATCCCACCACGCTGTGTTAGTTGGAGGATATCAAATGCCTGTTTTTATTGCTACCTGTGTATCTTGTATGTATAATTCAGAGTAGGTGAGCGAGCAGATGCTCCTTGCCTGGAAGTTCCTCTGTGCTATTACACACACACGGGAGCCACTCTGGCACACAGCAGGCTGCAGTTCTCAGTCCCCTCGTACCCTGAGGTGAGTATTTGCACAGGGCAGCGTTCAGCCCCAGTGGTACCAAAATACGGAAGGGATTTCCAGGGGGGAGTATCTCATAAGCATTTAGAAACTAAATACCTGTTCAAAGCATTTAAAATTATGAAAGAGCCAAATGTGTGAGCTGCTGACTGTCCTTCCGGCAATAACAGCCCTATTCCTATCGCGGGGATGATGCTGCTTAGTTCAGGCTGGGTTATCTCAGGCTTTTCATTATTCAGAACAGATTTGACCTATGGACAAAAGCAAGATACTTTGACAGACTGATCTTCATGAAACTTTCACAAATGGTAGAGAGTCTAAAAGGCAGGACGACAAACTTCAACTCTTCATTGAGAACAGATTGAGAAAAAGATAATGGCTGTTTTGAAGGGAAGCCTCATGTATTTTTTAACTACTTTCTTGTTTGCTGTTGCTGAGAAGGCACTTAGTTCTTCTGCTGGCAGCAAAAGCATCCCTGGCCAGTTTACGTTTGGTTCCTGAATTTCCTTCACTTAAAGAAATTGCATGCTGGCAAGCTGATTGTTTGCAGTCAAAACAATGGAATTAAAGAGAGAGGCAGATTTTCTGGCTCCAGGATTTGACAGTGAGTCCTCTGGAATCAGTCCTTTGGAAGTTTGAACTTAAAACAAAAGGGGAGAAAACGTTGATTAAACTTTCAGGTGTTCCATTATTGTATTTTCACATTGTTCCCTTGTTTTGTTTTGGCACCTTGAACGCAGGAAGCACTTCTGGCTGATCTAGCCCTTAAGTTTATTTCCTTTCCTTGAACGGGAATGGCTTTATTCTTGAGAGAATTTACACGTAAACAAGAAGCTGATGTTTCCTGTGGTAGAAGAACCCAGTGTATTCAAGGGCACAAAACTTGATTAACCTTATGATGGTTTAATTGTTGTGTATTCGTTTCTTTATGTTCTAGGCCTTTAGTTGGCAGCTTTTCTAGTCTTCTGCTCCAGGTCTCGTAGCAATAATCTCTGAGTGTGGTTCTTAGAAATATGATCTTGTATCAGGTTGTAGTAAAACTTCTGTCTAATCTGTCTGATTTCAGTTTCAAAAACCTCAGCAAAAATCTCACCTGGCATGAAACACTGGAAAACCTGGAAATAAAGTTTCTAGTTTTCCCTGCAACTTTAAACATTTTTTTCTGTAGTCCTAAAGAATTTACTACCTGTCCGCAATGGCTGCAACTTATTACTGTAACAAACAAATTTGGCTTTACTTACTGTTTATTGGCAATGCAGTTCATTTTTCAGTTCACTGCAGTGTTTTTAGTTGTCTGAATGGGAGAGACGATTTTCTCTCCTTCTAGAGTATGAAACATTTTAATAGTTTCACAGATACTTGTATGTTTTAATTTTTCTATTTAGTGGAAAATGAGACTGAAACAAGTATATACGGATTTATTTACGCTGGGACTGTTTGTGAAGGATGCCTCTTCTGTAGAGCTTGTATTTTATATCTAAATATGGAAAACAGGAATAGAAAATATGTTACCATAGGGGGAAGGGTGCAAAGAAGGGAAGAAAATGGTATGTTAGAGGGTGTCTCTGATCTGTCAGAATGATAGTGCCCCCGTGTAATGTAGCACCAGAACTGAATAGCTGTTGGGACAAGTTACTACAACAAAAAAACCTGTGTTTCCTGGAAACCAAGGACAGAGCTTGACTCCAGAGAGTCATCAGCTGAGATTTTCAGATACCCTGAGTAGTGAAGGAGGTATAAGATGCATATAGATCATAAGATCAACTATAATGACCTCTTTTTAATAGATCTTTATAAATTTTTTAATAGGTTCTTTATAAATTTGCCCCTTGACTTGCAACAAAATACCAACAGGTACAAAAAATGACTGCCATTTCAGATGGAAACGTTTAGCTTTCGCTCTCCAGGAAGAGTGAGGGAATGCAGAAGACAGTAATTCTCGCCTTGTGCCATTCCCTATTTTGTTGGCCGCTCAGCAGGTGGCACTCGTCTCTCCAGTACAGAGGTACCCTCGCTTGGAAAATCACGTTTCCTGCCAGAAAAACGGTGTCCCTGTTCTAACCTCCAGTGCGACAACTCCCATACTCTGCACCTCCAGCTGATGTGCCACCCTGCTTAATGATACACTTCTTACAGAATCGTAATATACTTTCTATACCAATCAGTGTTCTAAAAGATTTCCAGATTTCCCCAAGCAATTCTCAGGCGAACTTGTATTAGGAGACAAAGCCAACTGCTTGGAGCTGTTATTTAAAACTAGCACTCAGCTCCTGCGTTCTTCTCTAGAGCTTGTTTCACGTGAGTGTTGGACAAAGAGATGAAGCCCTGTCATCCTTCCCCTTTTTTAAAGGAATAAACACATAATTATTTAGGTACATAGACTACATATCACCTATTTTACCTAAACTGTGCCTCTAGGAGTTGATTATTCTTTAGCTCTGATGTTGAGATGCCTGAAGATGAACACAACAAATTGATGCCAGGAAACTACTAAAATCTACATTTACGCACATGTTTATTAGTAAAGAAATAAATCTAAAGAGACATTGAATTCCTCCATCTGTTTTAAAGTGGAAACTGTATACTACTGGGAGCTTTGCACTGGTATTATCTTTCCCTATTCTGAATTTTTATCAAAGCATCAAAAGAGGGGAAGGGTGAGCTGGAATGAAATCTCTGTCCTGAATGCTGAATTGGAGTTACCTGTGTGTCTGTGGAAAGGCTGCTGATTTACTCGCTTTTGTGTTAAACAAAAAGCAAAAAGAGCACTTGATCTGGAAGTCCCTCATGTAGTATGAGATAAAACATGAATAAGTGAATATCAGAATGCAGACAATACATGTTAAGCAGAAAGAAGCAAAGAGCACATTAACAGGATTAAAAAATGAATCTACTTACAACAAGTAAGAAAAAATAATTGTAAATAACTGGCAGTCCCACCACTCTCTGCTTTTCAGGTCGTTTCCATTTCTTTTAGGTGCCAAATTAGCAAGGAACATATGCAAATGTTTGTCTGTGAAGTTCAACAGGATTTAGGGCTGTTGAAGTTAAGAATATTATTAAGTGCCTTGTGGAGTAGCCATGGATTTTAGAATGTTCCTGAAGTTAGGCATTGCTTCAGTGCTCAGCATCATCACATACCTAATTACTGTGCGAGGCTACCATAGTCATTCAGAGAGAATCTAAATGAAGAGGTTGCGCTTCATCCCCAGAATAAGCTATTTAAGGCTCTAATGGATCTATCTTACGGTCAGGAAGAAACTAAACCTACCTGAAAGTAATTGGCGTTCATCAGCTTATGATGCTATTAATAGCATCTACAAAAACTACAACTATCCACATTGCTCACAGGGAAATTTTATTGTTTTCTCACGGTCTAACAAGCTTTAAAAGAAGCATGAAATTACAATATAAAACCGCTAGGTCAGTCTAGATGGCAGGGCAGCCCCTGGAACGTGGCTGACTGCTAAGGGAGATAGACCAGAAAGCAGCAGAACCTCCTGCATTTTTTGATTCGTTTCCTTCCTTGACCTCAGCGTTTCTCTTCCTGACGTTACAGGGTAAAGAGCCCTGGATGTCATCACATTTTGTATGTTGGTTTTGGTTTGTATGTGGAATCTGTGTGCAGGCACGGCGACTGTTCTTTTTAAAAGCAATAGGATTAGAAGCAGTTGCAATACCTTTGTCTGATGGAAGAGCACGGTGCCAGCGTTAACTGCCCAGGGCCTTCTTGCAAGAGCGAGACCTTTGTCTGGTTTGAGATAAGCCACGATTCATGAATTTCTATTTTTTTGTCCCCTGACTTCATCATTCATGATGTCAGCTCCTTTTTCACCCTTCTGCTCTGTTGCTCCAGCATCGTGCCTACAGGAAGCAATCTCAGCTGAAGCACAATTGAGCATCTTCTGAGAGATAATGGCTTTTGTAATTCTGTCAAGAAGGGTCTGAAGTGTCCTTGGGAGTGGCATCTCTCACAGGTGGAAGTACTCGTGAAGACCTAAAGTCAAAGATTCAGAGCCATTTGGATCAAGAACATTTGGATCTTTTTATGCCTTACAGCTGCTGGATTTTTCGTATCTTCCATGTTTCCCATACAGTGTTCTTTTTTTATTGGCAGGTTCTTCATTTCACCTTGGAATGTATGAACAGTGTTACCTGTTATGTATCTCCATATTAATGCCACACGTTGCAGGACAACAGTCAGACTAACTAGAATGGGTTGAAATCTCTTCCTTTTCTGAAGCTGCATCAGCTGTGGCATCTATGCTTAACTCACCTTCTGATTTTAATTGATTTCTTATGGTCTTGGCTTCTTGACCTGTACTGTTGTCAAGAGATGGCAACACGGCTAAGTGAAAACTGGTAATTGTTGGAAGTTTCATCTTGGAAGATTCATTCAATCCTTTTAAAAACAGCAGAACTATTTATATAAGAAAAAATTCTTTGCATGTTCTTTATCATCTTCTCCACAAAATGAGATATATCAGTTTGGGAGTTTTTTTTCTTTTCCACTCTAGTCTTAATTGAGGCTTTTTTTAGCTTATGCTGTCTCCAGAAGTCTTAAGCCAATCACTTAGAGTCAACAGAGGTGGTTAATGCTTAACTGATAAAATTGTGTGTGAGCTTCATCATACAGCAAGGCAGATTCACAAGGTCGTGAACTGAGGTAAACTCTTACAATTCTATTTTCTTGTTAATATTGTGTCTTCATTTGGATCCTGATATTTAAAAACAAAACAAAACAAAACAAACCCAAAAACCCACAAACCAAAAGCCAACCACAAAGCAACTTTTCCAAGCGTCACATTTCTCCGTTCAGCAGAAGGTGCAGCTCTTAGGAAGTTATTCACTGATCTTTGTTTGACGTCAAATGTCCTTGTTACAACACTGTGAATGGCACAAGTTGCATCTTAATAGATAAAGACCGCACGTCCTGGTTAGGTGAAGGGGATATTTGGTACAGAAGATCGATACCATTGTTCTTTAACAGAATACTTATTTTTTTACATATATACCTCAGGCATATTACCTAATTCTAATCCGGCACTTCTCTGAGATGTGACTAAGATATTGTCTTGGGGAAATAAATAAAGTCTGAGTTAATAGTTCATGTGAAGCGGTGTGGGAAGGTATTTTTAAAGTATAAGCATGAAGAACAAGTGTATCATGCCAGGTTTACAAACTGTCAGATTAAATACCATTTTCAGATTCACATAGTCATATATGATTATTAAACTCTCGAGGTGATATTCTCGTGTAACACCTACACAGTTCATCAGCTCCAGAAGAGCTGCACAGAGACAAATGAGAGTAGGAGCTGACCTTTCCGACGCACATACTGAGTCACAACTTCATCCCCAAAGCTGATGTAATCGTAATGCACTTCGCCTTTACATCCATTTTATCTTCCTACAATTCTCATGACTAAAAATAAACCTGTTCTGGAAAGTTAAAGTGGACATGTGACAGTGGCCACTTTGGATAAGCCCCAGCACTCAGACGCTCCTCCCTATTAATGGTTCCATTGTCGCTCTGCCTAATGCTCCCAGCGCCAGCATCTGCTCTCTCCTAGATTACCTGCAGTCAGGACAATTGATAAATGCAGCAGAAGAAAAGCTCCCAGATCATTTGCCTTTTTGGTTTTTTTTTGGGCAAATCATTTAAATCTTAACAAAAAAGGGGACCAAAGGTCTCTGCCTGGTGTGTTGGAAATTCTCAGGCATCCGAGGGATATTTAAATGCGGTTTGGCACAGCAGAAATGTCAGGGTCGCTCGGTGCCACCTCAGCTGTCTTTAAAACTTTTTGATGTCAGCTGCAAGACGCAGAGATGGGTCGACAAAAAGTTATTAGGACAATGTTATCAGGATAAACTTTTACTCTGTGAGTATGCAATTTAAATCTGCAACGGGAGAGGAATCCGTAGGAATTAAAACAACGCCTGAGGGCCATTTCCTAAGTCAGTCGACACCAATTGTAATGTAAGACCTTCTGCTTTCCTTACCCTGTGAAACAGCAACACCAGACAGCTCTAGGGTTTACATTATGACTGCTCTGTTCCTGCTGGCACCTTCAAAATTATCATAAAAATATTATTTTCCAGTGAAAAGATAATAGGTATTTCTTTAAAGGGGCTAGCTAGGTCAGTACTAATGATTTCTTTATCAGCTTTGCTATTGACAGTATTATTTTTTAAAAAGCCCTGGATAAAGTCCTTACTATAGCACTATAAACAGACAGACAGATCAGACTTTTAAACTTACATGTTGGAAATTTTGTGAACTAAATTAAGGCAGAGAGGGGGTGGTGTATGGGTGCCTACCACTGCATATATTAAGCCATCGTTTCTGTATGTGTGGCGGTTCTAAGGATTTAAGCGTTTGCTGTGTACAAATATTTACAGTAGGCAAAATCAACAGCACTTCCTTTTATAAATGGGGCCTGATGCTTCCCATTCTCAACTCTTACCACAGTTTCCACATCACAGAAGGATGCCCGAGGCTGCAGGCTATTTGAGGGAATGTCTCTCTGCATGTTTGTTAAATCTCTGGGCTCAAAACTTTCATTTACTTTGTCTGTCTGAAATTCGTGAGACGAGGAAGACCAGCCTCAGAAGTGAAGGATGTGGGTAGGAATTCCCACAGCCTCACCCTTGGCAAGTGAGCAGGAAAGTAAAAAGAAAGCAGCATCATACTTCCCCCGGGAGATTCAGCAAGACACGATGGGAATGTTCAAGAGAAAAAAAGTGAGAAATACCTTTGTTGGGGAGGCTGGTGGAGTTACATGGTGACAGTGCTCAGCAGAGACCAGGCTGAGGTGTCCCCACGTGTGCCAGAACTTGAGGTGTCTGCAGGAAATTGCAGGTGAAAACGTGAGCACCTCTAGGATTAGCTGGTGAGGTGATGTTTTGATGATTTAAATACCATTTAATTCTGATTTTTTAAAAGCCTGTGAATTACTTTCTTCCACTCTACTCCACAAGGAAATGATTTACAGTGGGCATGCATTTATATCAAGTCTCTTTCCACCCTTTTCTCCTCTATCCACATGCCCATACAGTTTTCTCATTCTCTTGCAAGGCTGAAGAACCATCAGGTTTTTACCTGATGATGACCAGAGCTGAACTCAGCTGAAATTTCTGAACTGTGTTCTCATGTCAATCAGTTTACATGGGTGTTCATCTGCATCTCGTCTTTCCTTGACCTGGCTAGTCCAAAGCTTATTGTGGTGGTTTGTGTTTGTTTTTCTTTCTTATCACAAGATCTTCTCATTTTTTATGCCAGTCTCTGGTTTACTAACTTTGGGAAATCTGTATTTTCAACTCGGTTCCATGAACCACGTTGCCTACAATCACCAGTGAAGAAAGGAGTTGGCTGGTTTGGGGTTTTTTTGTTCTGTGAAATTTTATGAAGGTTATGGGAGAAAATAAGAGGCCTAAAAAGCCAAAATGCAAGAGTATTGCACAAGTTTATGTTAAGAAGAAGTTAGGCAACTAAAATTACCAGAAGAGGGGAAGTCAAACTCTACTAAGGCATCCCTACTGTGTAAAGTACAGCAGAAGCTAAATTACTCCAAAGTCGTGTTCTCTGTGTATACCGCAAAGACACATCCAAAACTGACTGAATGTGTAATCAGGTTTAAACCAATTTAGTTTATTAGTTCTGTTAGTTTCACAATAGTTAAAAAATGCAAAAATTTTGCATATCATTGTAAAAGAAAAAAAAAGTTCTTACTGTTTACTGGTTTTAATTAACATCAGCAAAACCAATCAGGGTTGGTTCCTCAGAAAATTTTCATTATGACAGAGAGAAATTACTAAAAAATAATTCTAAAGGATGTAGCCTTAAAGTCTGTTTGAACAGTTCCGTGGGTCTCTTCCTTTTCTCCCATGTTAGCATGAGTAAATGAAAACCAAACATGACTTCATGTTATTTTCCTGAAATACTGATTTTTTGGAGGGAGGCATGGGAAAGAGGCCTAACAAATCTTTCCCATAGTCTGCATTAAAGGACAAGTGAGACAGTTTTAAGATCCTGGGCTAATGAATTTAGGTATAATCCTTTACGTTACTACTATTTAATTTTTCGAAACCTATGATCATCCTGATAATGTAAGACAATGACACGACAAATCACTGGGGAGCATAATGGTGTCAAATTTAACACTGCTGGGCATATTTTTTCATTCCCTACTTATGAACCATCTGTCATCAAAAAGATTTGGAACCCAGGGGCAATAAGCTAGGAATTATTTTCATACTTATTAATAAAGGAATTAAAGCTGATAGTTCTAATATGACACAGCGGGGAGCTTTTCCCCGTGTTCTGGTGGGTTTGGGTTTTTTTTAACTCTTGGTTCTTACCGGGTTTACTTGTCCCATTAATCTCATCAGCCGCATTTCCACCGCCTAGACTTTCAAAGGAACACCAAGTGCTGCAGATAAAACGATGGAGGTGTAAAACCTCCTGCTCAGAAGCTAAATCAGAATCACATGTCAACACAGTTCAGGCTCAGTCCCTGGCAGGGCGGCAGGATCATTGTTTTTAATGCAATTTACTAATTAAAAACGAGTACCAGATTACGGAAAGTCTGGAACGAAGCGGCTTGCTAAAATAGAGTTTTAGCTCCTTGAACTGGCTGCGCCAGAGCCTGCTTTTCATTAAACTGCAATTCATTTGAATATCGCTTGGCAATTATCAAACGCTCTTCCGAAAAGAAGAAAGGCAGTTTATGTTTCGTAATCACAAACCGTGGTGAGAGCGGAGCTGCTTTTCCTACAGATGGCAAGGCGCAGCAGGGCTGCGGCAGGTGTATTTTATTCAGCAGATGTACTGTAAACGCATTACAGCAGATTAGCTGGATTTCTTCCTTTAAATGTACACTGCGAGATCCAACTTGCAAGCCAGCTGTTTCTTATCGGCCCCTTTAATCTCCCAGAGCCCGGCTTTGCCTCTTCCTTTTAGCAGCTATTTCTGTAAGGGATCGGACGAGGCAGAGCGCCGCTATGAATCCTAATGCCTCCACCGGGGAATCCCTCCCGCCTCCTCTTTTTGGATGAGATCCTCGAGGAAAGACCCAGAACGCAGCGAGGAGGAGGAGGAGGAAGAGGAGAGGGCCGGCGTAGCGGCGGTACCGGGGGAGGCGGGCCGGGGGAGCCGCCGGCAGCGGGGGTGTCGCTGGGGAAGGTGGCGGGGACGAGCCGGCGGAGCCATGGGGGAGGAAGGATGACAGGGGCCGCCTCTCGCCGCCCGACCCCGGCACCTCCGCAGCGCCGCGGACACATGCACCCGCCGGCATCCCCCGGGGCCGGCCGCGACGGGGACAACGCCGAGGCCATCCCGCTGCCGCCGGCTCCGGGCGAGAGGCAGAGCCCGCCGAGCGGGCGCTAGACCGTCCCGAGAGGAGCAGCCCCGGGGCCCCGCCGGCACCCCCCCGCCCCCCATGGATAAGGCGGGCTCGCTGCACACCTCGGTGCCCACGCCGCCCCCCCGCCTCTACCTGCCCCGCAACTTCAGCTGCAGCGCCTGCCTCTATGGCAGCCTGGCCGAGCAGTGCAAGGGGGGGTGCAGCCCCGACGGCGACGCCGCGCCCCCCCCGACCCCCGCCGTGGTGCGGGAAGCGGCGGGGGAGAAGCCCCGCGGCCGGGAGCCCTCGCTGCCCGCCGTGCCCCCCAGCCCCACCCAGCGCCGCCGCGCCAAGTCGCTGCCCACCCCCGGCGACCGCAGCCTGCGCCCGGCGCTGCAGCAGAGCCCCTCTCGCCGCAAGACGGTGCGGTTCGCCGACTCCCTGGGCCTGGAGCTCACCTCCGTCCGCCACTTCTGCGAGGCCGACCTGCCGCAGGTCCCGCTGCCCGCCCCGCCGCGCCCCGCCGACCTCCTCAAGACCAGGAAGCCGCCGGCGCTGGGCGAGCTGGAGCCGGTGCTGTTCGGGCCGCCGCCGCCGCTGCTGGAGCCGCTCTTCCCGCCGCAGCCCGGCGCCAGCCCCGGCTTCTCCGAGCGGGTGCGGCAGCACAAGGTGAGGCTGGAGTGGGTGCGGGCCGAGCCGACGGGGCTGCGGGGCGCCGTCCGCGTCCTCAACCTGGCCTACGAGAAGGCCGTGTCGGTGCGCTACACCCTCAACCGCTGGGCCAGCTGCGCCGAGGTGCCCGCCGCCTACCAGCCGGCCGGCCCGGCCGACGGCCTCACCGACCGCTTCGCCTTCCTCCTGCCCCTCGGCCCCGCCGCCGCCGCCGCCGAGCCCACGCTGGAGTTCGCCGTCCGCTACCGCGTCGCCGGCGCCGAGTACTGGGACAACAACGAAGGGGCGAACTACCGGCTGCGGGGCCGACAGCGCGGCCCGCCCGCCCCCGGCCCGCTGCAGGACCCCGACAGCACCGCCTGGATCCACTTCATCTGAGGCGGGGGGCGGCTGGGGGGGGGGGGGCGGTCCCGCCTTCCCTGAGGGGCCAGGGGATCCGCGGGGCCTGTCCTGCCCGTCCTGAGGGGCCGTCGGGCCCGGTCCCGCCTTCCCTGAGGGGCCGGGGGCTCCCCTCACGGGAGGGCCCGGCACCGCCTCCCGGGCGCTGCGGGCCCAGCACAGGCCTCGCGTCCAGCCGCTTCTCTCCAAGTCGCCAGGACATATTTTCCTGAATTCTGTTTACAGAAGGATAATTTATATTTTCTATTTCACTCGCCACGTCGAGGGGAAACCGCCCAGGTGTCGGGGGGGAGGCCGGGCGGGGTTTCCACCTCAGTCTCCCGGTGCGCGATGGCTGCCCCCCCCGCAGCCGCCCCGCCGGGCTGTGTGTGGAGCGGGAATTTGCAGAATTTACTAGCCAGGACCAGGATCCGCAGGTGCAAGGGAATGCTGCCGGAGGTCAGGATCGTCTGCTGTCACCTCGGCCGGGTCAGATGCTGGTGACAGGGAGGGCAGTGTCAGGGGGCATCCGTCCAGCCATCCTATATCTCTAATCCTGATTAAGCAAAGCCCGGCTCCGGTGAGGTGCTGGGTCCCTGTTCAGAGCCTCGCTGACCCACTCGTGTTAATTGCCCTGGTGGGGTTAAGGGCCTGATAGGGCAAGGTTAAGGGACAAATTACAGTTCTGAACCCATAAAAGGCAAGAGAATGGATGCCCCCAGGTGTAGTTGTGTTTCATCAGGCTGTATAAATGATTGATTGGTTTAAAACAAAGATATTTTTATATATTTTTAATTTTGAACCCTGTTTCATGTGTTTCAACATATTAAGAAAAGAAAAATAACGTCACATTTTATTTTAAATGTGATCCACTGAGAGATTTATTTTATATTTTTTTTTTAAAGTAAGTGTTCCGTTGTAAAATTCACGTGGCATGGCATGTCGTTGTAAAGGGTTGTCAGGATCTGGTGTTTGTTCCAGTTGGATTGGTCCCATAAAGCTGCTTGTGCTCAGTTCAGCCGGAAAGTGGTGGAATTGCACCAAAGGAACTAGAGATGGCAAGAGTTGAATCCGTAATTTTGGTCCGCATCCCAAACAACACTTTCAGTTTTATTCCTGTTAACAGTTTAATTGCATTTCCTATGCTAAAGGTATCAGTGCAGGAGCCTGCTTTCTGAAAAAACAAAATGCTCCAAATTTTTCATAGTCATTTCAATGAGTGACAGATTCCACAAAACTGGCTAAATTTGGGAGACAAATTGAGGAAAGTCATATCTTGCCACATAAATATATCAATAAAAATTACAGAGCATGCTGACTTCTGCCTTCAAAGGTATGTGTTAAGCTATATTAGCAGTAAACATAGCATTTTCCTTTTTGAACTTGCTTTCTCAGGAGTTCAGCTGAATACAGGTTGTGCTGGTGCCAAATCTGGGTGCTAATTTTCCAGGATTTAGGCATGTATGTGTTTGCTGGAGAGGGACCTCTACAAATAACAGCTTCTGAGAGTGGTAAAAACGACGTCAGTGTGATCATCTGATTATGAAGGGCTGCAAGGTCAGGCCTTTAATGTTTTGGATCTTCTGTAGATTGTTTAGGAATCAGATGTGACTTTTTAAACGCTTTCGAGGAACACAAAAATGCAGTTAAGTGTCCCAATGAGTAATGGCTTGAGTAACGTGGAGTTCTCGTAGAACCTTTTGACTTTGATGGGAATTAAGAGCACTTTTGTCTCCTGAGGGTCTGGTTCGGTCAGAATAATTAAACTTAAATTCAGGGGAAAAAAAGAAAGGGTCTAGAAACTTGGTGGGAAAAGAGTATTTCATTTAATTTCTCTAGATCACTGTTTCTGATTTAATAGAAATAATAGCAAGGCTACTTTCTGTAGTATTGGTAACTTGGTTTTAGTTTCCCAGAGAGTTTTCTAATCCCTGTGTTCTTAATGGAAACAGAATATAAAAGAAATGTAGTGTCAACATCTACTGAGTATTTTACATTTCAGAATATTAAGGCCCCGATCTTGTAATAATATTGTTAGTACAAATTTATAAAGCTAGAATTCATGGTGAAACAAATTGAGTGCTGTATTTGATAAAGAAACCCCAAGTGTCTTTTAGTTAAACTTGTATAAAAAAAAAAAAAAAAGAGCCTTAATACTGGAGAGAAGGAAAAGGTCTTGTCTCCGTTTGAAAGCACTTTGAAATCTGGTGGAAATACAGCCAAATGTCTCTTTACTGATGTGTGTAGCTTTCCAAAACACTTTTTGCTTGGCCTTTTTTACCCAAATAGTGAACCGACAACTGTTCCGTAGATTGATGAAAATGCTTGGAGAAAAAAATAGTTTCTGTGCATTTTAGATTAACTGATGCTGCAACTTTGCTTATAAAGATTTCACAAGATTTCCTGTTTACTGTTTTAATGGCTTTAGAAACACGAATGGTGCTAAAACCATTTTTAACAGTGAATAACTCTAATCCTAGAACTTTTTTTTTTCCAGTGAATGGCAGTTTTCCTTGTCATCTGATTTATGCAGCATCTGTAGGTCTCTAATAATTTCAAAATCACTTAAAAATCTCCTTATAGCAGTTGTAGTTTAAACTAGATTTGGAATAACTAAACAGATGTACATACATCAAGTACACTAGCAAGTTACTGTATTATTTTCTTTTTTAATCTTGACTTAAGTGAAATTACTGTTGCTCTCACTTGAAATTTTGTAGGCAGAGTTGAGCTATGGCTTTATAATACTGTTCAGATATTACTGCTCTTTACTTTTTATTTATGGCCCCATTTGTCAAATAATAAATATGAATGTTAAACCTTTTGAGGGTGTAGCGTACCAGAAGGATGTCTCACAAAACAGAGACTCCCGACCTTTCAAGCAGTTAAGCTTTTCCTCAACGCTATATTTCGTGGGTAACTTTCTGGGCTTGAACTTGGTCACAGATGATCAGTGATATATGTGCAAGTCCAGTAAAAGACATGGTCTTCTAGAAACGTTTATAAACACCTAATTTTTAAAGCCTGGGAAAGTAAGCTTGCGCCCGGTCAGCTTAGACTAGAGAATGCTATTGATGAAGTCTGTGGAAGAAGTTTGAGGTGTTTTAATAGAAATTTATCAGTGGTATATGTCAAAGCTGCACTACTTCGATTACACATTTTTTCACTTCTATCACATTAATTGATTTTCAAGCAAGATTTATTCAGATTTCCAAAAACATGTTCAGTTGCAATGACTCTGAGTATTTTTTTCCACTGGCACCGTTCATGTAGTTTCCAGTCCTTTAGCTTCAGTCTGATGCTATCTCTGAGTGGTTTGCTAGAAGCAGTGCAATAAATGGAGAGGAAGAAAAAAATCCCAAATAATAATTATATAATATTTACGTAAATTATGACTTTGAGGAGAAAAACCTATGTTGAAGAGGATAATTTTCAAGTTGGCGGGACATCAATCATTTTAATGGGAGCAAGAGCAAGACAACTTTTTAAAACCACACTTCTAAAGAGCATAGCTCCACAAAATGAACTTTCACGGGCAAAGTGAAATATTTGAAAATTTTCAAGCCAACCTTTTTCTGGAGAAAAATGTCATCTCTTTGTATTTTTATTTGCATGACTAGAGCCCGTGTCACCTTCCTTTCCAACTGATACTAGAATGGTTTAGGCAATAACCCCTAGGTCCTGTACTTCACTTTGAAGTGAATTAATCATTGCTTATGTCTCTGCAGATGTAAAAATGTGTCCGTCACTTATTGTGCAAAGTTGTAGCTTTGTGAA
Source organism: Numenius arquata (assembly GCF_964106895.1). Taxonomy (NCBI): domain Eukaryota; kingdom Metazoa; phylum Chordata; class Aves; order Charadriiformes; family Scolopacidae; genus Numenius; species Numenius arquata. Next base: position 14,944,763 of record NC_133588.1, on the reverse strand, counting down.
ATGTGCCATGTTATTTTATGTGCAATACAATGATACTTCATACAGCGAGTCAAATTGTACTGTATGTCTGATATATGTTGATGTTTGCTGCTTCACACTTAAACTGGTAGAGTTTTTGCATGTATTTCTAGGCCTTTCATGGCAATATTTTTGAAATCTACCCTAATTATTAGAAATCCTAACAGGAATCGAAACAATTAAGTGACTGTAAGCAGAATAGCAGCTGGCTAAACATAGTACTACTTATTAGCATAAAATCAGTAACTGAAGTGGTCCTCCTCATTTTCAATAAATGTACATTATTTCAGGTAAACTAATTTTTTTTTCTCCTTTTTACCATTTGCAAGTAACTTTTTGATGTGAATGTGTGTGCCTCGGTATCTGAGTAAACAGCAGAATCATTGCACACTCTTTGTTTCAGCGTATGTGAGGGGGGGAAAATGTTTCACTTGAATGAACAAATGTCTGTTCATGCGTAAGCGTGATCTCTTTACAGATACGTGAAACGTTTTTCCATAGGGCCAACAGGCAAACATCTGCTAATTCTGTATTTTAATGTCAAGTAACCTACAGAAACACCCAGAATCTGCTTTTTAACATAATATTAAATATATATTGAAATTTTTATGTGCCTTTCAACATTTCCTAGGAAGAAATCTCATGTGTTCCTTAGCTCTCTCACCCAAAGTCTGATAATGGCTTTGTCATTAAAATGAAATTTATATTAAAAATATAACAATACATTCTGATTCCTGACACACTTTCAGCTGTGCCAGAAATCCTGTATCTGTAGCAGCCAGAATAATTTGGTAATATTTTCCCTTATTACAGTGAAAGAAATTACAGTCAGAACTGTGTCTTCCTGGTATACCTCTACAATTATGTAGTTAAGTAAAAAAGGAAAAACCAAACCCAACTGTGACTATAGTTAATATAACAAAATACATTTATTGTACATATTCACCTCTTACGCAGATATTCTAAATATATATTCTATCTGAAACCAGAAGTTCTAGTTTTTTATGAAATCTATTTGTGGATTTAAGCTTTTACTGTTATTTATTTTATGCTGCATAGTGTACATCATTAAAACTTTTGGATGGATTTAGTCTATTTGCACAGTTTATATCATGAGATAAAAGTGCTCACTATAAGGAATACCTGAAGAAAATGACTCTCACCTTCCAATTATACTGCATGGCTTTTTGGCAAATCATCAGTAATTCTGTTTCCTGTATGCACTTCATGTGTACATCATTACTGAGATGAAAATATTTTTGAGCACTAATATTAAGGGTTTTTTCAAACCTAAATAGTTTAAGGTAGGAAGTAAATACAGTCAGTTTTGCTGTAAAAATAAAAAGCCCCTAGCCTTACATAGAGCTGATCAGTGTGTTTTAAAAATGGAAGATGGTGACGCTTTTTCGAAATGGAACATGTTCAGGGAAACATACCTGTTTCAATAAGAAGGTTTTCTCAGGTTCAGCTTATATGAGATAATTGCCGTAAAATAATGAAGTGGTAAGAGCACTTCCTTAAATCAGTGTATGGTCTTGAATGTAGGTCTTCCATGGTCACGGTGAAGACTGAGCTATAAAATCACTTACTATTGGTTGGACTCTTTCTTTAGCCAACTTATAAACATGACTTTTAAATTATTTTGCAGAGAGGATTTTTGACCCTGGATTTTCCTATCTTGTACAAATATCCTCTTCAGTCAGCTGTCTTGGATTTCGTTTGAGTTGTCTGTTGTTGAGAAAGGTCTGACTTTATTTTTATGCAACATAGGAAGATTATTTTCTGTTATATTTTTTGGGGAGAGGCAGGAAAACTTTTCCTTTCAATTTTATTTTTTTTAATATTAAACAATAGCATGCAGAATAAAAATATGCTTGAAATAACACATGCACTAGCAATTCCAAAGAATTATATAGCTAAGAAAAATGTCAAATGCGAGATCTGCTTTTTTTAAAAAGGTATGTGCTTTGATTTAGTAAGGCAGGGAGAAAGTCCTAGTCTCCAGTGCAAGTGTATTAATACCAGGGATTTCCTTCTATGCAATATCATGGTGCACCTGTTTGGTTTTTTTTTTTTTTAGGGATAGATTTGGTTGGTATAGTTGAGGTATTGGTGTGTTGTGTATAGAATATTTTGTTAAAAGCCTCATTAAGGAAACTGTATGTCTTAAATAGTGTTATATCTTTAGGCTCTTTTTGTCTTATCTCAGTCTAATCTGACTTCACTAAATCATAATCATATCCTTTGAATAACAGTAACAAAACAATATGTCATAAAATTGCATAATGAAGTCTCACACATTATACTTTATCACCTTCTAGATCAAGGAGTTGTGTTACTATTGTGAGTTTTAAAATTTTTGTATTTCTCTATCTTAAAAATAAGCCAAACTGTATTATACTTTTAAACTCAAAGAGCTTATATATATATATGTTTTTAAAGCTGATCAAAAGTTGTAAAACTAAAATTGGTTGGGATTACCCCTAAGTCTGGTTTCTAAACTGTGGTATAACAAACGCTTGTGTGTGTCTGGAGCTGCACCCTGATGTGAAGCTCATGCATTTTAAAGCTGATACAAAACGAGCTCTGCCTGGGTGTGAAACCTGCCTATGTCTGGGCATCAGTCCGTCTCGTAATGCAAGAAAACTGACTGCTGTGACAGAAAATTACTCTTCTTGGAATGGTTTTAACAAACCTTACTCCTCCCCTCTACTGTTACACAAATTATTTCTCTCTGTCTGTTGAAGACTGTGTTTTTATTACTGTTTCTTTGATTTACCTTGACTTTGTTTAAAAAAAAAAAAAAAAATTTGTTTCTTAACTATGTACTTAACTGGTGAATTACTTCTGGTTGTAGTTTCTTCTGCAATGTTTATATTTCACCAAGTAATGTTTGTTTCTAATGTTTGTAAAAGTCATGTAGTAACACCAAAAGTTCAAAATTGATGTTTTCTAATAATGCCTTGTAATTTACCTAGCCTTACAGTATTTCAGACAATTTTCCACCAAAACCACATCTAGTCACCGGTTGTCACAATTATGAAATATATATATTTATAAACCTGTAGCTTCTAGCTGTCATTAAAGATTAATGATACAAATTGTGAGCACGTGGTGAATATAAACCTTTTTCTTTTTTTTTTTTCAATTGACAAACCATGAGTTCTTTTTTTTGTTGAGGATCTGAAACAATAATGTTCTGATTCATCTGTAGTGCATGTATGAAGACACGTTGTGATGCATCTGCACATGTGGGGACAAATATCTAATGTTTGGGCCAGGTTTTCCAGACTGCATGTCTTCGGGCAGTCCCCATGGAGAGTGTTCCCTCTGGAAGCTGCAGTGTGTTGGGTTGTGTTGGTACCGGTTCTGAGGTGTAGCCGGCTTTCAAGAAGACAGGATGAGATTATCAGTGAGCGTAAATGTATGTAGCTGTCTTTAGTCTTGTATCGGTAACTCCGTTTCAGGTGTAGTTTAGCAGCCTGTAGTTCAGAAAGGGATGCCTGTACTTCAGCTGTTTGTGCCTTCCCACCTTCCCGGCTTTGCATCGTTACGGGCACTAGGACATTGAAACATTCTCAAGTGCAGCTCAACATTTAGCTGCCAAAAGCCCGTGCTGGAAAGTACAGAAACACTGGTCTTTCAGGAGAGGAAGGAGGGTCTTTCATAGAGGGAAGACATGAGATTTGTGAAAAGAACTGTGATTTTTTTTTTTTTTTAAATATTTTAAAAAATAACAGTTTAAATTTTTGCGGCGCTGAAGGACTGGGAGGCAGGTTTCTAAGCCCCGTGTGCATTCAGCAGTAGCTGCAGTTCAAGCCATTTCTTTACCCAGCACATGCCTTTCCTCCAGCCATGATGCAGAATTGAAGCTCTCTAGGTACTGGAGAAATGAATCGTAAGGACTATTCCAAATATTCTTTCTCTATTGACTGCCAAGTTCAAAATATTTGTTTCTTGAATTGTTATAATGTGCCGGTTTTCACAGTCTTTCACTGTAGGCAGCATCTTGTCTTACAATGCCAAGAACAGGTTTTGGCTTTTCTTTAACTGACACTTTTTAAGCCTTCTTTATAATACAGATAAAAGCCATATAGCCATAAGGAGAAAAAATGTTACATGTTTGTTCTTGTGTAATTAGTACAACTTATTTTTCTATATTTTTTTCAGAAACATCTGCTTAGCTATCTCATTGTTATTAATAATAATATTTTCATGTGTTTCTTCGGAAGGGCAAAGTAATTAAAACGTACCCCCAGACTTAATTTTTTTTTTTTTTTTTTTCCCAGAGGGAATGTTTTCTGATTTAACGTCTATCTAACCTTTTTGTTCAAGTAAAAATGAGCTCTTAGCTCACAAAAATTACAGAATCCAGAACTGCTTTCTTAAGATGCCATTATATAAATATTAGACTGTAATAGTTAGATAATAGAGTGTGATTTCCCCTTTTCTTTTTGGTCAGACATATGCTTTGAATTTAAAACTGCTGTTACACTTGAGTGATGCTGAAGTGATGAGATTACAGTTCTGGGTGAAGATCATGATGAAGTCATGGTGCTCTAAAATTTAAAAGAAAAAAAGAAAAAGAATAGTTTTACATTGCTCTTTAGTCTTGGATTAATTTTTCATTTTTTTTTATGCTTATATGGGACAAAATATGACTAGGGGAATTCATCTGACTATTAATGAGAGTTACATACAGTAGACAGACTCTTATTAATAACAAGTGTTAAAATGTATGAACTATTCATATAGCAGTGCTACTAATAATCATAATAACAATCCCTACTTCTTAACATCCCTCTCTGGGCTTTTCTTGGAATCTACTTTTTCTCCATCTGCTTAGAGATGACATGCAGGATGAGCTGTTCCATCACCTTTCCAGGGGTAGAGGTGGGGCGGACCCAGGTCCTCCTCCTTGCCCTTTTTGAAGACGGGGGTGACATTGGCTTTCCTCTGGTCCTCAGCTGAGCACCTCTCTTGTTCTCCATGACCTTTCAGAGTCATCAGAGGATGACTGCTGCTTCTTCCTCGCCACTCTCCATGTATGGAGGGGCAGGTAGAAAGGAGAAATAGGGGTTGTCTGCCCTACCTCTATATTTAAAGAGCGGCCCTTTGCGAGACTGTTAGATTCCCTATTAGAAACACTACTTTAGGTCCTGTAGAAGCAGGGGCACACATTGAAGGAGAGTGTTGTCCTTCAGTTACTCTTTAAATCTCTGGAAGATATGGGAAGTAGACAAAAACATTCCTATTGAGGTATTGAATAGCTGCATTTTCTTTGTTGTCTAACACATTTACCAGGCCCACCCGGTGTAAGAAATGCCCCTTAGTCTAGTAGAAAGCTGCAAAAATGTTGCCATTGTAGATGAGGATGATACAGTGCAGGAAAAAAAGGAGCCGTGCAGCGGTGATATTACACCAATTTTAGCACCGTCTTTGCCTTACCAGTTGTGGCACAAGCGAGGGGTTGTCAGAACAGGCAGGAGTTGCCAAGAACACTTAATTCTGGGCCATTTTCTCTTGATCCAGACCCACGCAGTGAAGAAGGGAGAGGGGCAATGGCTGAAAAACAGAAATACTCTTCAGTCCTAAGAAGTGCAGTCTTATCCTCCTGCCTTATGGATTGATTTTCGTGGTTGGAGAGAGGTACAAGTGTTGTACCTCCATTAAAATACAGCTCTAAGCAAAACACATTCAATAGCATAAATAATTAAACACTATAAACAACTGACAGCTAAAACAGCCTGATAGCGGAGGATGTAGGGCACTTGTACTGCATTAAAATAGATCAGGTCTGAAGTGGCTGAATTATGCCTTGTCAGGGAGAGAGGGATATCAATATTGCGAGGCGAACTCTAATCCCGATACCACGGACTAAATTCTCCTGCCGAGGACTGTTCTGCTAAGGCTGTGCCTCGAGGGCTGTGAGGAAAGTGGAGAAAATTACATTGAGGACACTCCTAAGCTGCTCTCAAAATTTGTCTGTGCCACCTGCAGCGTGTCTTGCTGGTAATTTACACTGATGGACATCGACTTAATGGCTGGCATCATGTGTGGAACTTGGTAAAATCTCAGGCTGTCCATGCACACCCCTTCCCCACCAGGCTGAATTTTAGGTGTGCTGCGAGAAGGGGGAAGAGGAGATGGGAGAAGAAAGATAAGATGATGGGTACAATGAAATGAGGTTTAAGTTAATTTCTTTGTGAGGAGTGCTTTTTAAACATCTTCAATGAAGCAGGATGTGCTTAATATTTTTTTTTCTGATCTTGAAGTTGACCCAGGAAATTAAATTACACGGAGGCTGAGGTGTCCCTGCAGTGGCTTTTGGTGACCAAGCAGCTGAGCTAGAAAACCAGGTGGATCTCGCTTCCTTACCTTGTCCCTCTGTTACCATCTTTAACGTTTTGAGTGCCACCCTGTGGAGAAATCATGCAATAATTTATTTTGTAACTTGAAATTATTTAGATTGGCACCATTTGACAACCTGAAGCATTCCACCCACTGGTGAACTCGTGTTAATTAATTAATTATGCATCGTTCTTACGTTGTCTTTCGCTTCTCCAAAGTAGGCAGTGCGGGTGGTGCAATTTCCTGTGCGTCTGGCTGCGTGAGGGCTCCCACCATCAGGCGAGGAAAGCCTTTAGCTCACTTGAGGAGCTGAGGATCGTTCTGGATTGATTTATGATGGGTCAAGATTCACGGGGAGAGGCAGCACTTCATTGGTTGAAAACAAGACAACATTTAAGGTACGCAATCTTTTCAGGACTGATGTTGATAAAAAAACTGATGAAGAAAAATCTTCAAAATTAAACATGGATTAAAAAAAAAAGAGTTCCAAGTTTAGCTTATATTGTTCAGTTAGATAATTTGAGAGATAAAGGGGCTGGTACTTGTGGAGTGGAAAGGAAGTGTTGGCAAGAGGAAAGGTGATGATACAATTAACCCCTAGGAGATACAGAGACATAATTACTGGTTATAGGAGAAGTATGGAAATCATAATTTGCCAGAAAAACCAATCATCTCCCTAGTGAGCCTATAATGTTTAGTATCCAGTGATTATGAGTGTTAAGTTCTCAAGCTCAGGATCAAAAGTTAAAGAGAGGTCACAGGTAAAGTGGTTTTGTAAAAAATCATCTCCTTTATTAATTTTCTGTAGGAGCACACACTGGTGAGCAAGTTTGACGTTTTTCCCTTACAATTTACACAAAAGCATTTAAAATTGTGTCATAGACCAAGGTTAACACACGTTCACCCCACTTTTTTACTCTGATAAAAGGAGTTCATTGTGCGTCACGTTGGCAGGTTTTACATTCATGCTCTTGCAGTGTCTGGTTCCAACCAGGGCACGGGGTCAGCCTGGGGCTTCCTCCTGATGGTGGAGTTATGGGAATACTTGGAAGGATGAGCTCTGCTTGGGCAACATCTGTCAAACAAGGAAGAATATATTCTTTTGGCAGCATAATTTGGGTATTTGAGTGGATTCTAGAAAGATACAAAAATCCTTTGGCCTAAATAACTGCCGAACACCAGAGCTCTCAGCATAAACCACACAAGACACACCTAAGTTTTATTGTTCCCATTTTAAGAGGAATTGGGAAAATTATTAATTCACTTTAAGGTCATATAAAACCCTAAAAGAACTAGGGATAGAGAGGTTCCTAGTCCTCTTTAAGCAAAAGAGCATCCATTCTCCAACTCGTACACCATGAAAGAAGGCTTGAATTCTGTTTCAGGTGTTTTCTCCAGAAAGTTGTCCTTTATCCATACTCGTGTAACTTTATAAACACTGCTCACACATAGATGAGGGCAATGCTTGAGAAAGAAATCAGATTTGCCAGTTTTCACTATTCCCCAGGTTTCTTAGAGGATTACAGAAATTACTATTTCATATTTTGTTCATCAAAAGGAAAGAATACAAACATTTTAAGGGAAAAATTGTATTAAAAATGCATTACACTGGTGTGGACTGATCTTTAAAGGGAGATGCACAAGGGTCATACGTTACATGGCAAAGAATGAAGGGCCTTTTACTCTCTAGTAAGTAAATTGGAAAAAATAAGGGGAAAGAAACAGTATCAAACTGAAACATTTTCTTGCATTCCTGTCTCTATTTGCCTGGTCATTCTCATTTGAAACAAACTTTCTTTTTCCCTTTGGAAAGTGCATAGGGAGGTCAAAGATCCACGGGGACACAGCCTGTGAAGTGCTAGGATCAAGCTCCCAGCTCTCTGGGCCCTGAGGTTCTCACAATAAATACTGTATGATACTGTGAATAATGGATAAGTGCTGGCAGGTTTTAAAGCATTTACACTGGGCTTACTGGAGCCTTGTGTTTATCAACATGGACCAGGCAAAGCCGCTCTTCCCTCTTGGTTACTCTGCAGTTTAACTCCTATGGAGAAGATAGTTTTATCTTAAATACACAGCGGAGTCTGTCTTGGCAGGGCTTTTATCTGTGACTTGTGTAGAGAAAATTAGCTCCTAGGATTTAAAAACCCCAGCAATTACTTTGACATCCCTTCAGCTTGTAAAAGAAAGCCCTATGTGTTTTTTATGCATTAGAAAGGTTTCTGTATAACTCACAGTATATTTCTGCCCTCTGAAGGGCTGTGCTTTTGAAAGGAACTTCCAAAGGAATATGAATTTTGCCTTTGTCATCTTATATAGATTAAACATTCCCCTACTTCCTCTTAGAGGTTTTCGTTCCTGTTTTGTGCTTAGCTTCTAATCACTATTTTAAATGGTGGGAAAAAAGTTTTAGACCAAAACTCTGCTGTACGACTACATTTTCCTGAAGTGCAGGTCTGTACAACACAACCTTACCCTTAGACATCACATCAACTTTGAGCACACATTTGTGGATTCATTAAATGTTAAGTCAAATGGAATCAGCTGCTTTAGTTCACTGCTTTGCCAAGGGGAAGTTTTAGTTTCATTCCTGTGATGTCATTACAGCAGTTTGCTTACTTGATCTTAAAGACAGACACACCGAGATACAGATGTCAAACTATTACCGATCACACAATTTTCACAAGTACCTACTCTTCTGAAATCACTGCAATTGCTACACACAGGATGGAGAATTCCTTAATTACTTGTGACATAGATGGCGTTTACTAATCAAAAAATACAGCCAGAACAACCTACTCTAGAACCTTGATAAACTAATATTGCCTGAGTTTTGTGTACTAAGAAAGCATATAAATCAAAATAAATGTCAAGGGCAGAACTATTTGATTACATAGTAAAATGAAAGAGGAAAACAAAGGATTAGTAAAACCTGTAAAGAAGTAAAAAATCATGCAAAGAGGTAGTTGATATAGCTTCTTTTTTGGTATCATCTTTGCAACTGTAATTAGGAAAAATATTAGCAAATAAACATTTTTATCACTGCAATTATTTATGGCCTTGTAAATGTGATAAGTGGTATTTTTCAGGTTGCCAAAACTGGATATTCTGTGCTTTGCTGATTGATGACAAACTACACTGATATATTTTATACGGATTTATTTCATTATTCCAGCTCAGTTCTCAATGGATTTTATGTATCTTTCATAGGCATCTTCATTCATCAGTTCATCAAGTTCAGTGGGGTTTTCCACAGTCATCTTGATAAGCCAACCTGTAGTTAGGAAATTAAAAAAGAAAAACAGTTGCTAACATCCTACAAGAAAGGCTTATTCATGTAACTGCCTTAGACAAGTACCCCAGTAGGCAAACAAGCCCTGTGACACTGGTAGAGTCAACAGGATTTCTCGTACAGGCAAACCAATGTTTCAATACTTTAAAAAATAAGCAATCTGTCATAAGAAATGACTTTTTGAGTCAGACGCCAGCTGTCTAATTTAGTACTGTCTCTGAGGGTGGCATTGAGGAGGCACAGCCCAGAAAGAGTACCAGAGCCTGACCTCTCTGTATCATAAGCTGCTACAAGACCAAAAAAGAAAAATGCGATCAAGGGAAACAGATTTAAATTCAACCACTGACTATGTCTGAAAAGAACACAGTGTAAAGCAGCTGTCAAAGACACAACTACAATAACTCTTTCACATTAAATTTTATTGGGCTTGAACTATATTCAATATACTCCATTTAAGCCTCCACATCATTGAACTGGAAGAACTAGGGATTGCAGAGCCATTTGTGATAGCAAGAATCCAGGTGTTATTCATTATTGAAAGCTAAAAAAGACATCTTACCATCTTGATAACAAGATTTATTGACGAGGCCTGGATTATCTGCAAGAGCAGCATTAACCTCGGTCACTTCTCCTGAGAGAGGAGAGTAGAGTTCACTAGCAGCTTTCACACTTTCCAAAGCTCCGAACTCATCTGAAACACAGAATATGATTGAACGCTTTTAAGAGGAAAATACAAAGTGCTTTATTTTTTTCAGTCAGACATTCTGGTCCTGACCTAGCCACTGAAGAAGTGTCTTGATCTTAAGGAAAGAAAACTGTCAAAAGAGACCGAAGTCACCAACTTTATGATGGTAATCAGCAGTATTATATTTGATGTTTATGCTCCTGAATTATTCTGGGGAACTTGCGTAACACTGGCAAGCTGGCTCCTACAGAAGGGATGGAAATTTCTTACATTTGGCTAATCCTTTGACTAAAGTCCCACAGCATATGGTATGATATGATACCGGGTTAGAAGGAACCACATTCCACTCTCGCTGCAAGAGACATAAATACACCTTTTATCTACAATTTAAACCTTTTTATATGTAATTCCATTGCAAAATAGACACAGCCACAATTTCAGGAACCCCAGTTTTTCTTCAGAAACACTATCAAGTATTGCATTTGCACTCGCTGGAAAACACACATTAGTATTCAAAACACCACACTGGAATCACCCAGCTGCTCTTCCCTTTTCCCTATTTTGTAGGCAGTTATGGAAATGGTGCCTGGAGCAATCTTAGTCCAGAGAAACTCTAAGCCACAAGCAAACAAGGCAGAGGCTGGAGGAGCTGTCAGAGGAGCACATAGGCATCAGCACAAGGAATCAGAGAACAACATGTTCCGGGAAAGCCTGAAATTAGACTAAGGCCAGAAGGGGTAGAAAAGAGAAGAACTAAATGGAAATGAAATTCCTTCAGATAAAACAAAACTACAAGTTGGTTAATTAAAACCCTAAACAGAAAGAACTTTTGTCTAACATTCACCATTCAATGCAGCGTAACAGATTTGGCCAAAACAATTCGATATGGACCTATTCCATGAGAAGGATGGCAAAAGAAAGGCCTGCTGCTTTACCTCAGTAAATCTACATTCTTTTTCTGCAATGGTTGAAGCTAATGACAGTCTTTTCTTCATATACTAGCAAGACAGATCTCCATGTAAATACAGGGATAGGCTTTTCCTTTCTACCTGTTAATGCTCACTCTTCTTTAACATGGAAAATGACACAACTGAATGATTAAGAATGTAACAATTTGTATGTCACTAATGAGCAAAAACCTATGATTACAGTTGATACTCCAAAATTACTGGGTCTGTATATTCATAGAAAAAATCAGATATCAATTAGATGTTTCACATCATGCAACTCATGAAATGCGTAACTGCAGAAATACATATTAGGCAGCCTAAACACTAGCAAATCCAGGTGAAAGCATAATTATTTTAAAAACAGCATAGATAAAATTATTACAAAAGATATTTCAAATATTTGATTTTAAATAAATGTCTTCACAGTTTAACGAGCAGGTACTTTCTGCAACTTTCTGCATGGTCTGACAGTGAGAATTTGAAATACCCGAAGAAATACCTGAATTTGTTTTCCATCCAGAATATTTATAATGGTACTAATGAACATAAAGATTAATTCATAAAATTCATCTTTGCAAAGGGAAAGTGGGATGAGTAGAATAATTACTTCATTAGAAATTACAGCTGAAACTTACCATGTTTACTCAGTTTTGTCCCAATTTCTGGAAGACTACAGTAAACAACATCTCCTAATGCTTCCTTAAAAGAAAAACAAAAGCATCAAAGTTTACATTAAAGAAACTATACATAGGAGAGATCTGATACAGTAACTCTAGTGTCTGTATATGAGCAATGTCTGTCTGGAAATCTAGTTCTCATTCTTTAGGGACGGCATGTTTTTCACTTTTTAAACATTTAACTTAAAAAACTGTTTTGTTATCATGTCCCAAATGCTGTAGCATTGTTTATCTATGACAGTGTTAATAACCCTCAGGCTGAGTTACAAGGTTTATATACAGATTTCTTCAGGTAGAATGAGAAATAACATCTGCTGATCTTCTAAGCATCAGCTGGAGCAACAACTGTTTTAAAGGACAATGTTCCCAACGATTTGAGGGAATTATCTTTTTGTTACCAAACACAGAGGATTTACTTCCAGTGCAATCTGAAAGAAAACACAATGATTCCTCCCCAGAGACACAGATAACTGGAGAGCTGTTAGCGTAGAGTTTGTCCTTACTGACTTAATAAGGAGCCTCACCACGCTATGAATCGGCTCAAGCAGAACAGGCTTCTGCCTCTTCACTGACAAACGTACTCTGTCTCACAAAAGACTAGGGTTCTTACAGAGCATTAATGTTATTTACAGAAAACTGAGATGACAGGAAATGCTGCTTGTTTTGAGAAACAGTAATTCCATTTCATTGATAGCTTCTCACATTAGATTTTCTTAAGTTTCACATACAGTGAATCTCTATCCTGAATTTGTCTGTGAATTATTCCAAATCAAATACTTGCACGAGAACAAAAAAAAAGAAAAAATCCAAAGGAATTCCTATCCTGGAGTAAGAAATATATGCCATGTTGTACTTCTGTTCACAACTGTTCTTTAGCCAGAGGGATTGCACCGTACTCATTGTCAAGGGAGACCTGGCCTAAAAAGTGCAAGATACACTCTTCACATAGTCACAAACTCCTCAGGTCTATAACAACTGAAGCAATAAAGGAGGTTTTAAATTCTGCTGAACGATCAAGTTTCTCATCAAGTTCCGCTCTCCATAGGCTCAATCTGAAGCGATTAGGAATTTATCAGCATGCTGAAGCAGCATTCACTTCACAAATAATGTGATAGATCCAAGTCCAAAAATCGCACTCAGTGTATAGCATATGCAATTAAGAATGATAAAACCCAGCAACTGTCCAAAGAGCAAGGACAAGAGCAGGTACACCTAAATAAACATTGCAGACTTGGGTAAGGGGGGAGAGATCAATACCTGTGCAAAATTGCTGATTCCTACTGTTCCAATGCCATTTTCAACTGTTATCCATTCATGCTTGTCTGTGAATTTGCGGGCTAAAAGGAAACAAACTTGATATTTCAGAAATAAGTGACATGTTGCTCACTTAAATACAGTGACACATTCACAGGCTTAAAATTGTTTAACTGAGGTTTGTTTTGTTTGTTTTTTCTTGGGAAACATTTTAAACACCACATGCAATTTACAGAAGCATTTTATTCTGCTCATGACATGCTTAGTGACACAGTAGAAGCTCACTAGGTGTTCTGCTGAGAGCATTACTAGATCCTGTGCTATCACATAGAGACTGATGAAATACGGGAGCAAAAGTAGTATTTCAAACAAAAGTATCAATCTAAAGCATATATGTGTACTTTACTCATAGTTATGCAGTTCTATTAAAGCTTCAGGGCTTTTCAAGCATATTAGTGTGCGTTTGTGACAACCACTTTATTATTCCTGGGAAGGCCAGTGTTAATGACCCGTTAGAAACAGTGTCAGCATCACAGCCTCTCATTCAAAGTACTTAGAGCCATCAGTTGAAGTTAAAAAGTTGCAACCAGGTTAAAGTGGCCGATTCCCTTCCCTCCCCCTGACATTTCCTATAGAGTCTGTTTCTCTGTGTTTAATGTTATCACAGAAATATGTAAAATTAAGGCAAATTAATACAGGCAACTGTTACTTAAAAGAATTTGCTCTCTGTTAATACTGTTACTGTGAGAAGAGCACAGTAGTTATTCTGTATAGTTTTAAAATAGGCATATTTGAGGCTCTGTTAAGCCTTTTCCACAGCAATTTTACAATGCTACATATATTTTAGATCTGTAAGATTCAGAGTCAGTTGTACTAGCTTTTATTAAAAGCAATTCTTTCTATGAAGTCATATGGAGAAACTTCAAAATAGGTAATTAAAATAGGCAACGTTTTCCTTGTGAACATTTTACATAGAACTTTTCTTACTCTGAGCATTTTCAGCCTGCATTGGCTGTTTTCTCGCTTGCAGTTTCCCCATAGATACTTTCTTCCCTTCTTCTTTTAAAAAAAAAAATAATTTATTTTTAATTTTCACTTGTAGCACCTACCCAATCAGGCAAGGGATGTCACAGAAGCTGGAGAAGATAACTTCTTAAACTGAGCTCCCTGTGTGATTGGTGCCAGAGCAGCACAGCTGGGCCTTCCTTCTGAGTTCCAAATTCTCCCCTCAGGCTCTTCCTTGAGGCGGGACTCCTTATACCCACCACAGAAACTACACTTCTGCAAATCCTTCTATATTTTCTAAACTTGTACGTGAAGGAAAACAGAAGTTCTCACTGTAGACCTGCTAAAATCTTTCCACTATGAGTCAGTCAAATTTTAAGCTGTTTCAATTGTAGTGATCCTCTTATTTATGTCTGAACACGTGTAAGAGAAGCAAGTAGCAGATAAAATGGTTTGCTTTTGAAGATGGCCTAAGTTTTATACACCTCGGTAGAGCAACATGTGTTTTTGCAAGTGCATTACACAAAAAAATTTGAGTAAAATGCAAATATCCCAGAGAATTTCAGCTAGCATTTTTTATACCTACATAAATCACTCCAGACACATTCTAATGAACAGAAGAAATCATTAAATCATTTTAGGTCAAGACATTAAACCCACGGGTAACAGGAATTCCACTGGAAATGAGTAATGAGCCATAAGAATGGAGAATGACACAGAATTTCAAACCCAAACTGAGCATTTGTGACATTACACACATCACAGAGAAGCCAGCCAATACCTTTCTATGTAGGATAATAATGTTGTATAAAATGTTTGTAAAGCAAGGTTAAAAAAAAAAAAAAAAAAGAGAGATAGAAAGCCAGAAGACTTCTGTGATGAGTTTGAAGTGTTCTCCACAGTTAGAAGAGAATGTAAGCTTTTGTAGGGGGAAGAAAAAAAAAAAAACCAGAACAAGAGAGATCGAAAATGAAAAATTCTAACCATGTAACAAAAAACTGTGCAAATAAAGTAAAGGTCAAATTAAAAAGAGTTAATAAGTAATCTCAAAATTTGAACTTTGAGCTTATGTGATCAGGCCATTAAATAAATCAAATTAAATGAATATGAAATGTCAAAGCATATCAAATCTCTTCTGTGAGCATTCTTTTTCAGAAGAGCAGCTAAATTTACTCCAGCTTCATTCATTTCAACACGACTTTGGTTTCGGCTTAACTACCACATGCTGAATTCCGACCTTCATTTTGTTTAGCCTGCCTCTATTAAATATTTCAGAAATATATACCTGAAGAGTGAAGGAAAACTCACACCTCCACAAAGAGGCATACAAATTTTTTCCTCTCTGCCTAAAACAAAAGCATAATTTATGTTATTCCTTCAAGTTATATCTATAGAAAATCAATGGGTATATTAAACAATTAGAATAGTGAAAAAAGCTTAGATCTTGATTCACTTAATTTGCAAATAATAGCTAATAAATGTTATTTCTTTCATTTGTAGGAGAAGGCTGTTAAACAGATAGGCTAAAAGACTACCTGGAAGGAAGTTTATGACCTCCTAGTCATTACTTTTATAGTATATTCTCCACCTCTCCTATCTTTCCAACATTCCCATCTTCTACAGTACCACAGATTCCATTTTTCAGACTTCTGTGGCTATCAAAGAGAGCTTCACCAGCAGAAGATACTTTCAGAACTAACTATATTAAGTGCAAAACCGTGCCAAGCACCGACGTGCGAGCCCATCTCCTGCCTTACCGCCTCTGTCGCTACACCGCCCGGGAGCTGGCCAGGCCCTGTTAGCCCTGGAGATGTGGCTGGGCTTTCCCGGTGGCCATCGCCAGCCCCGCTGCTGGGGCTGCTGCCTGCCTGCCCTCCCATCTGCCTGTCCTCCTCCGAGCTACCAACCGCTCATAAAGCGGATAATGGATGCAGCATGTTCAGCACAGCCATCCCAGAGGAGCTTCCCGCTTCTCTCCTCAAGTTTGTGCTCTCCGCTATCCACTTCTTTTCCTCAAGTTTCTGCTCTCCGGTCTCGGCCCACCCAGCGAAGCCAGCAGCAGCGTCCAGAAGGGGACAGGGCCACCTCGCTAAAATACTGCAGCATCCAGAGGGGGCTAAAAGTTTTCTGCCAATTAACGCAGAGGAGGAACTGGGAGAGGGCCAACAGCAGGACAAGGGGCAGGTGGAACCCATGCTGCCAGAAGCGGGCAGGCACCCATTGCCCCCCACAGCCCAGAGCCCTTCAGCCATCTTGCGAGGCCTCCCCCGGCCCCTCACGGCCACCCCGGGACCCGCCCGGCTCCCGCTCCGCCCGGCCGCGGGGGCGCATGGACACACGGCCCCCCTCGCCCTCACCGCTCCCGCAGGCTCGGGCGGGCGGGGGTCCGCACATCGCACCGAGCTCCCTCAGCGGCTGCTGCGGGCGGGGTCACCGGCCCGCCCTCCCCGCCGGCAGCCCCGACAGAGGGGGAGACACGGCTCATGACCGAACTGAGCCTCCCTCCCGCCGCCCCCAAGGCCGCCACTCACCGGACAGCACCAGCGAGCTGGTGGCCAACCTCCGCGCCGCCGGCACCCGCAGCGGCGGAGGCGGCGAAAGGCGCGGGCAGCGCGGCGCCAGCACCGGCCCGACCCGCCGCAGCGCTCGCCACGCCATCTTTGCCGGGGGCGGGCAGGCGGAGGGGGGGGGCGGCGCTGCGCGGAGCTCCCGCCCGGCGGGGGCGGCCGTTACAGGGGGCCGTTAGGGCGCGCGGGGCGGGGCGGGGCGGGGCGGGGCTGGGCGGCCGTTAGGGCGCGCGGGGCGGGGCCGGGTAGCCGTCGGTCCGTCCCCTCAGCGGCTGCGCGGCCTTTGAGAGGAGTTCGCGGCCTCGGAGGCGGCAACCCCGGGATGAAGTGGCTTCGTGCCCCCGCCGCGACAAGCCACCGGGCCTGGGGCGGGAGCGGGGGCAGGCCGGCGGGAGGAAGGCGGTCTGAGAGAGTCGCCATCTTTCCTTGGCACTGGCTTGGAGGAAAGCGAGTGGGTTTTAGCCAAGCGGTGCAACAAACGCTCGGTTTTTATTAAATACAGATGCTAAGTCTACAGGAAGTACACGTGGGACGCTTTTTTGCTTTAGGTTTAGCGTTATTTCTTAGCTAATACTCGAAAACAACATGTCAGCAGCAGCTGGTTGGTTGAACGCCACAGCGTTTCAGTCAGAAGCCAGGATAACCTAAGTCTCGCCACTGCAACTGATAGAAAGTAAAGCTTTCACCCACAAACAAAGCAACTTTTCATTGTGGTTATCATCTAATTGTTGACAAGTTCTTCCAGTTGGTCATTAGTGACTGGCTTCTCTTCCTTCTTGCACTTAATCCCGAAGAAGCTGAAAAGTTTCATGAGCATCAGATCAACAATCTCCTCTTCTTCAGAAGCCTAAAAGAATGAGAAAAAAGTTACTCGGATGTACAGACCAGAAGCAGATACAGTTTCTGCTGAAGCCAGGGAGAGTCACAAGAGAAAATCTCTACTTGAGGTGAAACAAGCCAACTTTCAGTCAACAGAGCAACAACACTTCCAACAACAGAGCATAATTAACCACCAAAGCAAAACATCAGACAAATGTATTTATCAAGACAAAAGTCCCAGTTGGGCATGGGTGAGCATGAACGTTACAGAAGAAGTTTTGGCTCTGTCAAAGCCCATGGAAATCTTGCTACGGGAGCCTGGAGTTCACTTGCCAACTACCATAAGAGCTGGTGGTACATAGAGTGAGCTGCCCACCATTTCTAGATGAAGTAAATGAGAAAAATGAAATATATCTTGCTTTCTATTGACCATATGCTTTGTTTTCATCTCCCTTGACTTTGTTTAGAACTGAGGAATTTTGGACAGTACTGGAATACTAAGCTGGAATTTACACCATGCTATTAATGGGTTGAATGGGTCAAGCACTCAGGGACATTTTTGAAAGGTGTGTAAAGTCCTCATGGACCTTAGTAGCAGTTTTGGTGCTGATTTCAATGGTGCTGGGGCACAAGTCTAAGGCTTTAGCTGGATTTAGTACGTGAACAGAAGGTTACAAATCAGATCTGAACAGGGACTTGTCTGAACAGGAATGGACAGCGTAAATCTGGAAAATGTGAAGTGTGCTTTATGAGTAAATCTTGACTTCTTAGGAGTTGGACTGAGTTTATATGGATTTCATCCGATGGTAGAATACCTAAATCATGAGTAAGCACGGCACAATAAATGTTAAAAATGGCAGGAGAGCTTAGATGAACACACCTGGTAGTGCTTCTGCTCCTCCCCAAAAGCAACCAGAATCACCGAAATGAACAGATTCAGTACCACAAATGTCATGAAAATTATACAGGATCCGATTAAGAAGGAGCCTAAAATTGGATTGTAGTCCAAGACCTGTAATATTCATAAGGTAAGACATCATATTTTCATTGTTAAAAAAAAAAGAAAATCAACCAAAAAAACCATACATACAAGCAGTTAAGACACAATAAGGAATTTGTCTCTGAAAATGCCTACGGCTAACAAATTATGCTATCTATATAATACATCTATACATATATCTTCTTTATTCACTTTCCTATGTTGATATGATATAATACAAAGATGATGGAATATTTTATATACATGATATGAATATGGGAAATCTCTGGGTTTTTTAAGTGTTTGCATTTGATTGTAAGGGTATGAAAGTTTCATGTGAAAGTTGACAAGCCTGGAGAACTGTTTATCCACAGAACAGCTGAAACTCCATCACGCCTCCACTTTCAAAGTATGGATGAAATCTCTGTGTGTTTTTCTTTAGTAGTGTCTTTACAAAGAAGCCTAGTCAGACTGTCATGGGCACATATCAACAAAGGGTTGCGTAAAAATCAAAAAATCTAATTTTCATGTAAACTATAATGTAAGAATGTATTTTCATGATTAACAAAATGAGTGGGATGTAGAGGTGAAAAACTTTGTGCCCAATTACTGATCTTCAAAGCTACCCATACCCTGTTGGATCCATGGTCTGAAAACATCCACCAAGGAGGACTTCACAGTCAGAGATGTCTGAGAACTAGCTTAATCCACAATGAGCTGTTCAAAGGATATTGTAATATTTGAACGAACTTAACAAAAAAGTCAAGAATAATAAAAACAAATGTAACAAAGTTCCCTTGTGGAAGGCCTTGCCTTTCTTGGGAAGCTGATGGGTGTGTGTTCAGCACGAATGCAGCGCATTGCTCACATTTCCGTCTGTAGCTTTCTAAGGAAATTGCTCAAAACTTTCTGTAATCAGTAAGTAACATATCTAGTTAAAACATGGGCACCTTTCTCAATGAAGCATTCATTATGAATCTACTGATGGTCAAAATGGGTTGTGAGATATATTTCATTTGATGTCTTTTTCTTGATGAGAAAAGGTGGCTGCTTTAGGAAGCTATGGAGCTTGCAAAATCAGATTAATGTCTAGCACTAATTGGAAGTCTATTTGCTGGGTCAAAGCATATTTGATAGCTGAGGTGCTAATTATACAGTGATAAACTTTTCAAAATTAGGGGTGGTACCTCCTCATAGTTGAAGATTCCCAGCTGAAGACTGACCATGGTCTCTGCTGAGTCAAAGAGAGTTTTGTAAGAGCAGAGCTTCCAGCCAAATATCAAGTTTGTCTGCAGAGGAAAGAAGGCACATCTTGTGTCACGATCACAGTCCTTGCTGCAAAATCCACTAATGACTGCCATATTCAGAGAAAGCCCTCTTAGCTTGTCAGCAGAGCCATGAAGCTTTTTTTTGTGTTCTGGGTGCTTTTTGGTTTACAAGCAGGGGAAACACCAGACAAGGTCACAGAAGAAGACTAACCTAGAGCTAAAAACTGGATTCACACTTTTTGAATGTGTTTAGCTGTAAGACTTTTTACCATGGATATGAGAACATGTTATATTGCTCAGCTTGGCACCATATATGTAAAAAATCTGCAAATACATGACAAAATCATTAAAGTAATTTAACTTGCCTCCAAGGAGCAGATTTATCCCTGCATAATTGACCAAATTAATCATGGTCACAAACAATGGCCTTTTGGCGCACAGATCCTTCCAAATAGGCAATCTCCTTGTTTGCACTCAGTAACTAAGGTGCTATTTTCTTCATTTATATCTTGTGGGCCCTCTGTGTCTGATTTAAATGGGAGCTGCTGCGGTCTCACCTTTTTCTCCATCCCTCTGCCTCTTTCTTTCACAGCTCCATTACTGGCATGAGGTGACAACAGGCTGATCAGAACTGATCTGATCACTTATTTTACCTGTTCAGTTTGTGGCCACACCAGCGCCTAAAGCTACTCAGTTACTAGTGCCAGTGCTGGAGGGAGAGACGAGAAGCCTGAAATCAGGCAGTGTGAGACTGCAGCAGGTCCCATTTGTCACAGTACTGTCCCTTACAGGATGGTTTGCATTTGGCTCAGATGGTTTCCACTTCTTCACTGATTTTGCAATTGAGATGTGCTGAATTTCCCACATCACACTGCCAGAAGGTTTACACGAAATATTTCAGCTAAAGTGTATGTAAGTAAGTATACATAAATGGTTGCAGTCCAATAATTCTTTAATCTCATTAGAATGAAAATATAATTTTATTTGTGTAATAAGTATTCCTATAATAGGCAGAAAAATAATTATTTCCCTCTTAAAAACTAGCCAAACAGAAAATGGCACTTGCTGCGCGATCCCCAGTTTAAGCTTTATCCAGAAAATTATTTTTCCTGTACTTTGTTCTTTGTCACACCTATTACACACAGAGAATCCATTTTTTCATCTCAGTGTTTGATTTTTGCAGTAAATTTCAGTTTGCAAAGAATAGACAAGTGGATATTTTAACTTCTCTTTCACTTATACTGAAGAATTGGGCTCCAAGCTTCTAACCTAAGATTTAGACAGCTTTATTCAGTTTTATATTTCAAAGCTGCACTGCTTTCAGCATTCAGAGATAATTCGTTTAGCCTGACAGTACCTGGATGCAAACCGCAGACAACAGAAACCACAGTGGTACTCACAGCGATGGAATAGGCAAGGAACATGATTGCAATAACGGTGATGAATCCAGAGATATCACCCCATGCCCTCCTTAGGGTTGAAGTGATCATGTTCAGTTTAGGGTTGAGCCTCAGGAGATGCCACAGTTTCACTGTGGAGAGAAGCACTAGGAATGCAATCAGGTAGCCAAGAACCGCATCAGCTCTTGCTGTTTCATTAAAGCTTACACAGCTGTTAGAAAGGAAGAAAAGTTGTAATAGACCATGAGGTCTATTAAGATAGAATCTCTCTATCTTGAGATTCCAAGAGGAAAATAGATTTGCTTCTGCTAAGTAGCACCAACAAAGGATGCACTTAGTACTAAGTAAGTACTAAGCATTAGTACTTACTCTTCTTTGTGTTCCTGGTAGTAGCTGATGTCCCGGGTCCCAAGGATTGTCCGCTTCACAAACACTGACAGGGCACTCCAGCTAATCAATATAATAGCCATCTCCAGGAGATTCCACTTGCTGTGGAAGTATCTCCATCTCAGAGTCTTCATCCTTTTTCCCTGAGCAAAGAGGAATTTTACAGTTTCAGTCCCATGACTCCGTATCATACAGTACACCTCTAAAGATTAGGGCTATCCTCTCCGCAATAAAGCAGACTACTGCACGTCAATAAAACTACATCTTGCACTGATTTCTCATTATCTTTCTCAAAAGCAACGTTCCAGCCAAATAAAATGTTGCCTTCCTATTATTTAACACAGATACAGTATCTGATTCAGTCTTCCATTGATGCAAGTCAGCAGCAGCGTTACTGAAATAAAGTACAGTCATAGAAACATCGAATTGTCTAAGTTGGAATGGACCTTTAAGGTCATTGAGTCCAACCATTAACCTAACACTGCTAAAACCACCACTAGACCATGTCTGTCAGCGCCATGTCTACTCATCTTTTAAACACCTCCAGGGACGGCAACTCAACCACTTCCCTGGGCAGCCTGAAGTTTTTGTAAGTGAAATGAAAACCAGACACAAGGAGGTGCTGTCAGCTGAATTTTCCATTGGGTCTTACCTGCACTATCATGTAGTACACAATGAAGAGGAAATAAATTACTTCTGCTGCAACCACAAAGATGTGGAGGCTGCTGGTGTATGTGTAAAGCCGGACACTTTGCAGCTCTGCGCTTGTGAAGAAGGCCCCTAAAAAACAAAGTTCACCTCAGTGCTCTAATAATTACATCATCCTGTTTTAATTCAAACAATTTAGTTCACCAGTAAGACTTCTGTACTCGCATTCCCATCAATGTGGGACTGAACACAACTAATATTCTAGATTTGATTATCAACTATCAAACTAATATTTAGATTTGATTATGTGTGTAGCCTTATAACTGATCTTTGAAATTTTCCTCCAATAGGAGTTTCAGGTGCTTTTAGAGTGCTGTTGCTCTCTTGTATGATAGTATGATATTAATTCTGGCAGGACTGAGTTTGGATTGGTCTACAAATGCAGAAATGTAGCAGGAGGACCTGGAGATGTAAATCTGAATCTCATTCTAAAAAGAAGATGACCTCAGGTTTGTGGTCTGGTTTGGGCATTTTCCAATACTGGGACAGACCTGAGGGAGGCTACTGCTCAGATTAAGTATTTTTGTGCGGCCTTCAAACCAGAACCTGGTTTCACTATTTTCTTTGCTGTATCCAGATTATGTATTGTAGGATTACGTGGTGATATATTAGAAGTCTTCTGGAACAAAAAAAGACAGACTGTTATTTGTACTTTTGTCTTAATGCTGTATTGATTAGCTGAAATGGATAGGAGACATAAGTTTTCTTGTTCCTGTTGTGTAAATTCTGGAGATTAAGTTTCAGTTCCATGTTTTCCTCATCAGCAGATGACCACAGCATAAGCAAACATAAGATATTCCATTATGGTCTGTATTATTGTGATGCTACATTTTCCCTAAATGGTTTATAAATTTTGCATTGATTCTGTTATTGGATTTATTAAAACATTTCTATTTACTGAATAGAGAACTAGGTAAACATCAGCATGTAAATCTGCACTCTGTGGGTGCATCGCTTGCTGTCCTCAGAAATGTGTAACTTAAAAAAGGTTCTCACCTAAAGCATTGGTTTCAAACATCAGGCTTATAATGCAGAACAGGTTCACATTGGCGTTGTAGACTGTAAATTCGACAAACACTGCTCTTGTGAAGGTGTCTAGCCAGACATTGTTGAAAAGGTACTGGAGAATTCTGCCAAAAAATGTGTAGCCAGTGATCTAACTCATACAGGAAAGAGACAGTATCATATAGGAGACAGGACTGTTTGGATATTATCATAGAGAAGGAGTAAACCAGAAGATGTTCAAGAGGACATCTGGCCTGTTAAGTCTGGATATAGGGGCTATTTGTACTATTAGTCTAGGTGGTAAGCTTCTTTTTGGCTCCTCTGGAGAAGCAGGTTCCAGATATTGGCCAGTGCTAAACCTGAGATGCCTCAGGATCTGATCATTTACCTCATATAAGTTAGGAGAAAAAGGTTCTAATTTTGGATCCTGGTTGATACCTAGCATGGAGCAAGATGACAGGAACGTAAACTACAATGGTGGCCCCACAGTATTATCTACAATATTCAGCACAATGCACAGTGGGAAAACTTGTGATGCAATCTGAAATTAATCTTAAATAGGGTAAAGAGCATCATTGATGCTACAGCAGATACACTAGTAATTTACAAGAATACAAGTGGTACCTGGAGGCATTCCTAGGATCAGTTCCCAGGTGAATTGTGTATCCCCCTCCCCTGTAGATGGCCAGTTTGCCCCAGATGGGGTGTCCTCTCAGTTTGGACTGACTCTGATAGTGCCACGCTGAGCTCAGGTCAGAGGAGTTATCAAAGACTGAAGCATTCCAGTGTTCCCCATAATCTGATGTATCTTCTGTTTGTAGGGAATATGGAGCATGGCATTCCTGAATCACGTGCTGGAGTTTGGGAGAAATAGGGCAAGTGTCTCCTTTCACTCTTACTTGGCGAATTCGAGCACTACCCACTAGCTTGGAATTGCCATCTGTGATGAATCCTAAACAGGAGATGGAAAAGAGCAGCACTGGTAATATAACAGAACTACTACTAATATTTCTTCATTTCATGTATGATTCACTTATGCATTAATATTTTGCTATAGATTCTTTTCTAAAAAACACTGTAAGCAAAATAGTAATGAAAATTAAGCCCTTGTATTGATTTGAACTGAGTTCTTAGATAACACCCATAGATAACAGAGTTCAGTATCACTGCCTGTCTGTATTTTGTACAGAAGGAAACTGAGGCCTGGAGGAGAAAAGTGACTTGCTTTGAGTCACCCAGCAGAGTAGCTGTGTGCAGTGTCCACTTGGCCACAGTTGGTCAGTGCCTCTCATGTTCAATGAACAGCTCTGCTAATGTATTTCAATGTTTACTTTTAAATGTGAGCTGGAAAATGGGTCATATTTATTACTGGATATGGCTAGATAGAAACACGGCGATATTGCTTCATTAGCCTTCACATTGACGTAAGTCATGATGCAAACAGAGCTCTCCTGAGGAAAAGCTTTGTGGTGCCACCCATCTGCCATTCTTTTTTTGAATTATGGAAAGAAACTAATGTAAAACTGATACCTGAAAATGTAACATTGCAGTGCAGAACTTGCACATTATATTAAATATAAGGAAAATACCAGGACACATTAAACTTGGGGTCAAGCTGCAGGTTTTTTGTTATCCACTATTATTCGTATTATAAGAATCCATACTAGCCTTATACACTCATAGTTTCTTTTTCCAGTCAAATATGCATGTGCAAGTTAGGGGTACGTATAAAAGATAATGTTTAAGAATCTGGCAAGCTGAAGTGAAACAATGGGACTCTGCACCTTTATATGATCCATAAAGATTTTTGACTAAGGTAGTGTTTGCCCATGTGAAAAAATCCTGATAACTGTAGACATCATGGAATCCATCTGTAAAGCTGTTCTCAATGTGTTTGTTTAAGTAGTAGGAATTGGGATCTCTCTGCCCGTAGGCAACCAGTAACAGCATCCATAAAAATCCCAGATAGGCTGGAAAAAAACAAGAAGAGACAGCATATGTGAGCTCAGAATTAACACTGCTGCTTGAAATAGATTGCATGAATGCTGTCGTCACTTATTAGTGGTGCTTTGGTGGATTCTTACTGACCGGTGCTAATGAATTTGCATGAGCTACTTCAAGGTGCTGCAGTTTAAACGTATCACATTTGGAATATGAGTAGCAGTCGAGAAAATAAGTGGGAAGCCTGGCTAAACACCAATAGTCATGACAAGTCAAAATAAAATGACTAGTCTAACTTTGTTCCATGTGAAGTTGAAGTGTTTTTTTCCATTGTTTTAAGAGGAAATAAAACTGGGGTATAAATCATTGTCTATAGATACTATCTGCTTTTAGAAAGATGGCCTCCATATGCTCTTTTGATTTCCACTTCATTTACCTGTTGATCTCCTCCTTCTACCCTTTCTAACTTTTCTTTAACCTCTCATGTGTCTGTAATGTGTTTCTTTACCATAAAATCAAGCCTTAGCCACAATTCCATCTCCAGCGAATGTTCCCACCTCCTTTCAGCTGCAGCTGCCACTGAACAGCCTCTCTTTACACCATAACGACTGGCAAAAAGCTAAAGATATGCCAAAACTTCTTCACCCAAGAGAACAATATTTTTACTGATGTAAAAATACTGAGGAATATTATTGAATAAAAAAAGATAATCTACATATGGATAATACCCAAGATTTCTCTGATGAGGGCAAATGCTTTCTGCTCCTTCATACAGCTGATTTTCATTTTCTCCACATCAGCTGCAGGAGGTGGCTGGTAAATATTGCTTCTACTGTCCCTTCGGGCTCCAAAGAGAGGATTTGAATCACCTGGGAGTGAGAGCAGTAAACCCTGGAATTAGTTAACAGATCATCTCTGTCCTACTTTTTGTTTCTTTGGATATTATAAGGAAGCAGTTCTACTTAATGCTTTCCCTTAGGAAGACAGGGGATGTGATTTAAACAATTAGCATATTAAGGAAAACAGTGGGGAGGGAAGGAGCTGACAAGCACAGTGTGTTAAGTTTATGCCCAGGTGTGTCTATCTAGGCTGGACATCTCAGAAGGTGATGTATTCAGAGCCTGAGGCTGATCAAGGAGCAAACTAGATCAGGATCCTTTGCTGTGCCCTAGGACTCCTATCTGCTGGTGTCAGCTTTTTTTTTTAAGATGTGATAGTGATTGCAGAACCCAGTGTTTGGTTTACAGGAGTAATACAGGTAATTTTGGTTGTGGAAAAGCATGTAAACTGAGAAATTCCATAGAAGACTTAAAGGAGGTGGGAAATTTCATTGAAAGAGAGTTTTAGATATGCTTGTCAGATAAAGATCTACCAACCTAGATGAAGAGTCATTTTGCACTGGGTGTTTATTTTCACTAGGTTGTGGAATAGTTACAGGTTTTGTTGCAAGCCATGCCGTGAATACTGAGATGTCTGCACAGAGATAAAACAAGTCTCTTTATATATCTGATTTTTCTTATGCCTGATGCGAGAGCTAAAATATTTAAGCATGGTTACTGCATACTAATAGCGCTGATTCATTAATTTTTATTATAATGGCCTTAGTCAGTTTGCCACATTTTATTATTTTCTTTTCTAGATGCTCCTTGAATGTTGACAGACTGAAAAGAGATTGACTATCCACGTGTTCTTGACCTAATATGAATCAATATAGGAGAATACTTCTTTTTTCCTGACATAGGCAAGCCAGGGATGGAGGGAAGGAAGGAGTCAAATATCACTATCCTGGCAGCAAGTAGGTGCTCCAGTAACAGGGGCAATCTTACAACAGGGCTAGGGGAGATTGTGCATGTATATATATTCATAGTGGTAAAAAGATAAACAAGGAAGTATTATTCTTTTGATCCAAAACTTCTTCTCTTCTATCTTTTTGACCTTGTGGTCTCTTTCACTAAGTGTTCTGCAAGATTTATGCAACCTAAACATACAGTGGTCTTTATATTTTCTCCAGCTGGCACAAAACCAGTATTTAGGTTTGTTTCCACTTCTGCCTTGATCTTAGGAGTGCTAATGGGTAGGCACATAGTCACAGCACCTGTGGTTAGTGATTTCTGCGAACCTTGTCAGCTAAGAGTCAGGTATATAAAGGTAACCAGTGACGTTCTCAGTTGAGCTGAGTCACGTATTTGTGCATAAAGCCCTCCAAAAGCTTGGAGAACGTTTTGCTATCTTTAATAATTTCTCACTCTACAGGCATTTACCTGGTGCAGATAAAGGCCCATCAATAGCTGTGTTTTCTTCATCCTCATGTTCCACCTTCTTCAGAACTAGAGCAAAAAAAGCAGCAAATCCCAGCACCTGGAAAGAATTAGTTATAGACTCACCGTATGCCCATTTTATATAAAGAAGCTCAGACTTTGACCTGGATCCCTCTGGATCCAGGCACGGCAGGAAAACTGCTTTGGCTTTGTTGAATTCATGCAGCTGAAGCTCGTAGACAAAAGAAGAGTGGACGGTGCTGGGGTCCATCCAGCTAAACTGATTTTGCTATATGACACATCTTCCCTGGTCAGAAACCTCATCACCTATTAAACTCCGACAAAACAAGGGAGATGAAACTAATGGAGTTCATGTCGGCGAAAGACAACAGAACTCTGTAAACCATCTGCTAGCTTTTGTTTTAAGACTTCATTTTTAACATGTTAAATCCTGTGGTTCTTTAGAATACGTTACACTGTCTTCGTGAAATGACTGTAGAGTTCATATTGGCCAGGGTTTGTATTTCTGAGGATCTCACCTTTAAGGGCTGTGTGATGAAAAGACTTTCCAAGAAGGAGATGGCCATGGAGATCAGCCACTTGATGGAGTTCTCCTTGCCATAATGCAGCCCATAGAGCATGGTAAAGAACCCAGATACACCACTGGTGGCTGCAACAAGGAACCAAGCAATGAACACAAACCACCAGGGCAGCCCTTTAGAAGAAGAGCTTTTCTTGCCATCACCGGAGAAGCTTGGAGTAAGGGACCACCTTGAGAGTCAACCAGAAGAGAAAAAAATCAGTCTGCAGTGGAACAGGAGCCAAAATGACAGTCGTTGGGTTCAGTGGGGATAGGCAGCATCTTATGATTTAAAATCTCAGTCCTTCAACTAATTCCTTTAACTAATGCAGTTATATAGGATGTATGGATAGTAAAAGGTGCAGTGAGCAAAAGTATGAGCAAGTGTGCAGAGATCAGCTAAAATCAAACCAATATGATGGCCTTATTTACTCCTCAGTTTATGCACAATTGAACCTCCAGTAGAAATACTGACAAATAAAACCATGAGTGCATTTTAGCTGCTGGATACGTCTCTTGTGATCCCCATAAAGGCCAGAGAGATAATTAGCGGTATTGTTTTCAATACTTCCAACTTAATTATCAGATTTCACTGAAATACTTTTGTCTGCTTATTAATTTTTCTTTATCCATACATTTGAAGAGCCGTCTGAGACTTTGGGGCTCAGTAATTATCCCAGGCCTTTGTTATCGTGTGGCATTGTATTTTAACACTCAATTTTGGAGGCAAAAATGACAAAGAGCGATGATCTGTCATTATTACTTTTGTGTGCAGTTACCAGTGCATTGAAATTTCTTTGTTGCTCCTACAATAGTATAATAGTAAAACATGTTTCTACAGCTATAATAATGGTTATCTAGCACATATTAAGCAGTAATTATTTGGGCTCCGTCATCCTGACCAGTTTTGAATTCACGACCTGAATTTACTTATACTGAGAATGAGATGAGAACTAGGTTACCTCTCACTGATGGACACTGATGAGCAGATCCGGTTCTCCAGGAGGTTCTTCATGTGCTGAACCTGACGAACAGCTTGTGTATAACTCTGAGGCATCTGAAATTTGTGGGGCCCGAGCACTTCCAGCTCCATCTCTACATGCTGGAGTTGCATGTACAAGCAGCGATTGTAATCGCTGTATTTCAGTCGCTCACACATTCCCTTCTCTGGCGTTGGGCTGCTTGTTTTTTCTGCAGGTAAAGAATTTATTTATTTATTTATTTATTTAAAGAAAATGAGCATAGCTTTCCCTAGATTAAAATACTGTTCAGTACAAAGGTTAGCAGAACTGGAGCTCAAGCTTATGAATGTGACAAAGTGAAGAGTAGCATTGGAAGGGACATGTGAAAGCGACTCTATTACGTACTATAGAGCTTTAATGCTTTTCTGCTGGAATGGGCTGCATCTGTTGCCGGGAGGCAACTTAGTAAGACAGAGGTCCTAAAACCTTAATAGACATGTCAGATAAGATCAAGTGCTAATTTGTTCATAGTTTACCTGTGCAATTAGTAGCTTGATACACTCATTGGAAAAGCCAAATGCAAATCTTAATGAAATCATTGGGATTGTTTACTCATATATTATTGTTTAATTGAAAATAAACAAATGCCTGTTAAGAGTCAGACTGAAAGTAATAAGAGCACAAGGCTAAGAATTTAAAAAGGACAGGACAAAAAGACTGTGAAACAACTGATAGTTGTGAGTCTTTACACTGTTTAGACTAGTCTTTATGCTTTATACTGATCCTGCTCCCAAGCCAGGCTGGTAGCTAACATTTAGTTCTACAGCTTAAGAAATAGAAAGTTTACAGTGTCTTTGCTCAGTGGTATGCAGTAAAGGTCAAGAGGCAATGGGCACAAATTAAAACACAGGAAATTCTCTCTGAACTTAAGGAAAAACCTCTGTATTGTGAGGGTGGCTGAACGCTGGAACAGGTTGCTCAGAAAATTTGAGGAGACTCCATACTTGGAAATATTCAAAATACAACTGGATGTGATCCTGGGCAACCTGCTCCAGCTGACCCTGCTCTGAGCAGGGTGGTGGACTAGACAATCTCCAGAGATCCCTTCCGACTTCAACTATTCTGTGATTCTGTAATTGCCTTTGAGTCAGAACGTAAGAAGAGCTTGGGTCATCACATCCAGCGTTACCATCATTTTCCCTACAAAGGTTTCAGTAGGCATGTCACATTGTGTTGTTTACCTTGTATACCCATAGCACCTAATGTGACAATTATAGGGTCATCCTTCTTTTTGGTCTCATCATAAAACTCTTGTCCAGCTCTGTTCTGCTGGCAGATGATGTCCTCAACCAGTGCCAATAGCGTGTTGATGTTAGTTGATTTTCCAAGATCTGATACTGAAGTGAGAGGTGGAGTCTTCAGAGCTTTAAAGAGTGAGTTGGCAATTCTTCTTATATCCTAGAAAAGACAGCAGTGACACAGCAGTGACTGGCTGCAGTGACTTAAGCTGATGTGATCTGAAGGCACCACTGGCTGGGAGCTGCAGCAGTTGCTAAGATCTCGAGAATGGATAAGGATAGCATATCCTATGGTGCTGGATGTGGCAGGCAGATTTCAATGAATTCAGCAAGACAGCTTGCAGGATTCAAAAATACAACTTACTGCCCAAAGACCTTAGCTGAGAAAGATGGGGTCTGTGATACCTTTTATCCTCACTGTCTTCCTTAATGTGTGCTTTATTTCCTGAACACAGTGATTTTGGTTGCACGTAATAATTGTGCAAGGGCTGGGATGAAAATAGGCAGATCTTAATGAAGTGGAGGATTCCATGTAGATGAGTAAATGAGTGCTTTGCACCAGTGTGTAATTGGCTTTTCGCTTCAGACAAGCTGAAGGACGTCTGACGGGGAAGATTTCTGCTGTTAAACCGGGGATGTCGGGTTGTGCATGGCAGCAGAGGGCAGTGCAGGACTCACTGGGGAGCACCCACAGGGACTTGCCTTTGTCACAGCCTCTGGAGTGAGTGAGACAGCCTGGGTGACCTGTGGAGTGGGAGGTAGGCTTGGGGACACTCGACCATTCTTTGATGGCTTCTTCTCTCTCCCCTCCGTGGCTGGCCAGGACCGTATGTTCCTGAAGATCTGCACAATGAGCAGGTTGATGGGGAACATGAGGAGGGAGCTCTCAAAGCCAATCATCACTTCCTGCCATGTGAACTCGATCTTACCTGTCAAGATCAGAGAGGAGGAGTAAAAATAACCCCAGGTAGCATCAGATCTCTCGCTTGTGAAAAAGCCCATTTATTCAACTGTCCTGCTTCTAGATTCTGCTGTCTATCTATTTCCCTACCCAAGCAATGGTGAGGAATGTTACCCAAATCCATTTTCTGCTCGGCTGGGTCCTTTGGCACTCCCCAGAACATGATGCTGGTCAGCATGGTGCAGAGAAGCAGTGAGAAGCAACATGACACACGCTGGGCTCGTGTGAAGGAGCTTCGTGGGGAGCGGCTGAAAACTGAGTACCAGATGTGCCCGTCCTGGAAACCCTTGGAAGTTTTCATGAAAAACAGATTGCTGGGAAGGAGGAGAGGGAAATCAAATGGATTGGGGAGGGAAAGGAGAGGGAAAAATAAAGCTGTAGTTAAGGTTCCTGACCTGTTCATGCTTCTAGGCACTGTCAGAAGAAATAATAACTATGAAAAATTGCCAAATATCATGGCTTGATTTGCATGGAATGGTCATAGCTACTTATGTCCTTTCCTTCTGGTCACACCGTGAAGGGAAAGCTAATCATGAGCAGTTTCTATAACAATTGTTAGGGAAATTACACGTAAGAGAAGACAAGATGCTTGGGTTTCTGTAAGACTTGTCAGACTATCTTCCTTTAACACCAATATTTCCAGTATTACTGTTAGAGTAATGATAAGACTAATTAACCAGCCTGCCTTCCTTGTTCAGAGTACTTTGAGGGCTATGGAAAGACCTCCCTTGTTTTCATTTTTCTCTAGGGGCTTGATCTTTTTTGCATACTTGCTTTTCTAGACCGGTTGCTACCAAAAATAAAAAAGTCCATAAAACAGAAGGTACCTGAACTGCTTCATGTCCTGTTCTGTAGCTACTGGGAACACTTTATCCAGAACACATTCACCAATATCAACAGCTAGCCAAGAGTTACAGAGGAAGTACCATTTCTGATCCCATGCCAGATCGTGGATCAATACTCGATTCACATACCTGTCAGAAAAACAGACAGGGCACATTCACATGTAACTGAGTGGTATGAAATTCAGGACTTGACAGGACTATGAATGACAAACTCTGGCCTTTGGCTTCTTGGGTTGTGTCTAAACTAAGGCACAGAACACATCCCATCCTGTATTGAACACAGGATAGGGGAAGCACTCCTGGTCCTGCAGTTTAGATTATGATTTGATCAATTCCTCTGCAAAAATGAGAAACTAACATTTCTTTCCTTTCTAGAACTGTAGAAAGGATAATTTTCAAGTGCTAGAGAAGGAAAAAATATTTGTGGATCTTTACTTCCCAGGGTCTCCAGATCTCCACTTACCAGGATGGACTGTCCCCTGAATTATCATGCCACAATCTAATACTCTGCAGTTCCCCAAGAGGGAAGAAGGTACAGAGTAGGAAAACATCCACTCCTCCACGTTCAAAGACGGGTGTATCAGGATCAGTTAGATGGTGTGGCTCACTCTCTCCTTCAAGTCCATAGAGGGTGAGAGTCACCTGGAGAATAAGATGGAAAAATGAAAACTCATACATCTCAATCCCGTGTATGATTATTCCTCTGGCATACTCTTCCAGCTTTCATCAAATCTAAGGACTTTCTGGCTTAGATGTTGCATTTGAGCAGTCCTGTCGAATAGCCTCAGGTGCTCCATTATTCATCCAGTTCTCTAGACATAAACTGTCTTACTGCACGGTGCCACTGATACCTTGGATGTTGTGGCTGCCCCGCGGCGGTGTCCTGTAAAAACTGTCACAAGATAACGGTACTGAGCAAAGGGGTCATTGTCTTCCAGTACGGTGATTTTCACCTGCAGAGTGACACAATACAAACAGTGTGTTAGCTGTTCTGTAAGCACAGATTCCTTAAAGCTGTGGATAGGAATTTGTCATCTTGTGAACAATCCATATGCTTCCCAGTAAACAGAGTTACAGGGAAGGGAGTAGGACTGGTTGAAGATTTCCTATTAAAATAGGCCGTGCAAAGTGGGTATTGGTCTAAATACATTCAGTCTTTATTAGCTGGAGACTTACTTTGGCATCATCCTGGATGTCTTTCCTTCGAGCCCAAATGACAACAAGTACATATATCAAAAAGATGCATCCTACAGTTGTCACCACCACGGGGTTGTCCACAAATGTACCAAATAGCTGTGCAGTTTTGCTAATGTCTATGGCATTGGGTACGACGAAGAAGGAGCTCCCAAAGAAGGTCAGATGGTTGCAGAGGCACTGCGTGCTTGTAGGATTTGTTTTTGGTCCTACCTGAAAACCAGAAAAATTTCCCAATAAAACATTTGGCTTCATTGTATTAGATAACTTACCAAGCAAATGAAAAGACAGTGCTGAGATTGGTAAATTAGCATGGAGAGGTGCTATACAGAAAATAACTCTTCGAGTTCCAATAAGGAG
The DNA here is from genome assembly GCF_964106895.1 of Numenius arquata. NCBI lineage: Eukaryota > Metazoa > Chordata > Aves > Charadriiformes > Scolopacidae > Numenius > Numenius arquata. The sequence goes on along the minus strand of NC_133588.1, from coordinate 14,910,999 downwards.
TATTAATTCTAACATCTAGCCAGAAACAGGCATTGTAATATAACACGGCCTTGCCAGGATGGTTCCATTTCTTTTTATACAGAAGCCCATCCCAAGAAATCGAAATGGAAATATCATTTGAAGCTTAGTCTGGTATGACTAAACTTCTTCAGTGTATTAAAACATCTCAGAATGATCATCTCAGAATGATCTTATTTTATGGTGTGAGTTCAATGCAGCTATTTTACAACAAGATGGTGGTTATAAGGGCTAGCTTTGAAATATAAACATTGTTTTGTTTCTCTCTACTTACGTGACATCCATAACTGCTCCAGTTCCCTTGGCGCTCATCCCAAAATACACAGCGGGATGCAAAGCAAGTGACAGCTATAGTTAGCTTGTCATAGACTGTGGAATCCATCCCCATGTCTTGTAAAACCATGAAATAGTAGGTTCCCTCTCCAAAAATGAGTTCTTCTGGGCTAAGAACCCAGGTGTTTGTCTCACCTTGAACATAAATATTTTAGTTTCAGTGTACATATAGAAATGCTAATTCAGAAGTATGCAGCTTTAATGCATATAATCAAATAAATAAACTGAAGAAACAGGTATGAAGTAATTCTTAGTGACTCATTGTTCAAGGCATCCCACTCTGCTCCTGTTAGTGAACACTCTATACTAGAGATGTGAACCATGAAGCATGATGGATTGAAACTGCTTTGAGAGGTTTCTTTCCAGATAGAGTCTGAACTCATGGTCAAGGCTCATTCTGCAAGTATGTGCATGTGCTGTAGTTGTGGCTGAGCTGTCCCCGTACGGAGTGCCCTTAACTGGCTGTGGGAGTTTGGTTACAGAAGCCCAGAACGCACAAGTTCACGGGTCACTAACAAGTTCTCTTACCTTCAGCAGTTTTCTTACAGAATAGATGATTTTTCATATCATAGTTGGTTTCATTTGGATGATAACCGTACCCTAAGTAGAGTATTAGTGGAATGTCATGTTCAGGTTCCAGGTGGATCACTATAGATGTGTTTTCTGAGGTAACATTCATTTGAAAAGTGCTAAAATTGCCCAGATTCAACAGAATCCTGTCTTCCTGAGCTGCTGAAGGCCTTGGTAATATTATCTGGTTTTAAACAGAAAGACATAGCTTTAAATACAACAAAACATCTTGCTTCTATTATCTATGAGCATAATACAGCCATACAGTAGATAATCTTTTTTCATAATATGGGGAAAGCACGACCAGCAAAAAATAATGGCTTCATAGTAATTTTCTTGATATGTCAGCTAACCTCTGAAAAGTTCATTTGAAACCTACGTAGAATCATCACAAAGTCTATGACCCTTGGTGCAATTCTGAACAAAGAGCTGAGATTATAAGTGAAACACGGGCTGCATGAAGTGATATATGAATGATTTAGACATCAGCTAATCCGTGGGTTAGGAAGCCCAAGCAGTAGTAATATGAACGTACGGCTGTTGGATGATGAAATTGGACATGACTGTAATCTGGAGTCATTTTCCACAACCATTAGCATTCTCACATCCACTTAAATGAAGAATAAGATATTTCTTTTTAAAGAAAAGACATAAATATTTGTTGTTTCATTTTTCAAATCACACAAATCCCTCCATCACAAATGCAGACACTGTGATCCCGTTATACGCTGTAATGGACACTACCACCATGTGCAGTCACTTCACAGAAGATAGCAAAAATGATGGTTTGTAAACAGAGAAAGGAAAAAGGAAAAAAGAGGGAGAGGGATAGGAAATACTAAGTTTACCTCAATGTTATCTTTGAGATTGCTGACAGGTATGATCAAACCATCCAGACCACTAAGACTTAGACCTCCCACTGTTCCACTGATGTCAGAACTGGTGTCAGTGGAGAAAAAGGGATTCACGGCAAAGCTCACCATCTATTAGCAAGACATTAACAAACAGCTTTGAGCTATTGGTAATATTTCATTATATTCACACTCTAAATTGCTGAATAGATAAATCTTCAACTCAGACCCAAACAGTACTCAACTTTAAAGAAACCTGCATCCAGATTTAAATAAGAAGCTGCCTTATCTCTAAGGCAGGCCAAAATCAACCCTTGAAAGTTATTTTGATTCTGAAATGTGATTTATGTACAGCAATGTATATTGCTTCCCATTAATTGTAACCCTTTTGTCTTGTAGGCACCGGATACCAAAATGCAATTGCCTAAGCCTCTTTCAAAGTGACTCCACCAGCACTAGGCTGTGGCACCCCTCTTGGAATTAGGAATAGAAGTCTATTTCCACTATGATAGCAAGGCACAGAAGAGTACGTCAGACTCGTCAGTCCAATAAGAGGATTCAGGAGCCTTTCCTAATGCTTAGGTGAGACCATGGATGTGTTTTGACTGGTTTCAGTGGGCTCTGGACATTTTTTAGCAGAGCTAGAGAAGACACAATGAAAAAAAATACTGATTTGGGAGGTGTTGTAGGGGTTTCCTGAGAGGGTCAAATCAACTAGAGAGGCCTTTAGAAAATTTATTATAAAAATAAGGCAATAAGATGCAATCTATTGATCTGAGATAAAAACCAGCATATCCTAATTCAGATGAGGGATGTTATCATCAATTATTCACAGGCCTTTTGTCTGCTGCAGGATCTGGGTGCCTCAAACTCATTTATTTCTGACTGGGATGAAACACGACTGCTGCAGGTTAGTTTTAATGGTGATATGAACTCTAAGCTGTTGCATCCTCCTAAGAGTGTTAGATATAAACAAACAGCAAATAGATTTATAGGTATCGATTCATTCCATTGCCTTCTCTAGCCATGCAAGTATGAATCAGGAGTGTAAGCGAGGGGCTGATGGGATGGGGAATTTAAGCTTTCAGTCATCCTTAGCTTGCTGAACCAGCCTCATGCAATTATTATAAGTGAAGGCTTCTTTGACCAAAAATATTTCAAATTTTTTTCCTGGCATGACAGGGGGGATGACTTGTGTGCTAGTGTATTCATTGTAAAAGAAAGGATTCTAAAACAACTAAGAATGTAAATTGTATATCAGACTGAGTCAGATAAAAGCTGTTTACTTGCCCTTATATCCACTGTTTCATCATCAGCTCCTGAAACACTGAGAGAGGAAGCAGGTGGGAGAGTAAAGCTGGCAGAGCTGGAATTGGAGATATTAATGGATTTGCCATCCATGTTTTCTGTTTGTAATCTGTCCAGTTAGGGTTGGACACATGCAAAACAGAATAAAAGAGAGAAAAAGAAAAAAAAGAAAAGAAAAAAAAAAACCAGAAAAAATCAATAGCATGGATTTCATATCTAGAGAAAAAGCTTTCTCACTTCATGAGTAGAACTCAGCTGGAAAACTATTTCTAACTCCACCAGTAAATACTTTGTACATTATATTTCCCTGCCGTTGTACTCCATATAACACTACCACAGAATCATCAAAAAAGGGTGGAATTGATGTGTCTGGATAGGAAGTTGTACCCAACTAGGGGTACTTATGTGAAAGACGTACCTGGTTTCTGTGTGAATATGCTCTTGATTTGAATGCATAGTTAAATGTGGATGAAAACCAGGCTCTCAGGGAACAATTTAGGGATGACTATAGGGAAGGAGAATGCTCATCAGGTTCCTCATGCTTATATTTGCTTCTGCCAAGCTGGTTACAATTCTATATAACAAGTCATTATTGGCAACTTGGAAAAGAAAAAAAACCCTTAACTGGCATGACCTGAGTTTTCAAAGGTAAGCAGCTACTGCCTCATCCAGGAAATAGTAGTAATTTCTCCATTGGTCAAAAAAGACAATTCAAAAAAGAGAATTTCTAAGGTGGCTGCATTGAAGCTAACTGGAGTGCAAGCTGTTCTTACTACAGTTAGTAATGGCACCCTCTTTGCACTGTTGAACTTGTCCTTAAGCTGCAACATTTAGTTGGGTGTTACCATTTAAGGACAAAGTAATGAATGTTTGGGGCAAATGATTAACTCTGAGGAGCCTGGGTGGGACACGCTGTTACTGTTACCTGTGTATGTACATTGTGGCAGAAGGAGCGGTAAGGACAGTTGGTTCATCATCCGGTTCTTTCCCCAACAGAAGGGCACTCTGTAGATTTTCAACTGTATTCAGGAGCTGGTGTGATACTGAACTCTGGAAAAGGGTTAGAGAAGGAAAGTTGCAACAAAGCTTCTCAGAATCATTAAGTTGCACATTATTTGCCTTTATTTCCTTTTAGGAACAAATACTAATTTTCAGTGTCTTAGAAAGCTGGCAAACTTGGTGATGTGCTGCTTAATCTCAGAGAAAGTTATTCTAATCAGCAATTTGATTTCTGTTAATTCTCATTAAAACATTGCAGACAGCAAATAAATATATTTTACAGCTTTTATATTCTATTACTTATAACTTCTACACATTGACATTTGAAGCACTACAAACATGACATCAATTTAATGCAATATACTCCTTCACTTCTGTACATTAATGCCCTTTAGCTGCACACTTCAGAGTCTAGTTACTTGCAAAAGCAAGACCTAATTACGTATTAATTGTGTGTTATTAGTGTGTTATCCTGGGGAAGTTTGAACAGTTCATAACCTTTTCTTTCAGGTTAGATATATTTCATGCTCTATGCCCTTGCAGTGATGACAGTTAAAGTATGTTCAGCCCAGGAAGCACACTGTGCACACTGTGACAATTCATGGGTAGATAAGAAAGGGTAGAACAAAATAAACACCTTGCATAATTTTGAATAAAAAATCAGAGTGGGCTTTCTGAAAAAGTGTGTGCAACAACCAGAGCTGATTTCAGCTTTGAAGTAGTGGAGCCAATCATGAATATTGAATACCTGTGGCTTCCTTGAATTATGAAGCAAAAGGAGGGGATAAAATCAAACCAGAAAAAATCTCTGTGTGCTTGTCATCCATTAGAGGTTGCACACTGATGCTGTTGTTCAGTGCTCTGTCCTGTTCAGCTTTAAATGTAATAAATCTTAAGAGGCTTCTATCATCTTCATTAGCAGACTGTGCCATCTAACAGGTCTAACTGGGGAGAAGTTTCCTTTGATATTCAAGTCCATCACGGTGTCACAATGAAGCCAATTTAAAAATATGAGAGGCAGCAGAACTCTTTAAAACCTTCCAAAGTGAGCAAATGTTCACACACAGTCAACTACAGACTGGACGAAACCAAAATTACCTGTCCTGCCTCTGGCACTGAAGTGTTCGTAGCTCTGATTTCTACAGAAGCCTTAAGGACATTGCTCACTGCATTAAATAGGTAGTTGGCTGCATCTTTTAACTTCTGATCATCTCTGCTGTCCTCTGTGTTTACAGTGAGCAAGGAAGCACTGACATCTTTTAGAGTGTTGCTAGCTTCCACCTGCATGGGAAACAAGAGGAAAAGTTGGTATGCCTTGGTACTACAAATGACAGAAGTGACACTTGTGTCATTTACTGAATATTCCAATAAGTAATCTCGTGGGACTATTTGTGGCTAATGCTAGTTTTACTATAATTATTTGTGCTGGGGTAATACTTCAAATGCCAATAAAGATGATATACTACATGGTATACTAACATGTACTTCAGACCTGAAAAATGCAGCCTGCTTCTACAGATTTAATTCAAAAAAGATGAATAACATCTGAAGGAAGCTTGTCTGTCAAACACTGGGCAAGAGTACAGTTTAGATGTACAGTAATGTAGTAAATTAGGTTATACGTTGGGTAGTGTGTCCAAAAAATACCACCATATTGTCAAGTGCATGTGCATTTCAATCTTAGTTTCCACAAACCCCATTGGATTAAAAGCAAGTAATACCTTTGGCCTTGTGCTGTGCGAAATGCCAAAGGAGAATGAGTTTTACAATTTTTATTTTGTGCCCAAATGCTGGTTGCTCTGCGATTGTGAAAGCATTGGCCAGCTTTTAGCTCAGGGTGGTGAGGGAGCCAAGCAAATTCATTGCAAGCTTGGACATATCCATTCCCACCATCTGCAAACACTTAGCAGCCTTACTGTCGGGTGAGTGCTGAATCTCAGCTATGTTCTTGTCTTGCCAACGTTAACCACATACTGCTGAAATGCTCCCAAGCCATTGTCTGCCTCCAACTGTTTAATACATCAGAAATCAGGACAGCTCTTTTTATCGCCAGCGTATTTGGGAGACTTCCCCAGTGACAGTTTGTTCTCTCCTCCCATGTGCTCACTCCTTATGCGTAAATAGCATCATCTACTAATAATGTCACATTGCCAGATAAAATTCAAGAAATACTTTTGTGAGGCCCATCTGAACATTTGTGTCCAGTTCCTCTGGGTGCTGTCATGTTCCTGCCTCACTGACATCTTGCCTACATGCATTTTGTGACAGTGCATGGATCTGGGCAATTCTAGAAAAACCCTCCTGGGCTCTTTTTCTTAAGGATTCTAAGAGTGCTTTACAAGATAACATACACATCCTAACATGCCTCTGACTAAAAGTTAAGGTTTCCATCTTAAAGACATATCATAAAATGTAACTGGCCAGACAGTCATAGCCTGGATTGTAGCGGTTGCTGAGTTAATGTCTGAGAGTCCAAAATCGCCTACTCTAAACAGCAAAATGTATTCCCTTCTGGTCAAAATACACATGCTGGTACAGTTGAAAAAATGGGTAAAGAGCAGATAACTAAGGCACTGAAACTCTTCCAAGGTCAGTGGGGTGCAATAGAGTCTGTTCGTGTAGGAGATACAAGATGAATTGCTTCTTACCTGTGCCGAGACAGACAGCTCTTCACTCTTGTAAGTGATTTCTTTCAATACTTCTGACATCTTAAGAGCAGTCTGCACTGATGTTACATTAACAGCAGAGAGAGTTGTCAGCATCAGCCCTCGGAGCTTGGGGTGAAAAGGGATAATTAGGCAAAGGAATAAGATGCTAGTTAGGACTGTGCAAGTAGTGCTGTATATTGACAGCCAGGCTAGCTGTAAATTATGTGGTAAAGTAGGACTCCACAACAAGGATCATTTGAACTGATATTAGGTCTAGTGACAAGATGCCACTTGGCTTAGTAACTATATAATCACGAGTTTTGTGTTACCTCCCAACACAGAGAATTTGTACACTTAATATCTGTTAACAGCAAGGAGAGTTACTTGTGAGAATTTGTACCAGTGTATGTGAATTACCATATAAATGCCACTTCCAGAGAAAGCAGAGTCATGTATGATTGATGTTATGCAAATAATGACTCATAATTGAAGGATACATTGCATTTCTCTGGATCTTTTCATCTGAGGCACTCGAAGCACTGTACAAATATAAGCTTATAACTGAAACATAAGCTGGTAGCTGAAAGGAACAAACTGCAATTACCGCTATCCAGTACTTTTTGGGAAAATTAGGATATTTCTCCTGCAGGAAAGGCCATTTTATTAATATTTAAATTGTTTGTGGAAAATCAGGTTAATTTTAAGTTTAAAAAGATCATTCAACTTATTTTAAGTTAATGGAATAACAATTGAGAATAAATTCTTTTACTGATGGATGATAAAACGAATTATTTATGCGGGCAAATAGTGAAAAATAGCTGAAACCTGTGCCAAACACTGAGACAGATACTAGAAACTTGAAACCTCCATTGATTTCAAGTGGTGATATATGAGCTTTTTATTACTTAAGAGCTGTCAAAGAGTATGAAGAGTCCATTATATTGCATTGTACTGCAAGAACAGGATTGTCTGGCTGACCTCTTTTCGTGTGTCCGTCTGTAAAGATATGTTAAAGCTCTCCTCTTGGGTCTCCTGATTAAGGACTGATGTAACTGACTTATACAGCTGGAAAAGGCTCATGCTGCTGTTCCCATCTTTTAGGATGGTGTTTGCCTTCTCGAATACAATCGCCTGCAGGGTCAGGTTCCCATCAATCATATCTGCGTGTCCGACCTGATGAAGAAATCAGATACGTTCTTAACTTTCCTAGTGCTGTTATAATTATCTTTGAACAGCTTTCACAATCATCTTGTTGACAGCCTCGCTAGAGCAGGACGGAAAACTTGGTGTTCCCCGTTTTTGAAGTTTTATTTTTAGTGGTCTGATAAGAATCTCCTTCCTGAGGCACTGGGGCAGAAGCAAGAGGTTTGGGGGCCTACATAGAGTAACGCCAGAATCACTAAATACAGCTTATGCTGCCCGATGGCCAAATCTTTTATACTTGTATCCTAGAGAAAGGGCAATGGAAGATTCTTTTAACTACCTTGAGTCCACTGAGAATAGTCTCTGTTAGATAGGAAAATGGTGATTACGGCACATTCAGAGGGGAGTAAAAAGCGTAAAATGGGGAGAAGCTCCAAAAGTGAATCGCAGGTTAGGTATCAAGTTAATCTTGAAATAACATAATTCTGTGTACCTTCACCGAAGCATTTGTTTGAACTGTATCGCCATAGTTGTTGCTGATGGTGATTGTCATATGTAAAATGAAATTATTTTCCTTTTCTCCAAGTGGAAGATAAACTGGGAAGAGTTCAGGATCCGGGCCACAGTGCAGGAGAGAATCTGAAAGAGGAAAGAGGGGGTCACCTACCAGACACCACACAGGCACCACCTGTCCTCCAGGAACAGGGGACTCTGGGCTTGCTCTCTGTAGGCCTGATTGTCTCTCTGGGGAGCAGAAGCAGGCTGTGCCTTTGCTTTTGTTAGCGACAGTAACAGTGCTTGCTAGAAATACAGAGAAGCATTTTGCCAAACAGCTCACCTCGGGACTTACTTGATTTCAGGTAGAAGCAATATGTGAGCTGCCTGTTACGACTGGTTTGGCATGAATCCACCAAGCAAGGAGCACTGCAGGAGACTCTGAACGTGGTGAGTGCTGATCCCTGCTTGGGAGACACGGCACAAGCAGGGATGTCGGGTGGAGGCACGGTGCTGACGAGGTATGTTTCCTCCCCGTAGCCACGCTGAGTCATTGCTGGGAGCGGAGGGAGCAGAACATCAGCAATAATTGTGCCCCGGGCGGCACTGATCTTCAGACATTCATCTTGCCTAGTCTAGCAAAGATGCCGTTTGTTCAGGCACCAGAAACATCAGGGTGGGCCTAGTCAGAAATGAAATCCTGCTACTGAGTAAGCTATAAGAGGAAAATAACTTATAAAAACGTGGTAGTGTTGCTTTATAAAGCAAAGCTGTGTTATTTGATCAAATATTTAGCATAACTTCATCTCCAGATGAGCCTTAACAAAGTTATTAACAGCTTGGAGTAAGGTAACTGAATTTGTCCTGCTGTGCAATATCCCAGATCAAACTTAGCTCTTAATTATTTCCAAGAACCCACATACAAAGTAACGGCTCTCAACTTGTGGAATGATTTAACTTATTTGTCAGCGAGGCTATATGTGTGTAACGTCAGTGTGATGTCATCTATCACTATGAAACTATCTCAAAGGAGTCTGAAAAACCCTGCTTGCCCCTACCTGTTACTTTAATCTGAAAAGCTTCTCCCTGTGTCTGCAAGAAGGAGCTGTTCATTTTCAGCACGGATGTGTTGCTTTGAACCAAATTCAAAGAGTTCTGCCGGAAACCGGTCAGGCCACAGGCTAAAGGGAGGGGCGTAGACTGGAAAATCAGACAGAAAAGAAAACATGACAGTAGAGGCTCTTTGCTGTGATATCTCTTGTGATTTATCAGGATCAGGGTGGTAGTTTGGTGCCCTTCATTATAACCCCTCCCAAACCTGGCACCCCTTTGTCTTGATCTTCATTATTATTTCCAAAGCATCCATTTGACAAAGTATCACTCTGAGGCCATGTGGCGTTCCCTCAGGATGGATGTTTGTTTTTCTGCATGTGGTATTTCTGACAAAGCTGATGCTCTCACCTTGGTTTGGAAAGTGTTATCTAAATACCAGTTATAATATATGTCCTTGGAGTCCTTCTGTCCAGAGACTCTCAAAACAACATCATTGCTAGCATTCACTGGATTGCAGTTTGCCTCGCACCTGTAAGGAATTAAGATGGTAGTTACAAGTAGTAACTGGATGAGATGTCATAGTCCTCAATGTTGATTGTTTTACTCTTTTATTTGATGAAAATCTCCAAAAGCTCTGCAGCATGACTCACAAATAGCTAAATACTTGATTTTAAAGCAAGAGATTTAAGAACCTTCATCTCCATTTTCAACATGACTGAGGCCCAGAACCCACAAACTATTTATGTTGCAAAACTGATTCAGTCTCTCAAATGAAGCCTGTCTCTCCTTAAGCTCCTGAAATTATTATATTAGCAGATCATTGAAATGCCACTGCTTTTCAGTGAGGCATTAGACACTTGAGAACAGATTTTTTAAAGCAGTAATGTGTATCTGAGTGTCTAGTAGGAATTTCAGACATATCTTACTGTTTTTATTCCCATTGTTTCAATGAGGTTTGCATATGGAAATCTCCAACATTGGAAGGATGTAGTATGGTCAAAAACTAAATGGTTTTGAGAAGAATCTTATTCAGTTTAGAAAAGGATTATGTTCGGAAATGTGGTCGCAGCAAGACCCATTTTATCTGTAATTCCTATGATGGTAAAGTATAAATAGATTTACAACAGTAAGTACTTTATCACTTTATTATAATTATTATTGAAAACTGCAGCCTTGCACTATGTTTGTGTAATAATAATATTAACCAGTGAATACTCGGGTTTAAAAACAGACCTGATTTCTAGTTTCAGTTCTTGTTTTGCAGTCACATAGAGACATTGCTCGTCCTGCCTCTCTTCACCGTCATGGTTTCGGACTGTGACCCTGACAGTCACTGCTGATTTTGGAGGAGGAAGGCAGGAAGGTGGGATTTGCACCTCAGTTTGGTTCATTAGGATTATCTGTTGCTGCACACATTCATTCCATTCAGGCCAGCAAGCTCCTGCAAAACATTTCCTTTATAATTAGAATAGTCATAACATCCCATGCCTCTTATAAAGGATTTTCCTGCAATAGGTTTCAAAGAGGTCCATAGAGGAAACAAGTTTCCTGAACCCTATTTAGAAAGTCGGTCATCAGAGTTCAGAGCATACAGACTTTTCAGGGTAACGTAGGAGGCCAGAGATAAATATTGGGACGGAACACAGATGTCCTGAATCTCAATCCAGTTTTCAGCCATAAATGTTTTTGCATTATATTTGATGCTAGTTATTGCTGTTTTGTTAAGACACATGTACCTTGCAAATGCCTAACTATGGAAGTCACTTGGGATTAGTTCTTGGCTATGAGGGTGAGGGCTTAGGATGGGCAGATCTTGAAAAACTGAAACCTAGGAGTAGCTACCCTTGGAAAAAGACAAAAACTGAGTATTATGTCAGATTATATACCACAATTAGTGGAGTGTTAAAACCAGGGTAAGGTAGAACGACATTCTTCATGTACAGTGAGTGGCAAACTTTAAAGCCAGAGAGTAAACCATCCTTTAGTCAGATTTTCATCACTTGATCTGACATGCCGGTGAGCTTGTTACTTGACAAATAGAAGTTGGTGGAAAAGTTCAGGAAATGCACATACCACAGGACCAGAGAAAACTGGAATTATTGTTGTTGTCTGGCCAGCCAAACGTAACAGTTGTGAAAGGATCCACATGGCGACTTGGTTTAATATATATTTTGGTTTTTCTTTTGTGATCCTAAACAATAAGTAAATGTATCAGTTAGGATCATGTATAAACACACACATCTCTTGCTTCTTTATAATGAAAAAGGTCTGAAAGTTTAGACTCCAAATCACTGTAGGCAGATCCGTAGTTAAATGATCTTTCCCTGATCAGCGGTAGTGTGGCAGTAGAAGCTACGGAAACAGAAGCAGATGGCACAGAGAAATTGTGTGTCAAAATACTCCCAAACTCCTAAGTGGCTTAGGAGCCCAGCTCCCATTTTCAAAACTAATGCAGGTACTTAGAAAACTAATTCCCAATAATTTGCCACTTCTGGACCGAGACTTTTAACCCTTGGACAATCATTTGGCTTCTAGTACATTCCTTAATTTGTCTGAATTGGATACATTACAGCTATAGATAAAGAGAAGGAGGAGGTAGCTGAATTTGTCTTTCTGTGCAACGAACTGTGATAAATTTAGTTTTGAATTGGATTTATTTTCCTCTGATGCACTTTATTCTTACAGGCAATCTGTAAAGTATGAAACCTTCTTGTGAAGCAGCACGTCTCCTATGGCAGACATCTGTCTGCTAGTGTAATGGTTAAAAACTAGACCTTTAAGATGACAACAAAATATTGTATCTGGCAATTTTATTATTTAAATTTGTGCAGCTGCTACCAATTGGCGTATCATTAGTTTCTCAGTTTGCCATAAACTGGAAATTTCTTCTTTGCAAACTTAAACATTCCAATACAGAAGCAGGAAACACTTAGAAACAGTATAAAAATATATTAAACTCTGCTTGAAGGATAATCCCCCAAAGAGAGGTTTCCATTAGTCAAGTAGATAATGCAAAAATTCATCTAAGCACATTTCAACTTCCAAAACTAAATCATTGTGAAAAGTTCATTTTTTTTCTAATCTTGTAATTGTTACTTTCAGGCTTTTACAAATTGTAGACTGAATGCCTGCAAACACATTTGTCTCAGAGACTTTTGGTTATTTTATGTTAAACCATATGGGGCACAGCAAATCTAGTCCATAATCTAGTATGCTACAAATACTCCTTTTCAATATCTTATGCAGCATTTTTACTGGTAAGAAAATTTTCTAAGCATTTCAATTTTAAAGAAAGATCGTTGAGTAATACTTACATTTGTCTTTGGGGTACTTGTTTTGGAGTTGCCTTGTTCTGTAGCAGAATCTGTTTAATAAAAAAAAAAAAAAAAGAGCAGAATATATTAGTGCTCTCTGTAAAGCTTTCAGACATCCTCAGAGAATATGACTTAAATACACAGAATTTGACTGCCAACAGTCTGAAAGGTAGGGCTATAAGAATCAGACTCTAGAACTGTGATAAACAGTCTAGTTACAATAGGTAAAATTGTAACAACAAGCTAGTCACAAACTATAAAGAAGATGATCCCGATTCTCCAAACATAATGGTATAGATCAAAATAAATTCACAGAAGCTGATGGAGGTTCATCGATGTAAAGAAAAAATTGAGGGAAAGCACTGGAGAAGTCTCAATAGGATTAGTACTAAAGTCAGTTTATTCCTGGTATAATCTGCTTTTGTAAATATAAGGATAAGCCATCTAGAAGCATTTACTGACAGCAATTTATGAGACTGCTGTGATGCAAATATTTCCTGGTTTCAGAGCTATGTCCCAAGCCATAAACTCCACTAATTAATTCTAGAACAAATAGCAAATGTGCAATGTGTGACATGCACAGAGTGATGCTAATTTATGACTACTTCAAAGCCAGGGAATCTGCCTTCATCAGGAAGAAGCCTCCACAAAAGTTTCTAGCACCGTTGCTGGAAGGAAAGCAATTACTAGATGCAAACCATAAACACTCCATGAAATGCTCTGATTGCAAAAAGACACTTATGTGGTCAAAACCAGCACTGTCAGATTAATGCAATTACCTTCTTTATGAGAATTATTTGCCAACACAGTGATGAACCCAAGATCCAGACTCATGTTTGAGAAGGCATTCATGGCCACCACTTTCACTAGGAAAGTACCTAGAGAAGACAGATGGCCAGTTAATAGCAGTGGGACCTGTCCGTCATGTTTGGGATATAAAATCCAATTCATAAAGAAAATTCTATTCTTTTCTGTTCAGAGCTTTGGGGTTTTTCTGATGAGTTTCCACTACTGAAAGGCTTTCCAAGGAATGTTCTTCCCCTTTATCTCAGCTTTTTATTAACTCAGCTGCCTTTGTCCTAGCACTTGCAATGCTATTCTTTGTCAGCTGGCTATGAAGTTACTACCCAGGAAACTAGAGGTGTGCTAATGCTGGAGTCCAAATGAGCTTAGGCATCTTGAGAGACCAGCTATCTTGTTTGAAAGTTTCTGCCTGAAGGGAAGGGATGTTCAAATGGGTATAGGGAGACCCAATAAAACTTTTAATATTGAATAATTTTAAAACATAAAATGAAATCATAATTAGCTTCTAGCACTCCAGCTTTGGCATGAGATTTGAATAGTTCATTAGAGGAGGAAATATTTTTATCTTCTGCCACTGAATTAACTCTTAAGGGCAATCTCACTAATTCCACATTTTAAAAGCTTTGATTTTTTAATAATGGAAAGAAAACATTACTAAAAAGCTTATACTTAAGTCCAACAAAAACTATGTATTGGAGACTGCCACACAAAAAAGCTCCCCTTTTCTTTGTCACTTCTACTGAGAACTCCTCAGATTATTAATTACTGCAGTGTAAATTGCAGAGGAGTGTAAACTTGAAAAGTTGTACATATGAACAAATAGGAGGAAAACACTTTGTGATTCAGGAAAATGTCATCACTTGTACTTGAATCAGATCAGGTAATGAAAAAATAAACCCTGGCTCACTATGTCTTTTTTATTGCAAAAATCTGGTGAAGCCTTGCTTTCCCTTTCCATGTGGAGAACCCATTTGCCAGTTCAATTTTTTTAGCTCACTTACAAGTCAATAAGACCATGCTGGTCACACTGTTCTGCAGACCAAGTCTGAGCAGCTAGAAAAGCTACCAAATTCAACTGTACATTATTGTCCCCTACCCCAGGGTGCCGTGACTGTTTATATGAACTCCTCTACTCAGTTGTGAGTGTCTTAGAAATACAGAAGATGTCAGCATGCTGTACCTTCAGAGTGTATGGGAATGACATACGTTCGAGGCTCCCCGTGAGGGCTGTCTTCATTGTGAGAGTGAGTTTCATTAGATCCAATCACCTCAAACTTCAGCTTATCTGGGGCGCCGTGAGACACAGAGACATTTATCTCCAAATTCTCCCCCAGCTGCAGAGCGTGAGAAGCTAATGCAGCCTGAAGACCAGATACAGGCTCAATGAAGTGAACAGCAAAGCTCTCAGAGATCTCTGATGCGGTTGTGTTGCTGGATGCTCGGATTTCCAGCTGATGTATCCCTGGGCCTAGCAGCTCTTGAGAGGCACTGTCCAGTGTCAGATTGTGAGGGACAATTCCTTCCTTTGTGCTGGATTCAGCGAGTGTCATGTTATCTGCTAATATAATGTAGGTCACTCCATTGCCTGCAAAAAGACAGTTCAAAATTTCTCACAGCTTGTGTGATAGGCCATCCAGTTCTAGCTGCTGCGTGCGGCATGCAGGTATTTATAAAAGAGTCATAAGAACACTGTAGCAATGCAGGATTTTGTGCCCCTCCAGGTTCCTTATGGAAGTCTATCACATGTGTTTTCTGCTTGCAGTGTTAGGGCAGTCAAGAGCATTCAAAATACGCTACTGAATTTTATTTTTTAAGCATGTATGTGGATGCCAAGAACTTGAAGTGAGAACAAAATACATACCAGCAAATGTGACTGGATCAGCATGGAATCTTCTTACCCTCAATCAGAGAAGCATTTCTGTGGATTCCTAACTTCAAATATGGATATATTCCTACTGGCTTCACGTGGATTCATGTGACTAAAGTTATGCTCATGCTTTGTCAGCTTTTTGTAGAGGGAAAAAGGGTTCATACTTATGTTTGAGGTCGTGTAATAGCTCTGAGAAAGAACCCCTCCAATGGAGCTGAGAGCATTCAGTTGCAGGAATGCAACAATTAGAGGGAAAGCATTCAATAAAAAGAAGTATTGTTTTGCATAATGAAAATCCTGCTTCTATCCCATGGGTAGCATAATATTTAGCCTGCTGTTTAAATCGTGCAGAGTAATTAGCCTCACCTCCATTGAGTTCAACTTGAATCCACAACAACTCCCCATACAGCGTACGGCAGAGCGAGCTGTTCCCAGTTTCATACTGGCTATAGCACCCAGTAATGCTTAGTTGATCCATCTTATCTTGAACAGTCACCCGCTTCTGTGCCATCACATGCCATTCGCTGGTGGTGCATTCCACAGAAAGAGTAAATTCTCCAGGAGATGAATATCTATATGTGACATTGCTGACCAGTCTAGAATAGAAAGAGAACAGCTGCTTGTTGTGGAAGACTGTCCTGGGAAGTCCTTAGCCTTATGTGATGACAGTGATCACAGTTCCCAAATTTGTCACCTGAGACTGAGCTCTCCTGCAATCACTGTAATCCCTCGTTTATTTACATAGAATTTTTGGGGTTGAAGATTGTTCCTTTGTTCCAGCTATGGTGTCATTAAGGGTGTATATCAGGGGTAGTCATTCTCAAAGCATAACTATTAGGATGGATACATTTTGCTATGAAGTAGGTAGATTACAGTTCTATAACACAGGGCATTAGATCTGGTCTGTGTATTGTTGGCTTTGAGCACAGACATATGACTACACACATTAGAACATGTAACAGTGTCCTTAATTTCTCTATTATTGATTTTATTCCCAATTTACCATCTCTCTTATATATTGGTGGAAGCTGAGGCTGCTCAGCATTTTGTTAGAACAATCCCTTGCTCTTTTTTTATTTTTATGCACAGCTGCTTCTATGTTTGCTCATGCTGGCAAAAATGTCTCTACTGCTGGATCTGGTGTAGCTCTGGTCTTGATAGCAATAGGAGATGCAGAAGTCTGTGGTAGCTGCTGTTATTACTAACAAGCAAAGGGAGATGGTGAAAACCACCTAAGGATATCCTTCTTGAATGACATACACCATGGAAGGCAAATAAGTAATATTCCTGACGCTAGTCTCTCTGAACTGTTTATATTCTTACCATGGTATCAACAGATGAGAGTGACTGCCAGCCATTTAGTAGGTGAAGTAAAAGGGCTTCCGTAAAAACAGCCAGCCTCTGCTTACAGCTAGCAAATAGATTTCACTTAAAGGTTCACTATCAAAACTTTTTTTTTCCAGATTCTTGACAGCTACAGACCTGTGTCTGTAGCTCTGAAAGAATGTTTACTCTTTCTAGTATGTTACTACTTTTTGGGTTTTGTTCTTCTACTCTTATTTTTCTAGTTGACTCAAGCAGGATTCCATAAGTAGACAAATAAATTTCTAGAACTGTTCTCTGTCATTCATAGCACTAGGACAAAATCTGATTTTTAAATCCAGCAGAAAAATGTTTGAAACTTTAAAGACCCAATTTTTATGCAATTACAATAAAAGAAAAACTCCAAAATGCCATTGTATTATTTTAAATGTTATAAAAACATACTCTTTAGGCTTAAGAAAACAATGCTTGCCTGTTTCTTTGGCAATTACTGACATGTTTTCAGTAATTTTGTCTGCTTAGGATCTGGAATAAATTCCCTTAGTAAGAAATGCGAATCATATTAAGCAGAAGAAAGATTGTGGTTGGCAGCTTGACATAAAATTTTGTATTAATTTCAGAACAAGTTTCTGCAGAATCCAAGTGTCTTGTATGTATGGTCTATTATTAATCTAGTTAGTATTTAACATCTCATTTAAGATACTTGAGGCATTCAATAAAATTCAACCAGTGAAATTCACTGGTTGTCTGATGATACATGAAGGATATATCTTACGTTAGAGGGTAGTAAGGATCAATAGTGTGGCCGTCTCCAGTGCTAATGATGCAGGAGAGGTTGCCAGAGTATGGAGAGAGCAGCCAGTTCAAACTGACCGTGGTATTTTCAAAGACAAAGCAAGTATCTGTTACAAGCAGCTGCAGACCTGTAAAACATAATGACAGAATTCAATGCCATTGCTTGTCTCCATTTTTTACATAATTCAATTGATTTTCATGTACTGAAAAGGCCTTCTCCGAAACCGAGTTGATACTGCTGCTAATTTGCTCCATTAGTGGTGTGAGAGGGAGGTGATTCTTTTCCGTACCTACTGGTCAAGATTCTTGTTGGGATATAATTTCATTTAAGTGTGTTTTTGTGTTTGATATCCTGGCTTTGTATGCTATCAAAAACCCTCAGGTAGGACAGGGAAGCTATGTTTTTGTGCCTATTTTTAGTGGTCACCACTCTTTCAGGTTCTTCCCTGATGATGGAGCAGTGATTTTTAGGATAAATATCAATGGTCACAATTTTACAGCAAAGAGCAGAACAGGCTTTTGGTATTGACAGCCCCCTCCCACTTACCTTCCTTGCACTGGTATTGAATAGACAAATAGCTTCCAGACGCTGGACAAGGATCTCCATAGAAAATGCCATCTGCTGCCACCTGGCAGGCCTGAAGACCATGACACTGGCCTGGAAAGAAGGACCATTTTATATGAACTAGTGGGTTTTGTCTTTGACTGTCATAACAGCTCAGATGAGAGATGATTACAGAAATGAAAAGGGGAGGGGGAAGAATATCATGTCACTGATTTCTAGACAACCTCCCACATCACTTTGACTTTAGTGTTTTGCTTATTGCGTGGAACAAAGCTGAATTAGAGGGGGTAAAAAATGAAGTTATGTGTTTAGTTTAATTTTGGCTGGAAGCCCAAAGAATCACCATAGGGACAGGCTGTAGCCACTGTTTAGTCTGGCAAGCCATGGAGCCCTGTAGCTCCAGCAGGCTGTGTACTGCAGGCAGCAGCAGATCCCTCCTGCCCTCCTGTCCCCATGGGTGCCAGCCCTTTCACCCCTCCTGGTTTGGAGGTAGGTTTGTATGGGTGTATTCTCTTCCATCTCTGTCAAATCTAGCATCTCACATGGAGTTCATCAGGGAGTCGGTGTGCCCACATATTTTCTTCATACAGTGAGAGCAACCCTTGTTCTCCATTTGCTCCCCTTCCCCTTCTCTGAATTTTTGCTCCTCGCAAAATCCCTCCTTTCCATCCAGCCTCCCCTGGGAACCTCCTCCATGTTAGTAGTTCTCTGTGAATCCCTTCATTTTAGGAATAATCCACTTTCCTATTCGCTGACTCTAATGAAATACAAGATAAAATATTTTAGGGACCAGGGACTTTGGCATGTAATCTATGCTTCTGTCAAGCAATGCCCTAAGGTACTACCTGCTACTTCGTCTTTGACACTGATCCAGCTACACTCTTCCTCTGTATCATACTGGAGAGGAGTCTCGGATACACAGTAGTGAGGGGTCTTCCGTCCATAGAAGCTGTCTCCAATTTGAATAACTTCTCCTGATCCACACTGTACAGTGGCATTGTAATGACCACAAGCAATGCTCTGGCCAGATTCTAACAGGAGAAAAAAAAGTCAGAATTAACTTTTTGAATTTCTGACAAGTCCTGCCACAATTCTCCTGCATATCCCCCTTTTGTTTTATTTTGTTCCTCTTTCTTCCCTTTTCTCCCTTTTAAGGCAAACAATTAAGATAATGAAAAAAAAAAAACAAAGAATAAAATATTTTTCCATTTTTTAAAAATCAAAAGAATAGATTCATGGTTTTTACTGCCTTAAAAAAAACCTGAGAACATTTGTAGTAAACCAAAATAATTAAAAAACCCCCGATATTTTTGTGGAAAAAACTTAGCATTTGTTTGACCTGCAGTACTGGAAGGTTTAAAGTTACTCCTTACTTCCAAAAGAGCCTTTTGGCGGTATGTGATTTGCATGATATTCAGGTAATTGCTCTGGAGAATAGTTTGCATATTAAATATGGGACCTGATCCCATTTCTGCTACAGAGACACCTTTGTTCCTGGATGATATTTGACTGACTTCATTCAGCAGAACTGCTCAAATGAGTAAGGTCATATCTCTAAATGCCTACACCTCATTCTTTGATTAATCTGGGACAGTTAATTGTCTCTCAGAATTCTTAGTATCCTGTAGTAATCAGGATACTTAATACCTTGGACAGGAGGATGCGAAAGACTGCTCTCATATGGGAGTGTTGCAAAAGAATGTTTTTGTTTCTGCTATCTCAGGTTTAAATACATTGTCCTCCAGTTGCTGGTTTGATCATTGCCCTTAAATACCTTGATTAATGGTGCCAATGTGTGCACACTGCAGCAATTGTGTGCTATTGTTATTTAAAGGCTAAATCTAAGCCTGGCTGTAACTATAGCAACATGATCAGTTTACAGATTAGAGCTCTCTAAATAAGCTTGATAAAAAAATTTCCTATTAAATTCTAATGCGGACTATCATCTTGTGCATTTCTTTGTTCTTTACTTTGTATAGAGAGTTCCCATAGTATTTGCTGTCTTAGTAACTTTTACTTGGAAAAATGTGCAGAACCTGGTTTGTGTTCCTGTGTACAAACCCTGGTTCAATAAGTATATTTTTCCTACAACAGATTGCTAACTTAGCACCAAATGGCAGAATACAAAAAATAAGAATTAATAAGAAGGACTGTTCTTACTTTTGTTGAGGAACACTAATGCTAGGATAGATGGCCAAAGGAAAGATGAAGGCAGAGTGCAGTCTGGTTAGTTTTTGTACATACGTACCTATCTCAGATGATCAAGTAGATGAGTTATCAGTATTCAGAGATATTAAATTCCAACAGTGGTACTATTTGGAGCTACCTCTACATTTCATTTGAAGTTTCAAACTCAATATTAATGTGAACCGAGCCTCAGAGTAGCTGGGCGTGAAGGTGTTAAGTGTTGCTATGCCTGTTTTACAGATACAAACTGAAGCATGGACAAGTTTCAGGAACTTCCAAACATTCTGCGCCCAGAGAAACCAATTAAAATATTGTCCTTGTTTCTTTGGGATATCGGATCTAATTCCTTGCATGCAAAGAGGAGTCTACTCTGTTATTGAAATATGTATGTGTATTAAAGGACATGGGCTGTGGATACTGAAAACAAGGCTATAATTGCCTCAATCTGTTCTCAGTTTCTTGGGTAATGGAATGATGGATGTAGCGTAGGACATTGTTGCTCAATAATGCAAACACTCTTTGAATTTAATGGCTTTAAGTTAGATCCTATGGTAACAGATGATAGCTTCCTTACAAACAGACAGTTGTCTACTGTGGTTGTAATGGAAAAATAATTTTAGTCTGTTTTTGCAAGGAAAATAAGCTTAAGGGATTGTGCTGTCTGCCAATTTCATGTCCCCCAATCATTGTTAATGTTAGTCATCTTCAGGCAAATTTGATGTATAGATATAAACCTCAAAACACCCTAAAATTTCATGAAAATTAATAGCTAGGTAGAAGAGAAAGAGCTACATCAGTGCCTCTATTAGGAGTAGGGATTATAATCCGATGTTTATTTGTTCCACGATGTGGGATTCAGCTGTCCAGCACCTACAGCTGGAGCTCTGGAGCAGCTGCAGAACTGCAGGGGAGAGAGCTGGGAGAGGGAAAAGGATTTGCAGAGGTGGGATGTGCTGGGGATGTGGGAGTGAACTGGGAGTGCTGAGGAGGAGCGTAGGGAGGGGATGTGGAACAGAAAATCGGGACAGGAAACAAAACTTTATTAGTTTTGCTGATTGTGGAACGACTTGTTAATATGTCAGAAGTGGTACAGTACTGGACCAGAACAGCAGCAATTCTAGGGCTTGTGGTAACCTGTACTCCCAGACTGGATTCGAAGACTCTTTGTATTAGTGAGCCTAAGCCAGACTGTCCTTCTAGCACTTAAGACCTTAGCTCTAGTTACAGTTTAAAATGCTTGGCTTATGTGCAAAGTGCGAGGAACACAAATTCCCCTCGTATCTATGTGGTGAATGGGACGATACTGTCGGCATTCCTTTCCAGGACTGTTTGTTCCAGGTCACAATTTAAGGGACACAATGTCTGTAAAGTTTCTGTCTGAGCACTGAAAGGCCACCAGGAAGTACAGGTTCCTGTCTGCTTCCTTATCCCAGGGAAGCCCTCGAACTTCACCTGATAGAAGGGTCTGAGAAGAAACAAGAAAAACTTGCTCTCACTTTTGCTTCCTCTAGGCTGTTAGGAGTGGTGTCTCTGGAAGCCTGGCTGTATTTTTGCTTCAGTTACAAATGGAAATTATTTTGGCACATATTTATGATTAGGAGTATGTTTACAGGGTCCCACCTGGCTCAGATACTGTGGTGTTGTGGGAGTTTATTCTTGCAAACATGGTCTCATGCACTACTCAAATAGGCTTTAAACTAGTTAGCTTATGTCTGCTGTAGGCATGGACTCCTACGCATTTAGATTCACTCTCAGATCCATTTCTATTTTACTAGCCCTCTATTGGAAATCTGGACCTTAACGGCTAGTTGCTGAGCCCCTATATCTCCCAGTGATTCCAGGGTTCTTCCTTTCTTTGGATCAGATCTTACATCAGCACACTGGAAAAAAAAGCACCTGCTGGGATTATATGGCTTCTTGCTTGTTCACTTTTAGTAAGCTCTATTAAGTTATTGCGCAGCCACTTTGAAAGCAACAGGGCGATTTATGCACAGTTGTGAACGTGGCATGCTCACTTCTCAGTTCCAGCTGTTATATATCTTACCAAACTCGCAAATGAAGTCAAATTCCTGGCTGCAATTGTCAGTCACGCCCCACTGATACTTGGCATTCTTCAGGATGTACCCGCATGTGGATGAGAAGGGAGATGGCTGATCCTTGTACCAGTTACTGTAGCTTATGTTTGAGGTGTCCAGCCAAATCACTGACCCTGCAAACAAAATAATCATGTCCCAAATGTTTATTTTCCACAGTAACACCATTACAGAGACAGAGCTTGCAGAGCAGGACTGTATCCCTGCTCCTGCTGAAGCAGAGGTGGTTTTGTCCACGTGGGGATCTTCAATTACATTTTATGTTTAACCTGATAAAACGACTAAAAGAGACACCACCTCTTCCCCCTGTGCTCCCAGACTCAAGATTCCACCATTTCCCTTGCATCAGATCTTGCAGCACTTCCTAATGTGAAGAATTGGCTCAGCTGGCTCTTCCACTGGAGACCTAACCCAGCACATTTTTTTTTCACTGGGTCAGCAAGCTGATCTAATTCACCGTGTGCTCACACAGCCGCAAGATCCTATGGAAAGGGTGACAACATGCAACTGGGAAGTGAAGCAGGCAGTTAAAACATCTCACTATAAATCTGAAGTTACAGCAACAAAAGACTGGCTTTTCAGCAGAAGTCTACAGAGGGACTAATTGCATTTGTTATCATGTTAAGTGAGCATCATGGGCTGATACAGTTTTAAAGAAGACATGATTTCAAAACCACCTACCGTCAGTAGTTTCATTCAGCACGGAGTTTGAGATCAGTCCTATCCACCATTCCCGATCCTCTGCAATGTGTTTTTGCAAGAACTCTTGAGTTTCCTCATTTTCAATAAAGACAAGGTGCCCTCCTCCTCTCTCACACCAGCTCTGGGCACTTGTGAAGGAACGCTGGAGTCTAACAAACTCATAGCACGAATGGTTGAAAGCTACCTGGTACTTTGAGCAAGGAATTCCTTCATCAACGCTTGCTTCTTCCACAGCCAAACATACAGCAAGAGAAATTAGAACTGCGATCCCAAGCCACATTCTCAGCTCAGTGCCCTGTGTGGCACTCGTCTTGCTTAGCACATCACCACTCTTTTTGCTGCCTTCTTCAAAAGCTTGAGGTGTCATCCTTGTCGTGTCATCAGCGTTTCTCTTTCCTCTTTGCTGCTTGCAACAACAGCAGCAATCGAACATGGAACAGATTGCTTCTAATATATAACGGTGATAGTGCCTGAGGATACACACAAGAAGTGTTGATGCAAAGTCACTGCAATGGCCGTTGTGAGGCCTATTGTATAAATGTCTCATTCCATGTAAAGTCTGGTTGAAGAGAAGACATTAGAGTATTGCTTTCCTCATGAGCAGAGGAGATAAAGTTGATATATGCTGCTGTTGGACACATGGGAAAGTGAGATAAAGCTCCTACATTGAAGGCATCATTGTATGAGCATAAAAGCTGGAGCAAAGAGATACAAAGTAAGAATGGGAGGAGAATGAGGAAAATGAGAAATACAAGGAGTTACGAGATAGGAAAACACACAGTGCTCCTCCGGATACATTTCATTGTTTTGGATTGCTTTATTTTTAATAATTATTATTTGAGGTGCTTCTTTTGGATGCTAATTTTTTGAGGTACTTCTTTCAGATGCTAATGCAATGTCTATAACTACTGTATCATATTCATCCTGTCCACCTGTTTACACATAGGCAGGTTAATCTCAGCTGACCCAAGCAAGCTTCATTTTGAAGCGTTGTGTCTATTTAGAATTCCACACCCCAAGTGAAATGCTCCCATCATCCCTTAAAAGCTAAGCTGCTTAGCTATATAGATCTACAGTATTCACACCTGCTAGGAGGCAGAAGAGAAGGCCAAAAGTTAAAACAGTGATGTAGAAAAGATGAAAGTATTGCCTTAATCATCAGAACTACTTGGGAGGCCTGTGTGCGCATTCCAAAGGCTGCTGATGGACTTTGGGAAGGCAGCCCAGCAACATTTAGGAGCTGAAATCTTTAAGTGCTTCTGAAATTCCTTACAAAAGATACCCATCAGGTTTATAAGGCCACTGGATTAACAGAAATACAGTACAAATACAGATCTTTAGCTATTGCGATCTTCCTATTCTTGGCATTAACTCCATTGAATTTGATGCAATTATTATTAATTTATACTACGATAACCTGACACTGAAAGAACACGCACTTATATTTAGACGTGGATCAGTGAGCCAGCTACTGCATCACAGAGATGCAGGAAACAGGGATGTTTGGTTGAATTCCTGCATTGCAGAAATGCCACCTGCGTCGCACCATTGAGCTGAGCTGCAGGTAACGCACGTATCGCACGGTATGCCAGTCCCGCTCTGCCTCTAAAGCTTTCTTGCAAAGTAGACTGTGTACTGCATCCAGCAAGCATTTAAGAATAATCTTCAATCTAAAGACCTTTCTGGACCTCCAGTTCATAGTCACCTTGCTCAGCTGGATAAAGGAGGACTATGATCAGGGTTTTCAAGATAAAGTTCATGGTGAAGTGTTTAATGAGTACGATAATTGTGGGGAAGGAGAGAAAAGGGGAAGAAAATGCACTCTGATGGAGGGATAGACACCATGCTGGATGTCCCTTCTACCACTGCATTTGAAAAGCAAGACTTACCTCAGCTATAGAACCCTTGGAGCAGATCCCACAATTATTTCTGATAGATTGATAGGGAGCAGCTGAGATGTGAATATTCAGACTGGGTTTCCCATCACTGGGGAAGGCCAATCCATATTGTAATTAGCTAATGGATCTGGCCCAGTCAGTGCCCAGTCATCCATCCCCTTCCTGGAAGAGACCATATAACTATGATTATCAGCTGGTTGGGGATGTCTGCAAATTAGGAGTCCCTTTTGGGTTGCATACAAAATTTCATGGCCTTCGGCCTGGGAACCCCCAACCCAACTGCTTGATATTCAAGCTATTGCAAAAGTCAGAGCTGAGGGCAGCTGCTGTTCAGTTAGTTGGCAGCTGTATATTTTCATGACATTTCCTTCAGAGTCCTTCTTCTTGGGCCGTGCTGACTTGCCAGGCTTTGCAGAAGCTGGCAGCCAGCCCTCTCCTTTTGTCCTTTTAGATATGAGAAACACAGCCTGTCTCTGAAAACATGGGTATGATGAAGGAGACTGTACTTCAATGTATCTGAGTCAGGGATACAGACTATGCATTTCCAGTAGGTGCCATTGATTCCCATCTGTGATGAATGAATTCTGTAGCACCATCCAGTTCTTTCTCTGCAACTGGAAGTTTGACTACATGCACATAGTGCTAAAAATGCCAGAGCTGGAGGTGCCACAGGCTATCCTCTGTGAATCTGCTCCAAAGCCATTGAAATTAATGGAAGTCTTGTCTCTGGCTTTGACAGATATTGAAACAGGCCCTAAAAAAGAACAAATAATGTTTGGAAATGTCTACAAATAAAGCCAAGCTCTCCAAGTGAGTCTACTGTTGGCAACTTCTACAGCAGTGTGAATTTTTTTCCTCATCTGTGGTTGCTATAAGTAACTCTTCAACTGCCTGCAGCAGATGGGGAATGGAAGAAAGTTTCCCTCTTTTGCAGTTTGTTGACTTCATATATTTTAGTGCCAGTAGAACAATCTGTCAGTTTATTCTGTTTGCCACAAGAGAAAGAGAAGCATTTACAGAAAAGAAAATACTGCTTTAAAAGCATCAAAATTAGCAACTAGGGTCCTCAGGAAGAAACAAAATTCCTGAAAGGCCTTTTCACTCATAACTGAAAAATGGCCTGATTTCAAATAAACAGTGCTCCTTGAATTTATCATTTTGTAGGAAACATGCTTTTTATATTTTTCCTCAACAGAAAGACATTTTTTAAAAATAGTTCTCTTATGGCAGAAGTCCACATGGAAGCTTCATGGTATAATGATTTACCAATTTTTTTTGCTATTTGCCTTTGTGTAGCTGGCTGAAATGAAATAGTTTATGAAGTTTCTTAAATACTCACAAATGTTAGTGTGGAAGAGACAAAATGGTGCACCTGGCTGTGTAATCTCATCTTGCATGTTTCAATAGGGAGTCGTAGAAAGGCTTAATTAAAGCCTCTCTCGTTGTCTCAAGGGGGTGTCTGGCAATTACAGTAAGTTCCCTGCTGACTGCCCATGGGAGTGTGACTGACCCCTAACAGTTATTGTAAAGCCACGCCAGGATCTGCAGGGAAGTGTCAAGCATAACATCAGATATATAAATTTTGGATACACCAAAGCCATTCACTTGCTGGGTTTTGTTTGCCTTTTGCATAACTCTGAAGAACTGGGGCAGACTCACAAAAGAAAAGACTGTACATAAGCATTGTTTTTAAGGAACTTTGAACCCTTTGCATATAGCCAAGACTTGTTAATCCTTACTCAGTTATAGCTGTGTGCTGGAAAGGCTGATCTAGCAAACACCCCTACAGCAAGTGTTACGGACCAGTGACTAAAACATATTCACCAGCTAAAATAAGGCTTGCAAAGCAATTGTGTTTTGCAAGCTCTGACTAGAAATTAGTGACAAAGCTTTCTCAATATTTTCACACTCTCACTCCAAGCTGCGATAAAGTTATGAATAACTCCTTTGTTTGTGAACCCTCTTGCATCTGTTGGAATAAGTCTTTCGTTTTTCTTAGAAATGTTTAAGGGGCCCTGCAGATCTTTTACAGAGTCCTAACTTGCCCTTATGAGTTACACCAGATGGTGGCCATCAAGAGAAATTTTCTTCGGAAAAACATTGTGCTATATAAAACATCACAAAAGACAATGATGAATGATGTATTCCTGGTTTTCAAATGGATTCTTCAAGGTTTATTAATTTGTTGTTGTTGATGTACATAGAAGCTGTTGAGGTGAAAGAAATCTGAAACATATTTTGTTTATGATGCTGAAAAAGTTAATAGGTGTTTAAAAAAATGATGGCCTACACTGAGATTCTGTAAGGGAACCTCCTAGGTGGTGTTCACCACTCCTAAAAATTGAACCCCTTAAAACCAGCTCAGTTTTGGTAGCCAAATCTCAAAGTACTGATAATTACTAATTAATTTTTTTAAATCCAAGCTTATATATGTAAATTATATGCCATTTGGAAAGTTTAGCTTTATATGCCTAAATTCTTACAGAATGGGCGATGAGCACTCAGTGCTTATCTAACATATATAGGTGTGGTAGCCTTGCCTTGGCACCTTTGCAAATTAGCTTTTCATGCCCCAAATTAGGCACCGAGCACTGGATTGCAATTTTTGAAAAATACAAGCCCACATTCTTGTTCAACATAATCAATAGCTCAATAGCTCAGGGCACCCTGAATCCAACTGCAAATTTCTCCATGACCAACTATTAGGAGAATATGCTCATTCACAAGACTTTTTTATTTCTGAATTTTATTGGCCCAGACTTGGGAAAAATCAGTTCCAGAACTTCACTGGGCTATGGAGAGCTTGGTGCGTAGACAAGGAGGAGAGGTATGGTGCCACCACTGACTTCAGGGTGGTCCTGATTTGTACCCTAACGCAGATGACAACTGCATCATGACAGCCTAAGAACATCCTGTGATTCAAAAGGCCATCGCAGCACAGCAGAATAGCTTGACAATCCTTAATAGAGGCCAGAAAGTACTAGATTTGAAGAGTTAAGGAAGTGAAGAGCTGCCAATGGGAAGGAATAAATCACACCCCTGTTCATTTTGGCTGTTGTTCACTTGCCTTGAGGAAGAGCAAGTAAATTTACTCTATAGGAGGATATTGCCATCTTTACATTCCTGAATATTACTGAATGTAATGTATAGATTTTTATCAGGAATAGAAATATATGTCTGTTCTATGAATTGAATAATCATATAAATGGAAAATTGATTTGTATTACTTTGGTTTTGAGGTAGAAAAAAGATGATTTTCGGGCATCATTAACTTGAGATAAATCATGAGTGGTCTATTTTAGTATGTCACGTGCACTTGCGCTGTGTGCAGAGCTGCCCCTTGAAAAGATCTGTTTCATTTTTACCTGAATAGGTAGGAAGTACTGAGTCCTGCGCAGACTGTCCGGAAAGGGAAGGAGGAAAGCCGCTAGGTACACCTACATCTTCCATCTCTCCGGCTGGCTTCCATCTCTCCATCTGCCAATTAGTTTAAGAAGGTGGGTCACAACCACATTTTCTTCCTTCCCGCTCTCCTGGGCTGCTTGTCCTGATAGTAAGACTCAGTTATTTGCTGACTCAAACCAGTTTGTTTTTACTGTTGCTCTACTGTCTAATTTTCCATGTGGCAACACAGCGAACTTACCAATGCCCAACCCTGCCAAGTTGCAATTTTGATGGTATCTTATTTAGAAAAACGGGAAAAACAATTCTTATCTTTATAGGGTGCAATACTTAATTAGACATTCATTCCTGGCATGATGGGGTCAGGATAAAGATAAATAGGACTACATTCAGGAGTTGCTGGGTTGGACATAATTTCTGTTTATAGGATGTGTATGGCTAACTTCTGGCACAAATGTCGCCTGGATAAGTCCCTGAGGATCTTCTCCTAGGAATTGTCCCTTTGGTAGCATTTAGTATTGCCTTTGGGCTGCCATATAGTTGATGCCTCAATACTTCCCTCTTTCCCAGCTATCTCCTATGGAATTTTTGCCTTCCACAGTAGAACTTTGACTATTGGCTTCCACGACATCTTTGACTATGATGACGATAAGTGTGCCCCGTAAGAACATTAATCAAGCTAGAGTTATTGATTGCTAAGGTTAGCCTTGAATTCACATAGAAAGTAGCAGAACTATCTGAAGCATCTGCTGACACCTCATGTGTTCTTATGATCATGACTGACTAAGTGGCACAATTTAGATGTGCCATTACCTTAATATCTTAATAAGAGAACTGTTCTAAGGATTAAAGGTGCCCTCTTTGGATAAAACATTAACTGGTAGATATAAATGGACTGAACTTTTCCTAGCACGCACACACACGCACAGAGGCAAAAAAAAAATATAATTGCTTGGATCTGAATCTACAGCCATCAGAACTCCACTGGTGTCTCTGCAGTCACTCCAGACTTCCATGAGAGTAAGACTGGCCCAATTTCTAAGGCAGTCCAGCCTCCACCTCATTTGTTTTTATTTAATTATTTCATTACAGATTTTTCTTCTGCTTATTATGAGCTATTTCTGAGCTTATAGGACATGAAAACAGAAAGAAAAAAAAATGTATTACAAGTTGTTTTCATTAATAACGTCTCTCATCAGTAGATATCCAACACCTTACGAAAGAGATCAGCTTCACCCTCCCCACAATGAGAAGACTGGAGGTCCAGCAGTCTCTCTGGTCAGGAACACTGCTCTTGTGTTAAGTGCTTTGCACTCAGATGCCACCTGACTAAAACCAGAAAGCAGTTCTTTTAAGCTTTTCTTTTATATTCTCCTAAAGATGTACAGCAGGCTGAAAGGTAGGACAGTGTGTAGCAGCAGTAACTTCTGTCACTGTAAGTGTCTGTAACTCCATTTCTACACCTTCACTCATGGAAGTGAACGCCAACCTTCCTGTTGTCATTCTGCCCACTTGAAAACACATCACTGAACTGTATAACATATTAAATATTAAAACATGTAAATAATCTTGGGACATTGAAAGGTGCAGATAAGGTTATAGAAGTGTTATGGTGAAGAAGTTTATGTGGGTACTGTAGCTGTTTACTTGTTTTAATGCCTAGGGTTTAAATGTTTGGGCATTTAAATGCTTGGGCATTATGACCACTTAGTCTGGCTAGATACTAGTATGGGTGGGCTAGCAGTTCTGTGCCTCAGCACTTGAAGAGTTTTAATACTAAGTTACATTATATGTTTATTTAAATGAATAAATCAGTATTTCTAGTGATATCTATTAAAATACAACTGTAGTAAAAGAAAACAGTATTTTTGTTCATTATAAAAATACTGAAATATCACAAAAATTAAAATCTCACAAAAATAGTTGATTTGATCCAAATACTGATCAAAACGGTATTTGATCAGAACTGTTTTGATCCAAACCAAACCTTGTCAGAATAATATGTGGAAACTATTGGTATTTAAATTTGAACAAACTGTACTAGTAGTTTGTATTTGCAATTATACTTGGACAGTGCAGGGAAATTATTCCTAGATAAGGCTGGTAGTATTTCTTTTGAAATGAAATTATGTCAATAAAACAGTATTTAACAAAGATTAGAGTTTATCTCTCTGGCACAGTGAGATAGCAATCAGTGTGATTTCAGCAAGAACGACTTTTAAGTTCATATCAGTTTTACTATTGGAGTCTTTATTTGGTAATAATAGATAACAGTTGATAGTTGAAAGTTCTTAGCACAGCTTAAAGTCATATTCAGGTAATTTGACCTTTTTTAGTGGGCTTTAATTAGAACTCAAATTTTATAAGAGGGAGGTTGAGATTAAAGTAAATTAAGTACTTATATATCAATATAGAGATAAGAAGTAATATTGGTCTCTCTCTGATTTATAAGGCAATGATTTACTTGTGTAAGTGAACCAAAAGTACAAAGGTAGACACATGGCAATGACATTATTGTTATACTAGAAATTTAGATAACTGGCTTCTCTTTCTTGGGAAATCTTGTTTTCATTGAGCACAGAGATCGCACCCTCATCGTCATCCTCTCAGCCTTGTATGGCCACAGCCAGACCGATGCTGGGCAGAGTAACGCTTTGCTCCAAAGATGTCTTCATGGTCCTTTTTAAGTGTGTGAGAGAAGCTCAAGACACTCAGGGACTGGAGGGAAGTGAAAGCAAAAAGAACCCAAGTGGAAACAGCTTGTAGCCTTCACCACAACTGTTTAAAGCAGAAAAAAAATACAGTGAAGAAAACCTGCCTGAGTTGGGGAGCTGGTAACAACAAAATGTTGTCATGAGGGGTGAACAGAGAGGAAACTGTGGAGGGAAATGCTGGATTTGGTTGGGGAAAGATTTGTATTTGAAGGATTCTGCAACTGGGTAGTGTTTGTAACTAAGGTCAAACATCAGGAGAGGCTATTCAAACCATGGGGCTGGATCATTTGCATTAGGGCTTATGTTTTCAGTATTCCCTACTGGGAAGAATAAGACAGCACAGTCTCCCTGAATTTATAATGTTTTGGTAAACATTATATACATGAGTGACAATCTGCCTGGTAAACCTAAGATCAAAGAGCCACAGGTATTCTCTCCAGAGATGTATTTCCTCTGTGTTCTTTAGAACATGGAGTTCTATAACCTTCTCCATTCTCTCCCATCAAATGTGTTTTTACAAAGGGAGAAGAAACATAGTGAAATAATAAAATTTGAAGAGCCACCTCATCCACAGCTACCTCTGCTGATAATTACACGTTATAATTATAAATCAATGTGTTGCTGTTTCTCCATTTAAATGTAAAATGGGGGAAATCACACAGTTAGAAAGAAAAAATCATCTCTCCATAGCTTACTAAATGCTTATCTGTCATTAGCATGATGAAAACAAAACAAAACAAGATGTTTTTTACTGCTAAATAAAGTATTTTTCACTGACAAGCAGGAAAAATGACCTTCGGAAGGCCTCCTTATTTAAGTTGTACAAAATATGGGACAAAACTTCCAGGCACAGACACCTGAAAGTAGCTACCAAAACACATTTGGGTTGATTTCAAAAGTTGCTGGATATCTGTAGCTCCTTGTTCTTCCATTCAAGTAACTTTTAACAAGGTTTCCAATGATCTCATCCTGGCTGAATCTTAAACTAGATGAACAGTCATGATGAGGAACAGCAAAACTGGTTCGAATTAATCTTTTTTGTTGCTTGCTTGCTCTATGGAAATCTCCTTAGTGCTGGTACAGATTAGACCACTCACGGGTCAGATAATTAAAACTGCATCATTAAGAGCTGTGGCCACGTAAATGGATGAGGATATGCTGGAGAGAACGTATTAAAGCAAAGTAGAACATCATGAACAGAGAAAATGTCCCCAAGGCTTAGTGGGGGTGGACTGAAATGGCTTTGCTTTTTTGCCAGATCCTTTTCAGTCTTTAACATTGCTGAAAAATCCCTTACGTGGTTTTGTGTATACAAGTAAGTCTACATCTCAATACACACACACGCACACACAGACTCTCTCTCACATATATGCATGTATACATACACATGCATATATAGTATGTGCATATATATCTCTGCATATGTGTATGTATGTAGACTTTGATAGTCTTCATCACCTACAGCCTTCTGGCTCAATCCGGCTGTTTCTGTATTAATACTATTGATTCCAACAAAGCCCATATATTTTCTTTTTCAATCTGGCTTCTTATTTTGTTTTCACTTGTTTCTGTCAGCGCTTTCCAAAACAGAGACAAAGACATGCTGTCCTGACCATCTCCCAAAGTGAAGACAGGCCAGACAACAGACAACAGGTTGGGAAGAGAGGAGCAATGTATGTGTATAACAAGTGTGTCAGAGCAGTCGTGTGTAGCGCAAATTGTGTTTTAAATAAAAGAAAAGAAATAAATATGTATATTTGTAAAAGATCAGTCAGCCTTAAGAAGTGATGTTAAAACATTTTGGGAACAACGGTGATTTAGCTGAAAAGATCGGATTTTATGGTAACCTCATATGAAATTGCATAATATATAATTGTGCAAAGAATCTTTTTATCCTTCATGTTCAATGGAGCCTATGGTTTGCTCTGCAATCACATGCTTTTTATTGAAATAATTCTTTTCCCAGAGGATTTTAAAATTAACAACACTGAACCTAGATAAGTACCTTATCTAGAAACAAAAGCATGAAGTTAAAAATCCATCTTATTTTCAATGATTCCTGCCATACTTTCACAGAGTGGATTCAGGTCACATATGGGAGGATACGTTATGGTGATTATTTGTGAAAAAATATTTAATTTAAAAATGTGCCAGACAGTTCATTCTGGAACAGCTTGTATATAAAGAAATACAGCACATGACTGTTGATGAAATTTTGTTAATTAATAGAATAGCCCAGTTTAAATTTCACAGAATGGAAAGAAAGGAATGACACCCTGCTCCTCCCAGAGCGCCTAATTCAGAATAGTGGGTAGAGATCTCTTTTCCTTTTCTCTCCCTACCTGCCAATGGGCCAAGCACCCTTGCACAGTGCCTAAAATTTTATTGGAAATGCTGCCAGTGATGTTTCGGATTCATTACACCTGACTCACCAGGTGTGCCTGGCCGCTTCCGATAACTTCATATGCTGCAAACAGGCGAGTTATGTTTTTCTTACTTCCCCTTTGAATGAGTGAAGGAGTTAATTTTAATAAGAATGTGTAAGAATTATAGTGTATGTGCTAGGGATTAAAGATCAGCTATTATAAATTGTCAGTCTATGAGCCACCAGCCACTAACTCGCATTGCACTTTGACCTTATCTTTATATGTAACAGGAAAGCGCTGTTCTTAGCCCAGACAGGAGGGGACCACTGCGGCTGCGGGAGCAGCTGAGTAGAGGACACAGAAAGTGTTTATTACAGATAAGCAGAGATGGATACGATATTTGGTAGAAATAAAGAAGAACATCCAGAGCCCATAAAAGCTGAGGTGAGAGGTAAGTGAAAGAAAATCTGTCCTAATACGTGTGGTTACTTTGGTGTTTTGGAATATGTAAACACCGAAACACTTGTTCACCCAAACTAGCACTGAAAAGGGAAACTGAGAAAGCGAGAAGCGTTAAGTGAATTCTGTTTAAAGGACTGAGCTCAGATAATATTTGTGCCCCCACTGTGGGATTTTTCTCACTTTATGGGCATTTCTGTGTACTTTTCCAAAACGTCAGTTTGAACAGGATTCACTAAAGTTGGCGGCGAGGGACAACATCCCGGGATTTAATCTGGTGACACCCCCTCCGCCATGGCTCTCCTCAGGCTTTCGGTTTCTCCTCTCTGTAACCCTTCCCTACCCTCCCTCTGTCTGCTCACACTCTTCCTTCCTGCTTCGACAAGGTCACTAAAATTGGAACTCTTCAATAATAGTGTTTCTAAATAGAAAAGTAGCAGTGATGGATGCCACCCTGTACCGTTAAAAAGAGGATTCAGAAGTTAATCCAGTAAAAACTGCGAGTATCCGTCAGAGAGAGAAAGTGGCTCTCTAGGAACGGGCAATTGATAAATCTATTATTTTTACAGCTTTTTTTACTTTACAGAAGAGTTTTCTGCTACAGCTACAGGAGAGTTTTGTTGCTGAGAACCCCTATTTAGAAAATACATGCTGCATTTTTTGTAACATATAGTCCAAGAAATGGTAAGCATCTAATACCAATTTTAAAATTACTTCCCAAGTATGACACTTAAAAAGATGACAATTAAAACTGTTGAGACTTTGTTGTTATTGTTCAGTTTGGTGGCTGAATTGGAAAAAATGTTGTTTCAAGTCAGACAAAGTCCTTTGTTATAATTTGCAGTGGGTTTATGTCTTTCAGTTTTCTTTTGCTCAAGATAAAAACTTATTATTGAAACGTGAAGTTGTTTGCAAACAAACCATTTATCAGATTTGATCTGCATATTTAAGTAAACAAAATTATGTTATATTCCTTCATTGATAATGATGATTCAGGATGTACCAATTACGAAAACTAAAGAGAACCTCGACCTCTTTAAATATTTTGCTGGCCCTGAGCTCTGCCAGTATTTTGGCTCCCTGTTACTCAATATGTACACTGTAAATATGACCCCATACTTCCAACGTCAACTGTAATTTAACCCATGCTCTCCTAAACACTGTACAGCCATGTGATTGTACAGTTGCTATGATAATAAACTTCCAAATATTTGGAGATTTTACTGTGTCACTATTGTGTCCTCACATGGTACAGAAAAGTGTCATTATTTCCACTTCAGATAAAAGTCTGAAGCAAAAAAGATGCAAGTTCCAGATTTTTAAAGCTATTTAAGCACATTAGGATGCTGATTGGTACCCAGTGTGATTTACAGAAATTCTTAATTCCCACTGAGATGAATTTTCACCTGAAAGCCTCACCAGATGATCATTTGCTCCATGATTTTCATATTGAAATTATGCCAGAAATGACACTGAATTACACCCGAAGTTTCAGAAGCTGCATCAAGTCCACAGTGCCTTAAAAAGAACAACTTTTTTCCCTTTTTATCTCTTCCAGTGAAATTATTTTATTGCCCTGTCCTGTATTTTTAATTTTTGAACAATAGTTTTTGAGCATTGTTAATCTGATATATAGGAATCATTTCTAAACAAAATTTTTAGCCCTAGGAGCTGCAAGATGTTCTCTGAATTGCAGAAATATCTGCTTTTCTTGAATGATGGGTCTCAAAGCAGTTTTACTGGGTCAAAAACCCACAAGACCTCATATGCAGAAGTATTACATTTTCACTGCAGGGAAAGAAG
This sequence comes from Numenius arquata, assembly GCF_964106895.1. Lineage (NCBI taxonomy): Eukaryota > Metazoa > Chordata > Aves > Charadriiformes > Scolopacidae > Numenius > Numenius arquata. Next base: position 14,875,286 of record NC_133588.1, on the reverse strand, counting down.
GACTGGCTGCAGCAGAACCACACACAGTCAGCCTCAGCTCACTGGTAGCAAAAGTTTTATTGGGGCATGACCAGCAGCTCATGCTCATTGCACAGGTTTACAATCGTAAATGGCGTTGGCAAGAGAGAAGGAGCACAAAAGGCTACACTTGGTACACTGCAGTTGCCCATAGTAGTCGAAAATAGCAGCAAATAGGAGAAAACTCTGGAAAGGGAAGTGGCAAGAAGAGGAACACTTGTATTTCAGGCATATGAGCAGACTAAACTTGTTCAGCAATTAATATGCAGTAGTCAGCCAAACAAAAATTAGGTATTTATTTTGAATATATACTTTCTTAAGATCAGAATCCTATTCTCTCTGAAGGATACTTTTCTTCTGCTAACTTGTGATTTCCTCACTGTCTTCTCACCAACTATTTTTAGTTACTCAACTTCTGTGCAATTATATGTATTAAAGATTAAACCTTGGTCAGCTTATACAAAAAAAGAACTATAATTATTGCATTGTAACTTCTTGTATTAGAAAGGCAAGTAAGGTTTGCTTTTCAAGGCTCTTCCAGAATATTATAATGATAATAATAATAATAATAATGCCACCATACATTGTGTCATCAATTTTTTATCTTCCTCATATATTCCAGGACTGTAACCCTAATGAAGCTGTGTGAGTATTGTGGCATACAATATTATTTGGTTGTCATGACTGAGAATACGTTTTAGGTAAAGCTGACATTTACCTTTGCATTTGGATGAGTTTTCCTTGTGTCCTTAATGTCATTTGTTTGAAGAAGTGGCAAACGTCCTTGTCTCCTTTACCTAAAAAAGTAAAAATTCAGGAAATATTTTCTTAGGAAGTGGCCAAAGTCCCTTTAGGATCTCAGAAGGTCCTACAGCAAAACAAATTGTTACCTTTGCAACTGACAAAATTGAATATTTCCATGGGAGGACATTTCTATCTGTTGTAAAGGGCGTATTAATAAGAAAGTGTGTCCACATATTCAACATGAGGTCACAAACTAAATGATAAGTAGAATTAAAAGTTCTCAAGTGCTTTTTATGCAGAGACAATCTTCAGTGCAGGAATTGTGTAGAAAAGTGGTATGTGATCTTAAATATTCCCTCAGGAGGCATACACACACAAAGAAGCAAGTGAAGTTTTTAATTTAATATCTGATATGCTTGTGTTCAGCTCTTTAACTCTAGTGACATTCTTTAATTGTTGTTATTCTGTGTGTCAAATGGCAGGTAATGTATTCCTTGCACAGATTTGATGAGGAACATTTAATATTCAAACCTCAATAGTATTTATATATTTTCGGTATAATATTCTTACTGTATTTGTGTTCAAAACACCAACATTCTGACTAGTGTCACAAAAGCATTCCCGAAATGACACTACATTATGTTGTGTAAGTTAATTAATGAAACTTTTACTGGAATTAATTTAGCCTGAAGTTTAAATTATGTACTCAAGGACAATTCAAGTCATATAACCCATAAAATATGTTTATTTCTGATAAGCTCTAGCTTTTCCTGGCATGAGTAAAAGGGTTTAAATGTATCACTTTAAAATGTGAGTGCAGGAAAGAAAGGTCCAACTTCATTTAATTCCTGATACTTAGCAAATTACATTCCACCAATCTCATCTTCTTATAGTAATCTCACATAGCAATAGTCATGCAGAATATTACTAGGGCCACATTTTTAAGCAGGTCATATTTTTATTAACCAAAAACTCTGACATAATTATACACTATTACAAATCTTGACATACACCCATACTCTGTCTGCCTGTATGAAGCCTATGCCCTAAGGAAAATTGTCCTGTAACGTGCCACTCTCCTGAGTGAATGGATCCTGGTATCTCCTTTTTGTTCACAGGTCAGTTGCCCACTTGGTTGCAAGGGATACTGCTCCGAAACGGCCCAGGGATGCACACCATAGGGGACACTAAGTACAACCACTGGTTTGATGGCTTGGCTCTGCTGCACAGCTTTACATTTAAAAATGGTAAGTTGTTGCACGTCAGATTTAAAAAAAAGCTTAACAACTCAAATCTTCATTGCTAATTCTGTTTCAAGATTGATTAGCGTTAGAACGTTGCAGGTTTTGTCTGCAAAGTGGCGTGTGTGGTGAGGTGGTAACTGCTTTGGGGAAAGTCTCTCCAAACATACACTCACACCTCACTCTCCAGAGCAGCAGCAGGAGGATCTCTGCAGGACTGTTAGCAGAGATAGATTTTGTTGTCCTTTTTTTTTTCTGGAGTGCCAAAGTTCAATATTCTCAGCACTGCAGGACAGCCTGCAACCAGCTCTCAGCAGGTCACTGCAGGACAGCTTTTGCCATCCACCCAGAGCAAGAAAACCTCTATTGTTTCAAACTGGATCAACCAAAAGTACTGCAATATCCGGAGGTTTTTCCGTTGTGGATGAACAACCCCATTTGAGGGAAGACTAACATTCCCCTTTTGGGATTTGGTTGCAGCTATAACAGCTGCCAGGAGAGAAACCGGGCCACTGTGCTACTTCATATATCAACCCTCGCTTACATATACTTGACACCCCAACAAGCAGTCCTCCTACTTGTCATCTGTATGGAGGGAAAACAGGCAGTTCCTCTATCCAAAGCAATTCCATTTTTTGTTTTCAGTTAAAGCATTGTTTATCAGTTCAGCTGTTTCACAGTGTGAGGCAGGATGTTTTACACCTAGATTCTTGCTGCAAAAAGTATGTATCTGTTAAAGAACTGGGTTTTACTTCTCTCATCCTCCATTCCTAGTGTTTACTTTGTACTTTCCATTTCTGTGATTCAACTGCAGGATCTCCGTGCCTGCCCTGCTCTACATCCTCAACAAAATAACCTATAAAGAAATGACCAGTGGTTTTTAAGCTGCCAGTGTATTTTACTCACCTAAAGCAAACAGAGCTTAGTTAGTTAGCTTAGTGGTCCATTAAATTGTTTAGGATAGACATTGATTCCTTCAAGCAATTTGTTACTCTCTCGTAATTAAATTTTGCCAGTTAAGGAGATTTATCACCACCCACACATTGATGTATAATTAATCATTTTTACAGAGCTTGTTTTGCTTTACTGGAATAATTTATCCAATTCCCTCCTTTCCTCTCCCCAGTTCTCCAGTATTGTCCAAATGTATTGGGAGTCAAGGAAGCGAGATGAATTGTAACCAATCTCAGCAGCCACAAGAACAGTCCCAGGTTCCTTAGAGAGCTGAAAAACCCTTCAAAAATAGGGATTTAGGGCATTGTGGATTTCATTGCAAGCTTTTCTTAGCTAAAGGACAGCTGCTTGAGAAACTCTTTACCTTACTTTACCTATTCTAAAGGATTCAGTATGAAATGTGATTGAAACCTGTTTGGCCTTCGTCAGGTGAAGTTTACTACAGGAGTAAGTATCTCCGAAGTGACACGTACAACTGCAATATAGAAGCAAACCGAATCGTGGTGTCTGAGTTTGGAACTATGGCTTATCCAGATCCATGCAAAAACATATTTGCCAAGTAAGCAATGCTTTTTCCAGTAAGATTCTTCTATCTCCTTCTCTCTCCAGCACAGGTGTCTTTCCATTTACCCTTGACAGATATTTACAAATAGGAATTTTTTTTTGTAAATTTACAATTTCCAAATACTGACAGGGCCAAGAGATACATCCGGCACCATACACTCTATGGGTTATTTTAAGGCAAATATTTAAAATTAATTTTATTAGCAATATTGGTTCTTTTATTCGCTATTGCAAGTAGATTTTGTTGTAATTTTGAAAAAACAAATATTTTTAAAGTGTTTTGCAGAAATTTATAAAAATTACACTCTGTAATGGGAGAAGCAGCAAGAAAGGAAAAGATTAAGAGATGGGGAATGTCTTTATGAAAAGTTCATTTAATAAAAAGAAGAAAACCATCAATAACTGAAAAAAAAACCAGAAAAACTTCTGGATTGAAGACTATTTTTACCAAAATCAGAAGAAAGCGATGAAAAATTGCAATTTTTTCTTGAGTCATGTGGAGTGCTTTGAAGGACTGCACCCACAGGCCTGAGCTAATCTTACGTTCAAAATCAGAATCACTTGGGATCATTGCAATGAATGCTGTCGTGCTGTTAGAGAGGATGATAAGCTGTATATGAGAGGCAAGGTGTAAGTCATCATATCGTCACCTGTCTTGTAAAATCGGCTGTGGATGTTCCCTGACAAACTTCAAGTAGCTTACTCATCTCTTCTTCCTGTCTGGACTACCTCTAAGGACCTTGAATTTGATGTCTGTAAGAGCACATGCATGGATAGTTATTGCAAAATAGTTGATATGTTGTAAGTTGTTACCCTGAGATAAGATGCTTTTCTTCCCTCTTCCAGCAGTAATTGGGTAACGCTGCCATTTTAAGCGCAAAAGGGATATAAGCAACTTTGTCTCGTTTTCAAGTGAATATGATAAAATTCTGATAAAGAAAACTGTCAAGCCCACATGTGAAGCTGGGTCTTCTTTGAAATCATAATTGTGATACAGGATAACACCGGGAACCAATATATATTCCATCAAGGAGTATATGAATGTATCTATTTTAAGAAGGCATACCCTGAAAAACCTATCAGCTTCTAGGTAGAAACTGTTAAACCAAATTCTCACAAGGTATGCACAGGAGAGAGTATAATTAGCCCCTCCTGATAAAGCAGGGCATACGTTACAGCTGACAGCAGGACTGGACCTGGATGTCCATTCGTGTATGGAAAAACAGTGGCATGCATGTCCTTAACCCTTGCCCAGGCGAAGGGCATTGCAAAAGTCCATCTCCTCTGCTTTTCCACCCGTTCCACCCAGGCAGTATGGGAGCTTCCAGAAGAGGGCACAGCCAGGAAGAGACAGAGCCAGCTCCGTGGCCTGTGCTGCTTGGGTGACTTCTGCTGTGCATGGGTAAAAGCTGGTACAGCTTCTGCTGCTCTAATTAGCCAATATGAAATTTCCCCCTGTACAGGGCATTCTCATATCTGTCTCACACCATTCCTGAGTTCACAGACAACTGCCTGATCAACATTATGAAAACTGGGGATGATTTTTATGCTACCAGTGAGACTAACTTCATCAGGAAAATTAATCCGCAGACTCTGGAGACATTAGAGAAGGTATAAACGACTGTCTGTCATTCTGGTTCCTCATCTGCTAATGAATAATAAAGTTTCAGGCTGACTCATAAGGATCCTTTGACACAAAACTGGAGAGATACTTTTCTACTTCTGCTATTCCCTCAATTTTGAAACCATGATAAAGTGAAGTTGTGAAGATACCAGGTCTTTAAGAACTCATGAGTTCAAAATTAAATTCCAGGTAGTTTGGGAAAAGCTGGGCTTTGGGCAATCTCACTTGTACATAATCTAGCAAGGTTGCAGTAATAATATCACATATGCTTATGATGTGATTGTTTTGGGTGATTTCCATTATTATGCATCTGTAGTTATCGAGTGATTTACATAATTAACAATTCAGTAGGTCAGTTATATGACTACTTTTCAAGTACCTTATGCAAGATATTACTTAATTATTAAAATGAAATCTTCACACATTGAAATTTGCAATGAGGTTTTTCTAGCATGCAGTACAGTTTGAGTACAATTTCCAAGGTTTATATAAAAAATCTTTTTGCCCCAGAAGATTGCTAGACTTGTAGCCCTGTTATTAAATAAACTGCTTTCAGGATGAAATGGGCATTTGCAGAGCAACGTCTTGAGCCAATCCTCCCATTGTGTTATGTGGCTGCAAGGGAGAGGTGAATGTAATTCAGATTCTGTAGCTTGTTTTAGCCTTGATTTAGGAAGTAATTTGGGTACCTACATAAGTCATTTGGCTTAATTGTTTAAATTTCAAGGCCTTTTGAAAATGGGGTACCAATAAAAGGCTGCTCGTGCTAAAAATCTGGTGGATTTGTGGTGTTAGATGAGATCAATTTTAATTCTCTTACATGTCTCTAAAATCTCCTATTGTATCATTTTCCAGGTTGACTACAGCAAATATGTAGCTGTAAATTTGGCAACTTCTCACCCGCACTATGACAGTGCTGGAAATGTTCTCAACATGGGTACTTCAATAGTTGATAAAGGGAAGACAAAATACATTCTATTTAAGATTCCTCCCTCTGTGCCAGGTAACGTATGTCTTTTATCAGTATTTTCTAGAAACTTGTTAGCAATTTGTTTTCTTCTGAGGTTAAGGGGTGGTGACAAAGCTCTTCTAGAAACCGATTGTGTTCATTTTCCTAATTTTAATTTGCTGTGAACTTAATGTTAACTGCTTAGCGTGTCTGGGCATGTGCTATTACAAAGGTTCATCTTGAATACTGTGTAAACAGGGTGTTTCAGTATGGAGAACATTGCTTTTAGAAGAATTGTACTTTGAATATTACTAGAGTGAACTTACTCTTTTAGAAGAATTTGCATTCCCTGTATTGTGATGTATAGCGGGAGGACGAACAGAAACAGTTTTATCTATAGGACAGTATATAAATTTGAAGGTGTAAATTTTAATTTTCTTCATAAATGAAAATGCTCTTAAAATGCTGATACTGTGATTATAGGGAAGCATAATACCAAATAATACCTAATATAGAGTTAATTCCTTTCTAAACTGGACTACACTAGGCCTTACTGAGGTACCGTCCTTTGTTCACAGACCAAATAACTTGCTCTTTTTCCTTCAAGACAATCCTTTTTGTGTGGTGTTCTTTAAAATCAGCTTCTAATGTGATGTCTGTACTCTTGGTAGAACAATCAAGAGGCCTTCCACAGCTGAAAGATAATTTGTAATTTCTAGCTGGGGCTCAAACAAAGTCAGTGTAGATCAAACAGGAACATCTCAGAAGCTCAAACACGTGGCGTCATTTGAACCCCCTTGTAAAACTGCCGATTTAATTGAACACCATTCTCCTCTATGCTGTGACTTCTGAAGACAGTAACTGGTGGAATCAAATACTAAGACGAGGGGGCTCTGTCTAAATGGATCCAGCATTGTGATATTACTGTGTTGCTTCACTCAGATGCAAACTTCCATGTTAATTCTGCAGGAGGAAATGAACCATTTTCTTAACAGGAAAATGCAAATAAAGCTGAGAGGAACCTGTTCTTTCCTACTTCGTACATGGGAGAAATCCAAGCACAAGACTGGATTGGAATTTGTTATAAATATAATTATATTTTTTTATCATTTATGTTCAGAAAAAGAGAAGAAGAAATCTTGTTTTAAAAATCTGGAAGTGGTGTGCTCCATCCCTTCTCGCTCCCTGCTCCACCCAAGCTACTACCATAGCTTTGGAATCACAGAAAATTACATTATCTTCATAGAGCAGCCATTCAAACTGGATATTCTCAAAATGGCAACTGCTTACATCCGAGGTGTGAACTGGGCTTCCTGCCTTGCCTATCATAAGGAAGATAAGGTATTTTTCCTAATGCTGAGTAACCTCTTCCACACTGTTCTGTTTGTCAACTGGTTCATTAATTTCAGTAAGCCCTCATTTTTCCTCAACCTCTGATTTTCATGTTGCACATTTGTTTTAGAAGTTGTATTTTTTTGAACACTGTCTCCCATACCCAGAAATTTCACAAAACAAATATCTGATGCTGAAATGCTTGAAAAAGAAGACAGTTTGGCATTGTTAGAAATATTGTGTGCCAGCAGAGAAATTCAAAACTGGAGTAGCATCCCAGACACATAGAGTTGCTCCTGATCGAAACAAAATACTGTATATTGTGGCTGAGATCTGCTCTAGATCCATTGCATCAGACAGGAGAGGCAGAGTGGTGGAAAAGCCTGCATCCAACAAAAGGAGAGTCTTTCACTGCGGCAACTGAGGAAAAAACCCTCTTTTCTGAGGACCTTATTTCCATGTGCTCTGGCCATCAATAAGTGGGACATGCTGGGGTAGAGGACACCAGCACAGAGCACTACAGAGACTTGGACTCAGGCAGGTTTATTTAACTTAAAAATACAGCAGGGGATTTTCAAGGTTTTACCGGAAAAGTTCAATTCTCAGCCTAGCCCAGATAGTAATTTGAAACAGTAAAGTGAATTTAAAGCACTTCCACACTTGTTTTACTCCTGCATTTTTGGTCTTCAGGTTGGAACCTCTTGTTCTCCTAGCGGTAAATCCTGAATTCTTAATATGCTTCAGTAGAAACAGACAATACATTAGAATGTTGATGGCTACAATTAGAAAACAGTTTCCTAAATAACTATTCGCTGATCATTAACACTTTTAAATAATGTTTCTTATCTTTCAGACTTGGTTTCACTTTGTAGACAAGAAGACTAAAAAAGAAGTATCCACCAAGTTCTATACTGATGCTATGGTGCTTTTTCACCATATAAATGCTTATGAAGAGGATGGCCACATTATTTTCGATATTATTGCTTACACAGACAACAGCTTATATGATATGTTCTATTTAAAAAACCTGACTAAAGACTTTGAAGAGAAAAACAAGCTTACCTCTGTACCAACCTGCAAGCGATTTGTTGTTCCTCTGCAGTATGACAAGGTAGAAAGAAAATGACCTTTTTGATCTTTTCTTTGATCAGTAATTTAAAATACGTCAGTGTGAATAATGAGCGAATTATTCGTTTCCAGCCCTTATGGGCAAATTTCTCATTCTTTAAAAATAACAGATACACAAAGTGGGCAGGATTTTTGTTTTGTATATGTATTGTGAGAAATAGCAATGAGCATGTGGACATACAGTTACATGGATCTAGGTTCTGATACCATCCTTTATGGAGAACAGGGCTGTTGAGCATACAGAATTTCTTTACCAGTGAGATTATTTGTAAGATGCTATCAAATACGAGCAGAAATGTGAACTTGGCTGTTGACTGGAAGGGCATGTATGAGGTTTTGCACAATCTATTTCTTCCATTTCACTGGAAGAGTATATATAATATACGCACGGTCCCAACTGTTGCAATGGTTTTATTAAAATTGGAATATTTCATTTAAGTGTGAGATTTAGCAGGAAGAGGAAAGATTTTATCTCCCAGTTTAATTTAAAACATCATTTTACATCATTGTTTGCAGGGAAGATTTTATACTGCCCAGCAGTATAAAAACTTGGGCAAGTTTGTGCCTGATACATTTGGAATGGGTAATACTTTTTCTTTCTACATCCTAGAATCTTGCTGCTTTGTTCATGTCTCAAAAACAGTTATGCAGCAATGACAAAGGATGTGTTGGAGCACACCATCTATCCAGACTACCCTGCAATCTTAAGAATTCAGCAATAGCCTATTAAAAACAAGAGTACATTACACCTATTTTTGCACCTGATTTATAGCAGGTGCAAAAACCCTAACCTTGGTGACTTTTAGTGGGAATTTGATACCTAATTCCTTGAAACCCATCTTCATTAATTAAATTTGCAAACTGTGTAATCCATTTATTGTGCTTCTGGAACATAGCCATGTCTATGTAAACCTTTCTAAAGGCTCAGTGTGATTCAAAATGATTACTCTCTGATATACTAAAATCCTCTGAGTATAACAAGATTTCTAATGAAAAGGTCAGAATCTAATGTTACAAAAAGGATGATAAAAAGGAATTTCTTCTTGATGCTGGATCATTTGTTTAATCCCCAAATTGTCTATATTAATATCAAACCTGATGAAAGATCTAAATTAGAAGCATGTTCTTAGAGACACATTACTTTTTCAGCGTATGTCTCTTTCAGGATGCTGAAGTAGGTTCTAATTTAGTCACACTTCCATCTACTGCAACTGCTGTAAAAGAGAAAGATGGCAGCATCTATTGCCAGCCTGAAATACTATGTGAAGGTGAGACATATCCATTACACAAATCTCAAATATGTTCTCTTAACACACAGAGGTGCATTCTAATAATGCCTAATAGTGTTCAGATATGTAAGATCTTTATAAAGCTAAGAGACTTTTAATGAATATGTTTAGTGTAGATACTGACAAAATTTTTCTCTTCTTTACTGCCCTCCTCTGGGTCTATCCAGTAATATATGACCCTGAATGTCTCAGATATATATTTATCAAGAGTGAAATACTTCAAATGTCTAAAGTTACATCAGTTTTGTATTCATATAGGATCCCAAGTCTCATCTTTCAACTACTAATATGTTTTGCAAATCTACTTACAGGAGTAACTTTAATTAAATAGGTCTATTATAACTTCAGTTATTGCTGTATTTTATAAAGATTGCCTTTGAAAGTGGACTTCTAACATTTTTTCAGGGCATAATGACAGGAATCTGTAAAGAGTATATATTTACCTAAAGGGAAAGTAATTTTCCAGAATGGTAGCTTCCAATTATATCTCAGATGTTCACATCTCATGTATTTATGAAGAAAAAAAAAACCAACAACAAAAACCTCCCCTAAACCCTCATAAGTTCCAGTATAATGAATCCCTAAAAATGAAAAATTGTCATTTTTGAATTAACAAAGCTGGCTTAATTATATTGTGTTAGTGTCCATCTTTAGCTTTTTAGAAATTAAGACATACAAAATCTTTGCAACACCTGTTTTAAAGACCATCAAGGCTTTTCACAGAGCAAAACTTCCTGAAGACTGGCATGAAAATGTACATTTTAGTTAATTTTCTTCTCTTGTTCCTAATTCTTGAACTTTATTTTACCCAGGGATAGAACTGCCTCGCATCAACTACGACTATAACAGCAAAAAATACAAGTACGTCTTTGCAACACAAGTGCAGTGGAGTCCAGTTCCTACAAAGGTATAATTAACATTTACAGAGTCAGGAACTGTATTTATAGGACACAAATCAAATTTAAGCAGTTGTTAAGTAGACCATATTTTTCTAGTTTGGCCCAAAATATAGCCTAATCTGCATTCATACATGGAAATTCAAAGTGCGTGGTCCTGAGCCCAGAAAGTGGATTATTTTTTTTCAACATCAAGTTAAAGCTTCTAAATGGCGACACTACAGTTGGGTACTATGTTCATAAATATCAGCATTTGAAAGTAGGGAGATGAAAAGTTGAACAGAGTTGGTAAGAGTTGGTAAAAGTTGGTAAGAGTATTGTACAGAGAAACTCGCTCTTTATAATTCTTGTTCTGTGACTATAAGGCAGATCAAATTGAATTCACTGTTGGTTCTTGTATTTAATTACCACAACTGATTACAAAATAAAGCTGGATTTCTGCATGATGCAAGAAACTTTATTGCAGCATATCTGACAGCAGCTCAAACAAATCTGCAAGTTTGTGATTTCCATTGTAGATAATCCTTGCTTGACTTAAATATAATAAAAAATGCTGATAAAAGATTTTTTGTTTCACACCAGTTGCTCTTTAACGAATGCAGGCACAACAGCAACCATATATAATCCTCAGGTAAAGTCTGTCAGCGAAATTGCTGTCATCTTGGTTAGAAGGGAGAATTTTTCCAAATTCTTGCTCCCGTAATCTGAATGCTTTCCTTTTTGTGTAAACATATTTTTTAACTAAAGGTGAAAAGGGAAAAGGATATAATTGTGTCTGTATGGGTAGAGAAAAGGCCTTAATAGAATTGAACTGAAAATGCCAGGCATCCTCACTGGCGATTGTTTTGGTCAGGCACTGGACCCATTAACGAGATGAAAATCTATACTCTCTTCCTTCAGTTAATATCGGTATCTGTGGAATTCTTGACCCATTGGTTTAATCTTTACACATCACTATTAATAGCCTTTGTTCTGGCGTATGTACCCCACTTAATAGTAGAAGACCTTGAGAAATATTGAGGTCACAATAAAAGGAAAATAATTCACAGGATTAGAAAATGGAAGGTTTAACTTGTGTTTCCTGTTTTACTACGGAATCACCCTGATCTGGCGCAAGTTTCTGGGCCTCGGACCCTTCCTCTATCTAATGAGGGCACTATTTATAGTGAGGGTTCTCTCATGATCTGTTAGTATTTGTAAAGTACTTAAAGACCGTAAATGAAAGACACAATTGCTTTCTAATGAAATGAAAGTAGAAGAACATTGTGTGATTATGCTGTCACTAAATGTGACTCCAGAGTTTAACGTTTTCCAGGTGTATCCTCCTTGTGATGACGTGTGACTTGCTGCTCCTTAACTCTTAGCATCTGTCCCCCATGCCAGCAGTCTGTTCTTGTTGTACCTTTGGAATAAGCCACTGTCTGGGTCACTGACATTCTTCTTTTCTGGTCACAACTATTTAGGTTGTAAAATTTAACGTCCAGACAAAGGAAATGCTCCACTGGGGAGAGGACCGCTGCTGGCCATCTGAGCCCATTTTCGTTCCCAGCCCTGATGCAAAAGAAGAGGATGATGGTAAAATAACAACAACAACATTCTGAAATCTGGGGTTACACGAGTTTTGCACTAAATCTTACAAGTTTCTTTGTTCTTAGTCAAGAATGCTGGGTTGATGTTTCTACTGTGAGATTAAAATTAGCACCAGCCATTTTACTTCTGCAGACAAAGAAACCAAAGCAACTATCGACAAAAATCAGCTTGTGTAATGTCCCAGTGTAGCCATAAACAATAAACCCAATGCTTAGGATTTTCCAGAGAGCCACTTGGAGCTGGATTTATCAATAGTCTGGAGCAGCTGAAGCTGTGGGAAGTCAGTGTTGTTACAGATGAGAAGAGGAAGTAGCACTGCAAGTATCCCTGTAATCTCGATCCAGTTCTGTTCTCAGGTGGCTCCTTGCAAAGGCAAATGGCAAATAGCTGAAAGGGTGAGTCCCAAAACTGCCAGGCACACAATTTAGTGTTGGTTTGCTTTTCTCCTTCCCAATGAACTGCAGGCAGATCAGAAAAAAGCACAGAAGAGAAGCATTCGGTAGTTCTTTAGCACTCTCAGTCAAACTTTCAGTTTGTGTCCTGAAATTCTTAGGAAACAAGAATTGTTTCCTGATAGTGTTATCTTTTCTGCTTGGTGTAACTAGCACGTGCTTCTAATTCTTCATTTTATATGTTACAGGCATTGTTTTGACCTGTGTTGTGATGTCTGATCCAAAGGAAGCACCCTTCCTACTGGTCTTGGATGCTAAAACATTCCAAGAATTGGGCCGAGCCATAGTAGATGTAGAAATGCATCTGGACCTGCATGGAATGTTTATACCAGAGAAAGATTTGAAGACTGAGACTGAGTAAAATGTTATTTATCCTATTACACAGACTGAGACAACCTTCTGCTGAATGTGGGATAATACCATTCAGCAACAACCTTATGTTATGACAAGAAATGACTGAATATAATCTCTTTGATAACAATATATAAACTCTTATGAGAGACAGCGATACCTTTTATTATAAATAATTACATGCACAACTGGTACATAACTACTCCAGAACAAGAATGATCAGTATTAAGTGCAAATGTCGTATACAACTTGTGGGGCAGGGAACAGGAGACAAAGGTAACAAGAAATGTTTTATTTGAGTAGAATATAGCTTTCTCAGCAAATAAAGTACTGTATTTATAGGGTGATGTATGGCATGAGTCACATACGTCTGCAGCTCATGTAACTTCCACGGACTGTTTAAAGACTGCAGCTCACAATTAAAGTTGTCTCCTGCCAGACAACCTCACGTTAAACTATTTGCTATGACAATAATAATTCATGGCAATACATTCTCTTGGTGCTTGATTTCTTAAACTCCACTATAACCAAAGTATTACATTGAGGTGCTACAACTTTCTAATTTAGAACCTAAAAAAACCCTGCTTTGCTAATAATTTCATGGTGTATTTTTCCCTTTTCTGTTGACAAACTCAAGTAACTTTAGAAATAGAGTATATGGTTTTATGTAGCATTCAATTATACTTTAGCACTATTCAATCTTAAGCACTTTGTATTTAAATCAGTTTTCCTTGAGGAGAATATCTGACATGACATTTCATGTAATTAGATAATTACATTGTGTAGAAGATAAACAGAAATGTAGTATTTATTAATATTGCTAATAGTCTCTGTCACTAGCAGTATGCATATGAATGAGGGCAGTATATTTCTAGCAGAGCGCAGATACACGTTCAACGAATTGTTTAGGTGACAGAGTGAAAGGCCAAATTTAGACCTTATCTGAACAGTAGCTGAAACTACGAGCTATTGTTGCTATAGCTAAGCATTTGCTTTATTGTCTGCTTAGGGGCATCCATGTCCTGACATGGGTTTGTCATTGCCTGTGACAGATGCTTCCTAGTGAAAGTACACAACTCTCATTTACAGTCACAATTAAAAAGCACGTTTCAACACAGTTCAAATGCCAAGTATACCATGACTGTTTTTTGTTATAGGAATGGCATTTTTTAATCCTGAGTGTATTTCTGTTTTCTGATTTGGGGCATTGATTTTCCTTTAAATAAGAGCTTTTCTTTCTTCTTTTTTTTTAAATGGTATTTTCCTATTGTATATATCTTTAATGTTGGAGACATCTTTACTGATGGGGAAAACTACACATCCATGCATTTTAGGTGTTCGTCTGGTCTGTATATACCACCACACTTCTCGGGTATCTCTCACTTTGATATACGCACTCTCACACTGTCTCTGCTGCTCATGGTGTTTTACAGGTAGCAAACAAAACAAAATAATTGTCATTTACTACCTCCCCATCATGTGAGAATCTGGGCTTTGGTGGCTTGTTCGTGGTTCCGTAAGATGTTTACAGCAGAGCAGGAACTGAACCAACAGCATCCACAGCTCGTTTGCTCTGTAGCAACTATACCTCCCTTTCTCTGCTTAAGTCTTTGTAGTTTGTAAGTATTAAGAGTAGCCAGACTATTTTTAATGTAAAAAAAAAAGTCACTGTGGTCAGATCTAGAGTTAAAATATACAGATTTGGGCATTCAAATGCTTATATATTCCATAAAATGGAAATAAACACTTCAGTAAGGCGTGTCTGCAGAAATAGTCACCTTTGGTGTTTTCAAGGCATATTACCACTACTATTTAAGAGAGCTTTATCTTCTAAAGAAGAAACTGAATTCCATTTTTGTAAGTCATATGGGAGCAGAACTGGAATGGAAGACTGACTTCTGATCTTGGAAAAGGACACCAGCTGTGGGATTGTTTCTTTTAATCTGAAAAAGTTTAGATTTAACAAGTTTCCACAAATATTTCTGGAATTATAAGGTAGTAACGAATCAAAACCCTAACCATTATTATAGATCTTTTTTTTTTAAGAGTTCATCTCCAGAGTTTCTTCTGTAGAATAGTGTTATGTTTTCAGATGATCATGAGTTTAGATACAGGAGTTACTTGACTTCTGAGGAGCTAATTCTCACTGGCAGAGATGACACAATAGGGGAATATCAATCATAAAAACAGATCAGTTTTGTTATCTGCAGTCTAAGAAAGCAAATGTGTTTTCTGTTTGTGTAGAAATACTGCAGAAAATAAATTATAAGAACTTGTATTTGGTATTTTTTAAACAAAGTCTGCTGTGTTCACTTGGTCAGCATTACACAGGATTTGACTAGCATCAAGTGCGTAGTCAACCTGAAGAGAAAAACAGTGATGTAAATCTGGATTTGCCAATCCCGGTATCCTCCTGTGGTGGAGACAATATGGATAAACCCATATGGCTCATCACAAATTTGTTCAAGGATGTTTTGAGCAGTTGCAATAGTAATCTGATGAAACATTTCCCTTGAACACGGTAACACACCGTATCATTGCTAGGCTTTGCCAAGTGGCTGCAAGGCTTGTGGGCTTCTTCTGTTGTGGTAACGCGGCACGCGGTAACGAGTCTGTCATTTGCTTCGCCTCTCTGACATCCTTCGCTATGAATGAAATCTTGAGGGTCAGAAAGGTTTGATTCTTCCTTTGCACCAATTTAAGTCATAAATTAACCCAGTAAAACTGGTGGCGTTATTGTAATGGCATAAAAAAGAATCTAAATTCAGTGACTGCAAACAAAAATAGTAAGGATAGATAGATCCACTAAAGGAAAAAATCCATAGTTGAGCAAGAGAATCAGGCCATGGGTATGCATACATATAATTACTTCAAAGATGTTACAAATGGCCCTCTGGTTGGTAGAGTGGTTTGGTGGTGTTTGTTGTTGGTTGTTTTTGTTTTTTTTATCAACAGGTTTCATTAAATGGAACAAATAACACAGCATAATAATTAATTTGTCCTCTGGCAGTGGATATTATCTGTTACGCCTTATCCCATTGCCCCACATACGCTGGAGGAGGAAGCAGAAATACTGTTTACCAGGACGAGTTAAAAACCAGAAATGCAACTATGTTTTCCTGCATAACAATCTACGCGGGAGGCACAGACACAAACCAGTGTTTTCAAATAACCAGGCCACTCAATGACAGCTTTCGCAATAATTTAAACCACTGTTCCCTTGGGTATGCAATTACCAAAGTATTAATAAGAAGCAAAATACATCTTTCACCAGCAGTGCAAGGTGCAGAGCGCTCTCTGCTTTCATTACCCTCAAAGAGAGCTGGGGACGTGTCCTCTGGATCGCTTCTGCTCTTCCTCATGCTACACTTGACATCCTGGATAATTATACCCACGCCAGAAGTGGCCTTCTAATATTTTTAAATGGGTATGTTATAACAATAAGTGATGCAACGTTGCTGGTGTTTCATGCAGATTAGTATGTTTTTAGGTCTTCCGTCATACCAGGACGTGAAACACATCCTTTGCTTCTTCTAAAGATCTTGTTCAAAGCTGCATCGCAAACGGTGCTCCTCTCTGTGACCCCTCTCCAGCCAGAAAGCTCCCGAGCGAGGGTTCGGCTGTAAATACTGGCTTAAATGGGGCCATTCACACGCTTCACAAGCGGCACTTGGTGCCATGTCTGGAGGCCGGGGTCTGCCTGTGCAGATGTCCCAGCTGAAATCTCCATCTGGAGGACAAACCAGCACTGTGTCCAGCTGGGAAAGGACAAGGCTGCCTTTGTAAAAGTCATTCATTTCTCTTTCCTATGGGGACATTTCCACATACCTTTATTCTTTTTTCCCAGTAGTAAAATGACTTGGAGACATCATCAAACTGGATTAGGATGGATTATAAAATAAAATTTTAAGTTGTCCGCATTTCAAAGAGATGTATTTTTGACATCACCCATTAAAAGAAATGCAAATAACAAAAGCCTGCGACCCACCACAGCTTTACTAGACCAGGCCCTCTGCAAATTCAATTCTCCCGAATGGAGGGGCAGAAAGTGTGATCTTTTGGGCGTTTCACAGCCTCAGAAACCCAAATCTGCTGTTGATGTTGACTCTCGGCGCAGGGACCGGCGAGGGGACCTGCCGTTTGCCCCCTCCTGAAATGACAGTTAAAAGCAGACGACAGTTTTGCAAACACTTCTGCTGGGTGCAAATAAGTTTCTCTCCTCGCATACCGGATGCTGTTAAAGACAGCAGGTGGAATCAACCCATCTCTTAATGTACAATTAAGCACGTTAAATATACGGCCTAAAAACCTTGTGAACAGTCCCGAAGAAAATCTTTTTTTTTTTTTTTTTTTTTTTTTTTTTTAATTTTTGCCTGAAAAGGGCGCATTTCCAGCCGGCAGCTGTGGAAAACAGCACTATGGAAATGAGTCTCGCTGCATTTAATTCTCGTTTCTTTACTTTTCCTCATGCTAATACCTATGATTTTCACCTCCGGGTGAAAGAGAAGGGAAAAAAACATAAAAGTTGCGAAATTACCTTTTTTTTCCCCCCTCCTTCTTGGCCTTAAAATGTGGCTACCGCCACATTTTAAGGCCAAGAAGGAGGGGGGAAAAAAAAGGTAATTTCGCAGGAGATGCTGAGTTGAGCCTCTCGGACCTCTCCTGCCCCGGCCGCCCGCCGTGCCCGGGCGAGGTCCGGCTCCAGCTCCGGCTCCGGGTCCGCCCCCGCTGCCGCCCCGCCGGGGGGAGGCCGTGGGGTGGGCGGACGGGCGGGCGGGGCGGCGCAGGGAGATGATGTCAACGGCGGGCGGGCAGCCATGGTGTGAGGGCAGTGATTGAGGCGGCCGGCCCGGCGCGGCGGGGCTGGGCTGGGCTGGGCTCGGCGGGGCCCGGCAGCATGTCGGGACCTAGCGCCGTGTCGGACCCTCAGCACCCGGCGCGGTTGCTGCGGGCCCTCAGCTCCTTCCGTGAGGAGAGCCGCTTCTGCGACGCGCACCTGGTGCTGGAAGGAGAGGAGATCCCGGTGCAGAAGAACATCCTGGCGGCCGCCAGTCCCTACATCAGGTACGGACGGGGCGGCGGCGCGGGAGGCCGCCGGGGCCGGGAGCGGGCCCGTAACCCACCCCCCACACCCCCCCCCCAGGGTGGCGGCCGGGCGGGAGGCGCGGGCCGTTAGGGTTACGTAAGGAGCGGGCTCGGCTTCTCCTCAGGACGAGAGTCCGGGCCGGGCCTGCCCGCCCCGGGGGGTGCCCGTCCGGCCCCGGGGAGACCCAGGGGAAATAAACTTCTCGGGGTGTGCGGGGAGGCCCTCGGGCCGCGGGCTGAGGCGGGGGCCGGCTGCGGGATCGGGGGGACCGGCTGCGGGATCGGGGGGACCGGCTGCCGGCTCGGGGGGCCGGGCTTTGCCGCCGCCGGCCGCACCGAGACAGCGCTTCAGGGTCATTTTCTGATTTTTCTGAACGTTTTTCAGCGAGCCAGGGCTCCAGGTGGTGGTTAGGGATCCTGAAGTACATCAGCTTTTAAATTGAAAATAATATCTGGTTTGTCTCCCCCGTCTCTTGTCCCTGAAAAATACCGGAGACGCTGCCGGGGTGTCAGGGCCCTGCGGTTGGGTGGTGAGAGCCGGGGAGGACAAGCTGCACTGCCGCTGTCACCGTCCCCGAGGTCCCCAGCGAACAGTGTGTCCTGGAGAGTGTCTCCAGCAAAACCCATTTCGTGGAAGGTCCTGCTGCAGCCGCTGACAGCAGTGTGTACTTGGAATCCATCATAGAATTGTCCAGGTTGGAAGGGACCTTTCAGATCATCGAGTCCAACCATCAACCCAACACTGACAAAACCAGCACTAACCCATGTCCCTCAGCACCACATCTGCCTGTCTTTTCAATGCCTCCAGGGATGGTGATTCCACCACTTCCCTGGGCAGCCTCTTCCAATGCTTGACAACCCTTTTCGTGTAGAAATTTTTCCTAATATCCAAATCTAAACCTCCCCTGGCGCAACTTGAGGCAGTTTCCTCTTGTCCTATTGCCTGTTACTTGGGAGGACAGACCAACCCCCACCTCTCTACACCCTTCTTTTGGGTTCTTTTCCGTCGCACTCAGTGGTGATGAGTCCAGTGACATCAAGTAGAAAGAATATACCCGTCATAGGATTTTTATGGTACAATATCTGCGTGTAAATGAAACGTACAAGTGGTTAATTCCGAAGGGTTTTTATTTTTAAGTCCTATCATTTGCGGGTAATAAGTTCATCTTAGTTCACAAAGTAGGTGCAGACCTTTTAGTATCACTTAAAGGCAGGATTATCCTAAATCTGAGGCAGACTTTTGTGAGGGGTGGGCATTACTTCCAGCTGTAAATTTCTGTGAAGGTGTCATAAGATGTGGGGATGGGGGGTCTGTATGCTGTTCTCCAAAAAAAAATGCAACCTGCTTCAGCGTCGTATTACCATCTGCTTGTAGGCAATATGGTATTGTGGGTGACCCTTGCAGTACAACTTTGACATTCTCAAGTACAAAAGTAAGGTAAACATAAATAGAACGTAAAGTTGGTGAGTAATTTCTAAATAGGTGTTGATGGTGGACAGGCTTAAAGAAACAGTCCTCTGCGTGGGCTGAACTAGAGCTGAGATGTAAAATGAAATAAAATTCACAGAGAAGGAAGATCAGCAAGAATTTGCAAAAAAGACATCCCGGAGCCTATGTACTAATAATTTTTTCACTGCTTGTCTTGAGAAACAGTTTTGGAAGACTGTGGAGAAAGGCAAATCAAGGAATGAAATTGAAACGAGCCATTGATCCGATACTCTTCAAAGTGACTGAATGCTTTTTAGGACGTTGGTCATCATATTTCAGATGACCGTATGCCATATCTGAAATTAAGGATTGCTCTAGGTGGAAAGAGGTCACATTGTTGGAAAAACGGCTGTTCTACTGTAACAGCAAGATGACTTTACAGGAAATGTGCGATTTTGTACTGTGAAAAAAGCTGCGTAATTAAAAAGATACTGTAAATTATTCTCTGGAGAAGTATCTTTTCACAGAATTCCATCTTTAAGTGTAGCACTTTGTTCATCTCTGAAAAATGTACCAGGGAAACGTGAGTTAAGCCCGTATGAGGAGTTAAGAGCGCCAGACATAACTACATTAGCAATAAAACTTGTAGGCATTAGAGTTGTGGTTTTTTTTAAACTCAAAATTGTTCAGGTTCAAATCCCATGAAGGAACTCATTAACTATGTGTGAAAGTAGGTTACATGCATTAATATATAAATATGATTAAGTTCTTTTTTTTGTTTGTTTTTAAGCTTACTCACCTTTTCTCCTCAGGCTTGCACAATGTGAAGAACCAAAAATACATGTACCTATTTCTTGTGGGGCACATTAAGAAACATGTTTGTATTCCGTACCTCTGCAGAGCCCAATTTTTACTTGCTGCCTGTCTCTCTTTTTGTCACTCCAGGATCTCTCTCTTAGTCCAGCTGCTCTTCACAGTGGGTAGAACTGGTCAGGTAGGTTGCCAATGTTGGAGCATTTCATTTCCAGCCAAAAGTAATGTTTCAGTGGCTCTTTCTGGAGATAAAATTGATCTCCAGCCTGTACCTACTCTGTGCAAGTCCCATTTCTTTTGAGTGCTGGATTTTCAAATAAAATGATGGGTTGTAGGTTTTGATGTAAAGAAATACTGTAGGAGAGTCAAGAATTTTATGTTCTTGTTATTCTAAGGGTAGACGATTCCAAAGCATGCTCTGGTATCAGAGGCTGTTACAGTCTCCAAATGCCAATTGATTTGGGTTGCTCTCATTTGAAAAATTCCAATACAAAGCTCAGAAAAATCCATTAACCAATTTCCCAAGTAAAACTTGGAAGAAAAACGAGTAGATATGTGAAACATACTCAGCAGTGAAGCAGTGGAAGTCGGAGTTGGTGTGGTGTTCTCTGTGTCATTATGTGTTGTGGCTGTGGGCATGTTGGTGGGCGAGTTCAGAAGCCAGGTAGGGTTTGCATGAGTGCTTAGTTCAGGGTGTGAGTAGGAAAATAAGTAGGCCTGGACTTTGAGGGGGTGGTTGGGTGTGAGCGGAGTCTGTGCCTGCTGAAGGATTTGTGCAGCCGCAGAGAGAGGAGCGTTACCTGTTTTTTAGTTTTGCATGGGAGCTGTTTGGCTGACTGGGTATGAGTAGGACACTTGTAAATCGCAGTGATGTGGCTTCCCTCTAGGTGTTTGGCAACTGGGTTATCCCTGCAGCTCAAAAGTGGCAGCTTCAGCGGGGAGAGGAGGAAAGATGTGAAGGGGATGCAGAAACGCACAGAAGTGTTACTGGTGTCATGGGTCCCATCTGCCTTTCTTGTCCATAGGCTAACTTCTGCAAGTACAGCAAACGCCCGTTTCATGAATAAATTTTCAGTCTGTGGGACCAGTAAGACTTTTAATTTTTGTGCTAGTTTGATTTTTTTTGAGATCTTGCCTCAGCTGCTCAGTGCCAAGTTGGTTGCGGCTCTCTGAGGGCAGTGAGGTCTGGGGGGGTTGTGTGAATTCCTACAGAATTGCCAGATGTGTACAGGTTTATCTGATCCCTCTGTGTGCCCCTGGAGCAAATCTTGTCATTTACAAACCCCAGAAGTCTTCCTGCATATCTCTAACATCTTGTGGTATGTTCCTGAGCCTGAGAAAAGGAGGATTCCTCGGGAAGAGACTGCCACAGGATAAAGTGTGGTTTGGCTCAAAGTGGTGTGCATCCCAGAGAAGTTAAATTCGAGCCAGGTTAGCTCTTGATTTTCACTTCTGTAACAAATCAGCCAGAAGGCTGCACTCTGATTTTAGGACATTCTGTCCTGGCAATTGCCCTAATGTAGGTACAGTTCTATTGCCCTGGTTTAATTTGTTTAGTTTGTGACCCTGGTGTAAATTATGGTGCCGTAGGAGTGCTTTTACCAGAATAAACCACGCTTGCACTGGTAAGTTAGGTGTAAGTTGTAGCATATATTCACAAACCTTTAATAGGATAGACTTGGTCCAAGTATTCCTGGTATCCTCAGCAGCAGATGTTCTCATCCGCATGGATCTGTCACTGCCTGGCATGAGTCGTTCCTGGCCAGCTGAAACTTGCAGCTCCTAATATTTTGCTGGCTTGCTGTCTGCTTGCCTGTGTCGCAGGGAGCATGTGAGAACTACTTTAACAAAGAGGGTACTTAAGCTCAAATTCTTAGATGATCTTAGTGGTGTTACGCAGGGATTGTGCTGCTGTAGTAGAAGTTAAATTAAGACCTTTCTGTTATCTCGGCAAGTTTTGGGTTTGGTTTTCACACATCTGTGTGAACAGATTACGGATGGGCGTATGTATTCTACATGTTCCCCAAGGCTTTTCTAACTCAGTAATGGACCATCTTTTTCCAGATGAGCATAATATAGCCAAACAAAAACAAAAATGTAGAATTAAGTTCACATTATTTTCCGTTTATATGTAAATAGCTGTACTTCTTGTAAATTGGTTTTGGTCGGAAATAACCTGCCAGCATTTCTATCTTCTCACTTGTGCCGTTCAACCTTCTGACATCCCTAAAACGTTGCAGGCCTTGTAGGACCCTTGCAGAGCCACAAAACCATAACCTCTCTGCCAGTGCCGACATAGACTTCTGTGGAGACGTGGTGGGATGTGTCCCCCGTCACTGAACTCCTGTCCTTTCCTCTGTCTCTGGCACTTGGAGCGTTTTGAGTTGTCGAGGAACGGTGAGAAGGAGGTCTGCTGAGACGCTGTCCGTGTGTAAGTGTGTCTGTGAGCATCCCCAGGTGCCAGTGTGAAAAGTGGGGCAGGACCTCTATTCTGCAGCGCACCGAGAAGGTGCGACTGGGCAGGTTTTGTTGCCCTTGTGAGACAATAAATAGTGTAGAGCAAGTGGAGGTAGAAGCCAATGCGTTTCAGTAGCTTCTGATGCTTATTTCCTAATCCTCGTTTGGTTTTTATTGACGTTCATAGACAGCTTTTATAGCGTTTTAAAACTTTTTCTATTTGTGACTGGTACTGAAATCACGAACACAAGCCACTGCTGAAGCTGGGAGGTGTTTGGTTGTCAGGACCCTGTGGTCTCCGATTCTGGTTGAGCCAAATCGCGCTGTGCTTGTGCCAGGTCTTGCTCCCTCTTCGCTGGGCGCGCAGGGCAGCGTCGTGGTAACTCCTCTGTCAAACAGACATCTAAAGCCATGTCATCTGCAAGGTTTTTTATGAGAAGTTTGTTTCTGGCAGTTTCCTGGGAACTTTACAGGCTGCCCTGGCAGTAGGAAGTCAGGAACAAACCAGGCCAGGATTTGTTTCCAGACTTTTAAAGCTGTTTTTGTGTTTGGATGTGTGTTATGTTTGGATAAGTAGTTGAGGGGCAACAGTGACACAGGTATGTTAAAAGCCGATGGCTTAAAAAGGGATTTAAAAATCGCTATACCAGGCTTGAGTGGGGAGTTGTTAATTATGTTCCTGCTCCAACAAGCCCCTAATGATGGCCTGAAGGGAGGAAGCAATAAGGCTCTTACCCAGCTCAAAATAGTAAGAAAATAAAGTTGGGCCGCTCCTACACGTCAGGCAAGGAGAGAAATGGAAATCAGAGCATCTTGTTTACGCAGGAGAACTTTAGTTGAAACTTCTTGGCCTTTCTTTGTATCTGGAGACGCGCGGTTCGTCTGCGTGCCTGGCGTAAGAGGCGAGTCGGGGTGGAAGGAGGTGTGGCAGGATGGAGCTGCTTGGGATGTCTGGGTAATGTATACTCTGTAGCTTGCCTTTACACCTGCATTAATTGCCTTGTTTGGCAAAACTTTTCTTATTAAAAGAAACCTTTTTTATTAATATTTTCTCTTGAAC
This sequence comes from Numenius arquata, assembly GCF_964106895.1. Lineage (NCBI taxonomy): Eukaryota > Metazoa > Chordata > Aves > Charadriiformes > Scolopacidae > Numenius > Numenius arquata. The sequence goes on along the minus strand of NC_133588.1, from coordinate 14,851,310 downwards.
GCTTTAAAGGGTATTTTGTGGCTGGAACAGGGCTGTTCTGAAGGTGCTGGTGTGTCTGGAGAAAGATCTGGAGTTGATGAGTCTGGACTTCTTGATTTGTGTTTTGGTTTTTGTTTGTTTTTCTTTTTTCTTTGAACCTGCAATTACAAAAGGAACTTCCTCCTCGTGTGGAGTGGCAAATATGAAAAGTAACTCATGGTTTTAAAGAATTTGTTCCGTGACTCTGTTCAGACCTCTTACTTCATACATTGTGCAAAGCTTTCTCTCTGTCCTGGTACTGTGTACCAGCTTAGCGTTACCTATACATAGGGGAGTCTCCAGTCTCCTGTTTGTATCTGGTGTTATATCTATGCCACTGCTTCGTATTTCCAAGAAAACAAAAAGAAATCACTGTTACGGACAGCTCTGAAATTGCCTGTTGCCTATCAAGGAAATATGTTCTTAATACCATGTAGTTAGTGGCTGGTTTATGTCCTCAGGCGCGGTGGTTTACATCTCCTGAGCGACTTTAAGCTGCCTGGTACAGCTCTTGTTATTGTTCAGGGACACGGTTAGTGCTCTCAATTGCAGACTCTTGGCTCTTCCTTCTTGTGCTGGTGAAATCCACGCTCTTGGTTCCTTTTTCCTCCTGGCTGCATCATCACTTGTTGTGACAGTCCTGCAGGCCCCTTGTTTTCCAGTTCCTGGTGTGTCCGGAGTTCTGCTGCCTCCCTCGTTTGGATTCCCAAAGAAACGTAGTGCTTGTCACGTCTCCCAGCTGTCCCACGATAGTACTCATGCACTTGTAATTTTGTTCACCCGACTTCATACTTACCAGTGACTGTGAAAATCTTTCTCGGACTCTGATGCCTTTTTCTCCCATGTGCTATAAGGATAAGTGAGGTATAAAAACCTGATTAATCCAGGTTTTCTCAGCAGATTCACTAGTGTTTTCCAAATACAATTTCAGTAAGTCACAGGGATGTTTGGATTATTAGAGACGCACTACACAGCGTTGCATTTCTTAAATATATTTAATCTTAAGTTTAACAGCATAGGTATGGTACTGTACTTGCTCCTGCTAAAAAAGCATTTTAAACAAGTTTAAAAGCAGAGTTAATTTGAAAGAAGACATATTTTCAAGTAAGATACAATTCATTTCTTGGTTTAACACTGTATTCCAGAAATGTTTTCCTTTGCTTTTCCAAGGAAGTCCTAGTCTCAACTTGCTATCTAGTAGGTGTGACACTGCTGTTTAGTAGAAGGCTAAATTTCCAAATGATGTGGACTGGAAATCTCATGAATCGTCTATTTAGCGAGTGAACCTGGGTGTCATTTGCAGCACAAAAATGGCATAAATATGATACAGATTTAGTTACTTAAGGAAATGCTTTGAGCGTTCCATGCGAGCTAGCCTGCTGCCCACTGAGGAACAGGAATTAGATATTTTTTTCCCCACTTTTTAAAAACAAAGAGAGAAAAAACCCCAAACCCACCTTTCTAAGTCCAGTGGCAGCTATTTCTAATACAGAAAGGTACATAATAGATCTGTGTTCCACGTGAGAAGGGCTGAGCAGCCGCTGCCTGCTGAACCAGGGCTGCTCGCAGAGACGAGGCCGAGCGGAGCTTCGTGCTGCGTAGGAGGTGCACGGCACAAACCATGGGTGCCCAGCGGCCAGCTCTTCGGTGGCGCTTGTAATTTGACTCATCTGTAAGCTCAGTTGGGACAGTCGGTTGGTTGTTTTCCAGCTTGACTAAAATAAAACCAAAGTAAAATGAAATGGCAGGTACTTAACGGCTGCTGAGAAGGTCCCAGAGTCCATTCTCGAGGACTGTGTTCGTCAAGTGTGTGTTCTGTCTACTTAGGGCTAACTCGCATGTTTAGGCAGGACGTGCTGGTTGAGGGTAGATTTCCAATTTAGATTACAATCTAGCTCTGGATGAGCTCAATGTAGTCAGAGTAACTTCAGATTTTCAGGGTAAACAAGCCCTTCATTGAGCAAAGCCAATGAGCCCTGCACGTGTCCCCTGGGCTGCTGCTGAAGGATTGCTTTGCTCTCCTTATGGAGGAGGGAGGAAAACCTTATGGTTTTGCCTGACTTTAACTTTCCAACAGATGAAAAAACTAAGTTTTTCCTACTTGTTGTTTCCCTTAAACCAAGCAGAACAACTCGGGCAGTTTTTTGTGCTGAGCTGTTAGGTGGACTGCTTCGCCCGTAGACCTGAAGTTGCAGTTGCAGATAATCTGAAGAAGAGAGAGGTACGAGAGGCACAGCCAAAATCCTCTGAGAGCTGGCACCCTTCGCAGGGTGTGGTGAAGCCCGTCTTTTATGTGTGCTGCTAAAGGCCAGGGTGCGACCTGAAAGAAAACCTTCTGATTTGGTTGTAAAATATCTTTTTGGAGCATGGCAGTGGGTGGAGTGAACTGCTGCATCATGTTTTTTGTATATGACCTCTTTAATAATGTGATTATTAAGGTGGTTTTTTTTTCACGCAGAAAGACCAGCCTTCATGGGAGAAAATGTTGCAGGGATAAAGGCAGGCAAATGAAAAAACTTCACCGTTAAAACGTTCAATCCTAAGCAGGACTGAATTAGAGTTAACATGGAAAGGTTGTACTTGAAAGACTCAAACCTACACAAGGAAGTCCAGATCAGGAAGAGACTAAATTGGCCTTATGTTTGCATCAAAGGCAGAATTTTTAAGTTTTCTCCTTACTGATGCAAAATCTTAAAGTACTTGCTTGTCATTTTTGGGACTGAGTCATCCTTGTGAGCGTGTTTTAGGTTTGGTGCATGTCTTTGCTGGAAACGTTTGTTGGAGGTATAACTTCATTTTAAAATGCGAATGCTCTCTGGAGAAGGCCAAAACACTGGTGCAGGTAAAGGATATATCAGCTAAACCCGGTTTTATTACTGTTTGATTTGAAGGATGGCTTTGCTGCTCTAATGTTTGCTAGTGTGGCAATATTGGCAAAGCTTGTGTAGAGTAGCCCTTACGGTTGATCTGGGGTAAAATCATTAATTTGGAAAGACTGCTCCTTTCAAAAGACCAGTGTTTCCCTCTTGTCTCCTGTAGCCTTGTTCCTGACACCCTGCTACAGCTGTGTAACTAGGGCAGTGCTCTGAGCTGTTTGTCGTGCAAGGACGTGAGAACAGGTAAAAGTTTTTGTGTTGCAAAGCATCAAAACCAAAGCGTCTGTCTCTTGTTTCCCAGATTTTCCGATTGTTGTTCACAGTAAATATCACAAACCTGCTTGAGGTTAACGTGGTCTACAGCATTCTCATTTACAAAGGCACAGTCTTTGCAGAAAGGTGTTTTCTTTACCTGTTTAGGTACCAATACACCAGCACTCTGAGGATTAAAGGAGATTCCAGGAGTTAGACTGTTGTTCTCTTTGTGTCACTGCTGTAGAAATGCATGGGTTATCTTTTTTTTCATAACAGTTCACAAATAAGGCAGAGGTTTTAAAGATAAAAAATATTCCCACATAATTATGTCTGACTCAGGAAAGCAGGCTTTATATGTGGAGCCTGAATTATTTGTTTTGGGTTTCATTTTGTTTGTTGTTTTGCTTGGTTGGGTTTTCTTAGATTATTTTTCCCCTCTCCTGTAAACTGTCAATGGTAAAACACAGGAAAAACAAGTTTTCAGGCACATGGACCCTTTCCAATGTGCTTCTCGTGCATCTTAACTGTCCCACAACAGTCCTCTCGCAGGGACTTGGCTGTAAGGTTGGAAGTATGAGTATGTATTTTTCTTTGTTTTGTTCTTTGAAAATGAGAGGTAAGTTGGAAGAGCCATCTTAATTTTAACGAGGACTGTGGATAGTCTTAAATTTATCTGTTGGGTTGGGGTTTTTTTTTAATTATTTGAATCTGTTTTGTGCCATTAGCTGTGAACTGTGACTCCTACAATATCAACATTCGTTCTTAAGCCCTTGTTTTCATTTTAATGATTTACCTTGCTTAAATTGTTGCTTAGATATACAGAAGAGGTATTGGAATTTTTTTCTGTCATTCTTCCTTATGTAGTGTCATTTGAGATGACTCATTAGGATTGTATTCCTTAAGTGATGTGGAAGAGCAGATTCTAAATTTGTCACACAGACACACAACATCAAAACACAACATAAACCCGGTTGTTCTTATGCCACTTGCTCAAGGTGTAGTACGTGCCAAGCAGTTTCCCTGACCCGGTACAAGAGGTTGGGATGGATGTTGTGCGTTTATAGAACGTTTTATTCATGTTACCGGAAACAATTTCAACTTACAAGGATGATCTTAATGAAAAAAATGGAAATAACTGTTTTAAAACATATATGGAGTCAAGCTGCTCAAAATTAAATTACTTAAGAAAACAGGACAAAGGAGTTGCCTTGTTTTGTTTCCCCCAGCTCTGTATGCATCCCAGCTGTGCCCTGCTCACAGCTAATGGGTTTTCTGGTTGGCTGTGGGGGTTTTTATTTCCTTCTAAATCTTGATGTTCTGGTCTTTCAGCTGAACTAAGGAAGACTGAGGAAGCCTTCTCTGCTGTGGTTTGGCAGCTTCGAGTGCTTTTAAAGTAATTAGGAATGTTGTCCGGAGCAGGAAGCTCTCACACACGTGTGTTGGAAGCAGCCATGCTGCAGCTGGGCACGTCTCTGCACCTTGGATTGCTGATTGCCACTTCCAGCTTTCTGCCACACAAATCATAGGCTGAATAAATCACCACAAGGATGAGCATGGTGGAGAGAAAGCATCTCCTCCTTCCTGGGATATTGACAGATTGGAAAACCTCTGCTTAAGCATAGCTAGAAACAGGTTTTCTAAAGCGAAATTTGATAGAGGACCAGGGTTAAGTATTTCACCGGGTGTTGTCCGCTCTGTCTTTCTGAAGTGGGAACAAACGTGTTTTGAAACTCTCTCCTCCTGTCTGTTGGCCGTGTTACGACAAGGATGCCCAGACCTCCGTGTGCTGGCGAGGTGTGGGCGCAGGTAACAGCGGATGCTGGGTGAGGCAAGAGGAGCCATGGCTCCTTGCCCTCTGCTTACGTACCTCCTACTTCTTTCTCCTCCTTCAGCTTGCTTTCCACATTAGAATCACAATTTTCTGTCTTTAACTTTTCCAGCCCCAAACCTGGTTATAATATCTGCTAGCGTCAGTTTTTTCCCTCCCAACAGCCAGCAGCCGTCCTGCGGTACCTGACGTGAATGACAAGGAGTACGTCCAGCTGCCATTTGGGAATGGTTCTCGTGTCATGGCTCAGAAATATTTGTACCAAAATAAATACACTAGTAGTTTATTAGCTAACAAATTAAAGTTGCGTGACGAATGCAAGTACTGCTTCTCAGGAGGGATGATAGGAACAAAGCTTACTCTGAACAGGGATACATTTGCATAAGGTGAATATTTGCCCACATACAAATATTTATAACCAACCGATTTGTCCTCAAAGTTATTTTTCGCTTTGAGTGTGTGTTTTGGGTTTGCAGCAGTGGTTGGTTTGTTTCTTTCTGGGTTAGCAACTGTTGATGCCTGAAAAAGCACACGGTAATTAGAACATCTAGCCTGATAAGGCCCAAAAACTCTGAACAACACTTTCTTGTTAGCAGAAGGCGTCAGCCTAAAGTCCACGCAATGAGGTGATTTAGCTTGGGTGTGTACAGGTGATGCTAAGATGAAAGTTAGTGATAAATAGCGCTAGTCCTTTCCCTAATCTCCCCATTAGTGCTGCCTTGCAACATGTTTATTGTATTGCCCTGCATCTTTGTTAAACCCCACTGTGCATTGGATTTACCCAGTCTCTGTATAGATGCCATTTGACCGTACCAGCCACTCACAGGTACCTGATATGTATGAAAAACAGGTACTGTCTGACTGTCTTTTCCTTCTGGTGGAGGAAGCCAGGTGTTGCAAACCTTGACACGTTTTATGTTAAATTAACAGAAAACACAGTTTCAGCCTAGAAAACAAGATGCAGCTTTCACTACAAACCAGGAAACCCAAAACTTGAGTGTAGTCGGCGTAACTGAGATTGAGGTAGTTTGGACAGGCTTGACAATGTGTGTAAAGAAGCCTTGACACTGGGAATGAGTTGAAAACGTGTGCCACTGTGTATGTGCTCTTTCATTTGTTTGGAGTTGTAGGCATGAAAAATGCACGTTCCACATGGGCGAGGATGGCATGAGTTGAGGTGCGCGTTGTACGGGACGGTTTGAGCTAAATACTCGCTTCAAAAGTTTTCAGCAGACGTCGATTTGCGACTTGTCAGCTATTGCAGCACATGCTTTGTTGGACGTTACGTAGACTGTTTAGAGAACAGGCTTAATTTTTCTAATCTCCTACCAAGTGTTAGGAAATAAACAATTTCCTAATCCATGTTATATTGTTGTTTGGATTATAACTTGTGCGAGGTGCTGCACAAACCCAGGGTGAAGCAGCTCAGCTTCAGACCTCCGTACAGCCGTGCCTGTGCTCGGAGAAGCTTTGTCTCCCCGCGTGCTCTGCCCCCCCGGCAATGGGGCTCTTGCCACATAGAAAAGCGATGTGAAAACAAGACCATGAGTTTTGTTAACTTCAGGGCTAAAATTACCATCCTTATTCACACTTAAATATAGCCCCTTATAGACTAGGATTTTATTTGCTGTGAGTTATATCTTATTTTGTGAGAAACAGATTTATTTTGATATGAGTAAGTGAAATAGAATCTGCCCTTAGCTAAGTCCTATTTATGTATTTACTTAGTGTGAGTGTGAATAGCAGAGGACTGCAACACTTTCAGTTTAGCAAAGCCAGAGCTTTTCACATTCAGAAAATAATTCTAGCTAAGAATATATCCAAATGAATATAAAAATGTTTTTAAAGGCTCTTATTTAAATGTGCTGTGGCGTAGGTATCTATATATACACACAGAGAGAGGCAGTGAAACAAGTTTTCTGGTCTTTTGTATAATTTTTTGTTGGTTGCCTAAAGCATGGAAAAAAAGATCAAAATCCTCTTTTATTAGCCCTTGTGGTTGTTTTCACTGGACCGGTGGACGCTGCTCCCTTTTGAACACTTGTTGTCTTTCCTGGTAAAAGTGTTTGTCCTAACAAATCAAACCTGTCTGCTCTATTACGATTATTTCCTCATCTTTTCCCCCCAACCCCCCTCCATTCTTTTCAAGGGCACATGAATCTGTTCCTGGTATTTTTAAAGAAATTGCTCATAAGTGGAGCATCCACTGATGCAGATGAATATTTAAAGCTCTGCTGAGCACCGCATGGGCTGTTTCCTACAATTGTGAGCACACAGTTCCCTTACAGCCAGGCATAGCATTAGGCTGATAACATCGTAAACTACACAAAATGGTAATGCAATCCAAATATTTGTGCTGCCAGTGTATATTCTGATCACATCTGCTTGCTGTAATTATTTTTTTTTCCTCGGTAAAGTTTTTGTTTTGTTTTGGGGTTTTTTCCCACCTTTATCAAAGCAAATTGTTATGCTTCATCTGTCAGCAGAGGTGCTGTTCTGTTTGAAGTTCTGAGTGAAGTTTTTGAACGTTTGTGATGAATGAGCTGGGAAAAAATTACTTCGGCCCTTTGATGCCATGGGTAGTTTGCAAGGCTAACATATTTCTTCAGTTTGGAAATGTGATGAGCAATCCTAGAGACCATACATGTATCCTTTTCATGCTAATTCAAGAGAGAGAATTTTCACGTCGTATTGTTAGGGCTTAACATCTCTGTTACAGCTCAAGTGATCCATAGCCAGCATTTGTTTCTTCAGAAAACTGAGAGCAAGCAACGCCCAAGTTGTGAGCTTTTATTTTCTTCTTTTCTCTCCTAGGACAAAATTGAATTATAATCCCCCAAAGGATGATGGCTCAACGTACAAGATTGAACTTGAAGGGATATCTGTTGATATCATGAAAGAGATACTAGATTACATCTTCAGTGGGCAGGTATGGTATTAAAAAATAAACTAGATGGAAATTGAACTATTTGGCAAAATAACCTGGGTTTTAACACTGTCATCCTGAAAGATAAACCTATCGAGGTTTAAAGCTTTGTGATGAAACTCCCGCGAAGCGATGTCTGGCACTGGGGCTGTGCGCGTGAAGTGGAGGCAATTGGCTCTGCAGGAGTTGTCTCTGCTCTTCTCGTGCAGCCGGGGGGGACCCCGGGAGAGTCAATCTCAAATGCTCCTATTAAAATTTGTGGCTGCCTTCAGTAACCCGCTTTAAAACGCGGCATCTTTGACAGCTGTAAAAGAACTGGTTTGATGGCATAGAGGTTGAGACCCCATCACTGAACATTACTGTGCATCGGGCACCTTCCCTTACCGACCCTCGTGCCCACCTCTCCAGCCTTGTGTTGCTGACAGCGTGGCCCTTCAGACCCTGGGGCCAGTAGCCTTAGCAGGAACTAACGTTGGTGTCTCCGGTTTATCCGGAAGCAGATTGAGACTGCTGAACGAGTTTAACTTTCAGCACAAAAAGAAAAGGCAGATATGGCTTGAAATTCTTTTCTGGGCATGCATTTAAAAAAAACTATTTATTTATTGCAGAAAAATTCATTTTACGTTCCCAGATTACGAGTGATTTTATGGTTACTTCAGGCACAAAATTCTGCTCAACACCTTCTGTCAAGCATATGCCTTTCCATCCCTGTGTTAATTTATAAATGTGTAGTGGTCATATCAATTTCTTGTAATTTTCACACTGGCATTAATACTCCATTTTTCAGCCACTGAGAATAACTGTAATGAATGCGGACATGTCATAAAACAATTAAATGAGTGATAGTAGCTATAACTTGTAAATTAATTCTTGCAGATCAGGCTAAATGAAGAAACTATCCAAGATGTGGTACAGGCAGCTGATCTCCTGCTGCTTACAGACTTAAAAACTCTCTGCTGTGAGTTTTTAGAAGGTTGCATAGCTGCTGAGAACTGTATTGGTATTCGGGACTTTGCACTGCACTATTGTTTGCATCATGTTCACTACCTTGCCTCAGAGTATCTGGAAACTCACTTTCGAGATGTCAGCAGCACAGAGGAATTCTTGGAACTGACTCCTCAAAAACTGAAAGAAGTGCTGTCCATGGAAAAGCTCAATGTCGGAAACGAACGATACGTCTTTGAAGCGGTGATTAGGTGGATCTCTCATGATTCAGAATCGAGAAAGGTCAGGACATCCAAATGTTTATATTTTGAATGCGGTCCAAATCGGTGTGTTTATTCTAATCGGTGGGAACTTAAAATAGATACATTTCCTTCAGGCTAATCTTGCACTTACAGAATTAGTCGAATTTTGCCAAAAATGCAGACAGCGGGATTGCGGTAAAAGGGTGAAAGCTGTGTTGATGATGTATCATCTGCTGTCTTTATTATTTAAGAGGCATTAAATAAAAAAAGTACCTTTTTGGCATTTGGTGATACAGTCTTGTTTTTGTAGAGAGAAAGCAAGTAGCACATTTGTAGTGAAACTTTGAATGCTTGAAGCATTTTCTTAATAACGTTGTGTTGTAGACTTCGTTATTGGTTTCAAATATCATAGAACGGTTCGGGTTGGAAGGGACCTTAAAGATCATCTCGTTGCAACCCCCTGCCACGGGCAGGGACACCTCCCACTAGACCACATTGCTCAAAGCCCCATCCAGCCAAAAACAGTCTTTTAAGGTTTTGATAAATGTAGAAGCACCTGGATGTACGAGTGCCTTAATGCTGTTCTGTGAAGTTTGGGGGATTTTCTGGCATTTATCTCTTTCTGTAGGTTCACATGAAGGATGTCATGTCCGCAGTGTGGGTTTCGGGCTTAGACGCGGCGTATTTACGTGAGCAGATGATGAGCGAACCGCTGGTCCGGGAGATCGTCAAGGAATGCAACAATATCCCCCTCACGCCGCCCCAGCAGGGGGAGGCCATGCTGGCCTCCTTCAAGCCCCGGGGCTACTCAGAGTGTATTGTGACTGTCGGGGGAGAGGAGCGAGTGTAAGTATGAAGTGGCATCGTGGGTCGTCACAGCTGGTGAAAATACAAGCGTCTGGCATTCATGGCACGTCTGAAAACACAGCGTGGGGAGAGTATGTGCGCCTAATGGGCTTATTACTCTGTCGTTTGGGTTTGTTTTTAGGTTGGTCAGACGCACCATAAATGCCTTTGTGAATGATTCAGCAATAAATAGTTATTTTGTGATAACTTTCTGGCATTCAACGTGTACTTTAGACTTACAGTAGGACGTGTTGTTTGTTCAGTAAGTGTTGGCTGTTGTTTTTTAAACTGAATAGACTTTACTCAAAATAAGCACAGAACATTGGAGAAGCACTTTTCTAATGATCTGAAAAACATCTATAATAATTATTAAAAATAATGAACGTGTGCTTTAACTGTTTTGTTTGAAATAGTTGTGATTCCAAAAAAAAAAGTCATTATTGGTGCATCTGAGTTGCCAGGTGAAAATTCCTGTTCCACACAATAACCCCTTTCTTTTCTTGAGTACCCCTTGCAGTAGAGGGGAGGGTTTTGTCCTGTTTCAGTAAGTTTAGCGCTCAGACATTTGCTCTTTATAGAAATGTAATAAAATACTCAAATAACGTGTTGCACGTCAGTTTGTGGATGGCTTTCCTCAGACATTTTTAATATTCTCTATCAGTTCTTTTTAGTTTGTTCAAAGTTCCTTCATAAAAAATGTTACAGGCAGATCCAGTACAAATGGAGCCCATCTGCTTTTTATGTCTCAAGTCTGTACAAAAACAAATTTACACATATTTGGTTTGGGGGCCTTCTCCTTGTCAAGGAAATGCCACATTTTATGAATATATATTAAATTATGAACAAGCAAGTTTTGGACGCAAGGTATTAGCAGTGAACTCGTAAAACTCTTGTCTTGTCTTTCTGTTTTTGTTTGTTCCCTCCCCACCCTGCGTTCAGATCACGGAAACCAACCTCAGTGATGCGGTGTATGTGTCCTCTTTATGACCCCAATAGACAGCTCTGGATTGAACTTGCTCCTATGAGTATTCCAAGGATCAATCATGGAGTATTGTCAGCAGGTAAAGGGGAACTTTGTATTTGTAAAGTCAATATTATGAAAACTTACCAGTGCCTCAAAATCTGAGATACGGTTTATAATAATTTTTTTTTTTCTTAAAGATTGACTGCACTGGGGTTATTTCATGCTTCCCCTTTGTCTGCCCAAAACATTACTTTATTCTGTGAAAATCCCTGTCATCTGAGTGTCTTAAAATCACTATTCCTGCAATATTTTGTGGGAATCTGCTGCATCTGTCTCTCCAGGAGTATTTCATGTTTTAAGTAACTCTAGCTGCTGCATCACTGAATATGTTGAAGACGGTCTACAGTGGTAGACTTGAGTCCAGGTATAAATATGTGCTTTACCTTCTCCAGTCCCAGAGTTTGGCCTCTGACTGGTCTGAATCTTTTAATGAGTTCCAGGATACAGCTCACCGGTCACGGTGTCTTGCTCAGTGTCCAAGTGTGAATCCTCTTTTTAAGATCACGTTACGTTTTGTTTTACAGAAGGATTTTTATTTGTGCTTGGTGGTCAGGATGAAAACAAGGGAACGCTAAGCTCTGGAGAGAAATATGATCCAGATACCAATTCATGGAGTTCCTTACCACCAATGAATGAGGCAAGATCGCTATCTAACTGTTGGGATTTGATTTTTTTACTTTGGCAAAATGTTCCTTCTGTTCTGAATCTCCAGTCACTTGCATCTTAAACATTCAAAATCGTGCTACAGCCTCTCTTCTGTTTATATCCTCTTGTTTTACGTGTGGTCTGATAATGACTTCCGAACCTGGAAAAAAAATTAGTGAAGAGCTAGCTGTAAAGCCAAACTACAAAACTTTGGCAATTCCACATGGAATCATACAATATTACTTAATATTCTGAATATACTGGCCTTCTGAAAACATGTTGTACACAAGAAAATTATTATATGGACAAAGGTGTTGGACTGTGCAGAAAAGATGGACGGAGAACTTGCCAACCTACAGAACTTGGCTTGCAGAGAGATATTTATATTTGTTTGGTTTGAGTTAGTGTTTCCTTCTTCATATTTGCATTCCATCAAAAAGTAACAGTTTATTATTTGTAAACGTATACCCTTAAAACACCTGTGTTTTTATCTTCTTAAATCAACATAGGGTGTTTATTAAGAAATTGCTGTTTGCCACAGGATTAAAGTTTGTGGTTGGCAAAAGCCTGTAGTTTTGGCCACGTTTGCAGTTACAATGCATTAAGTTTCTTGCTTACTGTGAGTAAGACTGAGGGGAGCTGTGCTCCTACACACAAAGGAGAAGAGCTGCCTTTTCACAGATCATGGGCCCATCGAGGAGACCACCGCTGTGCAAACTGATATAGGGCCAAGCTCTCTTCTTAGGTTTCTGTGGGGTCTCTCTTGCTTTTGCCGCTCTCTTTTTTTGAATACCCTTTGTTTTGTTTAGTTGAAGAAATTAATAATATTATTCTGAAGTTTAAGACTTCACCATTCAAAAACAAAACAAAAGCCAGACGTAATACCAATATCACTTTGCAGACAGATATGTTGAAAACCAGATTGTATTGATTTGTTCACAATGGCAGCTCATGTTTTACAGTGTTGACTTTATTGATATTCCTTAGGCACGACATAATTTTGGTGTGGTAGAGATTGATGGAATTCTGTATATTCTGGGCGGTGAGGACGGTGAGAGGGAGCTAATCTCTATGGAGAGCTACGATATTTATAGCCGGACCTGGACCAAGCAGCCAGACTTGACCATGGTTAGAAAGGTAAGAACTACATCCTGTGTTACCGCATTACTTATTGTTTAATACTTAATGCTAATATTTTTTTTTTTCCAACCTCTTGCTTCAAGTAGAAGCTGTAACAAATAGTCTCAAAATGGAATGAGAGAGAGCAGCTCTTTATTTATATGCCAAAACAAAACTGTGGCCGAGAATTTTTATGCGTGGCGTGGTGCAGGCAGCCCAAATGCAATCGTGTGTACATGTGTATATAGTTACCTTTTGAGCTCTCGATACTGTGCATTTGTGTGTAATTTCAGACGTGCTTTTCCTTTTTTCCCACAAGATTGGCTGCTATGCAGCTATGAAGAAGAAAATCTATGCAATGGGTGGTGGCTCCTATGGAAAACTCTTTGAATCTGTGGAGTGTTATGACCCCAGGACTCAGCAGTGGACGGCAATCTGTCCTCTGAAAGAGCGGAGGTGAGTGAAAATGGAAGGGGGCAACTAGATTGCTGTGTGCACCTTTTTTTAACTCCCTGATGAGAGGAAGTTTTCCTTTCTGTGATGGCCATCTTCAGGGATTGTCAGAGGCCCTGTGGATTTCACTATGTCTTTCTGAATCTTGGTGGCCTCTGGTTAACATATGGCTGAGTAAAGATAAGCATCCTAGCAATAAATATTAATTTTGTAGAAATAGACTCCTGATGTTACAAGCAATTTTTCTCCGATGCAAAATGTAAACCAGAAGTTGTAGTTCAATTGGAACTTCCGAATTTTTTTGAGATAAATACTTTGCTGTTTTGTTCTTTTACATGGTCTGAATTAGGTGCTTACAGTTCATATTCATGACTTACCTCATCTTGTTGAGCATATAAGAGGGTGTGTGTGTATATATGAATTTTAAAAATGTAAACAAAATGGAGAAAGTTCAGAAGGATATGTGAAATGGTTTTGATATATTTTAATATTCTTTTTTTTTTCTCATTTGGATTCTCAGATTTGGGGCAGTGGCCTGTGGAGTTGCCTCTGAGCTTTATGTATTTGGCGGGGTCAGGAGTCGTGATGACAGTCAAGCCAGTGAGATGGTGACGTGCAAATCTGAATTCTATCACGATGAGTTTAAAAGGTAACCAGCTGCATCTGTAAATGTTGGGAATTAGTGCCTTACACACTCAACCTGTCTGTTCTCCCCTCCTTGCTCCAGCACTTCAAAGCATAATTATATCTGTGCCATGCATCTCTGTTGCTCATTTTACCTTTTATGATCCAGTATGGCTGTTACCAAAGGTCCATCTGCTTCAGTGCCTGTCCCTCTAAGATGCTAAGGCTAAAGCCTTGGCCACCACGTCAGTCTTTAGTGCCCCTGCGCAGGAGAAACACCTTGGTGACACAGGGAGTTTGCCTGGTTCCTCCCCTGCACCCTGCAATTGCCCGAGGTGCAGGGTACTGCTGCCCCTCACCCCTACCCATGTCCTCGGCTCCTTGTGAGTGCTTGTGGAGGAGTGTAGGTATGTACAGGGATACTTCTCCATCATCTAGTCCTAGTTCCCGGATTTGCAGCATCAGAAATTCCTAAGTTAGAAATAAGAAATTTCATGCGCTTTTTTTCCAGGCATTTATAGCTGATTGCTTTTTGAACCCCTGTAGGCTTTTGCCACAGGAAAGACACTATGGATGCTATACATTCCACAGCCACCTCAGCACACTGTGCATGGCTAATCTTCTGTTTGTTTTGAATCTGCTTCTGATGACTTCGTTTGTTATCTCTTGGCTCTGGTATTGGAATCCACCTTACTGCATGTGGTAACTATTCGAAATGTTAGGTTAGACAGAATTTTTGTGTATAGTCACCTTATTCTCCAGGTATAACCAACAATGGTTCCTCTGGTGTTTTTTTTCCTTGCATATAACTATAAATTGGATGAGTATCTTTTTTTTTTTTTTATAAACTAAATTGAAAGAAGTCACTGTGGTCAGATGTTTCAAGGCTTGTTGACAGTGGAGGAGATTAACACATCTGTATTACAAGATCAGGACTGATTTATGACAGTGGCCTGTAGAAAATCATGCAAAAATAGAATAATAGGTGGAAGTTCGTTATATAATTTTCTTGCAAGATGGGGATGTAAAGAGACTTTAGTTTCAGTACGAAGAGGTCTTCTGTGTTGTTCAAAGTGATGTCTAAACTAGCTAGAATCAAATGAAGCTGGAGAAGAAGCATTCTTTAAGGTGGTTATAGGAAGCAGACAGATACGAAGGGCTATTGCTGCTGATGCTCTCTAACGTTTTCTAGCTCTGTGGGGGTGTGGAGGCATGCTAAAAGCTCATTAACTTATTTCTCAAGAGGCCTTTGAAAGGGAAAGAATTCTGCAAAGAAGTGCTCCCTGATCTCCTACTTGCTATTTTTAGTTGATTTACCTGAAATATTTCTGGGCTGATCCTGTTCTTCAAAAGGTGGTATATAGCAGCTCATCATTCCCCACCAGCGACTGTAAACACGTTTCACTGGTTGATACAGGTTGAGCTTTCCTAAAGTGGAGTTTGAAAAAGCTGGGTGGTTCCAGCATGGGTGCTGCAGGTGAGACCTTGGTGCCACCTGCTGACTGCAGCACAGATGCCTGCCCGGCGATATTCCTAGTGTGTATATTTGTGTCTTCGCTTGGTGGCATCCCAGAGGCGTTTTATAGGTTTCAAGTAAAATGATAATAAAAGTCCAGTTGTTTCTGGTCCTGTTCTAGCCCCCCATATGTTGTGTGTGTGGCAGGAGGGCTCTGCTGGCCCAGAGGAAGATGAGGCAGCAGCCGCTAATCTGAATCTTGAATTGCTGGGGGAGGCACGTGTCGAGGGCCACTGAGATACTCAGACTTTGCCTCTCTGCTCTGCCACGGCACAGAATTTAAGCTTGGTAATTTAACTCTGCATAAACGTGTGCTTGCGCTGTGGGTGGTTCACAGGTTGTGTGTTTTCCTTTGGAGATGGAGGGCAGTGGAGTTGGGGACGATGGCCGCTGCCGCTTTGGCAGCGGGGGCTGCTGGCTGGGGTTTTGGGTCTCTGCTCCCTGGTGTCAGAAGCCCCGGATCCAGCCCCGGGAGGCAGACGGGGTGTTGTGGCCAGAAGAGGGTGCAGTGTCACTGTGTTATGTTCTGGCACTTCGGCCCATGGGGTCCAACAGTTACCCCTGGTTTCGGTACCCTCGGGGTGCTGTGCGGGATGGGTGCCTTTCGGGGGGGCTGTGGCAGTGACTGTGAGACCTGAGCGGTTGTACCCGTGTGGGAAAGGGATAAAATAGCCACAAAGGGACTTCAAAATGCAGTTGGCAAATATTTCTGCCTGCCAAATACTGAGACAAAATACTTTGTTGTCAGGTACTCACTTTGAAGTAAGATTGAATCTGGAAAATTATCATAATTTCATTGTACTATTGTTTCACAAATATCAGATGAATACTGAATGAAGGCGAGTTGACTCTCTGGAAAACCTGCAGGGGTTATTTCCTGGGCTGATTCAGAAATTGCAGAAAACGAATCTAAATCACTTTATTTTCACTGAAGGACAAAAGCTTAAATAATATGCTTCTCTTAAGTCTGTGAAAACCTTATGCTAAATACCGACATGTGTGTTTGATTAGCTAAGGAATTCCACTTGCAGTGGGTACCGTGCTCCGCTGTGCATCGTTACTCAAGAGTAAAGCATCAGTGATGCTACGGATTTTATCACAGGTGGACAATATCCCTCTTTCGGTTCCTTAGTGCATAGTTAATGTGATACATACAAAGATTGATTCTTCATCTTAAACATTGTGCCGTTGCTACAAGGCGATTCATTTATAATTGATAAGCCCGTTGATTTCCTCAGCAATAGTTTCTGAAACAAGTAAAGGTAATTAGTCCTTTTCAAACCAGCAGCTTCAAAAAGTCATCGTGAAGCATAGGATATAAGCACCTTCAGACTCCACAGCGCATATTCTTTTTGTAGTGACAGTGAAAGAATGGTGCCGGAACTGTCAAAGCTGAAATATCACATTGACAGTGTATGTGTATATTATTGACAGAAGTCCAAAAGTGTTGGGATAAGAGAGATCTGTAGGAAGGAGGAATATGTTAGCAAGATCGTTTAGCAGCAGTGGGTCAAAAGCACAGCATATAAATCCTAGCAGTCTCAAACCAAAGTTCATAGTGGTTTTTTTAATGGTTGCATATTGGTATTGCATAATTCCTTCTGAGCTACAGACTTCTCCAGCTGTTTTTAGGTAAGTGCAGAACTCCATCCTGTGCACTTTCTTTTTGAATGGAAAGAATTGTTTGTACTGTGAGTTCAGGCATCAGACATTGTTGGTTTACAGGTACGTGCAGCGATGCACACGTGTGTGACCTGCACAATTGTTCGTGTGCCTCAGCCCTCATTAGCTGGGAATGCGGGATCTACCATCATCCCTGGCATCCAGAGTCCAAGAGGATCCGAGTTACGGGCTTTGCTAAGTGTGTATGTCTAAGTATGTACTTACATCAGCGTATAAACATATTAATTCATATAAACCAGCATAATTTTGGCTTGAATTGGATTAAAGGACTGAAGTTTAACTTGTTTAATATTGCTTACTTTGACAGTAACTTACTCCAGGATAACTCACAGTGCACAGTCTTTCAAAACTGTTATTCTTAACCATGACGCAGACTTTTCTAAAGACCAGGAATATGCTGAGATCCTCACACTAGCCAAAAAATAAACATTGAGAGTCCTGTTAAGCTATACTGTATAAACAAGTAATAAAATAAATGAAGTGAGACAGAATAGTAGCATACACATTAAAGGTGGACAGGTTAATGTAGAAAATAATTCTCATATTTGAAGTACTTCTGTAACTGAGATTTTTTTCAATTGATGAATGTTTTGTCAGCCTGTCTAAATTTAGAGTCATGTACATGAGTAAATTTAAGTGAACCGGGGATAGAAAATACGTGCGTCAGACTGCAGTTTTTTTTCAGGATGTAGATTTTTTTTTTTCTCCCAAAGGCTATAGATTGAGCTTTGTGTGCATGGTATCCTGTTTTTCATAATATCGATCAAGCTAAAAATAGATCTAAAAAAATGTGAGAGTGATGGAGATGTAAGGATATCCTTCACTCAGCGATCGCTTGTTGGTCTACTCCATAAAAAGCAGGAAATCTTAACTACGTATTGAAGACCTTGATGGGTCAGTCCTTCCTTCTGCCAGAGTTTGTAATTTATAATACGCATCACGTAGGAGTGTGGAGAATGGGATGATGTCTGTACGCGCTGGGGTTTTCATTCCTTTTTATTGTGGATATTTGGAAATATTTATTGGAGCACGAATTGGCTTCAGGATACTTGGCAAGAGCTGCCGGTGGAGCTGTGTCCTTGAGTACACCCGCTGCCGCCTTTCCCTGGTGGTCTGTAGCTGGGGTAGGTTTTCCTCCTCCTCTTCACCAGCTCCCCATTCAAACACATTGTCACAATTTGCAGGTATTGAGGGGGACAAAAGTGGGAGATACTTGTTCAGAAGCAAGACTTGGTAAAAACTCCTTAAGAATATTCTTTTTGCTGCTGGAACATCGTAAAAAAAGGGAAATGCTTTCAGCAGCAGGTAAATAGCAAACTAAATGATCTTGTAACCGTGTGTGTGTGATTGGGAAGACTCTCCGTTCGGTGTGTGGGAATTTCATTAAAAGAAAGTGCTTATGCAAATGCAATGAGAAAACTGACTGGCTGACTGATAGCGCTGTCAGATGAGGGATGGGAGGGACACGGAGAAGGTTTTCTTTCAGTTGTAGGCTTCCTTTCACAGCTGGTGTGAGCTTGAGGTGATGCATCTGGAATATGTTGGTTCTGTATCTTGTCTCTGTTTGCCTCCCACTTGGAAATAAAACAGTTAACCATCCTGCTTGTTAATTACAGCAGTGTGGATGAACTTTTTTTTTGTTTATATCTCTTTAAGACTGAAAAAAATGGGGATCCCTTCCGCTTTTTTCAATTTGAGTGGCAACATTTCAGTTTCAGAGCAATTATTTCTATCTATGGTTATAGAGGTTCATGCCTTCTCCCCTGCTACTCGGGTTCGGTTTGAGTGGAGCCGTCCGGGGAAGTACGCAAGAGTTATGTTCCAATTCCTGAAGATTGTGAATTTTTTTTGTCGTGGTGTTTTTTCCATACTGCTCAAACAGCAGGCGCAGCCCACATTAAGCTGGAGCTTAGTCAAACTGTGATGAAACGTGACCCTCTGCCCTTCCTGTCTTTGTTCCTTCCTAGTTTTAACTGCTAAAGCTGCTCGCTGTAAGCGTTCCTGAAAAGTTGTGCTTGTTTTTTAAAGTATATGTGTTGAGAAAGGTTGAGAATGAATTTTTCACAAGCAACTCATAGATACTGTAATACTGTCCTTTCTTGATGTGCGGTAGGAAAATGCTTGGGTCACACGGTGTTGTGGGTTTTTTTGTTTTAAGCCCCCAAACCTTGAATATGTGGTGCAGACAAACCCCTGAAGTTCACGTGTTTTCCCAGCTCAAGACTGAACTCGCCAGACTTCGTTTTTTTCCCTTCTTCAACATGGTCCTGTATTCACTATAAAAAAATAAAAAAAAAAAAAAGAAAGAAATTGCAGTCTTCCTCCTGCATTTCTCTGCCATTTATTCAGTTTTCGTAATTGTAGGTAACTTGGTGCTAAAAAGCCGTGAAAACACTGACTGTGTCCTCTTCCCACAGTAAGGAGAGGAAGCTGATGAAGTACAGTGAAGGGGGTTTTGCTCTGTAACGCAGTTTCTGAATCAGTGTAGAGAACTTCTCCTTTTCTCTGTTCTCAGTTCATCCGTCCTCCTCTGTGACAGCTACAGGCCATTCCCTTCCTTTCTGCAGAATCTTAAGCCTCCACTGTATAGTGCAGACAAAATAACGGGCAGCTAATCCTTTCATTTGGCCTTTAAAAATTGATAATCTCTCTCTCTCCAAGATAATTGATACGTAGCAGCCTCTCCTTCAGTGCCAGAGGAGACGCTTTCTTCTGAATCATGAGTTAAGATAATGCAGAATTTTCAAAGGTCAGCGGTATCCGTGAGGATATTTCCCGACTTTTTTCCCTCAAATTGACCAGGTATGGTCATGAAAATACATGGGATGCTTTTCATCCCAAAAGGTTTTCCAAACTTTTCTGTTCTCTGTGAATTATTCAATAAGAGATCTGGGAGCAGTCACCTAAAACAGCATTGATTTGTATGTCTTCAGGGTCTATAAATAGCAACTGTGACAGCATCCGCTAAAGCGCGGCAGCGTTTTGTAGGAATTTGGTTCAGAACCAGAGAGGATGCTGACACAGATAAATGGGACCTGGAATTATTTAAATTTGCTCAATAAAAGTTGCATATCATGGGCTTTTATTATTATTTTTACAGGTGGATTTATCTAAATGACCAGAACCTATGTATCCCAACTAGTTCTTCCTTCGTGTACGGAGCTGTGCCCATTGGAGCCAGCATATATGTGATTGGGGATCTCGATACAGGTCAGAATCGGAACTAATAACCTCCTGTTGCTTGTCGTCTTCCAGTCTTTTATATATGTGGCACTAACGAGACCAGATTTTTTTTTAGAATAAAAGGCTGGCGCTATGTTCTGTTAAGTTACTGTTGTCTTCAGGGGTATTATTCTGCTTGGACATACAGAAATGTACGGGTTGGGTTTGTACGTCGGAGCTCTTCGGAAACAAATTCAATGCCATAAGCATTTGGTTGATGAGCAGTTTGAGGATCAGGAGAGATCAAGCCTAAGAGTATGTTACTGCATTTGTCTAAATATAAGAAAAAATGGTAGCGCCTGAGGTCGTTCCTCCCACCTTCGCAGCAATAAGCATTTTGGGGACACTGTCCGGTGGTTCCTATGGCTCTAAATCCCGACTGGATAAATGTGTACTAACAAACATATTCTTCAGCATCTGGCCACGTACTGTGAAAAACCCGTGGAAGTCTGCATGGTTTGATGGCCACGTACATCTGGGAGCGTGTAACAGGGCTGTCTACAAAATAGGGAAGAGCAGAATCCCCGATGTGGTGGGTTTCAGTAGATCAGAGACGTCGTAGTAGTTTCATCTTGACAATTTCAACCATACATCCAGAAATTGATCTGTGATTTCGGTGCACGCTCTTGTTCGCGTATTTGCCTTATTAGAGGTTAAATGTGGTGATAGCTACAGTATGTTTTAGGCAATTTATCTTCTCTTTTTCTTTTTTTTCTTTTTTTTTTTTTTTTCTTTGTGCGTGTGTGAATTCAGGTACCAATTACGACTATGTTAGAGAATTTAAAAGGAGCACGGGAACCTGGCAGCGCACCAAACCCCTGTTTCCATCGGACCTTCGCCGTACCGGCTGCGCGGCTTTGCGGATCGCAAACTGCAAGCTCTTTCGACTGCAGCTTCAACAAGGATTATTCCGCATTCGCGTACCTTCTCCGTGACCCGTGTGCTGACAGTGGAGGAGACTGGAAGAATTCTGCGCAGTCCACCATAATCTAGCTCTATATAAAGGAAAAGCTGAGAAATTACAGCTGAAACTTACACTGTATGCTGTGCTTTGGTATGGTAACTGTTTTTGTTTTAAACGCTTAAAAAGCTTGAGTCTCAGTTCTTGTTTCGGGAACAAATAACTTAAGTATACATTAAAAAGAAGAGAGGGGGGAAAATAAAAGGGGGGATCAAGGAAACACCTTCAGTCGTAACCATTTGGAGTTTAAACCCTGTTATCGAAGGAGGTTTTTTGTGTCTGAAAGTGGTGGGAATTGGTATTCCTTTGGCGAAGCTTATTGAAAAGCAAAAAAAAAAAAAAAAAAAAAGATTGAAGACGCGTTTCCCCTGAGGGGAGCTGATGCGAGTAACTGTGCTCTCTGGGACTGTCGTACCCAGAAGCCGTACGATAACCAACCTCCCCGGTGTACTGCAGAGACTGCTGTCGGGCCGCCATGCCGTAGGAGACGTTGGTTGTTGCACCTTTTATTTCTAGTCCTTCCTCAAAAGTTAAGGTCTGTGCCTAAAAAATGGTGGAGGTGTGTACATACGGTTTTTCATTCATTTGCAACGTTTTCATTCCTACAAATATTTTTTATTATATTTAAAATGGACTAACCTGAAACGGATGCAGTATACTCCAGAGAAGTAAACTGTTTTTTCTACGCTCTCATTTGAACCGCCTGACGAACTGGTGTACAGATGGGTGGCGTGTGTTTCTCTGTGGGCTTTGGTGGCTGTTTCCGTGAAGTAAAAAGGGAAACGGTGTTTGGAACGGTTAATGATGATTGCTGCTTTTTGGTAAAAGACAACAAAACTTGACAAATTAAAGAAAATAGGTTGTGTTCCTTTTTTACTTCAGATCGCTTGCAAACTAAGAATGGTTTTTAAGCCTGAGGTTTATAGAAAGGGTGTATTTTATCTCTGCTAGAACAAAGGTGATACGTGACAAGGATATATTTGTTTTGCAGAAAACATGATTTTTAGACTAAGAGTTAAGGAAAATTTGTACAGCGACTTTAAATTGGGATCAAAAGTTGGTTTACTAATGATTTCCGTGCTAAGATACAGTCTGGTTTACTGCTGTCTGACTTTGAAAGCTGGGTGTTACGGTGTGGTTATAGTGAAGAACTTGGTATCTTGCATTTTATTTCTTACTGAGTCTTGTTCACATCAGTAGTGATATTTAATTGACTTTATTTCGTGGTCAAGATCAGCTGGTAGAACACTTTTACCTCAATTTTTGATTTCATTATTGTAATGGGTGGGACGTAAGCTGTATTTATTTAAAAGGAATAAAATGAGAGAGATGGAAATAGAAATAAGACCTCCTGCCCTTCAGAAAAAGAGACTTTGCGTAACCAGTATTAGAACTACACACAACACTTTCCACTCCGCAACTCTCTGGACCTCAGACAAGCCGATCTCTGCCCTCAGTTTTGTCGTGTAAACCTGTGTCGTCGTTACTGAATCATCTTAGGTGTGCTGAAATACAATCCCAAACTAGTACTAAATAGTTATATTTCACTAAATATTCCTTGAAGAGACATCCTGAAACTTCTGCTCAGTCCTTCCATAGCGCTGATGTGTGGTTGGAATTACTCCGATTCTGAGCAAAGGGGTTGGGGGGGGGGGAAAAAGAGGGCAGCAGCCAATCCATTGACCATTATTTATTTATTTTTTTATTTTTTACAATGCTGAAGTGCTGCAAAACTTGAACTATATTCATCAATTTTCTGACCTATATTAGTTGGCATATTAAAAAGTTTATATATTTATGCATTGCAGTAAACTTGGTGTGTGTATATATATATGTCTTTAGATTTTAAATTTATATATAATGCATTACTACAGAAATGTGAACCACTTTTTCCATCCTTGGCTGTCTTGTGAAATAAATCAAGTGCTGTTAGTTTATCTGTAAAACTTCCCTATTTTGAAAATCTTACATTGTTTGATTTATTCTTTTTTTTTTTTAAAAACATTTTTTTTCTTAGACAAAGTGCCAAGATCCCATATTCAAAAGTGATGAATGTTCCTAAGTATCTATTTCACTTTTGAGCTCGGTTTTCTAAGTGGCTTAGAAAACTTCTGAAAATGTTACGCAGAATATTGCAGGCTGCTATCTCTCGAGTCCCTGTGGCTTCCCAGTTACACTTGAGGGCATTCAGCGTCCAGAAAACCTAAGTAGTAAATGCACATGATAAATCCAAATCACATATACTCTAGCAGTGTTTTGCAGTTAAAGTCATTGAACGAAATGTTTACACTTAAAGTAGGATTAACAGTAGGTATGCTTACTTTTTTTTTTTGTTTTAAACATAAAGAAAACAAATCTACTGGTAATTGGAGCGTGTTGCGGGTGCATTCGGTGAGATTCGAGCAAGAAGTTTAAGCCCCTTCACCTGAGACAGTTACAAACTTAGTTTGTTTGCAGGCGTCTTCTCCTGTCGCTTTCTGTGCGGTTGGTGTCCAGGGACCAAGTCTCTAGAGATGTCTCCTGGGCTCTTGGGTGCGGGCTCAAGCTGAAGGTTTAAGCGGTCCCGAGATCTCAAAACTGGCTTCCTTGGCCTTGCTTCAAGGGGGTGGGGGGTCATTCCCCATCTGTGTTGCCTGTGGGGCTGATCCAGGAGATGTTCTAGCCTCTGTGTGCGTGGAGGAGGGAAGGGGTGCGTCTTTCAGGGTCTGACTTGTCTGTCTGTCTGTCCATCCGGTTCTGAGCTGCGAGCCCGGTGACCGGCGCTTCTCTTAGGACGTGCAATAACCAGGGTCGGTTGCCCGGCTTGGGGCAAGGCTCGAAGCCAAGGCTCTCCTTTCTTTGGGGAGCCTGGTTGTACGGGTGGTGGTGTGTGGGAGGGGTAGCTGAGCTCTGACTTCTCCGGCAACAGAGATGGTCGACTTCAGTAGCTCAGGGAGGCTCTGATACCGGCGGTGCTGAGCGGAGGGAGCTCACCAGTTCCCCGAGCGTGCGAACAGCTGCAGATTGAGCTGGTGTCACCGGTACCTGCCACCACCCCAGCTGCCCCTGCTCTCCTGGCAGCCACGTACCCCCTGCGTACGATGGCTGAACCACATGGGAAGCAATTCCTGAATTTTCTGTTTGCAATCCAGGGGATTTAGGTGGTTTGGCGGTTCAGAAACCTGTGTAAGTTGTCCTTGCTTGGCACACTACCCGTAATTCCTTCCGGCTCGTGACTCGGCACTCAAATTCAGGCAGTACCCCGCAGGTGACTCTCTGAATGATTTTCTTAGCCAGTCTGCTGGTGTCCAAGCATCAGGTTTTTAGGCACCTTCCTTACTGATTTACCAACCGGGTGCCTCGCTGGGGTTCTGAGTTTTCTCAGCATTTCAATGCTGATGTTTTGAGACCAACATCTGTACCGCTGAAGAGCGCCGCCGACTTGGTGCCCAGCGCACCTCGGGTCAGGGCTGGGTCCTTGGGTGCAGGTCTCGGGTGGTGACATCTTGAGTGGAGCTCGGCAGGATCCCGAAGGAGGACTGGTTGGGCGATGGTGCAGGCTTGAGTGACTCGGGTTGGGCCTGGGCGTCCTCTCCTTCCCACCGCTGTAGAAGTGGGCAAACCCCAGTCGTTGTAATCAGAAAATGACTAAAATATGGGGTAGGGCTTGTGGAAGATGGGAATAGCCGTGGCTTTTCTCTCCCCTCACTCCACCTCTGACCATAATTCCCCTCCGAAAAAAGGTTTCCTCTTCCTTTTTTCCATATGCCACAGGTTATTTTTGGAAAAACTCTGGAATTGCTAATTTAAGGGTAAAATCTAAAGTTTGAGTGTACAAGTGGGGAAAAGAGAGATAATACCGTAAGCACACAACAGTGTCCTCTGCGCATCTTTTGTGCGTGTAGTCTTGTGGCTGCTCTGTGCAGCAGAATGAGTGGTTATAGAAGCAAAAGTGTAAAGTGCTGTTGCGCTCATAAAATAAATCTCTTGGGTTTCTTAGGGAGGCACACAGCAGGCCTGGGCTCCGTTCCTTACCTGGCCTTGTGAGACGCTCGTGTTCTTGAAGAGTCGGTGTTGGATTTCAAATTCTCATCCTTTCTGTTTTTAAAACCTGAAAAAGAGGCATCCTGAAGAGTCTTCGCAGCAAGGTCTGCCTGTCCTCAAAGATTTTATCAGCTTATTCCTTAAGCTTCGATTATAGTGAAAATGCTGTATCAACTCAGCTGTTCCTGGTGGAGGGACTTCCTGTAGCTTTGAGGGTACCTCATCCTTAAATTGAAGGCAAATTAATACGAGATTACACAAAAGGGTAGCGGTGAATCTGAAAACAAAGGCGAATTTACAAAATCAGCTCCCTGATAACTGCGGGCAGGCTGCGTCCCTTTTGCTTTTGACTGCGCAAAGCTTGCCCGTCTCGCAGCCTGCCTTCTCAAGCAGAGTTCTTGCTGAAAATAGGAGGTTTTTTCATCAAAGCTGCTGAAGCGCCTGACTTGCTTTAGAGGCTCCCCTTCCAGAAAACACCAGGCAGCTCGATTCCTTTTTTGCAGTATTTCTGGTGCCTGCATGACTTGGTAAATGCACAAGTACAGAAGTGAGGGGTTTTTAGGGAGCGTTTTTCCCTGGTTTAACTGCAGTTTCTGTGGTTGGTTCCATAAATGCTGTGGCCGTACAGCCTGCGTGGGTTTCGCAAAGTGCAGGATGCAATAACAAATGCAAGTTGTTACAAGTGCCAAACTTTTGGTTCCCTCTGAATATAACAGTAACTCATCTGTTCTATTAAAATACAGAGATGCTTAAAATTCACTGCGTTCCCAAAAAGAGCAGTGGTTCTTTTTTCTTTTTGGTTTTTGTTTTTTTTTTTTTTTTTTTTAAATGAATGCTATTTAAAACACTGTAAATCTTTACTTTTTTTTTTTAATACTGTTGTGTCAGTTTGTGCTACTCTTCACAGCTGCCTTGAGCCACCGCTTCGTGTGATGCACATGGACACTTTGCTCTTCATCAGAGCACTAGTGCCGTGCGAGCATATAATAAACGGCAGCTGACAACAGGTTTTAGTATTTAAAATTATAAATATTTAGGTAAAGTGCAATTTGTTTGAATTAATCTTATCTGCAGAAGGAAAGCTATGTCTCAGGAAGTGTGGCTGTACCCAGGGACACAGGCACATTGAAGATTGTAACTAAGGTGTGTTTTGGTGCCACTCACAGCGATGCTTTCCAAGGATTTATATTTAATTTTGGGGTATGGATCCTTTCTGCCTCTAACGTCAGCATCCAGGTTTTGGGGGTTGCGTTCTCTTAAATCTTTGGAGTACTTAAACAGCTTCTTAGGTGGGTGGGAGGGGTGTTAATTATATATGTGTTTATTTTGCAGTTAGAAGCTACTGTTTCCATCTTAACTTGGAGTATTTCCTTTTACCCTTAAGGAACGAGTGCAGGCCTGTCATTTCTGTCGTCAGTGCTGTAGCCTTTTGACATTTGCCTTTTTCTGTTGCTCTTCCGTGTTTGTTGTTGGAGTTGAGAGCTGCGTCAGTAGGATCCGTGCTTCCGTTGCATGCTGCTTGTGAAAGAGAAGTGAGGAGACGTGCCTGGTCACTGAGGGCTGGGAAGGTGAGCCAGTAAAAGCTGACTCGGAGATACCGCTGTAGAGCCAGCGAGATTTGGGTGAAGCACCACTCATTTTCGCATCCGTATGCTCTGAAGTTTATTGACAGGTTGGGCACCTGCTCTCCAGCATCCCGATGGATTTTGTTTGGGTTTGTTTTTTCCTGGGAAATTCCTCACTATAGGAAGGATTGCAGCCAGGCTTTGAGGTGATGTCTCTGATCAGCCGTGTCTCTAATCCAGCTGCCGTTGTACTCCAGTAATCAATTCTCTCAAAGGCTTGATTAACAACTAAGCTGAAAGAATAGACTATAACCATGCAATAAACACTAGATCAACACCTGCTAAAAATGGTTAAGGGTAGTAGGAGAATTAACTATAAACAGGTGATTATGGTGTAAATTTGTTGGTGATACAAAATCTGAAAGATATTTTTAAAAGCGGCTTATTCTAGGTAGCTGCTTATTAGTTATAAAAGTAATTAAAGTACGTAAAGGATTTGTTTAAAATAATATTTGAAGGTTATTTGAAATAGTCTAACGAAAATGTTAGAATGTTTCTGTTTTGAATGTTTCTATGTTTCTAATGTTTTGAAAAGTCGGCTGGAAGAGTGGAGCTTTTCAGTGCAAAAGGCTAAATCTTGTTGCCCAGTATTTTCGCAGGGTTTCGTGTGAATAACGAACACCTGCCGGAGCGCATCAGTAAACGAGCGCGCTCAATGCCATTGCCTACCTGTGCCCTTGAATTTTCATAATGAAATGAGACTATACCAAGTCCTTGTAAAAGCTGATGGATCTGATTACAGTAATAGGATAGAAAGAAGCATCCCCAGTGTAAGTAACATTGTTTTCTTCATAAAACATGAACATGTAATTATATTTTTTTTAAATACTAGGTGCTTTTGAATTGCTACCTAATGCCCTTGATTTTTTTTTTAATTTGCCTTTCCTCCTTCCTTTTCAGTTAATGCTAAAACATCCTCTGTTTTTGTCAAGGGCGAGTTTCTTTCATCTGTAGTTCTAAACCCAGCCAGAGCCTGGAAGATGCGGTTTAAGCAGGCTGTCCAGTGGGCTGCTTTGACAGCTATAATTTCTGGGCGTTCCGTTAGCGTGCTGCCACCTCTACTGATTGCAGAATCGAAAAAAAAAAAAAAAAACCTGTGGAAGAACATTGCACCTGATGAAAGCAAGAGCTGTTTTGGAAAGTCTAAATTTCGGTTTGCGCCAGGCAGCGTTTTACCAAGCCTTATCCCTGGCTGCTCTGGGGATTCTCACCTTGGCGATGGCACACGCTGAAGCTGCAGCTGGTTTATGAATTTACACATGATAGCAGGAAAGCATTCTCGTCCTTGTTGCTTCTTTTGCTATTTTTAGGTCTTAAAAAGCGAAGTCTGCTTAGTTATTAGAGTAAGTAAAGCCATACAGCGGGGTGTCTGGCAAGGTGCTCCAATTGAACGGAGCTAATGTTCTTTAAAGCTCTTGTTAAAGCTTCTTTCTGAAGGGAAAGCAAGGAGAACCTTCTTAAAAAATACTTGCAAACTGTTTCAGAACTAGTCTTAAACTAGTCCAAAGGACTCTTCTGGGTTGCTTGGAGAAACTGGGATCTGTTCTAGCTTTTGTTTGCTTTGGGAAACAGCTGCTAAGTCAATTTTAAGCCTTTTTTTTTTTTTTTTTTCTTCCCCCTGACTTCCAAAACCTAATGATTTGCTTCTCATAATCGAAACTTTTTTGTATTTGAGGGTTTGAGCCTGTATTTTGCAGTGTATGCTGCGTATTCTATCGCATCTTAGTTTAGACGCTGTAAGCAGCGAGCTGTGTTCTGGTGGACTCCTAGAAGGCAGCGTTACAGCGTTAAGGGGGGAGGAAAAGTATAGTAAAACAAGATTCTCCTTACACTGCACATGGCCTTGCTGTGTGTATCCGATGGGGCAAGAGGCTGTTGTTGGCACAGAGCTGGTGTAGCTGCCACCCCTTGCTGCCCTCGGTGGCTGGGAACGTGGCTGGGACGTTGCCCAGCTGCGGACACATCGAGTGCTGAGAATTGACCCTCAACGCCCTGTCAAACCAGCAGATGTGGGTTCCTGGGCGTACCCCACGCAAAATGCTGCTTTCTGTTCGCAGTTGTTTTGGTTTTTGCCCTTATTAATAGGATTTTGCTTTCGCTCTTGCCCCAGATTCCCTTCTGAATGCGTTGCTATTGCCGGTGATCACTAGGCAGAGCCCCTGTGGGTCGGAGGACGTCCACACAAACTCCATCTCCCTGTGCACAGCCTTTTTGCACATCTCTCCATCCTTTAACTCCACTCGGTGTACGTGGGGAGAGAGCCCTTAATACGCAATGAGATGGCTTTTCATCAAGCTTGTAAAACTAACGTCAACAGGTTAGAGATCACCAGAGCATCTGTAAGCAATCCTGTAGGTAGAACTTGTGTCTGCCTGTTACTCGTGGCTGGAAGTCCGCTGCCTTCTCCCTGGGGAAAAGCCCCCATTCCCAGCTACCTCATTTTATTTTTTTCTTTGCACTTTGTCAAATTTTTTTTTTTTGTTTTGTTTTAAATTGCATTTTGTCCTTCAATAAAATACTAAAAGCGGACAAGAAGCAGGGCAGAATGATGCCATTGTCCAAGGACAGTTTACTTTGATTTCACTTTAAATGCATGTTTCTGTACAAAAAGACCAAGGTTGACCCGCAGCTGCTGTAAAAAGTAAATAAAAATTATATTACTTGAAAGTAACTATTATACTTGTAAATGAGAGAAGCAATTGAAAGACTGTCCTGACAATTTTTAAATAGGAAAAAATCTGTTTAAAAAATAGAAGTCTCTGCTCTTTTTAAGGACAGATCAGATAGTTTTCTCTCTGCCTCTACTCTGCACTATTTTTCCTGTGAACTTGATCCATCGTCTCAATAGAGAGATTCACTGATTTTTCTGCAATCTCTAATCGGGATGATTTTTTTTTCCCATGGAGTTCCCCATTTACTCACCTACAAAGGAAAAACTGTCCAAATAAATACCCACCTTCTGTACCTGAGATTATGTATTTGCCTATTTCTTTGGGATCTTCAAGTACGCAGGGGTTTGCTCAGCTTGAAGAATTTAAAAAAAAAAAAAAAAAAAAAAAGAAAAAAGGTGTGAGGTTTTTTTCTGCTTCTAAAGGTGCTATTTTGACATATGTTTGAATTCCTTACACTGTGCTTGACTTCTTAAAGTACCAATGTAAGCTGATAATCAGCTCATTTGTTCTCTGGGGTTTGTTGGGTTTATTTTTTTGAATATTCAGTCTTTTTTTAAAAAAAAATCCCTTTTCGTAAAGGTAGCTTCCAAGCTGTCAAAGGCCTTAATAATGCAAAATGTAATGGGAAAATGCCGCCTTTTTTCTTTCTTTGTAACAGCGAACCCAAGAAATGCTTCACAGGGAATGTTTTCCTCTAAAATTTTAAGTAGCAGCTCATACTAACTTTGAATTAAATGTAGCAAATATTTTACTGACCATGCACACATAGTAGGGTAAAACAAGGAGCTATTCGTGTCTCTGCAGGCTGTACCAATTCGCCGCTAATTCCAGAGCCTTGTCTTGGCATCCTGGTGGCTATTCCATAAGTATTAATCTTCTTGGGCTCAGTCCCAGGAGGTGGCTGTGTGTGTCTGGGACACGCTGACCCATGTGGCTTTCGGAGCATCTGGATGTTGGACCAGGTATGGATTTGGCCTTGGACCTCGCCTGTCCCGCCCTTGTTTGAGGCACACACCGGGATGGCAAGGTCTAAACCCGGAGGGTTTGGCCACCCAGGGATCATCAGGAGATAGAGGGAGGGCAGCTACCGACTGCTGCCATCGCTAGAGTGACATCTCAGGAGAAGGCTCTGGTAGATGCAAGCCATGGAGTAGGGAGCTGAATTTTAGTCCCATGTAGGAACTTTGTCGTCATCCTTATTGTGCTGTCTTTATTTTTGTTTAATTCGTATCATCAGTTTGGTTTAGGGGGTTGGTAATTTACCATTGATAAAAGCTTTTCGTTCTGTGGAGGACATTACAAAATCTTACTCCGCCCTGTCTGAAGCAGCAGGAAGGAGCAGGGGGTTTGAACTGGTCCCATCTCCAGACATCAGGTTACTGCCTTTTCCTGGGCTTTCACAGTGGTGCAGCATTTCTCAGTCTTGTTAATCTGAGAGCGCTTCAGCCTTTTGAGAAGGGTCCAGAGACTGCCTTGTCGTTCTCCTGCTTCACACGTTGGGTGCTGCCTTCTGGACCATCCTCACTCATCCAGACTCTCGTTGTCCAGGAACCACAGGCTGGTGGCCTTTGTGAGGTGTATCTGTGTTACCTACAGCACTGTCTGTAAAACAGCCAATAAGTAAGGGACCACAGAGAACCCCTCTGAGCCTGCAAATCCTTGATCCTCTTATTTTAGGGAAGGCTGAGGAGCAGCACCATTTGTTGCCAGGCCCTTGTGTGCAGAGTCCAAGCCTTGCAGCTGCGCCCTGGCACCATGGGTAAGGCTGAGGCCACCCTGTCCCTCTCCTAAGGGTAAAATATAAAGGTTTATGGGCTGAGTGTTACAGGAGATCTTATATTTTGCATTTATTGTATTTAAATCTGAAAATATTGGAGGCTTCGCGGCTATTTCTGCAGGGTGGAACAGCAAGTATCGGCCTAAATAACTGGGGAACTCCAGGCCACCTGGTTTTCCCCTCCACTTTTTTTTTTGAGAAAACAGAAATGTGTAACTGCTTCCCAGTTTGTATGCTTGCTGTTTAATCATCTGAAGTGGGAGCCTGACAAGATGAGAATGTTTTAATTTTGCCTTCAAAAGGAAAAAGCGAAACTTCTTCGCATTAGATGCTCTACCTTCAGAGTTTTCCTTCTGTAAAGCATATTTATTGAACTTCGTAGGATTAGGCTAAAGAATTGAAATGCGTATTATATGAATGATGACTAATACACTTAGTCTGACTTTCGTACTGTACAAATATTCTATTTTAGCGTAAGAGAATGAACTAACAACTACACTGATTAATCCAATTATGATATCTGTATTCCATGAGCCAAGCAATAGGAGGGTGTTGAAACGTAATGCCACATTGCCGCCGCTCTCGCTCAGCGTTCTCTCAAATCAGAGATCTTGATAATTGCCAGGAGATCATCAAAATATGTATTGCCGCTTTTTCTACCAAAAAAAAAAAAAAAAAGTCAGTGCGGTGTGGTAGAAACACTCACCTGGTCCTGTTTACCCTGGCTGGCGTGCAGCTCGGCAGCGAGGCTTATTCCCATCATCCAGCTGTCGTGCTTTGACTTCTGTGTTACAGATGTGTTTACTGTTACAGGCTTTTTATTCCATACGTTGTCTGTGGGTCTTTCTGTGCTTTCTGTGGGAATGGAGTTTTTGCTTTTTATTTGTTTATCCCAAAAAATCTTCCTGTGTTGCTTTAGAAATGAGTCCATGAATCACTTGGGTCCAGGCTTTGGAATGCTCTGACCTGAGCGTGTTGAGTTCTGTTAAAAACAGGGAAAAATAAGACATAAGTGCTCTTTGGCCTCAATCAAACTATGCAATAGAGCGCGCCAGGGAGCTGAATTCCCTGTGATACAGAAGGCACACGGCTCTTGTGTCCTTCCAAATCCAGTCCTTGGTCCAAGGTTAGGAGAACTTGTACTCAATGGCTGCCCAAGAACCTTGCCTCCAAATCGACTCTTGTTAACTGGTTTTTCTCCTTCTACCCCACCTCCTCTGTCGGTTTTTTTAGGTGTTTTGACTCTGAATGACGTGCTGTCAAAGTGTGTCCCACCTGTCAGTCTCATGTGGTTGTCGACTGGAGCTTGTCTTGTAAACCCGCTGGTGTGGCGTTCCCACGGGAGTGAGTCAGGGGCCACTCCACGACGTTTGCATCCCTGGGCTCTAGACCACGTCAGGGACTTTGGGTTTGCTGTGCCCTCCCCCCAGGTAGATGTAGGTCTTGCTGTTACGTTTCTGTGTTGTTGGGTTGTGGGTCTGGTGCTTACAGTAACGAATACCTGTGACCTCTCAAATCCAGTCCAAGTAAGTTTTCATTTCCACTGCTTGTGCGCGTGTGTGTGAGTTTGGTTTTACTGCGTCCGTGGCAGTCCTGGGATAAATGCCCACGTGGTCAGGACTGCTGGAAAAGGTTCTTTGTTCTCCCGTTGCTTCGTTTTTCCAGTGAAGTTTGTTCCTTGTGTTCCTCTTCTCCCCCCTGTGAAACACTACTAAAACCGGTGCACTGTTTTCCCCTGGTTCTACATCCCGTGAGAAGCTCTTCTCTACCAGCGGATCGTGTCTTCTCTCCTTCACGTGTGTTCTTCTGAGCAGTTTGCCTTTATTTGTCATTTATTTAACCCACCTCGTACCTCATCCTGCTTCTCCCTCCGGACTCCGTTTACTATTTTGTCTTTCTTTAATGCAGGTTAACCTTGATTGATTTCTCTGATTTCAAAAGGGGGATTTCGGTGTATAATACGGGAGACCAGACGACAGTCTCCCTGCAGGTGTCTGTGGATATTCATTCCCTCCCCAGCTCACACGGCGCCAGGGGCTCAGCCTCTTCCATCCCCAACCCCAGGTTCTCCCCAGTGCGAGGCAGAACAAAGTCTGAAGGCGTTTCTCATGTCTTTTGGTAACTGAAAATACTGGGAGATTTTCTTCTTCGGAAGTAGCCGCTGCCGAGGAGCAGCTGGCGTGTGAGAGGGTTGTTATGCTTCCATATTCAGTATTTTTAATTGAGGAACAAATAATTTATTTTGGGGAAAAAAAAAATGTAAATTTTTTTGTATTTGTACGTCAAAGTGGCCTTTATAGGAAAAGCACATAAAATATTAAAATTGCTTAGTTGTGTAATTTTAGGGGGGATTTTTGTATTGACAGGGTTTCTATGCATTTTTCAAAATATACTTGCTGTTTTGTGTTAGAATTATTGGAAATATTTTTAAAAACGTGTATTACTGCAATTTCCATGGTTGATCCCTTTACTATCATTCCTTTTGAATACTACAAAGATTTTAATTAGCCCTGTAAATTAATTTTCCCCCACGAAGTATTTGCATTAAGTCAATACAATGAGTTATAGCACGGGTATGTAGCTTTAAGGGAATAAGCCTTGTAGTGTAGCTTAATTATGGAGAGATCTTTTTGGAGAAGGGCAGAACGCAGTGTTTCAATTGCACTAAAAGACTAAATTAGCAAATTAAGCTTTTGCTGTACCTCACCGGGATTTGTTTTAACTGTTTCCATCCTATATTGTTTACACTCGACCGTTATTTAAATGTGGATCATTTCTGCAGTATGCAGTTCTCCTTCATTCCGTTGGGGTAATACTAGTGTCAGCAGATAGGAAAAGCTTTGGGAAGTGGGTGGTATCCTCATGGGTATGACGTGAGTTTGGGATACGGAGGAGAGGAAAGTTAGATCCATTAGTGTATTTTTTTTTCCATTTAATTATGTACACATTTTCACATTAGCTGAGACTAAACTAACTGAACTTACAATTTAATTGGAAGTAAAATTAGTGGTTTAGAGAATGGGGGGGGGAACAAAGAAGGGGTTTCTGCGGGCAAAAATGCCCTTTGGTTGCACTGCAGTGCAGTTGCCCTGCCTGCCTATGCAAAGTAAAACCCGAGTTGGATACATCAAACCCTTCTGTTACTGCTCTGATCTTACTTTCTCTTCTCGAGGTGTTATTTTAAGGCTCGCTAAGTAGAACCTTCCTGGGAATGTTTGTCAACTGATGCTTCACCTTTATCATTTTATGTTTGTATTTTAATTTTTGTTCTTGTTTCTGTTTCGTAAGAGATCCCCACATTGTTCTTAAGTTAGTGTAAGTGTAAGCTTTTTAGGCGTAGTAACAAACGAACATTGCATGCGACCATGTATTCTCATAATTGAAGAAAAATGTGCAATTTTAATGGCACTTTGACCTATTGCTGAAACGCTGGGTTTTGCAATGGAACAAACTCTCAACAATTGAAAACGCTCTGTGTCTACATTAGATGTCTTGAAAGTGAAGAAAAAGGCAGTTGTACCCACAGATAATTTGGTATTGATTTTTTTAAAAATTAGTTTTATGATCTGTTATTAGGAGAACACGTGTTTCTTGGTCTACTTTTGTTGCCGTAAATTTGCCCAGTGCAGAGTCTGGTCCACCTCCATCCATTTATTTTCATGGATCAGTTGCACACAAAGTTGTAAGAGCGGAGCAGGAGAGCTGTTTGGTTACTCACCAGTAGCCTCCCTTGCGGAATTGCTTTGTGGCTCACACACGATACGAAAAGGGACACGAGGATTTTCCTGGATTAAGTAGCACTTGCTTCGTTTACGTGTTCAGTATAATGTTGAGTGACTAAAGGGAGGTTCCCTTTTTAAAGTATTTGACTTGTGCTTTGGGAACTTAGTTGCCACTGTGCAAATTGTGCTGTAATATTGTACCAAGGATCAGTGAAAGTGTTTTATCTTTTTTAATGTCGTTTGTATTTGACCGGGTTTTATAAATGTAAGAAAACAGAGTGTTGTATTTTGATCTGAAATTTGCGTATGGTAAAAGTAACTTTGCTTTATGTATTGGAGGTTTGTTCAGAACTTGAATTATTTTATAGAAGGGTACAGACCAAAATTAATTGTCTTAAAGGTGTTTAATAAACTAACCAAATAAAACATTGATGGTTTGAAAACTTGTTAACTGCTCCTTACGCGTTTTCTTTCTATTTTTAGAAGAAAGGAAGAACGTAGTTCAAGACTTTCTCTCAAGGTCTTACAAAAAATGAAGAAAAAAAAAAATAGTGGATTTTTATAAATATCATCTCCCATGAGTTATCTGTTTTATTATTAAACATTCCTACATGCCAGAAGTTTAATCAAAGGGGAAAACCCAAAGGAAATAAATGGAGGAGGAAAGGCTAAGGAAATGAGGGGAGGCGGGAGCAGTCCCTGTGTGCGGGCAGTGAATGCTTACGTTGGTGATGGCCGCTCCGGGATGAACGGGAGTGGGAAGGAGCTTCTGCTCACCTGTAAAATCTCTCACAGCGGCTGGAAGTTCTCCACTCTCCCCTGCAGTCACCTTCGCTCGTCCTCTTCACAAATACTGCTGCTTTCGTGTGACCTTTTAAAAACAGAAGAGAAAAATATGTGAAGCGTAACTGCTCCCCAGGGCGGGTACAAAGAGCTCATTCCAGGGCTGCCAGATATTTGGCGACCCTCAGTTGCGCCATGGCGTGCGTACGTAACCTCTTCAAGTTCACAGATCTGGACTTTTTTAAGATGCCAAGCAGCTGCAACTCCCGTTAAGCAACAGGCTTCCTTTGTTCTGCACTTATCCCCGTGCTGGCGTACCAGCCATTGCTCCTGCGGGCGCTGCTCCCCTGGGACAGAGGAGCCAGGGCAGGGGCTTTGGGCTGTGAATAGGAGCGAACCTTCGTCTGTGATTACAGGTGGGAGGGCGATGACAGCAATGGACTCAGCCACTGCAGTAGTCCTGGGTCTTTTGATCTTCAGGAAAAGACACGATTTCACCCAGAGCTCTGTCTACCTCTTCTTAAATAAAGGGACGTTGAGGCAAGGCCAAATGTGAGG
Source organism: Numenius arquata (assembly GCF_964106895.1). Classification (NCBI taxonomy): domain Eukaryota; kingdom Metazoa; phylum Chordata; class Aves; order Charadriiformes; family Scolopacidae; genus Numenius; species Numenius arquata. The sequence continues at coordinate 14,814,967 of NC_133588.1, read as the reverse complement.
CAGGAGTTGAGGAAGAGCTGGGGTTTGGGAGAGCTTGGGCAAGGGGAGCAAAGGGGGAAGCAGTGCCACAGCTTCAACTAAGTGCTGTAAACACATATTCTAAAAGAGACGGTGGGTATTGGGACAGAAAGGTGAATATTTGCTCAATAAAAACCTTATTTTGCTTACTTCCACAGCCCTTCCAAGAGAAGCACAGGTCCTGAACCGGCAGCGGGTTTGGAGCAGAGAGCCCGAGGCCTCCTGTGCAAACACGGGCTGACGATAGGGAATCTCGTGTTGATTTACCCTTGTTGCTGGTGTTCCCATGGTTATGGCTGCGCAGATGGGCTCTGCCGTATCTCCCCTGTCGTACTGAGTTTCAGAAACAAAGACAGGAGGGTGAACTTGGATTTAGCATGATTCCACAGCCTGGAATCCTAACAGAAAGGGAAGAGGGCTGCTGCCTGGTCTCCTTTACCTTTTATGCACAGAGGAGGTGTAACTTGAAGTTTCCATTTCTTCCTCTTTTTACTCCCTCAATATTTTCTTTTTTTCTAAAATACCACTGAAGAAATCCAGAAATGGTTCCTTAAACAGGATTTTCAGCTGAGGCTCTGAATGCCTGGGAGCAAGGCCTCCCTGTGCCTCCTGAATTGCAAGGTACTTGCCAAAAAGGCTACGTACTGAGTTTACACAGCAGGACTTGTGACTTTCCTGATGTCTGTGCCACGGGGAATCACAGTTGTCCACAAGCTTCTACCCCAGCCCGAGAGAAGAGTGTCCCACCAGGTTTCTCCTGGCAGGAAGGTGGTGACCCTGCAGGTCGGATCTGCTATGGAGGTGTCTCAGGGTGTGAGCAACCCTGGCTTTGCTGAGCCAGGCTCTTCCCAGGACCTCCTTGGTAAGAGGTGGCACCTGTGTCCGTCTCAAAGCAGGCTGTCACCAGTCTGAGTTTTCCAGCTGAAGAAGAGAAAGGAGGTGACGTGGGAAGGATGAGAAGCTTTGCAGAGCAGGTAAAGCTCCTCGGCCTCCAGAATCTCAAATCAAGCAGCTTTTCACTAAGTTCTGTGTTAATACATGAGCCCTTTGGCACAGTGATCACTGGAAACAAAATTAACTGAAGAATTAATCACTGTTCAGAATTCAGTGCAATTCTTTATTTTTTTCTCTGGAAGCTGCTGTAAAGTCAAAAATTAATGCAGAGTCCACAGGGTCCTGGAAAAGGTGCAGGTCATTTGAGAGGAATGTTGTTGCCACCCCAGAGGCTTTGGCTGCTGCTCCAGGTGAAGCCAATGGCAGCAGCATCAGACCTGTTATTTTTGCTTTTTCTCCAGTGTATTTGGACGCGCACAGGCCAAGCTCTGTCACGTGTGGCCTCTAAGGAATCGTGAACCCCAACACCGTGGGCTGGGCTGAAGGAGTTGGCTAATGGAGAATTTACGGTAAGAGCAAAATATATTTTTAACCACCAGGATATGCTTATCATCAGGAAAGGGCAAGCAGCGCTCCTATCTCTCCAGGGAAGGGGAAGTGTTGAGCGTGACTTTAGTTTTTTCCAACTCCTTTCCAAACTCTGAAAGGCTTTTTTTTTTTTTTTTTATTCTTGCTGGGACATGTAGTCGGATTAAATCTGGGAGTTAAGAAGACATCAATCCTGGGTCACAGGTGAAAAATATTAAATGCCAGGCGTGCAGTGTTTTTCCATTGCATGTGATGTACGTTCAGGAAAGACCTTTGGAAAGAGTGCTTTGAAACGGGTCTGGTTTGCTTTTTTAAATATACTAAGAGCCTGTCCAGAAGCTTTTAATTTTTCTGGGTAACTTTGATGTCTTGTGTTTTGAAGAGGAAAGCAGATTCCCCTCGCAGTCCTCTACCCCACCCTGCTGCCTCTGGAACAAGCAGCACATCAGGTTCCTGCAATCTCAGGCTGCTTTTTGGCTTGGGTGCTTCAATCAGGAAGGGGCTGGATCCCTCCCTTTGCTTTTGACAGTGCCATTTGAACCCCAGCACCCTGGGGGAGCGCCCAGGGATGACCGCCCTCGGCTCCCAAAGCCAGTGCAGGGTTCACCTTACCGGCAGCAGGGCCCTGACATTTTCCACAGCCTGCGCTGCTCTCCCGCTCATTAATCCAGCAAAGCCTTCAAATGAGACACACTGCAATTTGCAGGAGAGACAACAGCGATGTCTTTCGGGGCACCTGGGCAGGAGGTGTTTTGCTGATCCGGTAAATACCTGCTTGCCTGTTGCAGTCAGTGGTAGGAGTCAGAAAACAAAGGCTTTGAAATGCTAAAAGCTGCCTGAGCAAAGAGAACAGGCTGAGGGTGTTGCCGTTGGGCCTCAGACCATTCCCACCTGCAAGCAGCGCTGCTGCCCACCTCCCCAAAACCAGTCTCGCCTGCCTTCCCATGGGCATCCTCATCGGCTGCAAGACCTCCTTCCTGCCCTTCCCTAGTGCCCCTTTCTCTAAGGATGGTCAAGTCCTTCACGCTCCTGCTCAGGCTCTTTTTTGCAGTCTCTGATTTAAAAGCTGTAGCCCCATACACTGAAATAATTGCACCATGCTGGAGCGGCTGAGTGGGTTTGTCCTAGATTCCTTCTCCTTGATATGGTTGTGTCTGAGGCTGAGTCACCCTCTGCGGAGAGGGAGACGCTCCCCCCCCAGGACTCCTGGGTCTGAGATCGGAATCTCTCCTTGGGAAGGGCCTATCTGTTCCCATCAGCTGCCTGGGAAGCTGAGGGCAATGCTCTCCTCTGTGAAGGGCTTGGACATCAGGTGGGGTGCTTCTTTGTTTCTTGCTATCTGTGCTTCAGCAAGTTTCACTGATTTGCAATTAAATCTTCTTTCATGTTGGCTTTAATTGCCCTCTCAGTTCTCCATACTCCAGAGTAATGCCGAAGAATCCATTTTCAGCCTTTCAATTCATCTCCTCCTCATTTCAGCTGCGTCTGTGCTGTTCTCCTTGCCGTCCTAATGTGAAATATTCAGGGAGAAATGTGAAATTCCCTCATCTGAAAGTCACGTACCACATCTTAGAGCTTGCCATGAGGCACGGGAATGTTCCTGGCTCTACCTGCTTTGAAGAGCAAACAAAGGAAAGCTGCAAGCACCACGCTGTCTGGTCTTGGCAGATGCTTTGAAGACCAGCCCATTTTCATGGAAATTAGGTTGTTACTATTAGTTTATTTTTTGTCAGGACCTGAGCGATTCCTCAATCATTTTTCCATTTTCATAAAGCGGTTTGTGAATCACATGCACATAAAATGAAGAAGTTAGCAAATGCTGCTTCCCTTTGTTGTACGGTAATCTACCCTTCTCCTTTTTGTAACTACTCCCTGGAATTTTACATCTTATTAGGAAAATTTCAATGAAAGTTGGAAAAGAACCTCCCCTCCAATACCTTGTACTTGTTTAAAGAGAACAGGAAGGTTGTGCAAGCCAAAATGAAAACAAACCTGGTTTGCAGCTGAAGGATAGGATTGTGTAACCCACGTGTTAAGAAATGAGACGAGGAAAGGGCTGAGGAAGAACATTCTGAAACAAACACTTCAGGTGTGGGGCAGTGGCTGAGGTTAAATAGTCCCTGCTCAGAGAAATGGGCTGGGACTCACTACTTGGTACGGGAATAACATTATGCCATCATAATATTTTCCTAAGTAAGAAAAGTGGCTGTAAACACAGGCACGTTCCATCTGTCTCCACTCAGAGATGTAGTGTCAGCGTCAGAACCAAGTGTGCTGCTACTCAGTTCACTGTTTACAGCGCTGAGACTTTGTTCTCCACGCTGAATGGCATTTTATATCCTCCAGATATTAGTCTGGTGATTGACATAAACCAAAATCTAATAATTTCTTCCTACCTGTTATTAACTGCCCACTTCAGCTTTCTGGGCTCCTTTTTTTCCTTAACCTAACCTGTTCCTTGGAGCTGAGGTAATTAAAATGGCACCACCTTCAGACCCTGCTCTGATATGACAGATGGTCCTCGGGTTTGCTCTTTGTTGTACAAACACTTTGTTATAAAGGTCCTAAATATTAACTTTTTCTTGCCTAAATAGATGCCAAAAATAATTTAGGGGTAGCATAGCTCTTGCCTACTTTCTCCTGGAGTTTGGAAAGCAAGGTATAATATTATTCCAAATTTTTTTGTATCTGTAGAAGAGAATTTGAACTAGACATCTTTTGTGTTTCCATTCTTTCACTGTCACTGGCAGTGTGGTGAAAGAACACCTTCCTACAGGATTTCTCTGAGACGTTCAGTTCTGTGGATGTACATTTGATTTGTGGTGAAATAAATAGAGAAATAGAGTCCTCTCTTTTTTTATGATTGCATTTAACCATTTGGAAAAGACAGTTATCTGAGTTGGAGAAGACTAGAATAATGTAGTTTAATAGAGGAAACAACCACCGTCGCAGCCACAGGCATCTATACCCCTGTGCTGTTTTTAGAGAAATCTGGAAGGAAGGAAGGAATCTTCCAAAAAGCTTCTTGGGCTGAATCGACACCCTGTTTCCAACATGCTCTTGGGGTTGACCCTGAGTTATAAGCAGCATTAAGATCGCAAAGTAAGGCCTCAATCCAACAAATATTTAGAGCTATGCTTAGGTTTTTGCAAAACCTTTGACCTGCCTTTGGGAGGCCCCTGTGAAGGTAGCAGACTGCTAGATGGGGAGGTGTTGCTTGGACCTAGAGTGACAAATGGTTGAAAGCAAAACAGATCGGGAAATCTGAAAATTTGGAGGACCAAGGGAGTGTGTTCTCAGCAGAGCTTCTCTCAGATTCTTTCACCATTCCCCCTCTGTACCAGTTTAATAGAGAGACCTGAAAAAAAACTAGTTCTTGCCAGCCTGGGTGACTCCTATCACAGCTATGACAGGTTTATTCCATTTGCAAGTCAAAACAAGTTTTTCCTCTCTCTTGAAGGTACATAATTATCAAGATCATCCTCATTGCTACACCCGTTACCATTGCCTATAATCTTTGGGTATTTGCACTTTCCTGGCACAGTCCTGATTGGCAAAACAAAGCTTGCATGTGTGATAAGTTTAGCATAAGAGACTCTTCTCATTAGCGCTGGATGCCATGAATCAGAATGATTAAGTGATTTGTCCAAAGCACAAAGTAGGTTTACTGTTTCGGCACTGCAGTCCTGGTAAATCATGAGTGTCACCAAATTCACAAATATTACCTAAAAATATTAAATCCTAATCTCATAAATATGATCTGTTTCTATTTATACTGAGGACCTCAAACCTTAACCATTCATTTTCTTCCTATCAAAAAAAAGCTCCTAGAAGCTTGAAATTATGGTAGTTTAAATTTTCTCCATGCCAAAAAAATGTCACAAATATATTGTTTGGAGCCAGAAAAGCATCTAAGATTTTATCTGCTTCCCTCAGTTAATTGTTGTTCTTGCTTTGGCCAACTGCAAGTAACCTACTCTCTGATTATCAGCGAGTGAACTGCAGGTAGGAGTTAGGAGCGATAATCCCGGTGAGCTATTATGAGAAACTCTGCAAAGATGAAGACAAGTGGTCTAGCAATGATGACAGAGAATTGGTCCCTGGTGGCCTCAGTTCTGGTCCTTGCCCTTCTTTGCACCATCTGTGTGACTGGCAGGCTAAAGAGAGGCAGATCTTTGCATATGCCAGAAAGTCGATCAAGGTCATCCTCTGATCTCTCGACTTCAAAGTCAGCTCATACCTTGGAGCAGATGCTTCTGTCTTGTTCCTTGGTTTTAGGCAGGAGAAAACAGAACTGACTGGTCTGTGGTGCTAATCCATGATGACCGAGAGGCTCTCCCCGCTCCTTAACAGGGGCTGTTCAAGTAGCTGAAGTAGCTCCAGGAGTTATCTGGGGAGCAGAGCCACCACGACAGGATGTAGACTGGTGGAAGGGAGGAAGGGCTGCCCATACCGGTGGCTGATACCATCACTATTGGAAGGACTTTGCTTAGAGCTTCTGACACACAGAAAAGCCTGCTGTCAGCTGACGACTTCTGTGAGATAAGCGTAGTTTTTTGCACTACTCCTGCTCTGAAACTCTCCCACAGCTGTAGGGGCAGACGGATATCTCCTTTTGCCATAGGGCCCAGCAAGATGCAAAGAGATCTCACCTTTAATGCTCCAGTGCACAGCGATGCTGCTGGAAGGAGGAAGTATGAACAAGATGAAACTGCTCCAGCACCTTTAGCCCTCCCTGCTCACTCTCTTTGCTTTTCCGGTCATCTTAATCCTCTCCTGCTGCTCAGCAGAAATGTTATGCAATATTCTCCAGGGAGATGAACCCTTGAGTGAATGGCTCTGTGCTTCTGAGGGCTAGAAGGAAGGCTGAGTCCCTTCCCTTAGAAATTTAAACAAGCCTCTTCAGTAGGTTCGCACGTTTCAATTTGCTTTCACAAGGGTAGTTGGTGACAAGTGACACCATAACCTCCTCTGAGACTTTTATGCAAATTTTATGTAAACTTAGTCTCACCATGCCAGATAAATCATGCCTGAATACCATTTTTGTTGATGGATGTCCTGTGGCTCAAAGTGCCATGTCCTACCAGGGGTCCCCTGAGGTATGAACCAAACCTGGAGCATCCTCAAAGGGTGGAGAATTTCAGAGCGCTGGTAGCTCACAAAACTCCCTGGGCCCAAGCTTACGTTCTGAAAGCCCTCCTGCTGCAGCATCCAGCTCTCCCATGTGGCAGCAGCGTTGTTCTGCCACATCAGCATCATCATGGCTCCGTCCGGAAAAGAGCCGCCTTCACCCAGGCCACAGGGAAACCCACAGCAGCTGCTCAACTGGGAAAAATTGCGTATGTGGCCACTGTCATAGGCAGATGGTCTCGCCCCCAAAAGAGGGGACGGAGAGCTGCCTGGGTGGGCAGTGCAGGATGGCCCCACGCATCCTTTCTTGGTGGTGCTGGCCAAGCCCCAGCCTGCACGCCAGCGCTGACACAGACAGGGCCAGAGGTTCTTGGGGACGCCATGGTGTTGCAAACACATGTGGCCTTGGTCATGTACTACGGACCGAGCACATCCAGCTCCCCACCGCTTGCACTCGGTGCCAAATCCCACTTCCTCTGATGCTCTTTCAGTATTAGCACACCGGGCCACATGTCTGGTGGGTGCAGGGACAGGGAAGTCTGATCACAGCCTTTAGCTTTGTGTGTATCTGGCTGGGGTCTGCTCTCTTTCCGTTGCTCCTCCTGGGCCCTATTCTAGTCTTTTCTTCCTTTCTTTTTTTTTTTTTTTTTTTCTTCCTTAAAAAGGGCTCAGCAAAGCTGTACCTACAAATCACCATCAATAAGCACCCCCTGGGACTGCCTCTCTCTTTGCTCTTCCCCTAAGACCATCGCTGTTTGGGTTGCCATGCTGGAGAAGGAGACTACAGTGTCAGCCGGACTTGTGACTTCTGGGAATAAAGAGTGGTTAGTTGTGATTTTTAGCCTGAGCCCTACATAGTAGGACCTGAATCCATGCTTCATTGGTGCCAGTTCACAGCCTGGTGGCTTACACTGAGAGTTATGTGCAGGCTACCTTTGTCTTGCTTTTTTCTTCCCAAATTTGGTGTAGCTTTCTTGTCACTTCACATAATCATGCCAGCAGAGAAAGGCTGGAGGGCTTGAAGAGCTGAGGAAGGTTTGCTTCCCCAGTTCCTGTTACGGAGGCAGTAACTTCTGCACAGGAAACCTCTACAGTCACTGCTCAAGCCAAGGTGTCAGGCCATGGGCAGACGTAGGAAGCGGCTGTGCCAGCTCCCCAGCTATTGGGGACCTCTGCTCTCATACAGCCAGAAAAGCCACAGGCCATTCCCATCCACTGCTCTGAGAACAACTGGACTCCTTACACCACCTTTGTCTGGAGTGGATTCACATACCGCCCATTCAAACCTTGGTTTACTTTGTACTAACCTCTCTGTGCAGGCAATCCCTAAGTAACCATCTTGCCCAAAGTGACTTGCCCACTTGAATTTGGATAAGTACCTGCTTTCCCAGATGGTTCATTGCTCTGCTGCTAAATAGTGCTCAGTTATCCCAGTCAAGCCAAGCCTGATTTTCATCTGTGGATTCTGCAAGGCAAGCTGTGGAATGCAAATTATTCCAGTGTATTTGCAGGTCTGTGCTGAGGAGGAGATCCCTGGAGCTTGATCCTTCTGTTTCCCAATGACTCATTATTGTTATGTAGGTTGTATTGCCCCACCACTTCGAGATATGAAATACTGGGGTTTTGCGGGTCACTTTTCTTTTGTAAAAAGAACACAGGGTCACAGAATCCGTGTGTATGTGTCTAGCAGGAAACTGGCATTCCAGTGCTGATCACATGCTACTTGTATGCAAGCCTTTCTTCCAAAATCGCACCCAAAAATCTGTCTTTAGGCAAAGGCGGTGTCCCCTCAAGCCTTTACAGTGCTCAAGTGCTTAGAGAAGGAACTCTGACTGCAGACAGCAACTGTTAGCATAGCAAAGGCTAACGTCAGGCAGGCTGCTTTCTGCAGGCTCTTTTATCTCAGGTGAGCAGTATAATCCTTTGCTTTCACTTAATAAACCCAACAACCAAGCAGAGGTGGGGGAATCATTTGATAATTATGTGTTCATTTCATAGAATGCACGTAAATGACTGCAAGTGCTTGCAAATTTTAATAACTCTTGAAGTTACATTCCAGTTGCTCTGGTTAGATGTCCTTTCTGCTCTGCTGCTGAACAAACGAGGCAATTTTATCAGCTGCCTCAGTGAGAGAGATTTTGCAGCTTCTTCACACGGAACACAGCAAGAATAGGTTAAAAAAATCTCTCCCCCTCCCATGGTTGCTCCCTCCCAAAGAGCAGCTATCTCTGCAGTCAGGCTGGGTGGATTAGCTGCTGTGCCAGGAAAGAATGATGATCCTCCTGCAGCACCCACTCCTCTCGCCCCGTGGGGAGGGCTGACCCAGAAGGGAGCCATGAAGAGGGCAGGGAGCGCTCAGTGAGAGGAGGCGCTTTTGCCTTGTGAGGGAATTAAAGCGCGTTTGCTCACTGGATGGACCTAGGGCATCCCCACAAAGCTCAGCCTACATGTGAAGTCTGATGGATTAAACGAGCACCTGGATCCAGGGATCTGTGTGCTTATTGCTGCCTGGTCCTTGCTTTGAGTTTCCTCCTAGCTAACACACACAGCCACACTGACATCTAGGGCAGCTTTGCCACAGGCTTGGGTTTTTGCAAGGAAACTCACCTCCCAGCTTCCTCTGCTTGCCCATATTTCATCCCACCTAGCCTAGCCATAGCTGCTGCGGTGGAGACTGATGTCCAGGCTTGGCCATGGTGGGGTACAGAAAGACGCGTATGGTGCCACAGAGGGGGTGATCCGGCAGGACAAGGGACGCAGGATTTATGTTTGCTCCTAACAGTCCTATGTGCAGTGCGACAGGTTTTCAGACCGTTTTGGAGAGCTGAGCAAGACGGTTTGGGTGATTTCAGGAGAACGCAGACCGGGATTTGACTGTAGGTACCTTTCCTTGCATTCACAACTAGTTGAAAAAACACGCTGGCAATAAACAGCAAAATGTTGCTCCCTTTAGCAAATGCAAGATCCATTTTGAATACATGCTCTCTCTTCTATTTTCTCTATTTTTGTGCTCTATTTGACAGTGGTTTGACTGACTTCCAGCAAGGCAATAGTCAACCTGACTAGTATTTGTCACCTCCTATGAGCTAAATATAATTTGGATTTTATTTACCTCATAGTATTTCTTTAACAAGCTCTCTGATGTGAGTTCTTCCTGGAAAAAAGAATTCCCCACATTGCTGTCCTTACGCAAAATAAATAAAATCTTTCTGTCTTCTTGCCACATTTAGATCTATATATATCCCTGGTACACAGAGGAGATATCAGCTTGGGAATTGGCACACTGAGGGCAAATAAATGAATTTACAGTAAAGTCTGGTTATTGTTTTTAAAGACCTATTGAAAGGAGAAGACTGTTCTTAATTTTCTCTCGTAATCTCATTTCAAGATGTTTAGCTCGTAAAGGTCTGTCAGAACATGGGGCCTGGACTTTTATCTTTGCTCTCCAGTTGAAAACCTGGAGGACGTTCTGGTTTTTCACTCCTGGCTGTGGTCACGAGGAGAAGCCATAGCCAATGTGGGCCGGGATCCTGTGGGCCGCTGCCATACCCATTCCTTGTCCAGAAGTGAAAAGAGCTGTTAATCCTGCCTTGTTTGCTTTGCACACCACACCCCTGCTTATTGCCCACAATCTAAATTACAGAGGCGGCCAAACTTGCTTCCTGTTAAAAACAATAGCCCTGGCTGACACATCGCCTGGCAATGCAGGGAGCGAAGGGCTGGGGAACGGCCTGGTGGGTTTTAGGGGCAGATGGCCCCCTAAAAGATGGGCTGGGGCTGGAGGCGCTAGTGGTCCCTGCAGATGGGTCACCCCCTGTACCCCCAGACAGGCGGACGGCTGTGGGAAAATGTAGGGGCTGCAAATAATGTGCTGTGGAAAGAAATGACTTTATGGAGGGTGTTAATTAGGGGAAACGTACCTGGGAACATGAGGAAAACTTCCTGAAAAGAACAAGCGTGAACAGGATCATGAAAGGCTTATGAATTTAGTGGGAATTTTTATAGGGAAGTTTGTTTCTAAGTGTCCAGATGTCTCAAAATCTGAGTCATGTTTTTCTCTGCAAGAAGGAAGATATTATTTTGTTGCAGACAAAATTTTCATTAGGTAATTTTCATTTGAAGGATCATACGTGGGGATATAAGACCCAATTTCCTCAGTTTGTTTTACCTCTTCTAGGAAATGCATGCAACAATCAGAGCTGCTGTTATTTGTGTCTAATAGCACTATTGGGAAGAGTCGTGCTGCGTAGGACTCCCTCTGCAAACAGAGGATATAGAGAAATTTTCCCAGGTACTTCTCAGGAACTCTACTGTATGGCAGCCAAAATGTCATGAAGGATGTGGGTAACATACCCAGCACTTCCATGTGCAAATATATTTATGTTCACAGTGTGTGGCAAACAAAGGCCAGTACGAGCTTGGTGTGAGCAATTTGCTGTCCTTTGAACACCTGGCCACCACTGATGAAAATTTCTCAGTCTGGTTTCTTGAGACATGTCCACTGACTGTATCTGTGGTCTTGGGACGTGAACCAGCTTCAGAAACAGGAATTGCCTTTCTCTTGTTAGAAATGGAGAACGTCGCTGCCTTGTACACAGGGCCACGGCTGCTTCCCGGTATTTGCCATGGTGAGGTGCCACTGGGCTCAGTTGTTTACGCTGCTGTTGAACTGGCTGAAGAGTGGAGCGAAGGGACGGTGAGTCAGGCCCAGGATTGTTCAAGTGCAGGAAAACAGGCTGTGTGTGCGAAGTGATCTGGGCACCGGAGCTGGAAAATCCGTCCGAACGCTTTTGCTGTTGGTTTGAGGAGACTCGTGTTATGAAAGTGTTCCTGGGCCATTATTAAGGCTTATTTTTCAAGGGATGCTGGCATGTTGGGGAACTTTGCACCTATTTCAATTTTAATGTTCTTTTGTTCTGCATTCTGACTCAGAATAATACCTTTCCCTGTGAGCCAGAATTACAGCTGGAACCAGGTTACGGGTTCAAAATTAATCCTGTATCCCAGAGATATACCTCACCGACAGGGATTAGAAATCATTTCCCTATCTCTGCCTACAGTTTCTAAGAGAATCCTGGGTGTACCTTGGGAAGGTTCTCTCTCCCTGTTTTTATCCTTGCTTTGGAATCAGATGACATCTGGCTCCACCGCTTTGTCAGCCTCTAGGTAATTTACCGTTTCCATCTCTCTTCCAGCATGATCTATACAATACTCCCCTGAGACATTTTAATGTCTGCAATGAACTCCCCCATCTTCTCCAGTGAACACTGAGGCAGATGATTAACTGTAGCCAAATCTACCCCTTTTTCTCTGTAAATTATCCCTTACTGTCTCCTCCTTCCTTTCCTTGGTTTTAACTAACAACCTCATGAAACGTCTGACTCCTTGGTTTTTCTAGGGAAAAATTTTAAACAAAACCACATTCAGACACACAGACGTACACACACAAAACGGGAACAATGAACGCTCAGAGACAACCAACAGCACACTCACAGAGGCGTGCTTATATAGAGATACAATGACGTAAATCAACACCCAGAAGCATTTATTAAATTACCCAGATATATACACAGAGGGACAGGCAGATGTGTAAGGCTGTGTTTTTACTGGTGGATAAGTGAAAACATCACTTTAATGCCCACAGGAGAGTATTTTGGAAAAGCGGTGGCAGTAGCAGCACCAGATATTAAAGGTGATAATATCTCTTTATTCACTCTTTCGGACTAATTGGCTTATCCCAGGAAATGGCAACTGCTGCATAGCAAGTGTGAACCCATACACTTTCGTAATCGAAATCAGTGTGAAAACAGCATAGCAGTCTTTCCTGAAACCATCCCCTGTTCCCAGGCAAGGAATGATTCCTGGAACTTGCATCCCTAAACTCCTTCTTTTGATTGCTCTGGGCAGCCCCGTCTTTCTTTTTTCTTTCTAAAAGATAGGAAAGCAAACTGAATTCCCTACATACAATCACGGGAAGAATTATTCCCAGAACCCACCTACACAGCTCCTAATGTATTAAATGGACTTTTTCTTGAATGCCCATTGTCCTCAGAGCATGGGGATATTAGGAAATACTGTAGTCTATTAAAGGCTGGTACTTGGTTACCCCCACACCCATTTAAGGAGGTATTTTACCCACAGATACAAGTCAACTGAATCAGCTGCATGAAGTAAACTGGCTGAATGTCGTTCTTTCCTGGCCCACATGCAGGTTTTTCTCATTAAAAACTACTGCTAAGCTAACTGTAATCTCCTTAGGTGTCCTTGAACCATGGGATCCACCTGTATCTTCAATATGCTTATACTGGGTTATAAGTTGTACGGTATGAGGCCTCTAAACGTGTTAACCCAGCCCCATGGTCCCTGCTTGCACCTTTCTACCCAGAGCACCAGTCCTGCCAACTTCACCCAACGTTTTCTGTATTTCTTGTTTCACTGTTAAAATTTGGATGGTGTTTAGAACTGTTCTGTCTTCTTTGCAGGACAAACAAGAGGCCAAACCCCGGCTGTCTGTACTCACAAACAAGACCTGGTACACACAGAATGCCTTTATTCTGCTGCTGGTGATAATGAGAACCCAGCCCAACTCCAGGCGGCCCATGTTACATCCACTAACTCCTGGGGTTCCTCCCTTTGCTCCCATCACCTGTGTGGATGTGGTAAACAAATAGAAATTAAGATCTACACTGGTGCAATTTGCTGATGGAGTTAACCAATTCACAAGTTGTTTTTCACTACCAGCTATACCATCCCTAATACTCTCAAGGTCTTACTAAAGGCTTCAAGAGCTGGTGCTAGATAGATGGTTCTTTCCTATCATGTCTTGTATCTTAACGCTTCCCATAGCATCAAAGAAAAGCTCCATCAAGATGTACCCTTACCCTTTTTAGTTCTTTTTCATATTATGGTAAAATAGTCTTATATATTGAAAGCTAAATTTATATGGCAAAGAAAATGCCTCTATTTTGCAATATTGTGGTAGCTCAGAAACTCTGAATTCTGTGGTCAGCTGCAGCCTTGGGCACTGTCAAAGCTATACGCATGATTTTTTTCCTTTTTTTTTTTTTCCCTGGTTATGATGTGTGATGCATTTCTTCTAAGTATATGGTACAGTTTGTCCATGTGGGTGAAATCTACCATCACTGATCATCTGTTCTTTTCAGAGAATTCTCTTGGATTTGTCATCATCTTGCTCTGTTGCATGTCAGCCGGGGACTGTCCTAAGTGAGTTCCTGCCATTCTTTAACTTTCTGTTTCCCCTTGGTTTGTAAAAACCTCCAAGGACGTTATACTTTCAAGAAATCAGCTCTGCCCAGCTGATGGACAGGTAAAAATTACAAGGTGCATAACTACTAGAGCATACCCAAGCAGCTGATTTCTTTAGTTGTGTCTGGGAATCTATACATCATGAAAGATAACTATGTTAAAGCGATGCTTTTCTCTGTCCTTTGTATTTGTTTCCTTAGAATGCTTAGGCCGAGGACTGTGTTAGGTATCTTTCAAGGTGCTTAGCACAACAAAGCTGCAAGCACTGGATGACGGGCACTATCATCGGATAGGAATTTATACTTCTGATACAACTTCAGTTTATACCCTGCTGATACTAAGGTAAGGAAAGGACTGAGGACCAGTGGGAGAGTTTTAGCTGCCTTTTGTGTAATGCTGTTTTGAAATGATTGTAACACAAGGGTTTAATAATAAAAAACAATAATTAAGGATGTTATTTTATCTTCTCTTGCTTCCTCTATGACACTCCTTCACCATAGAATCTGTGGATACTAATCCCTCTAATACTTAATGCCTTTTCCCATTCTGCTTTTTTTTCTTCCCCTGGTCTTTCAAAAAATAATCCAAGTCTTGCAGCATTTCATCCACTTCTAATTTCACTTCCCCAGTGTGTTGGCTCAGTGAGTGAAGATACACTTCCCTAATCTGTGGACTACCTTTTTCTTTCTTACTTGTTCTTCCTCTGTTCTGGGGAAACTTCACCTTGCTATGACACACTGACAGCTCTGCATCACATTCCGTTTCCCTTTGACTTTTAATACTTATTTGTGTTATGGTGATGTTTTATACGTGTTATACGGGCTGACGAGCACTCACAGCTTGGAATGACTGGTAGGATGTGACCTATTGATGAAATAGGAAATATTAGCTGGGGGTGGGAACAATAATGCAGACAGTCTAACGGAAATGGTGACTTTTCACTACATCCTGCCAAATGACAGTTTTTTACATACATCTCGATGGCAGTAAGCACTAAAGGAAAAAGAGATGGCAGTCTGGTGAATTTTGTTGGGAGCTCTTCTTTTTCCCGGGCTTTTTCCATTCCTGGGTGTGTGGGTGGCCCTGGAAGAAGGTGGAGGCTCGTAGGGAAGAAGTTTACCACTTAGGGCTGCTGTCACTGAGAAGGATGAGTGCGGGGAAGGACAGATGATACTTTGGCTGCGCTATCTGATCGGGTGCAGCAAAGCAGAAAAGACATTTCAGGTTCTTCCCTCTCTTCTTTCTGTCTTCTGCTTATTTCCTTCCTATCTACTCGTTTGTTTATTTTAGTTGCCTCTTTGTTTCTGTTTGTCTAATTTGGATTTAGACCTGAGATTATAGACTTGAGACTTCCTCTTTCCACTGAAATACATTCCTTCACCGCAGCAAGCCTGTTAATGCTGCTTCTGTTCAGATATATTTTTACCTCCTTTGTGTAGTGCTCCATCCTACTAATACCCGATCAGGTAAAAGCCAGACTGGAGTGCTGTTCAGATCAGCAGATGGCAGACTCCTTCAAGCAATCAATGCCATCAGCTTCATCCTACATCCCCCTCCATTAGAACATCTGATGATGACAGGCAGAAAAAAGTATGATTTCTGCATCATGCACTCAAGTGTGCATTATGTCAGTGAGGAATCAAAGATATATTTGTCACCAGAGTCTGCGTGGCATGCAGCTAGCCCTGTAGTGTAATGTGCATCAGCTGGGAAAACAAGACCACAGAGACTGAGTAAACTGGAGAACGGCAGAAATCTGAATGTCAGAGATGTCAGAGAATTACAAGTTGACATCAGAGCCTGATTTCCCTCTTACTACTCCACCTGTGAGGTGCCCTCAAAAGTGGATGTTAGGCTCAGGAAGTGAGTGATGAGAAATTTGGGAAAAGAAAGAGATGCTTGCAAGTGCAATCTTAATATCGTGCATCTGTGCCCTAATCAAGCCCTTCCTTCCCTTAGGGGCAACTACAGAACTGCTCCTTGCAGGGTGGGTTTCTTTAATATTTATCTAGTTAGGTTTTAAGTGCCCATCACTCCTTTTGGGAAACAACTCTGTTTTCCAAAGCTTTATGACTTGCCAAATCCTCTTAACATCACCGTGCTGATTAATTTAAACAAACTTCAAATGCAGGACTCATAGCATTACTGATACAGCATCTCTTTTATGTTTTCTATGTTTGCTTGAATGTGTTGTATTCCCCAGTTTCACTAAAGAATGGTTTTAAAGTATTTTTTAACAATACAGCATTGTTATGAAAATGAGCTGACTAGTGAGTCTGATAGCAGGAATTTGCTCTGAGTCAACAGTGGCAATTTACAAGCATTGACTAATGAATTCCATAATCCACGCAGCACCTCTGTGAATAAGGGAAGAAAGCTCCATTATCTCTAATATGCATCGAGGATTCAAAGCTGAGAGGGACAGCTGCTGTGTAAGAGTCTAAACGGGTATTGAATACAAGTTGGGAATTCCTGGTGCTTGCTTCTCTGCTTGGAAAAACTGTATCTGGCATCTCTGCATGGACAACTCTCAGGGACATGTTGTCACGTCCCCTTCAAACTGGGACACACGTTGAGAAGACGAGAGCAGTGGATTTGTTTTTTTTTTTTTTTATGAAAAGCATGAATGTGGGAATCCTTTACAGCCTCTGACAGAAATTTTCAGCGAGAGACAATAAAAGGAGATTTTGTTTCTTCCTTCTTTGATCAACTGGGAAAAGTTTGCCAAAACATCTGTTAATACTGCAACAGATTCTGTAAAATAAATTAGGAATAATTCAAGGGCTTATTTTATTCCTTTTTCTTGTTTTCCCTTTGAAAGTGTACTACAAATCCAGCAAAGCCCCTTTGGGGACAGTGCTCTCTCCCCTGCTAGGAGCATCCCTTGTTGAGGCATCTCAACATTTACATCTGGCCCTTGCCACAGCTGCTTCGTTATTCTCTCATAGAGCTTTTCAGATAATGCCACTGCATGGATTTACTCTCAAGAAAGGTGCCTTTAGGCAGTATTTTTTTCCTGCATAGGTTTTGGCATCTCAAGTGTTTTCTCATGGGCTTTCCGAGCCCCCCACTGTTATGCAACCTGTGTTCTTGGCACTCAGCGCTACTCGCAAATTGCCATTTTCTTTGCCTTTAGAATATCACATTGTTTTTGTTTAAACACATGGTTATAAGTGGGTGTTACCAAGCTTAAGAAAGTATGTCAGGACAGCGCTTCTGTTTTGGCACCCAGGAATGACCTCTGCAGAACACCTGCTCGACTTGAGCAGGCAAGAGACTAAATGTTGGAAATGCATAAAAAGTGTTCTTTCTTAAGATTGGAGTCCCAGCTGGAATTTGCAAATGATCATTTTTATGGGCCTTCCTGGTTTAATGGACATATAACTGAGCAGATGAATATTCTGAATAAAGCAGATCACAACTGAATTAGTTTTGAGGAGGGGGAAAACAAAAGTCCAAACGTATTCCTCTGTTGCTAACCAAGAAGTCTATCCGTCTTAAACTGCGTGGTGGGGATACCTCAGTTTTCCAGGCTACAATGTCTTTCCGTTAAGTGATGCTTCGGCTTACAAAACCTACTATGAAACGGTGGTGAATAATAAAAAAGAGCAAGATACAAAGAAATGCAAACGAAAGGGCAGAGCTCAGGAGCTGGGCACAGGACCCGCAGGTGGATCTGAATTGTCCTCTTGCCACTGACCTCTCTTCTGGGGGAAACATCTTAACATCTATTTGCTTCCCTGCCAGACCCACTCTCGTTTTGGTCCAATTGCACTGATATTTCTGCAGAATAGGACAAGGCACTCTCTCTCTTTCACCCTTCAAATTTGACCTGTACCTACCGGCCCTGACTTAAAAGGGCTTCTACTTGGTAGTAATATCAATGATAATAAATAAAATACTCAGTTTTCATTTCCAAACCCTGCATTTCTGTTCTAGAGCAGAAATTAAGTATTTCACAGAAAGCCTCACAAATTCTTGAATTATTCAAAACTGGTAGCATGCCCATAAGCACCTTGTGAGTAGCTAGAGGTGCATTTTCGCTGCTGTGCTATTTATTATGAATTATTTGCTCAGTGTTTATTATGTGAATGAATGATTATGTCCCACTTCCACCATAAACTTCTGTTCAGATTTGCTCATAAAATTAGATTATAGAGAGAAAAACAAAACATACAGCAATCCCCAAACACCACCTTGAAATACTGCCAAGTATGTATACCTGAGATGTCTATTGGTCTGCGTGGAGCCAGAAGAGGAAGTCTGGAAAAACACAAAGCCGGGAATTCAATTCATCCAACTTCTGCTCGGTATAATTTATAAAGGAGATGAGAAGGGGTGTTAGTTTTAATGTGTTCAGCCTTGGCTCACATACCAGCCATTTACTGCAGGTTGGATGGCTAACGGGTGTTTCGGCAAGCTGTGCAGCAAGCAGTGTGTTTCAATTTCACTTGTCCAGACAGAGTTTTCGGTTGCCCCGTTCTGGCAGGCAATGTGAGATTTCATACCTTGATCTTATCATTCTGTGCTGAGTTTACTTCAGAGGGAACACCTGCAGCCTGAGAGCGTGGATTCTCAGTGGGAGCTGCAAATGCAGGGCACCTCTGAGGATTTGGAGCTCTGTCTTTGACAGGGGTTGCTAGCAGCGGTGCTGCCTGATGCGCTGTGCTTTTGCAATGTCTCAATGGATTTCAACACTTTGGAATGGTGGATTCCCAGTGGAGGCTTGGATCCTTTCTGGTAACTCGTGGGTTGACCACGATAGACCAGCCTTGCTTTTTTTGCTCTCTTCTGTGGAACACGAATGGAAAATATCTGCTCTGATTTGCCAGGAAATTCGCTAAGAACACCAGACTCTTTACACGTCGTCCTCCCATTGGCGAGCAGCTCCCGGAGATGACAATTACGGTAGATTTAAAGCAGTGGTTTGAGCAGGTGGCTACTTTGCACAAACTTTCACCAAAATAGTCATACTGGTTGCAGTTCTCGCTGAGTGAAGTGTTGGTGCAGGTGAGTGGATGCAAATAGTCCTACTATTGACACTGTTATTGTTTGTACCAGAACAGTGCCTCGGGTCAAACAAGAGCAGGTCTCCCTTGTACTAGGCACCTAGGAACTCCTAGAAACAGACAGTTCCTGCAGTGAGAAGCTTTCATCTAAACAAAGCTGTCCTTTCAAAATTTGATTTGCAAGTCTTTTTTTTTTAATTTTGTTATTATTTTTATTGTAGATCCACACATATTTACAGGTATGAGTAGATCTGGTTTTATGTCAGTGTAAACACGTGCGTCATTCGTCCTTAGCAATATATGGTGTACAAAGCTCTGTGGGAACTGCCTATAGTGTTTAGTGCACGATGACCAGTCAGTTTGTTTAAGTTCAGGAGGTAAGTAATTGCCAGGGCTATGTGAAACTGACAATTTCAAGCCCTATAAAAGAGGTTTTTGTCTTCATGTTGGTTGTATTATTCATGTCATTAAATGAGTGTCTGCCTTCTTACCTTTACCAAATTGCATAATTCTGTGCATTGTCCTATCAGCTGGTACTTAGGAGTACTCCAGAGACTTCCTAGCTTTTTATAAATAATTTTTGATGCTCACATGCAACAAAAGTATCCCTTGAATTTGCCAGTAATTGAGAGGTTACAAAAACCTCCCCTCCTGAAAGTGTTTAAACAGCAATTCCCCTGTCGAATGCAAGCCCATTTCAACACAACAGCTCTATAATAACACACGTGATGGACATGCTTGCAGTGACTGTGGTCCAGCCAGTCACGTATTGTCTTTGACAGTAGCTACTACAAAAGGCTTTATGGCAAAGGCTCCCAAACCCTTCCCGTTGCAGCTCACCTCTCCAACAGATAACCAGTGCGACTTGTGATGGGAAGGTATCAGTTGAGACAGTTTTCTCTTGGGCGTGCTGACGACTGCGCTCGTAACGTCCAGCACCTCCCTTGCCATCGTCACCTCTCATTGAGAACTGTTGCACCAGGAGATGCCGCCAGAAACCCAGCCGCAGGGACACGCGGCGAAATAACCAGCTCCTCACAAAGCACATGGTCATGTCTCCAACTGCGCTCAGTTAGAGACCAGTTTGAACTTTTAAGTATGAAGGTTTATGCTTTCTCCAAATATTTTGCTAGCATCAACTAAAGCAGCCCTCTAAATTCCTTCTAAATTCTGGACCTTGGCAATACCCACTACGATGAGTCCCACAGTTTAATGGTGTGTGCACACATTGTATGAAATGTCATTTTTTTGTTGTTGCTGTTGGTCCTATCCTGGTTGTTCAAGTGAGGAAACTGGAAACGAGATCTGAGATTTGTTGCTGCCTTTTAAATTGCTGAGGAGAAAAAGTAAGTACAAATGGTACCATTTCTCTTTGACACAGCATCCATATTGCACGCAGCATTACTGAGCTGTTAAGCGGTTTAGAGATCTTGGAAGGGAGGCTTCTTTTTTTTTGTTGTTGGTAAACAATTGTTCTGCTTCGTGGGCGATGGGAGGATGCTCAACAACCCTCTCGGCGTGGTATTAGCGAGGTGCCACTCTTCCTTGGCTTCCATTCCTGGGCTGGCCCAGTCCCCCATCCCTTCAACGAAGCGTGAAGAGGAAGGGAACACCAGTGGGACCCACCGGTGAGGTGACAGCGACCAGGTGTGGGGCTTCCCTCGCCGCTCTTCCCTGCTGGTTGCCCAAGACGTGAAGATGCTCAACGAGTTGTAAGCCCATCTCCTCAGGGGAGAGGCGGCCACCAGCGCGGGGGATGAAAGAAAGGGCCATTTACCGCGCTAACCCCTCATGGAATCGCAGGTATGCCCTTCTCGGGCAGCGCTGCCCCCGTCCCCCCTTCAGCCTCGTCCCTCGGCGGGCTCCCGAGGGACGAGGCTGGAGGGGGGACGGGGGCGAGGCGTCCCCCGTGAGGTGAAGGAGCGGGAAGAGGGGCCGGGGGCGCGACGGCCCCTCTGAGGCGAAGAGGCGGGAAGGGGAGGGGCGCAACGGCCGCACTGCCGCGCGCCTCCCGCCGCTGCCCTCAGCGGCTGGGCCGCCATTGACGTCAGCGGGGAGGGCGGCACATGACACTCCCCCTCCTCCCTCCTCCCTCCTCCCTCCTCCCCCCCCCCCCCCCCCCGGCTTCCCATCGGGGGCTCTCAACCAATCGGCCGCTGCGGCGAGAGCAGCGATCGCTCCTCTCGCGGCGGCGGCGGCGCGCGTGGACACACACGCAACGCTCACTTCCCCCCCACCCTCCTCTTTCCCCCTCGCTCGCACACACCCCACCCCCCCCCTTCCCTCCCCTTCCCCACGCACACCCACGGACGCGCACACGCACCCACCTACCTACATGCACGCGCGCGCGCCCGCCGCCGCCGCACGCTCTCGCGCACACGCCCCGGGGGGAAGGAAGGAGCCGCGGCCGGACGCCCCGCCGCCCTCAGGAGCCCCCGTTGCTGCTGCTGCTGCCGCCGCCGCTACCGCCGCCGGCTTTTGTCTGCCGCCCCCCCGCCGGCAGCTCAACCTCCTCCGCTCGGCCGGCCCGCCCGCCCGGCAGCATGGACCCGGTGCTCTGAGGGGGAACCCGCCGGGGGCGGATTTGGAAGTTTGAATAAGGATTTTGATCGCTTCCCTTCTCTCCCCCCCTTCCCCCCTTTCCCCCTTCCCCCTTCTCCCCCCGCCGGTGCCGTTCAGTCCCTTCCCCCATCTTCCCTGACAGGTTTTTTTTTTTTCCCCCCTCTTTCAGCGTTTTTTTTTGGTTTTTAAGGGGTTGGATTTATTTTTTTTTTTTTTTGAAATTACTGTCATTTTGTTTTATTTCATTTGGTCTACCCGTCTCTACCGCCCCTAGAGACCGGTCTCCCCGGGCGGCCAACCCCCGGGACCCGCGGGGCTGCCATGGATCGCACCGGCGGCTCCGGCGGGGGCAGCGACCGCCGGCAGACGGAGGAGAGCAAGCCGCTGCTGGGCGGCGAGATGTCCGCTCCCGAGGGGAATAAAATGGGTGCCGCGCCGTGCCGGAGAGCCCTGCTCCACTGCAACGGCATGAGGTACAAGCTGCTGCAGGAGGGGGACATCCAGGTGTGTGTCATCCGGCACCCCCGGACGTTTCTCAGCAAGATCCTCACCTCCAAGTTCCTGCGGCGCTGGGAGCCCCACCACTTGACCCTGGCGGACAACAGCCTCGCCTCGGCCACGGTAAGAGCCCGGCCGGGCCCGCCGGCACCGCCGCGGGGAGCCCCCGCCGCCTTTCTCCCCCCCCCCCCCGCCCCGCCGGGCATCTGCGGGGATGGAGCCGCCGCTGCGGGGATGCGGGGGACGGGGAGGGGGGGACACACGCGGGACCTGCGCCGCGCTGACGGCCCCAGCGGGGTCGGTACCCCTCGCACCGCCGAGGGGGTCGGTGAGGGAGCTCGGGGCGGGGGGGGGGGGGGCTCTCGTCTGGAGCGGGTCCCGGAATGCCTGCGGGGAATTTTTTTTCCCCGTCTTTGTAATCCTAGGGATATTTAATTTTGCAGTTTCGATGTTTTTTTTGAGTAAGCCTAGTTTTTTTCTATTATTACTATTATTCCTTTTTTTTTTTTCCTATTTTTTTGCCTTTTTTATTTTCTTTAATTCCTCCTATCTCAACACAACACCGACATGAAATCGCCACCCTGAGCCGTTTCTATCCGAAACCCAAGCCGGCAGATATCTGCTGGCACGTTGGCCAAGTTGGAGGTGAGGGAGGTAGAAGATGCTTTTAATGCGAGAGCGAAGGCTTGGGAAGGGGGGGGTTGCACCGTCTTTGCTCTGCTTTGTTTCAGGCCCGGTTTCGGGGCTCGGGTTTGGCGGTCACATCCCCTGCCCAGACACTGGTGATGTGATCGTAAAATATGGAGATTCCTCCAGGGTTTTTCTTCCTAATGGAAAACGATGCAAGAGAAAAATGTGAGGTGGTGATATCGGCAGGACAAACGTTGTACAACAGATGGATACAGTCTTTAAGAACATGATTTATATTTACACGTACAACTTAAAAATTTCATAGCCGGTGTTATTTGGGCAGTTGTATAGTATGTGATGTGACTACACCCAAATTTTGTCTAATAGCGAATAACACAGCTCACAAAACATGCTTTACACTGATTTTTAATCATTCGGTACTTTGATCCTGTCCTTTTTTGATTTATATGTAAACGTCTCATTTTTCTCAATGGCTTCATTCTGGCCTTCCTATAGGACACTCTGAGAGGAGAGAGTGGATTGGCTTTTGTGTAGATTTCTGTTAATGGTGTGTTTAACTGGGTTTCACCCAGGCTGTGCTGTGCTGGGAGGTTGGATTTTTTCACACTGGTACGCAGACTCATAGTGTGTGTGTGTGTGTAAATGTCTCTCCTGCATCACACTCCGCTGTGGAGTATTCAGAGCAGGTTTTCAGTGGGAGCTGCTTTAACCTTCAGGTAGGCCAGCTGCCCGTTCTCACGGAGCTCTCTTTCTGTGCCACAATGACATCTCTGCTCACCCTTTCCACCGGGCTGTTGAGGATGTTTCCAAGGGAATATTTGTCTTTTTTTGATAGAACTACCGTGTAAAGGGAGAAGGGAGACTGGGTCGATCCTTGCTGGAGAAAAGCCCCAAAAGACCCGAGCAGAAGGAGTTTTTTTTGCAGTTCTTCATTTCATTAAGATACCATCAGCATAGAAGGGGAAGTTGGATACCGGTGGACATGAGGCATTTTCCTGGCAGTATCCACCGCTGATTATTTCAGGGCAGAGGAGAAGGATGCCGGCAGAGAGGGGCAGGATCGTGCCTCAGACGTTAATCTCTGCAGTGTGGCAGTACTAGGCATGAAGTTGTATTTGTACAGGAGACGTCAAACTCTGCTCGCTGGCAAAGCGGTCGCCAAAGATAACCATCTCTGAAAAAAATTTCTGAAGTCCTGTGGGGTCGTGCTTTAATTAACGTTGAGGTGTTCTCATTCCTAATTATTTGATGTATATAAATAGCAAGAAGATACTAAAACGGCGTACGTACCATTGCAGGCTCCATTTTGTTAAGCAGGGCTCTTCGTGCTTGGTCTTGCGCCTTATCATTTTTTTCCAGCGCTAACTCACCAAGTAAATACCGTTGTTCGCAGAAATATCCGTGCTTTATTATTTCAAGTAGTGTCTTTGGTTTCCAGGGAGTAATTAGGGCACTGGGATAAGATCCACGTTCACTTGTTGCCTGAATGTACATTTAGCGGGTATCGTGCAGACATTGGTTCTATGATATCCAGATTTTACCCTTTTTCTTTTTTTTTTTTTTTTTTTTAGCTGAAAAGATGTAATTTAAGCAAAATATGTGGTAGTGCAGCCCCTACCCCCTATGGAAGTGGGTTACAGGCACGAGGCCAAAACCTCCTGAAACTGTAGGTAGATCTTTAAATGCGACTCATTTGTTTTTCAAGAGCCGTAGAAAAACGTCCGTAGCGTCCATTGAAAGTGAGCATTGGGAGCACTCAGCAACTTCGATAACAAGGTCATTTTTACACATAGGGCTTTCCACAGGCAGGGTGCTTTATGAGCAGCCACTAATTAATCTTCACATCATCCCTTTGCAAATCCTCTGGCGTGACGAGTTTTACTGCATTCTATGTAACGTGAATGAAATTGACCAGGAAAATAACATCACTTTATTTTGCATTTGAAAGCAAAAGTTGTAATGACAGCTAAATCCAGATCTGCCAAATTATATCCCTGAGTGCAGTGGGTAACTTGTTGATTCTAGGCACTTTCTATCTTTTTTATTGTCACTTGAGACTTATATTTGAATTAAAGTCTTCTCCCCACAAGCTCTTGCTTGTCAGTGCCTGGGCTGCATTATACGAGTTAGCGTTAGTTTGTGTAAGGATTATTCATCTGCAGTTTTTTCCACAGGTAGGCCCTGTACGTGCCCACATATAAGTCTGAATAATGAGACCCTACCTACAGGTTTTTTGCACGAAGTAACTACTTCCGTTGTTTAATTAGGCAGTTACGTGTTCTGCGCTGACAAGATAGCTTTCTGCTACAGAAAGCTATGCAAGAATGCAGTGGAACAAGTGTTTGGCCATCCGATTTTAACAAAACTTAGGGAGGAAAAAAGTAATGTTCTCTATAGAGGACTTTTTCTGACATTATCAGAAGTGACTGTTTCAATTAAAATAAGTGCATGTTCATAAAAAATAATAACAACAACAGTATTCTGAATTGGTGTATGCGCTCAGTTAACAAGTGAAAAGGTATTACCTTGCAGAGTGGAGAGACCCATAACTGTAGGTGTTGGGACTTTATTATCTGATTTATATGTTGTTTCCATTGTTTGCTTCACGTTTCTTATTTCTCAAAGAATGGGTTCCATGATGACACTTTCACTCGCATCTTGTCCAGGCTTTCATTCTAGTTAAGGCTTTTTTGGTGAAAGTAAATATGGATCTGTAACTTTTTTTTTCTTTTTTAAATGTAATTGTTAAAGTCCCAGTAGGAAGTTTTGATACTTACAAACTTTGTTTGCCAGACAACAGCTTGCCTGGGGATGAATCTGATTTTCTCCCCCATGAGAGGAATAATGTTTATTTTATAAACACCTACCAAACTCAAATGTAGCTCCCTGACTAACTTTTTTTTCCAGTGAGATCTGTCCTTGCACAGCTTGAAGGGCAGTGATAGTAAAAACAAAGACGGAAATAAAATCTAATTTAATATTCCTCGTGTGATTTTTTTTTTTTTTTTTTTTTTTTTTTGGTGTGTGTGTGAGAAGAGTAAACCTATGGCTATCTTCAGCAGAAATGTTAAAATTTAGTTTTCAGTAGTTTAAAGATAGCTGTCATAACAAAACTTCCATGTGTTTAGTATCCTTCTGTCTTGTCCCTTTCATGTCTCTGCCCTGCTTTTCTCTTTCGTTCTTTTTCTTGCAGCAGTTGGGAGTAGATGTTTATGACAGTGAATTTTAAAGCACTGGGTTGCAAGAAAGACTTGTGATACATACGTATGTGCAGCAGATGAGGAAGGAATAAATAAGTGATTCATTTTTTCTGGCTAGGGATGACCTCTCTAATTCCCATCTGGGAAGATAAGATATAATTGAAACCATGAAGTTACTCATTAATATCCCTCAAGGAGATGGAAACTTTGGCTTTTCATGCCCTTTTCACATTTCTTGGTTTTGCCTTGGCAGGTAAGTTGAGTGTAATGTAATGTTACATTCAAAGCTGGTGTTTTTTAAACTTTTTTCTGTACAAAGGTGAGGTATGAGGACAATAGTTTATTGACAAGCTAGCTAATCATAAATATATTTGAAATAAGAATGTAAGTGGATTAGGGAACTGCCTTTATATTTTCTTCTAGAGACAAGAACATACCAAATTAATATTAAATGAGGCACGGCAGGATGATCTGTTTCAAATAGAAGTGGAGTAGAAAATTGTCTTCTAATTGTTTTTTTAAATTCAACAATCCTGGTACTGCGTGTGTTTCAGCATGCTATTACATGTCTTTCCTTCCTTCTTTTGGTAAAGATAGAGCAAAAATTCCTATCAAGCCGGACTCGTTGTTTACGTTAGCACAGGTTCCCATTAGTTAGAAAAACACACTTTTAAAAATTAAATTTCCCTTGAAAAACAATTAGCTCAAGTGGGAAGTATTATACAGTGCTCAGAAGTTTCAAAACAATCTTATAAGAAGAATTTTTTGAAAGCTTTCCTGGAAAAGGAATATTATAGTATTATTCAGATTCCAAATGGAATGATTATGAATTAGCTATAATAATAAAAAGTAAAATAAACAGTCTGTTCAGTAAACCAAGTGCTCTCCTTAAGTCTTGTGCTGTTGATGGGGCTCTACAAATGTGACTTAAAACTAGCTTGATGGGCCTACCATCATTACCTGTACAAATAAGGGTGAATGCATAAATAACAAAGCAATTTAACATAATATCTTGGATCCGTTATAACAATGGAATGCTAAATTACTATTTAAAAATAATATTTCTCATTGTTTACTATTGCAAAGGGTTGTTTTCATTTGACAAAAAGTGGTACCTATGGGTTTTGGGTGTACATATTTTTGCTGATTCTGAGTTACTCTGTGGCTATCTATCAGGTATTTTCTTCAGGCACATTAGAAGGAGCATTGAATGTCATAATTTGCATACAACCCATGATAATTTAGAATTCTCTGCAAATGGAGAACAAATTGCTCCATGTTATCTATACTGTTGAAATTGAGATTCTGTTTCAGAAGTGAAGGCAGGCATGTTGCCTGCATTAACGAACCCCAAATTTTTCTGAAGACTGGATGATTTAATGGAATATTACCCTGTTGTGACAAACTTATTTTATTGCTATATTAGTTTGTAGCTCGGCATAGGAAAAACCTGAAATGGTATTTCTTTAAAGTTGTTTAATGCCTATCAAACATACCTTTGAATATATAGTTCCTGCAGTGGTTAAAAAGCATATTTATAACTCAGTAGTGTTAAGGTATGTGTTTATATGTCACAGAGTTTATATAAAATATGAAAACAGAAGCTATATTCATTGATAGAGTGAGAGCTCTTAAGGCTATTAGTGTTAACACCCAGCCAGTAAATTTTACGTGTTTAGGAGCATAAATAAGAAGGATACTCAGAAATACTTTCACCTCATTTTTCGTTTTGGCTGGGGACTAAAGATGTGGTGCTAGCCACTACCTGGTGGTAATAGTCCCCTGGAGGAAGCTTGTAAATTGCCTCTGGTCCTCAGCGGGGACCTGATCCTGCATCAGAGCAGGGACTGGAGGAGCTCAGCATCATCCCTCACGGGACTGAGCCTTTGTGGAGCTGTGAGATCATCCTTATTTTTTTGGTAGTGGAACATCCGAACTAGCGTAACTAGTGATGGGAAGAGTGCATGATCATTGAAGTTGGGGGGTTGTCCTTCTAGGAAAGGATGCGCTGCCCAGAGAAGTTGTGGATGCTCCATTATTGGAAGTGTTTGAGGTCAGGTTGGATGGGACTTTGGGCAACCTTACCTAGTGGAAGGTGGGTTGAACTAGATGATCCTTAAAGGTGCCTTCTGACCCAAACCAATTTACGATTCTGTGAAACACGAAAAGCATGCTTATTTTTTCAGTTATGAAGTGCTAGGTTGAGAGTCCCATCTGCATCGCCATTCCAGTTTGCAAGCTTAGGTTTGTGGTGTGGTGTGGGAGAACAGAGACTCAAGCCTTGGTCCCACCAAAATCATTGGCAGAGCTATGTACACTGAGGCACCTTTATGGAGGAAAATTGTGGTAGGTTAGTACATAGAGAAGAGTGATTTTTTTGTAACTGTTTAATTTATTGCAGATAATTTGTTCATACTTTTGAAGTTCCTAAATAACAGGTGAGTTTTAACGTGATACAATAAAATGGCCTCTCTTGTTTCCTTCTGTGTTAGTGAGCGTGGCTGGGCCAATAGGGTTTTGCTTATCTCCCCACATAGGGTTTATGAAAGAAGAGACCTACCTCAAATAGTTCAAGCCTTTTGGAATCTTTAGAAGTAATTAGATTGTGGGTTGCATGGGTAGATTGTGGCTTCTTTATTAGTGTTTTGAGCAGTGCTGGTTGCATCAGTTCTGTTTTGTGTCTGCACATGTTTATAGAAATGTAGCATTTAATTCCATAAACAATTGTGTGTTTGAAGATGATTGATACTTTAGCATGTATAACCCATATAGACCACCTGTGCATGTATGTGCTGTCAATAAAATCACTTTTTTTGCACAGTGTGATGGTGAGGTGTTACTGGCAGTAATGCTGTCTAAGGTAGTCCTGGCGGGTGCCATTCATTTCTGCATCTGTGCCATACCACGCCAATCTGGTTTTTGTACGTGCTTAACAGTTTGCAGGGTCAAGTTGAGAAAAATCTGCGTGAACTGGCTGGTGAACACAGTTTCTCTGTTTGAACCTTTTGCAGATTTCTTGTCTTTTAACTGGTTCAGGGAACAGATCTGTTTCAGCGTATAGTCCGCCAGGCTGTTGAGGAAGAAGAGAGAGGGAAACATGGTAGGCTGGAATTGCTGCCAAAAACAATGTATTATTAAATCATTGCGTAAAATTTTCCTGTTTTGCACAATATTTAAGAATACAGGGGCAATACCAGGAAAGGGAAAAGACAATTGAAAAGCATACATTATAACTGAACACGTCAATGGTGAGTGAAGTTTTAGCTCTTGTGGTTGTGGAGGAAAACATGAAGGAGTCAGAACCAGATGCTAAATTTAAAAGGCCTTCACTTCATAGGCTTGAAAATTAGGATAATTTAATAATACTCTCTAGGTTTTGGAGGGAGGGGGTCTTGTTTCAGGGTTTGTGGACATTTGATGTAACCAGTACTGGCACTTCAGTCCTTAAAGTGATTTCTTGACTTTGCCTCTTGGGCTGTCCCATGACTGATGGGACAGGGTCAATAGGGTGGGAAATACAAAAGCAGGTAATATGCCAGACTGTGGTGTCCAGGGCATGAGTTTATGGTGAAGGCTTTTTCCTTCTACTTTAATCTGAGTTTTCCGTAGGGTTTTAAGTAACCTGTGTTTTTCGGGATTTGAGCATGCTGGATGGGTGCCTGCTACTAATTGAGCCCGAGAAACTCGTTGCAGTGACTAAAATCTGAACTGGAAGTACACTCGGTCACGTACATTCTTGGTCTCGCTCTGTTGAAATCGGTAGGGTAATTTGAGGAGGGGGATTACCATTCATTGCTTGGAACGTGAATGGCAGGATGTGCTGTTCAGAAAGCCAGAAAGGTTCAGCGAAAGATCACCCTGCAGCTTTCAGGTTGGCTGCTGGTTGTGGGGGGAGATGGCCGACCCTACCGTTGGGCTTCTATAGCTCTCTACAAAATAGAACCCCGCTTGTTGTCTTGGATTGGCAGATCTTGAGATGTTGAGCGGGAGGAGTGGCTCTTTTATGGGTGAGAGGCTTGCTGGAAATGTCCCTGTTAGACAGAACCAGTGTAGAGGCTGTTGCTATTTCGCCCATTTTATGCCGGCATTTAGACAGCGCTGTCCTGGTGGAAAATTAGTTTGTGACGTTACTATCTTCTATGGGGAAAACCATAGAAGTACAGAGAAACTACAGAAACCAGCGAGGACTGCTAAGCACAGTCTGAAAGCCCTGGCAAGGACAGCAGTGAACATCTTCAAGATGTGACGGACCATGGAACCAAGTGCTTCTTCTGCACCTTCATGTCCTGCAAAGCTGGGGAAAATGCATGCGATCTGCTGCAGTGTATTAATGTTTAGTTATTCGGTAGAGTTGTGGTGAATGTGTGGGGTTTTGTTGTTTTTTTTCTGTTTGTTTGTTTGTTTTAAACAAATGTGAATTTTTAAATTCACATCCCCATGGCTGAAAAGTCAAGGTACCATGGGAGGAGAGCGAGCTGATGTCAGTGGTGCAGGGAAACACAATGTAGCTTGCTGAGCGGCCCTGGTTCAAGGCTGCACTGGGGTTGATGCTCTTCTCATTCAGGATTCCTGGAAAGGTCCTGCCAGCCACTGCCGCTCCTCCGTGGGGCATGCGCCAGCTCCCTCCTGCCTCTCTTCCCCAAACAATAGATGTTTATTAAGAAAAAAATGCCACTCACTGCAAATTGATCGCTTTCCCTCATTTGGTCTTGAAATTTGCTGGGATGCTGCTGTGGTGCCTGGTCCTGGCTGAAACTTGCAGGAGGGTGAATCCTCTACAGGGGCAGCTGCCCCCAGTTTCTTGGAGGCACAGGAAGACAGCGCTGCTGCTTCTGCTGTTGTCTTGCTTGGTATTTGCATCTGTAGCCATGTTTGCTTTGGAGGCAGTGGGGAAAGTATGAGGTTTAAAAAGGGATAAGCCTGAAGTGACTCTCTCCCTTGTCTGCTAGAATTACCACTTGTTTCGGGGGTAAGAGCTCTTGCACTTTTCAAAGTGTGCTGCAGTTTCCCTGAAGTTCTTGTTCCTGTGACCAAGAGATTGCATGATTTTCTCATTGGATGAAAAATTTAAAAGGACAAATCTCTTTCACTCTCATTGAGGAGAAGAGTCATAACCAGGGCTTCAAAAAAGATGAATAAAAAATGAACATCCAATGCTTCTCAAACTCCAGATTTCTAATTTAATGTTACTAAGAATGGGGATGTTGAATGCTTGGAACTATCACTAAATGGCTTTTGCTTCTTGGATTTCCATTGCTTAAAGAAGTGCTGAACAAAATAAAAACTTTTTCTCCTTTTGAAAAATTTATCTTAAAGTGCACACAGAAATGGATTGAGGCTTTGTAAGATTTTGTTTACAAAGATGCCACATGGGGTACAATAAATGTTGCCTGAAGAAAACTGAGATTAAGCTAAATCAGAGGGTTTTTTTGAAAGTACATAATTGTATTCCCAAATATAATTATTTTATATTTGATATAATATTTTTCTTAGGTCTAAGTGGTGTTTGCAAGTGATAATCAGAAATAATATTTTTTCTCTTATTTATAAGTTGTAAATATTTGTGTACAGAAGTCTATCCGTATTTTATGGGTGAGATTTCTGGTGGTGTTAACCCAAAGGTAAGGCAAGAATTTTGTAAACAAAAAAATCACCTCATTCTTTATTTGTGTATAGACATATTAACATCTAGCTGAGCAAAATTGGTAATTGCATGTGAAAGTAGACAGTTTGGATAAGTTTTAAAAGACAACTAATTTTTTCCCCTCTTAAACCTCCTGCAGATACCCATGGTGTGTTCCCAACAGTACGTATCAAATGGTACAGAGCAAATATTTCTCAACAATAAAGCTGTGATACTGCTGTTTTTTACATGGCAGTGGTCCCGTTCTCCCAGTCTTTGTCTGTTTTGACTATTTGAATATAAGCTTTTGGGATCGGCAGGTGTCTCTTAGCATGTCTGGTTCCTCTTGGGGTTCTGTTGTACCACAGAGTTTTGTGTTTGTTACTGTAATACAATTAGTGCGTATTGTGATCAGGCGATGGTTTTGCTTTATCTGTGCAAGCACCTAAAATAAGACTGAATGACTTTGTTATCCGTTTTCAGGGATGGGCATTATTAATAGTAAAGTAGGCACTGCTTTTTAAAAAAAGTTTCTGAAACTTACGAAGTGGAATCGAACTTTTAATCAAAATACTAAGGGTGTGTATGTTTTTTCCATAAATATGAATGTCTGACCTTCTGTGAATAAAAAAAAAAAAAAAAGAGGGATTATTTTTGGCCTTTGAAACAATCAGAAAAAAGGATTTTTGGATGACCATATGTATAATGACTTCATTCTACAAGTGCTTGGGTTTCAACTTCACTGTGCTTCAGCTGTCTCAGAGTGCTTTATGTTTTTATACATAGGGAAAACAAAGAGACGAGTAAGTGTAGGTCAGATATTTCAGACATGGCTGCTACTGTTGGTTTGTGCTTAATTTGCAGTTCCTTCTCAGCTGGTGTATGCATCTATGGTTCATTCTGGACCGTCTTAGGTTGGACACCAAGAATTAGTTGCATGTCCTGATAGTAATAACTGAAGTGCCTTGCCCTAATGTTCACGATAAATCACTGGTAGGAGTTGGAGCAGAAATGAATTCTCTTTGCTTTGGCCGCCAGGCTGCATCTTTCCTCCTGATTTTGATGGCTATTCGTTTTCTTAATGGGTGTAAGTCTCATTAAAAATCGGTGAAAGTGTGGGAGAGTGACTGACAGCAGAACGTGGCGCAGTGTGTTGTGCTCTTCTTATTACCCTTCAGTCTTCCTGCAAAGAAAGTATCTGTCGGGGAACCAGGTGCCAATCAGTTCAAGTCTCTTGCTTTCTGTGGCGTGTGTGGCTTTGTATGTTCTCCTAATAGTCCCTTCTGACAACCTACAACTTTGCTTTTGCTTTAGAGGCTGTTAAGATTGATTTCAGAAGTAGAGAGTAAGTTTGGGGAAACCTAGACTGCACTGAAATGTTCAGGATGAGAGTGATCTTGCAAAATTACTATAGAAGCAGGGGATTGCGATTTGTTTTTGAAAAAAGATCAGCAGTTCTCTCCCTTCTCATGCCTTGGATTTAACATACAACCTTTTTGATGTTGAGCTCTTAAACTTAGGAATAACTTGAGAAGAACATGATTGCAGAGGCACCTCAAAACGTCCCATTTCTCTCTAGTACAATGTAAGCTGGAAGAAGATAGGAAACTGAAAGTAGAAAGTTATGTGGACTCTTAAATAGTGGACTCTTAAATAGTGGAGCCATTGGTGTAAGCTGCTGCAGTTCTGCAGATATTTTTCTGGGATATGCAGTTATTCTAGTTGGGGATCTGAGTGCTGAGTTGTTCCTGGCAGCTGGAGAGGTAGCTGCACAACGAGCCATGTCTTTGCCCTGGCTGTTAGAATGCTAGGCAGGGCTCTGGATCTCAGCGATGAAGAGTTGTGAGAGTGTGCCTGCCTTGGATGCTCTGGCTCCACAATACTCTTGACTACCACTGTGGTGTCCTGTCATCTGAACAGTTCGCTTTGTATCTTGGATCTGAGGGAGAAGGTGGGAGGAGGGGACCAAAACTGTGAAAGGCCCAGAGCTTCTTTGAAGAACAGCATTTATTTACTTTTGCAGCAGAGATTTCCATCTACTTTGATGGACTGTGCTGAATAAGATCCATCTGTGTCCTTGTCTTACTGCTCAGTAGTGAAATGCCCATAGTTTGAGTACCTGCTGGTTCCTTGTGGAAGATGAATCATATTCGATGAAGCAATTGTGTTCCTTATCCAACAGTAACGTAGAACTGAGAGGTTTATGTGGATGTCTGGAGAAAGAGAAAACAACGTCACGTTATAGGTGTTGTTCAGGCATTGTTTAAATCGGAAGAAAATCTATATAATTGCTGTAAACTTCTACCTTTAGTAAATAGGTTATAGTAGCACAATTATGGAATTGGAAAAGGAGCTTCAGCTTATTCTTTCAGTGCAGGAATACTGATACTTCTTCACATATTCATTACAAAAGGAATAGCAACTCCAGCTGTATAGGAAGGGCTCAAAGTAGTATTCCCGATTGCATTGATGAAAGATGATGCAAGTGCAAATTATTAGTCATTACTTTGTTTAGTTTTTCTTTCAACTCTTCATGGTTCTTTCAGATCCTTTGGTGTTGGGTGGGTTGGTTTGTTTTTTTTTTTGTCACTGCTATTATGGTGACTTTTGGGGAAAGTTTTTAAATTTTTCACTAAAAAGTAGCCTGACATCCAGAGGCACAGAACAGGCTCTTTCTCCTCTCCCAGAGGAGCAAGCGGCTTGAGTGGAGTCCTGGCACTGAAAATCCCATCTACTTTGCAAGCAAATAATGTAGACACTGAAGAAAACATAAAACTTGTGCTGGCACAGAACTTTGCTGCTGAAGGTGAAAGTACGGACACGGTCAACATGTCTCGTCTGACTGAAAACACGTTTTCTAAGGTTAGATAATTCATCTTTTGTGATTGCTGTGAATGAAACAGGAAATAAAACTGGGAAAGCTTGAAATTGAATGAAATGTGCAGGACCAGACATGTACTTTGGTATTAAATATTGACATATCCCTTCTAGGTAACCACTTTGCCTTTGGAGCCCAGCATTTGCCTGAAGACTAATGTCTTCTTGCTCTTGTGTTTATGGTGAAAAAATTACTGCCATTGAGAAATATTGCTAATTGCTTTTCCCTTAACACTAACTTATGTTTCTTTTGGTGCTACGTCACTGCCTCCCTTGAAATTAGTCTTCTCTGATTTATTGTAAGTTATTTCAAATGTCCCCAGTGACTTGGATTGACTAATGTACTTTAAATCTGGTGAAATCAATCTGTCGTGGGAGTTGACCATGTATAAAGCTGCTCCCTCGTGGAGACAGACGACATGGGAAAGTCCTGAGCCCTCCTTGATGCTTGCCCAAATACAGGACCCGTCTTCTGTTGTGTTAAATCTGTGGACTGGTGTGTGGGTTGGTTGGTTTTAAACCTGGGGTGAATCGGGATTGAGGCAGCGCTGACTATATGCATTATCTGTAAGTTGTGCAGGCTGCATGCATTTATGGTACTATAGCATGGCCCGAAGGGGGAAGGGAAAGAAAGGAAGTGATGATATGAAAAAATTAAACAAAGCAGCTTCAAGTTAGAGGTTGGATCTGTGTGCTCCATCTGAAAAGGGAAGTCTCTGAGTTAGTGACTGCAGTGTGCTTGTGATGGGAGCTTTTTGACTCATTTTGAAGGGGTGTAGTCCACAATGCAGCTTCTTAATACGGGGTGAAGATGGCCTTCTGGGGCAGCCCACAGCACGCGAGACCTATGTCATTGTATCTTCCCTTTTGAATGCAGTTTAAAAATAATGGAAATGTTTAAATATGGTG
Organism: Numenius arquata; assembly: GCF_964106895.1. Classification (NCBI taxonomy): domain Eukaryota; kingdom Metazoa; phylum Chordata; class Aves; order Charadriiformes; family Scolopacidae; genus Numenius; species Numenius arquata. The sequence goes on along the minus strand of NC_133588.1, from coordinate 14,779,802 downwards.
GATTAGATGTTTCCTAATGCCTTTTCATTTATCATACCTGCTTCAACTGAGATAAAGATGCAGTGCTGTGTTACACTATCTAGCTTTAATGTCAAGGGTTTGGGAAGTTGTGTTTCTGTACTTGTCAGATTTTCTGAGCAGAAATAGGAGGAAAAAATCCCTACCCTGTGCATCTTCTTGCCTGTACAGTCTGTACCTGGAGATCTTTTGAGAGCTGCTGTCTTGAGACCCTTGTGTCTGATCCAAGACTCTTGCTGTGCTTGGATTTCGCATTACCCAATTTTTTTTTCCTTTTGCATTTGTAAGAAAAGCCTGTACAAACAATGCTCTGCTGTTTCCAAACACTGTGAAGTTTTCCCCTTTGCTTCCTGTTTTTGTAGCCTGTTTGTGAAAAGACCTTGTCTTCTTTGCACTGGAGTTAGTGTTAATGTAAATGCATTCAGCATTAGCTACTGTGTTTTCCAGCACATAGGGACCCGAGTTTCTCTTCGGCAAGGGTTATTCCTCTTTATTTACGGTAAGACTAGATTAAAAAAGACTTGTGCATGTAGAAGTGAAAGCACAGGCAGTGTTAAATTATGCAGTCGTGAGCTTGTCATTTCCCTTCCCCCAAGTATGTAAGCCAGTTTAGTAACCTAGTGATCTATACATGAGGCTTTAATTGGATATATGCCCAGAGTGCAGATTAATATGGAAAAACTATAAAGGCATGGGTTCACAAACTTTATTTGACCACACAAGGACCGTCTGCATGATCCCATGTGGAATGCGTGAGGGATTCTCAAAACAAAGAAATACCTTCATGTATTTGGGCAGATCTGCATGTAAACCACAGGATGCAGAGGTGATGTCTCTGTGTTAAAGTCAATAGGCTGTTGATTAAATAGGACTTCCTCAGCTTAGTGTTCACTTCATGTTTCTTAGGAATGCTTTAGGTGGGGCAGAGGTGCATCTGTGGCCTCTCTGTAATTTACCCGACTTCTTAAGTTTTAGTTTTGAAACTGTTGAAGTCTTTTTACGATTTGATATAATCTTGGCTGCCTTTGGGAGGTAAGGGGGGGGCGGCAAATCTCCCTGTAGTGAAATGAAAGCAAGCAGATGTCTTGACTGCAGCTGGCTAGAGATGAATCATTTTGTATAAACTTGCCTGGAGAAGATGATCTTATTCCTCTCTAAACCTATACTCCAGAGGGAAGGGAGAATCCCCATTAGTCAATGACACCCTCCTGGCCTAAAATTCCAGTGTTTCTAGTTTGCAAATCACATGAAGCACATACAGAGTGCTTGCTCTATTCAGCAAAGGCTTTCTCAAGTCTGTAAACACTTGAAACATAGATTTTTTTTTTTTTTTTTGGTCTCTTCTGGAATATTTTTTTCTAAATTAAAATTACAGTAATCCTAAATGTGTAAAAACAGCCAGTCACACCCCAATGTCCTTCAAATCAGTTTAATAGTGATAAAATCTCTTTTAAATTGGCATAGTATTGCAATAAAGAGTTTGGTGGCTTAGGAGAGCCCTGTTGCAGGCATAGCTGACCTTCCTGCCCCTTCATATGATGGAGAGCAGTAAGGCATGCCGCCTGTCTCAAAACTCTCTTCTTCCCCCTTCCGCTTCCCCATGACTTTCTGGAAAGGGCTGACTTCTTCAGAAATGAGTGGTGGCCCTGGATCTCACTGTGGAATGGTGCTGAGCTTGGTCATACATCTGGGCTCCACTGTGATCTACTGATGTTGGCTTCTTCAGCCTTTGCTGTCCTATTTCCTCTCACAACTTAGGGTCCTGTGCCGGCACAGCTTTGCAGTTGATTTGTAATATAGCTCAGCACTGAGGATGTGCTGCTTGCAAGCCTTCCGCAGTTCAGGCTGTCTTGGTACTGTGTCTTATTTTCTTTGCCATGCTCTGCATGGTTGTGTGACACACTCTTCGTTTGTTCCCTGAAGGTGGTGGGATGGAAATGTTATCTCGCATAGCATAAGTCCTAACCAACACGAAGAGTGGAGAGCTGATGGTGACTATGCTTGAATAGTTGCAGAAAATAAGGTAACCCTAATTGGAGTTTTGTGCAAGTAGTTTCAGCGTTTGATTCCAACCATTTGCCTGACTAACGAAGACAGGGAATAGTCCTTAGCTCTCTGCCTGCAGCAAGAATATGGGAATTGAAGTGACTCATTCTCAGGGACATGGCAGTGGGAATGAGGCACTGCTGTGGTTGCAGATAATTCCCTGGAAGTCTCCGTTGTGCAGAATGCATTAATTGAAGAGATTCATGAGCTGCTTAATGTCACATCACTTCATTTCCTCATCAGGGAACTGGAAGTTTCATCTGTATAGCAAATAACAGGAGCTTTCTGGTTTTGAGTAAATCTTAACCCTTGCAGAAAGAGGTTGTATGTGTTTCCCAGCATGTTGTCCTGTATTAAATCTGATGCCATATAGCTTGAATTTTTTTTTGCCATCCAAACAGCTATGGGGAAAGGGACAGCAGTGTAAAGATGTGCATTTCTGAGTGCACAGAAGTGAGCAGTGGAGGCGAGGAGGGAACTGTTTGCTGCCCGTTTCTTTGGTGGAGTGCAGCAGAAGGATGGATGCTTCCTGTTTGTAACTGATCACCATCTGCGATGACTGCATCGGTCTCAGAAGAAGTGGCATATCTTTATATTCGAGAGACAGGACGTGGCATAGGATACCCCTGCAGAGAGCTAGAAATACGACGTGATACTGTGTGGTCTTTGCCTGTTCCGGTGTGGATGGGAGCTTATGTGTCTCTGGGGAACATACTCCTGCAGAGAGTAGCATGTTCCTAGTAGGCAGATCTGATGCATTGTGTAGGCAGCAGAAAATAAACAGTGCAGCCCACCTTTTGCAGATTTAAACTGGAGAAGGGAATGTGCTGCACTTATGGAAATCAGCCTTGCTGTGTGTGATATCTCAGTTTTCAGAATCAGATGTACCCTAACTCTGGTTTTCCCCAAGTGCCTGTATTTCTGACTGCCTTGACTGCTGCAGATCCAGATGAGAGCTAGTACAGAATGAACCCTGGGGCACTTCCCATGGTTTATCACACGGGTTCTGAAGACAATGCTTTTTTAATCCCTGTATTAATTTTATGACATAGGAAACATTGCACAGAAAAAGACAGTTTAACACTTAAATAGCTACTTGTTTAAAAAAAAGAATGTGTGTGCACTTCTTTTTTTTTTTTTTGACTAGAATTTAGTCAAAATCAAGATTCCTGCATCTTGATTGAATTTCGAAGTGTAAAGTGTTTCTGAAGGAGATTGTATCTTAGAGCTTTTGATCTGATCCTTGCCCAAGGAGAGCTGGTCAGTGGGAGGAGATGCGCTTTCCTATGGCTTTATGTGCCACTGCTATCCTGAGTTTTGGGAGAATCAATGAGACTGTAGGGCTGGACTTGGACACCTTTTTTCTTTCTAGCATCTAATTCCACCAGGAGGTCACAGTTGTTTCAGTTGCATGACTCAAGCTCATATCTACCACGAACAGCCCTAATGCGCTAGCTACGCTCTTTGTCTGTGGCAAGCTGGTTAAGTAATAAGAAGTACCTTTTAGATCCACTAATAACTGAGTTTTCCTTCATCTATGCCTTTGGGAACATTTCAGTACTTTGCCTGGCAGTGTATCACTGCTCTGAATTGTGTGTGGAAAAATGTCTGAAGCAAATTAAACAAAATGACTTGTGAGTAAAAAGATCAAGTCAAAACACTGTCGAGATGAAAATCATTGAGTTGATGGGTGCAGTCTATATGTGACTGGGAAACCTTTAATGATGCCAGGAGCAAAAATTGACCATAGTAGACAAAGTTGCACTTGAGGTTTCTGTGACTTAAAAAAATAATCTCTTTATTCCTGTGATTTGTTATTTCTGTGGTCACATGGCACGAGCTGCTGCAAACACAAGGAGTCTTGGTGGAAGATCCAACAGGTTGCCTGTTACATCAGAGTTTGGCTTGAGACTAAATATCAAAAAATGAAGGTGGAAAGAGTGGGAGTGAAAAAAATAAAATTATTCTTCTGGTATTATATTTGTGGCTTGGCACGTCTAGATCCTGGGAGTCCATTCCATTGTTTTTACTCATAGCATCTTTCTCTCTTGTTGGGAATCACTAAGAGTGATTTGGCATCTGTACCATACTAGTAAAAACAATCTTAACTACTTATAATTAATGCATTGTGTAAGCTGGCAGTCACTGATTTGAGGGGATGGAATAACAAACATAAGGACAATGTGAATTCTGCATTGACTGGCAGCGTATGTCAGAGAAAGAGCTGCTTTATTTATCTGGTGCTGAATTGCTTGAGAGTGTGGGCTTTTAAATAAGCAGTGCTTTAAGAAAGCATGTCGGTTGCTTAAACTGAGGCCTATGTCTTGGCTGAAAAAAATGGCATGATTGTATATCATCGTGTGCATCGTGACATGAAATTCTTATGAAGAGAAAATTCTGTCATATTTTCTCTGTTGTATCTATCTGGTTTTACTAGGTGGGAAAATAAACCATTGACCTGAACTGGTCACACTGAAATAACCTTCCTGTGCCCTGTTGCCTCTTTTTTTTTTTTTTTTTTTTTTTTTTAATTAGGATGGCTTAGTGTAAAACTAAAAAAGCCAGATTGAGATCCAGCAAGTGAAAGAACAATGGTTTTCAAATGGTGACACTTGTTTTTGAGTTTTGTTCATTTCTTATTAAGAATTAATCCACAGCAAGATATTTAAACAAAACAAGCTACTTGGACTCATTTTTAAAGAGGGGATTTTTTTGGGAACGCTTTATTGGTTCAGACTTCTATGGTCCCTCTTTGGGCTGTTTCTTTAGATTGTATATGTATGTCTAATTCAGTTGAGAACCAGATAGCACAGTACTCCATTTGCTTTGATTCTTTTATTTTTTGAGCATTCCTTCCCACATTGAAATCTTACAAAATGCCTCTGTTTCCCTATGGAAAGAGGACCATTTTAGGGAGAGTTGATGTTCTGGGCAGTATATCTGAGATAACTATAGATGCTAGAGGAAGAGAAAGCAGCCTCAGGAACAATGGGGAGACTTTAAAAAGCTGTTTAATTTGTGCCAAGCTGCTACATTAATTTTTTTTTTTTTTGGTTGTCATAGAAATGTGCCAGTCCGTGTCTCTCACAGATGAGCTCACTAAATGAATGGCTGTGCAGGATGAGTCTGGTTTCAATGAATATGTTTATACTTGAAGAACACAGATGGACTTAAACCACAGCCCAGAATCTAAACACCCCTGAGCTCCTGGGGGAGGGGAGTGATAGGAAATGAAATCTGGATTTTATAGCTCAGGCCCGCATCTGTCCTCCTTGATTTGGCTTTCGGAGTTATTATGGGAAAGTAGGAAGGGAATATTATCTGCAGCAAAGAGGGTTTGTTTGTTGTTGGACTTTGCGGGGGAGGATGATTTTATATTTGGCCCAGCTCCATTGGGTTGGAAGAACTTTCCTGCCTAGATGTCTTTGCAGGACCATCACGGCTGAGGTTAATTGGTTGCAGAGATTTTATGCTAATGTGCAGTCTTTAGCAGGTAATTATTCTGTCATTTCTGTACTTCTGTTACTCTGTCTTTTGAAATAAAATATTTTGAGTGAGAGCTGACAACCTTATCTCCTGCGCTGCATGTAAAATGCTGTGATATAGGTTTGGTAGAAGTTTACACTTAAATTTTGCTGGTGCGAGTGACTGCAGATGGTAGAAGCAGCCTCAGGCCTATGAAATACTGAAGAATTTGCAGACGACACAACTAATAATCTTCAATGAGGTGTGTCATTGAGCATTGAACAAATGTAGTGCTGTCAACAAACACAGTGTGCTATGTTCAATGGGGTGGTGTTCGGTGCCGGCAAAAATGCCCTTTGCAGGATTTAGTCTCTGGATTGTTTGCTTAGGAGCATAATTATGTGAATTTTTTTTTACTTCCAAGAAGCCCATTAATTCCTTATTTTCATCTATGTTTGGCGCTGTCAGGATGCCTCAAAGGAGCTTAGGTGTAAAATGACAATAGCTACAGTATCTCCTGGGTTTTCAGGTATCCGAATGATTTGTTTATCTGGCTGTCTTGGTTTCCTTGGTTTTCTATTCCTGGAGCTGGACTGGCGGAAATGATGCATGTTGCTGAATGCAGAATAGTCCTTGCTGTGCCAAGGCATGTACTTGGAAGAATGCAATGCTCTGTCCTATTAATTGGTATAAATAATCAAGAATATGGAATAAATGGAATAGACTGGCTGGATTTGTGTTTGGTGGTTTGTTTTCAAATTGTTTTGTTTTATTTTTTATTACGTATTCCCAACAAGTGGAAGGATGGAAGGTAGCATCTTTTAAAATGAAATCCAGCCTTGCCAGAAGTTTTCACTGTTGGAGAATACTTTAAGGACTTTCCACTCAAACCTGTTTGAGTATGTTTGAGCCTCGACTTCGGCCATAACGTTGAATTCAGCTGTGCAGACTCTTCTCTTTATAGTCTGTTTTCGCATGTTATTCACTCTTAAGTGTCCTGCTTGAACTTGTATTGGTAGACAGGTTGGGCTAGAATTGCCTTGCCTTTTAATGAAAAATATTTATTTTAAGGTAAGATGGATTCTTCACATTCAACAAGCTCTGGGAAACTCAGTTTCTATGCAGAGAAATTCATCTTCTGCTAACCTGAGCTGTGTTTTGTGGAATCTTAAAAAGTCCCAGCGCTGTTAAAGACCTTGCTCCTTCAACTGACTGCTTCCTCAGAAGGGGAAGAGGGAGTCATTCGTTACAGTTAATCGAGGTGCAGTCTCAGGCAGGTGGGGACACTACCTGTGTGTGTGGTGGATCTCAGCACTTTCCTGTGGTGTGAAAGAAGTAAAAAGGCAGAGTTAGGGTGTCCGTTTCCTGCTTCTCACCAAGGGGATGGTCAGCTTGGCAGGGACTGGGACCAGGAGCTCCTGTGCTCCTCCAGCTCTGCCACTGACCAAGCCCTGCCTGCTTTCCCACTCCAGAGATGGCGTTAATTGGCTTTCTTACTTAAGTATTCATTTTAACGGTTAATCAATCAGGCATCATCAATTGGAATTTTTGAGACAAGTTCATTTCTAAATCTACCCGGTTTTTCTGCTAGAGGTCTCTGAATAATTTGTCCTGTATTTCTTCTAGTTTTGTAATACATAACAAAAATTGACAATAGCTTTTTCTTTTCCCAAATCCATCTCCTTCATTCATTTTTGTAAGGGCCTTACCGGAAAGGGAGCGCACAACTGATTACATTGTATTTAAGGAGCTATAAAGTGATCGGAGTGACTGCTGCCAAATGCGTGGAATTAAGATGGAAACAATTAAATGACCATTTTAAAATTTTTTTTTTTTTTTTTTTTCAGTTATATCCTAGAACCCAGGCCACGATATTTTAGACAGAAGGAAGTTTTTTTGGGTAATGCCACTGTTTTCAGTATGTCCTGGATAGGTTGTGACAGCGTGTCAAAGCAGGAATACTAAATGATCAGAGGGGCCATGTTTTTATAGGACACGTTTGCTGTCCTGCTTGTGTGAGAAGTTTGCAGTGATGCAATAATATTGAAATTACCACTTTCACTGTAGGAGCATTGATGCAGTGCTATTAGAAGTTACCACTTTCACTGTAGGAGTGTTCACTTTTCATCTGAGGTCATTGAAATCATCTTGTTTTTACTTTTGTAATTGGCGTAGGCTGCCCTTCTTGGGGGAGAGGAGGCTTTGGGTTTTTGTTGGTTTTGTTTTTTTTTTACTTTTAATTTGAAACACAGTTTTAACATTTGGGTTGTTTGAAACAAAAACAAGAGAAATCCCAACATGAGCAGAGAATATTTTTAAAGGACTTTATGGCTCTAAGTTCCTAACACAGTCCAGATGTCTCCTATCTCTGCTCCTTCTGTAGCATTTTCTGGCGCAGTGTCGTTGGATTTTGAACTTGGTCCAAGTTGTGTGCCAAGTCCTGAAATAAAGTAAATCAGTGAGTTGTTCTTGGACGTTTCTCCTTAATCCAAACCAACCCAAATCAAACTTTAGCTCTGACCTCAGGACTGCACATTCAAATATTTTCCTTTGCCTCCTCAGTTTCAAAGTAGCAAAAGCAGGAGATTACCACTTTGCAGTATTTAAACAGAGGCTTGTGCGACAGAGGCATGCAGCTGAAGCAACTGCGTTACTTGGGACTCGGTGCCTGTTAAAACACCAGCGATGTTTGACAGCGCGGTGATTCCTCATCGTGATTCCTATTGTTGGGACCACACTGGAAAAAGATTTATTTGGAGGCGTGCATCGTGTCAACGATTAGATAGCAACCAAAGGAAATATTCTGTAGTGCTCTTTTGCAAATGTTTCTGCCTAGACGTCTTCTAAATTATCGACAGAAAAAAACCAGTAACCCCCAAAACATCAGAACTAAGTTCTAGGATAAACTGACTGTACTTTATCTTTCCTTAAGCAAGCACTTGTCTCCATTGTATTTAAGCACTTCCTTCAAGATGGCCTAGCATGCAAATAAACTGTGACTGAGTGGGCCACCTTTTTTTGTTTAACATTCTAGTGACAGCACAGCAGCTAATGTGGGGAAAAAGTATTGGGAAGGTAGTGTTATTTTTAACAACAGTTTATTTGTTGGACCGAAGGAGACTTAACAGTGTGTGACACAAATCCTCCGCAGAATATCAGCAGGTTTGAGACCTAGTTTAATTCTTAGCTTTTATCTCCTGATTGACCAGCTTCACATAAGTTTAACTAAACCGTGTTTGTTGTCCAACCCTTTGTTAGACCCAGCTTCCACTGAAATTGGTGTGAAGCTTTCCTTTGGCTTAGTGGGCTTTGCACCGAGTCCTCAAATGTGTATGATCTACCGGGTGTTTTGGTGTAGCTGATCGTCCTTGGTAGAGATAGCGATCAAAACAGGTAGGATGCAGGAGTCTGGACGCATTTCCGACAGTGCTGTCCTGCAGTGGGGAACAAAAGTCTTCATCACGCTTTGTATTGACCTCAGTTCATGTTTTTGGGATTCCTACTACAATTGTGTATGCTTATTTGGCCGCTCAGGGTATATTAATATAAAGCTTTTCTGTAGAGTAAAAGAAAGCTCCTTTTTTAATAAAGGAGTAGCAATGACCCTATTTGGTAGAAACCCAGCTAGGAAGGTTTACTTGCCTGACTGTATTACGTATTAGCTGGACCAGTAGGATTACTTTAATTTTTATTAATCAGTTTTGTTCCCTCTGGTCTTCAAGCCAGCATGTGTCTTTCTGACTGGATTCTGTATAAACATGATATGGGTAACTAATAGATCCTGCCTTGGGGCCAGAGAGCACAAAATTTACCTTTCAGAAGCAACCAGAACAGACGTGTGCAAAAAAAAAAAAAAAAAAAAAAAGAAGGAAAACATTTTCATGGTGAATTCTCTAACTTGAGCTAAGTGTTCACCAGCGCGTTCTCATGCTACGTGGTAGCAGTTGGACATGCGATTATGAAGTCGTTACGCAACAATTAATACCAGGGACAGCAGTAACTGAGTCCTTTTACAGAGAAATGCTATAAAAAAGAAAGATTTCAGCCCTGGTGTGTCCTGTAATTCTTTCATCACTTAGCAGAGCTTTTGTATACGCATGAGTTTGTTTCCTGTGAGATGCCGTGTTTGGTGCTCATCTCCAGGTCACTCAGGACTGTTTTGCTTTCGATGTGGAACATCAGGAATGGACTGACCAGTCATCCTGAGCTTCCCTTGCTTCTGCACTCCACAGGGATTTTTCCCCCGAGCACGGACCTCATCTGAACTCTGTGTCAGAGCCTCTCTGCTCTGTCTGTTGGCTCCTTGCACAGGGGCTGGACCTGGTTGTTTTGAAGAGTGACCTTTCCATCAGGGCTGACCCGCTGAGCTTGCTGGCATGGGATCAGGAAACTGATTCCTGACTCAGTTGGGTCTTCTCCTGCTGGTAAGCTGTTGTAGCACCCTCAGCCTAAACACTGTGATCTGCATGATTTACCCCACATCAGAAATTACCCGGGTATGTGAAACTAGGTTCCTGTCTTTGTCACATCAGGAAGGATGTAAAGGTAAAGGTGGATTTTGTGCTGTGCCCTGGAGGAACTGGGAATCAGCCTGCCAGAGCAGGAGGTACATATTAGAGTCACAGCAGGTTTTCTGTCTGCTGCTTGGAGCTTCTGGCTGGAAACAACTTAGCAGAGATGCTGGGGGAAAGGCTGCAGCGGGCACAACCTTCATATGTGTGTTTGCAGAAAGATTAAAAACTGCTCAGGAGATCTTATGGCCTTCGAAAAAGGGATGGTTGGAGATAAAGCTGTGTCAGGGGACAATGATAAAAGAACTGAGGCTGAAAATGAAAGAGCTGCTGGGTGATAAGAGGAAGCTCCTGTGTTTTGAGAGCTGGACTTCAGCTAGATAAAAATCTTAAAAGCCCTGTGCAGATCAGCAGAATAATGGCCTTGCCTGGGTTTCGCTTAATTTTCCTTCTGCCACCCAGGCTGTAGGAAGCAGTTTTCATGCTTCCCTGGCAGCAAGATTTTTGAATGTGGGAAACCTGATAGTGTGTCTGCTTAACTACCAGACTTTGGCCTGGTGCCCTTTCTGGTTTCCTTATGGAGTAAGTGCAGTGATGGGAAGAATGTGCTTCTTACACATGTAGTCATCTTGGTGATAGTAAACTGTAACACTGATACCCTGTTTAGCCTACCTCTGCCTGCAGAGCCATTGCCACTGTACGAGGGGGTCACCGACAGGGTAACAACAAGTCTGCTTTAGGTTTTGAATGCAAAAGAGAAACTACAAGTGATATTAATTTCTTTTTTGGTCTGATTTTTTTTTTGAGAAACTGTAGATGTTTGTTTTAATCTGTCAACCTAGTAAACGTTAATCTAATTTACTCTGTTGAGACTTGCAGCGACTGTTAACGTGCAAACAGAAAGTCCTCACTATATGCTAGCAGCAGTTTTCACAAATCAGTCCATTTTAACTGCGCTTAATGTGGCCAGTTTGCCTACAAAATACAAAGAGGATTTGCTTGGGTGTTTAAAAAGCTCTGCTACAACCATTTGGATGACTTGCATTAGTTGTATTTGAAAAAAACCCCATGAATTTTGGAGGGTTCCCCTTGCAATTTTCACTTGTAAAATTGCTTTAGTATCATTTTGCATGATGTTCAGGTCAATGGAAGGGAATTTAAATAACGCAAGTAAAGATAGCTACTCACTAGGAAGCCCTGGTCTGTATATGCGACTGATGGCTTACTGGATTTAATCTGTAAAGCCTGCCAAACAAAAGCAAAATGTTTTGAGTTATAGAAATGTAAACTGAAAATATTAAGACAATGAGTTTGTAATGGAGACAAAATACTCTCTGCAATGAAGAGAGAATGTTTTTATTTTATTTGAATTTTAATGTTTGTATTGTATTTGTTTTCATTTGGGATATGTGTTTAGGAAATCAGCTTGCTGGACATGTGTGCTCAGCAGTCCCAAGTGGAAATGAAACTGTAGGTGTCAAGCACGCTAAAAATGATTTTAAGATCCTGAGGAATCAACAGCTAGGAGTCGTAGGTCTTGATACTGCAAAATACTGCGTACTCTGAAGTCCTGTTGGAAATGGAGTGCTCTGCAATGTGCAGAATTGGAGCCAAGAAGCTATCAAGCCAGGTAGATGTGCACTAGGAAGTGACTTGGCAAACATTTATTTCATCATGACAGAGCTATTTGTGATGGTAAATGCTCACAGGATCCTTATGCGTTGGTCCTGAGCTACCGCCACACACAACTGCAGTGTAGAAGCCTGATGCAAAACCTGATTAAATTGGGAGATGTTTGAATTGGCTACTCTGGCTTTTGGATTAGATCTTGAGACTTGAGTTCTGAAGAAGACTTTTACTTAGTGTGTAAGTAACATAGACACTAAAGAGCATGATTTCTAACAATTGTTATTATTGGAGAGTGCTTTTTTTTTTTCTGCTGGGAAGTGTAATTTACAAGGAAGACTATTTCTAAAATATTTTAGAAGTTTTGTATATAGCACATGTCAAGTGGCAAACTGCTTATTGGTGTGGTGTAATACAAAGGGGCATTCATTGGCACTCATTGTCTGGTGTAGTTCTGCCACTTCTTAAGATACCCATTGTGGACTGTTACCCCAGTGGATCTGATAAATCACGATGTGGTTTCTCATGATACACTTTATAATTGGGCAGTATTACCTGCCTTTTTTTTGGTGGGGAAGTGGAGCCATATACTCTTGTCCAAAAACAAATCCAAAGACTGTAGCAGAGCAAGAAGTGGAAGAAAAGCTTCAGAAGTCCGAGCTAAACAGTGGAACTGAATGAATATTGGGAAAAAAAAAAAAAGATTGTCATGTATACAGGCATTTCTAACCCTGAAACAACCTTCTCTTAACATAGCAAGCCACTTGCTGTTACAGACCCCTTTGATGATTAAGGTTTTTCAAGTCAAATTGTGTTCAAGTTGTACAAAGATAATAATTATTAAAAAAAAGCTGATGAGCTGTTCTTAAAAGAATATTCCCTTCTGGAAATGCTTAAGAAATTTTACAGAATTGTTCCAACCCACCCTCCTTCCACCCCCATTGTGAAGATTTTTTGAGAAATTATGTTTCTAATACTTGGTGACAGGTTTATATATTCAAATCCTTGTACAAATATGAAATAAAGCATTTAACTATGTGCTACCAGAAAATAAGGTTCAATGTTCAACAGTAGTGCCTCGTTCAGCCTTTTCTCTTTCCAGTTTCATTCATCAAAGAATTTCTAATAAAAGGATATTTCTTAGTCACGAGTGACTTGTTCTGTGGTGGTGAAGGTGTTTTCTGATCCTCTGTCTGTGTCTTATGTGGCATTATTAATGTGTTTTCCCAGTCATATGTATGAATATATAATAAAGGCCAGGAAAATAGGCCAGCATCAATCGGTATCTCTATCTCCAATACTGCTAAAACCCCTCACTTGTCAGTTCCTACATTTCATAACTTTCTTGTTGCAGCTTGTTCATTGTTTCTTTATCTCTGGAGGTCAAAGATGAATTTTAGAAAGCAGGTTTTCAGCTTGCCTGATGAATGTGTTATTATTAATTTCCATATGGTACCAGCCAAGCATTTCTTCCATTTCATTAGAACTGTTGCTGACTGTTTGCTAAAGAGTTGTACTGGTAAATCTGTTTCTGTCCCTCGGGGAATGAATTGGAAACCCCCTAGCAACAGCTAAGGGGAAATTAATGGTATACCTTCCCAAGGTTGAAGGGAGGGTAAGAAAGTGTTGCAGATTTACCTGAAATTGCCTAGTTAGGAGCGACAGCTGCAAGGAATGAAAACAGGGAGAGTAATTCTGGCTGGAAAAGTTGCTTTAACTCATAGGATGAACGTGATGTCAGGCGTGATGTTTTCTCCATTTCAGTGAGTCAGATTTTTGTTCTGTTTGTCTGGGTCTCAAACGGCAGCGGAGGAATGATAAACACTGAGACTGGAACCTTCTGAAAACTAAGCCATTTTTTCCCTTAGGAAGAGTTTTACTGCATGTGGAAACTTGCTCTGACCAGAATTGTGGACATTCAACAGCACTGTATCATTTAAAGAATTGAGGGCATTCATTCTCTTCCACCCTGAACAGGGTTTTGCTGTACTTGAGGTCATCCTGAGCAAATCCTTGTGTCTTTATTTGTGTGTTTTTGACTGCATTAGGCCAGTAGCATTCAATAAACAATGTTAACTTTATGTACTGTTAAATACACTGACCTTTAGTATCGGTTTGCACAAGCCATGCACAATGTGAGCACCACTGAAATACCATGGCTGATTTAAGCAAGTTGCTGTGCTGCAATCAAAATATGACATTTATTTCTATTACCGAACAGATGCTTCATCAGCGAGAGCAACACTATTTCCCAGAACTAGTTCTCTCTTTCTGTTTTTTTCTATGCTTTGGTGTGGTACCGTTTCTCTTTTGGTCTCGGTTTCCACACCTGAAAAATAGAAATAAAAAAAATCTGTGTCCTCAGGAATAAGCAGGTTAATATTTGCTGAGTGCTTTGAAGCTGTATGGTCCCATGATACGCTGTACGGGGTCAATGTGACTATTGCTAAATCACACTCTAGTCAGAATTACAGTCATTAATAGCTCTGAGTCTGGGGAAAGAGTCACTGCAAATACTGTAACAGCTACTTTAACTGTTTCCTTTTGAGCAAACAAAACCTCTTGACGTTTCTGCTGAGCAAGTTATAATGGCTTAACTTATTAAAATGCTGCAGAGTGTGTTGTTCCTTACTGGCCACAGTAGTCTTTTTTCTTTTTGTTGAACCAACTGATTAGTGAAATTCCACCAAAAATGATGGCAGTTCTTCAGCTCAGTGGATTTGGAGAATGATTTTCTTGCTGTTACTCAAGTTTGTGCCCTGAGAACACACAGGCTACAGTAATTCAGCAACAGGAGAAAAGGGGAACCTAGAATCAGTGACGCACATTCAGTAATTCTACTTCCCATTCCCAGTGTCTTGGCTTTGGGTTTTCAGCACATTAATCAGCTTTATGGAGGGGAATGCCCTCTTTTAACAAAAGTTAACTCTGTATTTCCCAGTGGGTTGATGCTACTGTCCCAGGTATCCTGGAGAGATCAGGAACAGGGAGAGACTGATTTCTGGTGGGATACATTCGAACAGCTTCATTTCACTATGAGAAATACTGTAGAAGAGGTATTTTTGACTTTAGGGCCTTCCTGTGCAATATACGTTGTTTCTCCTTGAGGTGAGTGAGACTGCATGTGCATTAACATTCTGCAGGGTGAATGGGAAAAACTGAAAAATTCTCATTTAGTTAAAATCTGTCTGAAAGTGTGGGATTATGTTCTCCTCCGTGGACAACTAAGAAAACAGGACTGGTTGCCAGTTGAACATATGTTTGTTTGGATAAGCGTATGCTTGCAAGTGAGAGATGTCAGGAGAGGAAGTGGGTAAGTCCTTTCATATAATTCTCATTTTTTTATGTCTCAGCTTTCTGCTTTGTGAACTGTTGTGAGAGATGTGCAAGGTGAAAGGTTTATTAGTCAAAAGATTCAGGAAGTAGATTCAAATTGAGAGACTAACTCTAACCTTACTCACAGCTGTCTCTTTTTTTCCAGACTTAAAAAAAAAAGAAAAAAAAAAAAATAACCCCAATAACCAAACGCCCTCCTTAGTCTTAGCTAGAATGAACTGCAGTTGGCTGCTTTATTTTGTTTTGCTTTTTCTCTCAACTGGAGCTCTGATGTTGCTCAGGTCTTTAATTAGGAGGACTCCTCCTCCCGGATTCACATTGGGACTATGATGAGCTTGGAGATAGAGGGGTGAATTTTACCTCATTTATTTGTTTCAGTAGCTGGTCATAACCAGGCCCAAATACATTGTTTCTAGGATCAGTGCTGCTTTTTTCTTCTTCAATCCTTTTCTATCTTAGTTTGTCCTGTTGTGATGATTCTGATTGAACAGGCAAATAGAAATAAGTGCTGAGCTGAACCTTTACAGCTAAGGCTCCTGTCGATGCTGGGTTTCTCTCACACATTGTCTGAGCTTGAGAACGATGAAAGTTCCGAAGGATGCTGTTTCATGGTTTGATTTAAGCCTGACTTAATCCGTACTGGAAACAACAGGTTTTATCTCCCCAGAACTGCTACCAGTCTCATCCCTTTTACACCTGTTCGACTTGTGCAGCTGCATAGTTAGATTAAGGGTCAACCTGTAGATTTTTTTATTACTTTATTTATTGTAGGGTTAATTTTTAGCCCTCAGTTCTCAGTTAAAACTGCAAAATTTATGTCTTTCAAATTCTTTTGTGAGTGGGTAGGAGTTGAGGGTACTCTGCCCTTACGGGAAGCCCTCAGTGTTTTGCAGGATTAGACCACAAAGTGCTGTGGTGATTTGCACAGTGTATATTTAGATCAGCCTGAGATATTTTGAGTAGAAGATTATTTGGGGAAAAGTGGGGGAGTTCCTGCTTTTCTGGTACAGAAAGAATTCAAGTAATTTCTCATAACTTCAGGCTGTGAAGGTTTTGTTTTAGCAGTTTGCATGTGATGGGCGTATCCTGTGAGGAAAGAAATGGTGTTTATCTAAGATGCCCAGCAATGAATGACAGGACAAAGGTTAGGTGTGTGTTGAAAAGGCTGGGCATTGATTTCCTAAAGGTGTTTTTTGAAAGCTATAGCTATCAGGGAGCGGAGACCTCCCTCTACTCGACTAGGCATGTTTTGATCAAAAGTCGCTGAAAAAGATATGTCAGTCTCACTCTTACTCTCTTGCTCAGAGATGATAATACTGTCAGCTTTACTGAAATAAAGTGTTAACGTTAAAGTCTGGCTCAGTGATTTTGCATGGACTTTACCCCATATTTAAGATAATCGCTGCAATACATTTCTGCCTGAGAATAAATTGATTTCTGAATGGCATAATTATTTCTTCCCTGCTTATCGAACTGGTCTCTCCAAGCAGTTTGTTTAAAGATCAGATCCTTTATGCTCATGGGGGCACTGTGGGAAGGTTTGTTGATGGATTGATAAACAATTAAAAAAGCCAAAATCAGAAAACACTAGGCTTCATGAAATAGAGCCTGATAGGTATTTATTTTGACTGCCAGGTTTCTGGCAATTTTTAAGAATAATGCATGGTCTTAAGTGGTAACTTAAGAGCATTTAACATACTTTCAGCAGTTCTGTCCTCGGCACCTGCATGAGTGAGTCACTACTCACTGTGGCAAAAACCTGATGCTTCGTTCCTGCTAAAAAGCCCCAGTGTATCCCTCTGCTTTCGTTCCTGGCTTACTGAGCTGCTTTGGATAAAAACAAAAGCAAGGGAGAAGCAAGAAGTGGATCTGTTGACAGTTATGACAGAGATCAAATTCCAAGCCAGGCCATGGGATTCCTGAGAAGGGGCTACTTAAACAGGACTCTCCTTTGATTAATTGGAGATAGGGTGACACCTTGGACGTCAGAACTGTATTTGAGCTTGGAATCAGATGGAGAGGGTCAAAGAGATGAGATGCTTAAGGGCTGAAATGTGATCGCTGCTGCTTCCCTCCCTCCTTCCCTTCTCCCCTTTCTGGCTGCTGTAGAGACCTGCAGGTCCTGCTCATGTGGCTTCATTTTACCTTCAGCACTAGCTCTGCTAATCATAACTTCAGAAACTTGCAGCAGAATTGGTTCCTTTTCTGCACTACCCGGTATTTTCTGGCATTGCCACCCTAGAAATCAAACTGCTTTACAGCCTTGCAGCCCCCGTGGTTCAGGCTTTGGAAACTTCCACCCATTGCCCAATTAGCCTTTGAAGACTTGCTTATTTTGCCCCAAGCAAGTTTCTCATCAAGGACAATGTTTTCTGAGTGGTTAATCACTTTTGCTTATCTTCCTTGATAGCAACTCTTGTACGTGTTTTGTTGGTTTTTTGTGGTTTTTTTGTTTTTTGTTTTTTTTTTCAAGTGCAAACTGCCAGTATTATAAAAAAGAAAGGGAGGTCTGTGGAAATTGAAGATTTACTACCTTCAGTGCCTGGTTAGCAAATGCTGTGGAGAAATGCAAGGAAATAGCCTACAGTGTAAATGTAAACTTAGTTTAAAAAGTAAAAATCTCTGTGTTTTCTTGGTGTCTCCGCTAGAAGAATATTTGGTCTCTTCTCCTTCCCTTCACTCTTTTCTTGGGCTGTGGACAGGTTTACTTTAGCCAGACCACTGACCCAAGATGAAAGACCCTGGATGGAATTCAGTTTACTTGGCTTTAACATTATAAAGCTTGTTGTAAAGGCGCCTAATTAAACCAGCCTGCAAAAATCCTTTTGTTGTCGGCTGAATTCAGTGGCTGCTGAGAGTAATTCATACTCCGCAGGTTTAATCATTTAGTGTCCAAAGGGCAGTCATGTAGTCGGGACTTAAGTCAGGTGTTCGTGGAGCATGGATACTCTCGGCAACGCAGGTCACAGCGAGACTACCTTTCTGTAGCCGTTGTGTAGGGTCTTGGTCATTGTCCTGAGTGTGTGTCACCTATAGATTTAGATACTACGGGGCTTTTTTAATTGGACCTGCATGTTGAGTTCTCTTTGTCCCCAGTGCAGGCACATCAGGTGTGTGGTTACAGGTTGGAAATCACTTGAGTGTCTATAAATATGGAGGGGCAGCAGGCAGCATCTTCAGCTGGTTTGCTCGGTGGTTGCTTGCATCCCACACTGAACTCCAAGCATCTCAGGGAAACCATCTGACAGAACTAAGGTTTTTAAGATATGCAGGGCCATTCTTTGTAAGGCAAGTATACTTTAAAAGTATTTAAAGAGGCAGTTTGAAACTGTATGAAAACCTCCAGAGATGAGGAAATCACTAATTAACAGCGCTTTTAAACTGTATCCCATTTTGAGTCTGGCCTACTTTGGTAGTGACCAGAAGCTTTCAGTATGTGAAGACTTTTCAGCTCTTGCCAACACTGTTGTTGGCAAGTGTTTTTTACGATTTTTGGTATTTTAATTATAGAGATGTCCTAAAAGTATTGCCTTTCACTGGGCATCTCAGCAGGCTGGTAGCTAGCCCGATGAATTTTCTCGTGGGCAGATCTAAGAAATATTAGCAGGGACACTGTGAGATGATGACAGTCCTTTGGCAGGTGTTTCTCCCCGTAAGCTGCTGGTTGGACTCCTTTTTGAGTGTTGTTTTTCTGAGTTCAAATTAATAACTAAAACATCCTATAGAATTTCTCTTAAGCAAACTCTTGAAGGCTAACTGTTGGGGGCATGATAAATTATTACGTGTTGCTGTTTTGGAGCAGTGTCTTGGGAGTCTTGGCTATGTTTTTGTTAACAGAATAATTATATATCCAGTTCTACTCTAAACTTAGTCAAAAGGTTGGGAGGTGATTTAGTATAGTGAATAGTGCTGCTCCCTTAACTTAGTGTCATTAAATGAGGGGGTGCTTCCAGTAAATTCGACTGACCTTGGCTTTAAAGAATACTTCTTAATTGAGGTGATCCTGCATTGAAAACTGTCACAGACAAAACACCTCTTTGGAAAAAATGAGGCAAGCAGTGTTTGTGTTACAGCCAGAAGGGCTCTCTGTGGTAGTGTAGTCTTTACAAAAGAAATAATTACGCAAAAACACATGCTAAGAACAACATGGTTGAGGAATTTGACTCATTACCTGAGCATAATGACCAAAGTTTGAACCCAACATGCAACCAAGAAGCTATTTAAAACAATTATGTATTTTAAATGGAGAGACATAAAAGAGCAGCAGAAGCGTAACTTTCCTTGTAGTTTACCTACGGCCAAAGGTGTTTTCACCTTTCTAAGTGCCATAAATGAGGTATCGTGGAGACTGTGCAGGGTTCTCCCAGTTGCTACCAATCTTTAAAAGCTCATTTTAAACCCCCAGAATTTATCAGGTGGTTTACAGCCTTCGTTAAGGGTAGGATTTGAATCTGACCAGCGAAGGGATGAGGTCCTGCCTGTTCTGTGAGATGACTCTGCTCTTCTTGGATGTATGGCAGATGACCAAGGACCTTGGCAGGAGGCTGTAGTTGTGTGTATTGACCACGGGAAGAGCTTATCAACTCCGTAAGCTTGTTTGTTCTGATTTGAAGGATCCTTGCAGTTTTCACTGATGCTGAACAATATAAAGTTGTCTGGTTCTGGATTTTTGTTTTCTTTCTTTTTTTCCTTTCTTTTCCTTCATGGCTTTTGAGACTGGCCCTAGAATAAGCCTCAAGTGGCTGCTCTTTTTGTGGCTGGATCATTATTTGTAAAAATGAGCAGTTCTGCAGAGTTACCATGGAAGCCATGCAAATGGGATTGCTGGAGCACAAGTTGCAATGACAGCAAGACAGGACTTTTTAAAATAAAAAGCTCTTTTTAGCTGCTCTTCCTTGTTTGTAAATGACACATTTTTGTTCACATAAATGATCTACATGTACAATCCATTTATGTGTGTTCTGTACATTGAGCAATCTGTTTTACAGTTAGATTTTTAACTTACTTATTAAATGTTTTTTTTTGGACTATAGGGAAGATCTCAAAACTGGAGTTGTTTCATAATCCCTCAGCCTCCCACAAAATTATTTTGCTAAAACTTTGGCTTTCTCTAATGTATGGTTTCCAGGTTTGGCAGCACAGTTAGTGCTTTTGTTGTTCAACTTGTACAACAATAGATTGATGCGAGGCAGACCTGCGTGGTAGAAATAACTAAGTTAGTTGTCTCTGGAACCTTTGAGATTTTCATATGCTTCTGAGATAGGGTCACTTGTCTCCAGTGTAAATTACAGTCTCTACTGTAAATGAGACTGTTCCATCAGTTTCTATCTGTATTCTCTATATCCCAGTGTGTCTGTGAGCCCCGGGCTTGGGGCTGGATGCTGATGGCATCTGCAGGGCAGAGGGACAGCCTCTGTCAGGAGCCTTGCGGTCAGAGGGGTAAGTGATACCTTGGTCACTTCAGGCCAAGGGTCACAGGGAGGTTTTTTGCCTAATCCCTTGTAGTGGATCAGTCTGATACAATGGCCTTATAGTAGTTTCACTGTTATTTTAGTCTTCTCCTTCTCACAACACTTTGTGACGCCACTGAATACAGCTTTTCTTCAGCTGCTCACACTCACTTCCAGGGTCTAGTCTGAATTCTCAGCATTTGTTTCAGGTGTTATATTTATGGTAAGACATGAAAATACCTCGAAGATGGTAGTGCTGTTGGAAGAATATGCTTGCCCTTTTCTTCCCTTCATCTTGGAACAGCAATAGACCTTGGGTAGGCGTCTTCCCATTTTTAGGTGAGGTATTGTGGTAATTACACAATTTAGGTGTATCCTAGATGAAAATAATGTCTTACCTAATATAGAACATTTCAGGAAACAGCATGATGCTGACATTGCATTTTTTCCACTTGTGTTTTGAGGTTGAATGTTTCCTTCTAGAAGAATACGTGTCCTTGGATAAGGTTGTTTGTGCCACATAAATAACCAAGCGTTTCAACTTTCTGGGTAATTCTCTGATCAGAACAGAAGATAGTCCAGATTATTCCTATTTTACTGGAAAAGCCACACTAACTTACATCACTGTAGGATGCAGTTATAGTTAGTAAACCAGCCTGTGAAATGAAAACAGTAATTTTTCTGCATGAGGAGTAAACACGATTGCCTAATCTTTTCAGGCATACCATATTCCTGTATTGTATTGATTACTAGCCAGCTTTTACCTGACGTCTCAGAATGTGATTCATAGATATTGACCTGCACGGGAACTTGGCAGGCAGTTGAAAAACAAACAAATAACATTTCCTGGGCCCCCACCCTCTATCCTCTCACATTTGTCCCTCCACCGTCCAAACCCTGATTTTTTGGGGCTGGTGCTCACTGAGCAGCATGGTCTCCTCTTAAATTGGCCTTCTGTACAAGCGATGCTCACACAGAGCAGAATTGGGTCCCAGAAAGCTCCAACCTTGGTGATTGCCTTTAACTCTAGCTCATACTCTTCAGGAGCTGAATGGTATATAACAGACGCACATGTTTGTTATTTCCTGTTTGATTTAACGTTAGATGAATCAGAAATGGGGTATGATTTCAATGAAAAACAAGGCCAGAGGGGTGAAGAAAGAGTTGTTGAGATGCATAATGAAAAACAATGTTATATCAAGTCCTCTATACATAAAAAGAATTAGTCATGGTTCCTTGAAAATAGGCAGTGACTCCTTTCACCTTTCTAATCAATCTATTTTAGGTTAATCAGTTATTAATTCTGCTTTAACATGAAACCTTTGAGTGGGTGTTTTCTTTTGGTCACTTGCAGTTGATCTCTTAGGACATAAGTAACATTTGCATATCTTAGCTGAACACACAAAGTTATTTATGAGTGATGCACTAGGAATTTTTGATTTGCAGCTGACCCCATATATAGTCTTCAGAATGGTATTTATTTTCTCTTTCCACCTTAGTTTCTTGCCCTGTAAAACAGTATTAATCTTTAACTCTTTGCACAATAATAGATTGTAAAAGTATTAATCATCCAATGTTCTTGCAGTGGGCTTGTCTTCGGTGCAACAGTCACTGAAATATGTACACTGATGTCGTAGCTCTGGGATGGAGAGAAGAGTGACTGCAGTGTGAGACATCGGGAGCCGTGCGAGGGAGCTGGCCCAGCAGAGAGGCTGGCTCAGCAGGAAGTGGTTGATGAGTTACTGGCATTACGGGGTGAAGATGAAACTTGAGTTGCAGTTTGAGCTTGTGAATGTGATAAAGAAAAGTCTTTACAGGTGGAACTGTAAAATTATTTATTTTTACTCCACAGAACTTGGCTTGTCCCTGTTTTCAAAACCAGAGTCCTAACCTGAAATGTGATTATGCAGTAAGCTCTTCCTAAGTCAATTTCAAGAAGGAAAAGGCAATTGAAGAAAAAAACAAACAAACAAAAAACCAAACAGCAATTAATAATAATTTGTATTAAAAACAGCTTCCCTGGTCAATGTTGACATATCCATTTGAAACCTGCCACTCCAAACAAGAAGCCCCATGCTGGGAGTAGAAATACAAAAGCAAACTGGTCACTTTCCATTTGCTGTCTAAACTCTTCCAATAGCTGTGGCCTGGTCCTTTGACTGCATGGTACACAACTTCCAGGCTGTCCCAGGGTTATTGTAGTTCTGTCCTTGAAGATGGTTTTACTGCGGGAGGAGGAATAAGGACCTTAAAACTGGAGAATGATAAAAGTCTCTTCAAACCTGAAAGCTTACTTTTTGGGGATCTTGATTTTTATTCCCTACTTTTTTTTTTTTTTAAATATTTTTATTTTAATGTAGTTTAAGGCATTTCATAGGAACTGCTCTATGTAGTGTTTCTTTTTCTCCAGAGGAGCCATGAGTTGCTGGAGGCTGGAAAAGTATTACAGGGGAAATCACTGTTTCCCTATTTTTAGATTCTCCAGTAGAGGTACATTGATGGACAGCGTTGGAGGAAGATGACAAGATGGATGTTTGAGTTCATCAGTAGGGCTTTCTGATGTTCCCTCTCTGCCAGAGAGTAAGGGGGGGCAATTCTAGCAGTGCATGCTGGGGAATATATAATCTGAAAAAGAGCATTTAATTTGGTCAGGGTATTCTCGTGGACTGAGGGAGACGGGTTTGGAGTCTCTGCTCTGAGAACATTTCTACGTAGATAAGTTATTGCAAGGTAAGCAGCAGTGAGAAAGTACAGTTAATTAGCTCCTCCTGCATGATCTCATTTATGCCCTAATAAGAACTTTATAAAAGGCAGGAAATTGGACAGAACAAAGCTCGTACCTGAATCTCCATGTTTTCACTTGAAAAGCCTGTCTTTACAGCTCAGTGGGGCTTGCCCCTGTTCTTTTTGTTAGTGTCTGAGAGAGGGAAACCTAGATTGCATGTTTGTTCGCTCTTCCTTTTATCTTATTTTATTTATATTTGTTGGGAACACAAAAAGGTTGCCACAGAGTAGTTTGCAAATGAAAAGTGGGATTGTTTGCGGTGAAAATAATACTGCTTGTACCTCTGAATGAAAATTTCTTGGGTGAATCAAAATTCTGCTGCAGGATAAGAAGAAGAAACAACAACAAAAAATCCTTAGATGAGCGCTGTGGTTCTACAGGGAGGAGAAAGGAGAATTACAGGGAGGTACTGGCTCCTAACTCAAAATTCAGTTTTAACTTGGAGATCGTTCTGCTAGTAGAACAGTCGCCAAACTTTTGATCCAGATGGAGTCCTGACAGTAATTGCTTGTACGTATGGTACAATCATTGCTACTACTCTCACAGCTATTCTTGAAGAGAGTTGGGTGGTTTTGTGTTAGATATCTATTACTGCTCCCTCTGCTTTCTAGGCATAGCATAACACTATTTTGTGGGAGTATTGATCTCTACTGGCATTGATTCTGCCTGTCTGGCTTCTACTGCATCTCAGGATCCAGCAAAGTTGGTTGTTATTTTTGACAACTGAATTACAGCTTTTGGATTTTTTTTCTTTTTATTTATACTCTCTCCGTGTAACTACCCAGAAGATGTTAAGGCATCAAGGGTGTAAGTGAATTAACTGATTTCACAGGAGAACTACTAGCATGTTCTTGCATCTGTGCATCTCAGGTGACATCTGATGCAGGTTTTGTTCTCTCTAGGAATACGTCTTCTGCACACAGGTGCCTTTTGGCAAGAGGTGACTGTGCTATGACCAGGCAATCAAGTCCTGGATTGGTGCTGTGTGCATTATGTGTCCCTTTGTGAATCTGTCCCCAAGTATTTGTGCCATCTGAAAATTCAAACAACTCATCAGATAACCGTGGCTCCACAGCAACTATCAATATTCTTGTTGGAGGACTTAGGTCAGAGGCCAAAGAGCAAACTAGCAATGGAGGTTCAAATATCACTGCTTCTTGGGTGCAAGACTCAGTCCAGACATGCCTGAAGGATGTGAGCGGGTATTGGTGTGTGTGTAGGGGCTGCTCTGTGGTGAAATGGGGTGGTGACCTCATCATGACGCCTTTCACCTGCTCGTATCTGTTGTTCAAGTTCACCTTTGAAACCAAGTCACTCGTCTAAATTCTGTTGTGACAACTGGAGTGCAAACAGGGTTTGTTAATCTGTCTTCAGTGGGGATGCTGGGATGGCTCTTTGATGTCCATAGTGACTGTTTAACAGCTTCTCTCTTACTTTTCCAAAGTGTGGCACAAGTCAAATGCAGCAGAGTTCATAGGTAGTTCAGCAGCTGAGGAGGCCGGAGGAAGAGCTTACGTGACAAGTGTTTTAGGTGCCATCCCTGTCCAGTGGTACTGTTGGAGTTTGTCCCATAGAGACAGTACTAACATTTTGCCTTGGACTGCATGGGTGACCAGTTGGGCCAAGAGCTGCTAATGCTCTGGGACTGTGTCTAGAAGATGGGGATGCAGTAGTGGAAGCCAAAGAAAGTGAATAAAAACAGTAGTTAGGAAAATAAATATCCCAGAAACTGAGACAAGAGCTCGTTCCTTTCCTCCCCCTTCCCTGCCCTTGCAGAAGAAGCGTTGAAGAAGGGGTTTATACAACTTCAGGGCAAAATAGTTGCATGAAAAGATAGTTTAAAAAACCCTGTCAGTAATTTTAAACTTATTTAATTAGATGCTGTGCTGAGTAATGCGCTAAAATTGAGACATTTTGAGCAGAAACACAGAATACCACAATCATACCTGGACCTCTAAAAAGCTGGTTGTGTTGTAGATATTCAGGTGCCGCCAGTCAGGTGGGGCAGTCTGTCACTTGTACCTGCCATTGAAATTGGTTGCAAAAGTTCTTTTAAATTTCATTGAACGTCCCAGGACATAAAGTTTTATGAGGATTGAGCTATCAGAACTGTTACACCCCATGCTGTTACCCATATTCTGCTTGTTAAGTTCCGCCTTCCGGTAGCTTACCCTGGCAGCTTGTGGGCTATAAGGTCTTTTACCACCTTCAACTGAAAACATTATATTTGAGCTAATTTTACAGCTTGGGCTAAAATACACAGAACTCTGCATCCACTGCCAGTTTATCTTGATGATCATAAACAGTAAAATGTGTGTTTGTGCGTCTAAGTGCTGCCACTGAGGTCAAGAAGAACATCTTTTTTAATAACTTGGGTCTTTATTTCTTCGGGTTGATTTGCCCAGCATGACCACTGGAAAGTTTTATTTTTTAGTTTCTTTATATTGTAGGCTTGCAGTGTATATCAGATTTCTGATATTTGAGTATCATTGTGGAGATATAGTTTTCTTCTATTACCACGTATTTAATCTTCTGTTGTTTGATATAAAAATGCAAAACTGATGATTGCAGTAGCAATTGATCTTATAGTTCAGATTTAAAATGACAGATCTTAAAATACTGCTAATCTCCCCTCCGCCCCCATTTATCTTTCTTTTGCAAAAATACTTCTTAGTATCTGATTTATGCAGTGGAGAGGTTACTTGTTTTAAATCCAAACACTAAAATGAGTTTATAGAGTTATGCGCCAGCAGAAATTGAAAGACTGATTTGCTGCTGGTGTGGTATTTGCAACTAATTGAATTGTGGATATTAAGAAATGAGTAGCTCAGCTTGAGTTCTTGGCACTGCAGAATTTTTACCCTGGTTAGTAATTTTGAAGACTTGCTTGCAAACAATGGTTCAATGGGCGCACTCACAAAATTGTGTGGGTAGTGATGTCAGAAAAATTTACCAGCTGTGTGTTACCCAGAAGCCTAAATCTTCTGCCTCAGAAATGTAAGGAGAATGGGAATGAGAACTGAAGTGATCTATGGGCTTTGTAAGAATGCCAGTTAGGAGAAACTGAAGGAGATACTGATTTGATTTTTTGTTAACAGAAAGCTAATGGTAGAAAATGGAGTGATCGGATGTATTTTTAATAGTTCTCTAAATCTTAACCAGTACATTATATTCTGTGAAGGGGACATTTGAAATGATTTGGCTTGCTGTTATGTTCTATAAATTTGAGTAAGTACACTAGCAGTTAGCTAACACAAATAAAATAGATAGTACAGGAGTATAGGCTAATAAAAGCATTGCCAAATTAAAAAAAGAAGAAAAAGGAAGAACTGGAAGTAAATATCTTTAAAGGGAGGTATTATCTTCAAACCTCATTAACTGCTTTCCTTTTCCCCCTGTTTAGAAGTGTCTTACCTCAAAGGTAATTTGTTTCATGCTCATCCAACATTTATGGTATTCATTTTTAATTAATTTAACAGTAGCATTGTCCATCTGTCAGTGCAAACCTAATCTGTTAAACAGATAAAATCAACATGTCTACAAGTTCATTGTGGGTCGGCAGGCAACAGTTGTGTATGTGCATTCAGGGTTCTCTATTAAATAATGCAGAGACTTTTATACAAATACACAAGTGCAGAGACTTTAGTAACCAAATGTGCCTCAATGTGCTGATACAGAAAGGCAGATGAAGTGTCCCAGCTCATGGTTTGAGCATACCTAAAGCTGGTAATGTCCTTGGCCAAAATCTGAAGTCAATTTCTTATACAAATGCCTGGTTTTTCAGTGGAGTGGAGCTCTTTCGAGATGCTGATGAGGAACACTACAGAATGCTCAGTATTTGTCAAATTTGGCCTCTACTTGAATATCCTTATTTGGAAGCCTCATCTCCTCCATGTGCCCCCCCGCCTCCCCCCCCCCCTCCCCCCAAGTTTGGATCACAAAAGGCATTTTGAATGGAAACAATTGCTGGATGTGCTTTGCTTTTGCACTTTAGAAAGTTGGCTGTGTCCTTGTGAATAGAGGAGCACGTATATGTATCTGCGAGAACATTCAGCTTTTAATTAAAACGTTACTTGTGCTATTAGAGGTTGGGAACTGCTCTCTGCTGAAATAGTTCGAAGTAGGACAAGTGTTTTAAAACTATTCCAGTTTCCTGTTTGGGTGCTGAAATGTGCTTTTGAGCAACAGTTAAATTTAACACTGTGTTTTTGGTTTGGACAGAGATAAGCATCGGCAGCATAAGGAGAGCAGTTTCCTTTGCTACACTTGGAACAGCATCTAAATGGGCATTATGAAATACCAGGTAGTGTGTCTGTTTTGTACACAGGTACCTGACTGGTGGGAGCCAGAGCAGCGCCGTCCCTCAACAGTGGGCAGATATGGGCTTAGATTCCTCAGGAAGTTTTACTTTTGCAATAATGTGCTCCAACAGCAGTTCAAAGCGGGCTCTTGCATCTCACCACAGTGCTCCAGGTTTGAACTGTGTTGACTAACCCAGTGGTACTTGGGTAGAGAGTTTACTTGTCTTTATCCCTTGAGTAGCACAGGTCCTGTGTTCTCAGCTGTTGTTGGGCTTGGAAAGGATAAAACACTGAAGTAGGTCATTGCTGCTTGAAATTCTTTGACAGTCAGGGCTGACTGTAGAGGAAAATAACTGCTTTTCCACATTTTGTATGGAGTCTGTGCTCTGTTTTCAGCTTTGACTTGCTTTTCGTCATTTACCTAAGGAAAGCTCCTCGCAGCTGTGAGAAGTAGCAGGCTCCCAGCGCTGAATGGCCTGGGACACCCTGATGCTAATTCCTGTCCCTGCTTCGGCGTGAAGCTGAGCTTGGCGTGTTTGCATTTCTTCCCAGTCTTTGAATTGAGATTCTTCAAAAAAGGCAAAATACGGTAGAATTGGGGAGTTATTAAATATTTTGAGTAGTGTGAATGTGAAGCTGAAATTACTCATTGACCTCACTGCATTGGATTGTTCAGTTTGGGTAAGCCGTGAAAAATTTTAGTTAACTTTCAGCCGGCTTTCAATGGAAGCTGTAAAATACGAATTTAGTTGTAATAAACGTTGCCCAAAATACTTGTTTTAATTTGTGTCTTATCAGAGTTGCTGAACAATTAGTGGAAACCATTGCATGCATCTATCTGAACTAGGTGGCTGCCTCTTCAGTAGGGTCTGCAATATTGCCAGTAGCATTGTTGCCATCGGGAGCTGGTACCCACTCAGCAGTTTCGATTATCTGGTCCTGCACATGTAGAAATCCAGCATATATGTATTTTACTGTTCATTCTTCTCTACATCTGTGCTCAGGGGAAAATACCCCTGGTCATTCTTATCACAGTGTAAGGATGGGTGCTGCAGGTCCCAGCCCTTTCTTGGCTAACCAGTTGGGTATGTCTTGTGAAGCCAAATCAAATGCTTAAAAATCAAGTGCTTTATAAAAGAATACTAGACTATAAATAGAAACAAATCCTCTATAGTATAAATCTGTGCAAAGAAATGAGATTGAGTTTAAAAGCAAAGCAGAATCAAGTGTTGGAAAAGGAAATGTGTGTATCTAGGGGGTCTCCTCGTCTCTAGAGGAGGGCACTGTGATAGGAATGAGGTGTGTTTGAGCTGGTGGAAAAGGCCATCGCTGCACTGACAAAAGCTGTCAGCTGAAAAGTTGTCTCTGGGTAAGTGCTGGCTGAAGCTCCTCAGGCCTCCTGTCCGGCCATTCCCGCCCCCACGCCATCCTTTGCTTGGGTGGTCCAGCTGTTTACAGGCAGCCTGGTGAGTGAGGTCAAGAAATTCATCAGCGCTGAAAAAAAGGAGGAGAGGGGGATTATTTTGGGCCTGGATCAGTTCCCTGGTCCCATTTACCTTCCAGGCCTGTAAATTGTTGAACTAGCCCAGCTGAGAGGGCAATGGTAAAGCAGAAATGAGATGCAGAAGGAGGGAAAGGGCTAGATCACGAGTCTGTCCGAGAGAAACAGTCCATTTTCATTGACTGTAGGTTAAATAAAGAACTTCAAGATTGGCTTCTCAGCCAGAGATTTATTTTATGTTGTGCTGGTTCATGTAAGCTGTGGAAGTGGCTCCATCACATTCATTTCCCAAGCACCAAATTCTCTTTGAAAATAAAACCAATTTGATCAGCCCAATGAATTTCAGTGCTAAGCTTTTAGGCAGGGGTAGGGCTTTGGCTACCTAGCATTGATTCAGTTCTGGCTGCGTTAGGACAAATTCAACCTTATGAACTTCAGTATAGGTATATGTTCTTGCCACGCTGTTCCTGTAAAGATTATAGATTAACCAGAGGTATGTGATAACTGCAGTTTTATTATTGGGAATTTTCAGAATTAAAACTTTGCTTGAATTCTCCCTTTAAAAAAAAAAACCAAACAAAAAAACCACAAGTCTAACCAGGGATGACTGAAGACTGAAGCAGGAGGTTTCTGCTCCTTGCTCTGTCACTTCTTCAGCCTTTTGCTATTGGGACCCAGGTAACGATGAAAGAGGTGGAACTGGCAAGGCACCTACCAGTCTGCTCCAGAAAGGCATGACTCTTCAATTGCATGCTGAAACACCAGGTAGATTAAAATGCATGTCTCCTCCCAGCACCATACTGCTGGGAAAGGTGTGGTGCAATCTGTGTGCGTGTGAGAAGGGCTTTTTTTTTTTTCTCTCTTCATCAGGTAATATATTAAATTTTGGAGGCAACGCTGCAATTAGAGAGGATTAGCTTGTTGATGTCAGATCAGCATTCAGGGTTGCTGTTCTGTCAAGCCTTGAGTTATGAAAGTAAAATGTAAAGGTGGGTCGATGACCTTGTATCCCAGGGAACATCTCCGTGAGCTCATGTCAGGCTAAGGATTCCTCTCCGGACTGCAGAGGAGCAAAGCAGATTCTACCGGCCTCTGTAGCTATAAATCGTAGTGTCAGTTGTAGATTCATCCTGAAATACCCTACACAATACCCGAGGCCAGCTGGCATGTTGTGCTAGCCTTTTAGCTAAAAAGCTAAAATTTTAATTTTAAAATCTTAGATTTTTCTTAACAAGGGCATTGCCAGACACTGCTAACTAGCTCTACTTCTTTTTCAAAAGAAGAATGTACTTCCAGTTTCTGGAGTGGTGCTATCTGTTCTAGAACTAACTTCATCGGGAGGAGTTGCTTTCCACCGTTCATTGTTTGGAAACGGATTGCTCGTTGTTGCAAACTCCACTGAGGTTACCTACACTGACACCAGCAAAGTTTCACTAGTATGCAGGTCTGACACAAAGACTATCATATTTGAGCTCAGTGACTTGCTAACATGGATGCTGTGTTGCCTTTCTAAGCCTGGTGCCATGTATCACACAACGGTTTGGAAGTTTTCACCATAAACAAGTAAATAGTTGGCCAATAACAGCACGTTGAGAAGGGAGTTTTTTCTTGTTGCCTTTCCCCAACTGGCTGTTCTGAGCCAGTTAGGAAGGATCTGCAGATATTTATGAGTTTGGGCCCCAAACTGACTGATTTTACTTACTTTTTAAAAGTGCTCTGCTAAGGTGAAGTGGTTTGCCTGGTGGCAGTAGACCTGTGGTGGGAAGAAACCTCACATGGGAACCTTCAGAGAAAGACAGCTCAATTTATCTGGCTTTACTCTCACCGTCTTTCGCTGAGCTGAGAAATTGGCATCTGTATTTTTTGCTTTCAGTGCCAGCACTGGCTGCCAGGAACTGCTGCCTTGCTGGGTAGGGCTCACTGATGAGTGGAAAACCAAAGGAGCACAGAAGAGCTGTTAATTACTGCAGATAGACAAATCGGCTTCTGAAGGACCACCCATGGCCTAAGCACGCTAGTAAAGATATGCTTGGGCAGGGACTATTTTACTGTGTCTTTGACCCTATCTAAGCACGTGAGCAAATTTTTCAGGCTTTTTTGACACACCAACACATATGTCTGATTCATCTCCTGGGAACTCTGGAGAACCTTTCTCTTGAAATATGAACGGAAAATTTGTTTTCCGTATTCCAGTATCTGCTGGACTATAGATGTGTTCACAATCTTTTCAGCACTATATGAAGCTTTCGGTTTTCAAGAGAGGCAAAGGGAACGGACTTGATGTGAATGCTGCAATGTGGCATGGCATTCTGACATTCTCATAAAATGGCTTTTGATAAAAGTCTGGGCTGATGAAGGTCACAACCTGCGTAATAGATCTCCCAGCAAACTCATGTACCGGGACTATTAAACTCCATCAGCTACGTTCAGAATATCACTGCATCGCTTTCAATCCCATCCCTTCCTCCTCCTCTGCTTTCTTCATGTCACCCACCGTTAACCAGTTGAGGGCAGGTGGAGATGAAGATGAATTCAGCCATTGCACTGTGGGTCTGTCCATGTTTGGGGAAGGTTCTTGGATTTGCACAAAGATTGCACAGGAGCAACAAGTTACACTTTTTTTCCAGGAACGGTACTTCTGTTTTAGCGTATGGAGTGTGTTCAACTCCAGCTAATATTAATGTGAACAATCTGCAAAGTACAAAGCGAAGAGTAGAGAAGATTGAAAGGCACGAACAGAAATGCATGATGTTCTCTGTGGTTGCCGAAGTCATCATTTGCTCAAGTTTGTCAGGAAATTTGGTGATTGTCATTTTTTGTTGGTCGTTAAAAGAAAGTGTTAGTGTTTCAGAAGTAGGAGTGTTTTCCAGCAAATACGAGAGTAAAGTACATTTACTGTGGGAGAAAAAAGTACATTTATGTTAGTTGGGAACATACTGAATTCAGTCCTTTGAAGTACAACAAATTGTCATGAGGTGTGTTTTACAAAATTGAACCTATTTAATATTTTATTTTCATATAACTGTCCAGTGGTGATTTTTTGTAAATTTTACTTCTGATTCAAAAGAACGTCCGTACCTTTAATCTGGTTCCAATAACTGGATGAAGTACATTAGAAATAAATTTGGGAAGAATTATCCACCATTTCACACACGCCTGGGGGTGTGTGGCCTTTATTATGATGTGTGTTACCAACACAGGAGTTGGGTGGAGACTATCATCATTTAATGTTTAGTGTATAAATACCAATTACAAATAGAACTTCAACATCTAGCAATTTCTAACAGTATTTGACGAAGGGTGCTTTCATGACTGTAGAGATACAAATTGGGCTGAAGATCCTCTCTTCTTCCGGAATCCTTTGGGCATACGTGTCTCTATATATGTGCATGAGTACTTGGCCTGTGTAAGTAGGAGAGAAAATTGCTTGCAGAGACCTAATCTTATATTCTTGGTGTAAATATTCTTGTACTCTGGCTTTCTTCATTGTTTTGCTAACAGCTGCCATCCTCTGAAAAGGGAGCACTGGAGCATGAAGGGAGATGGGAGGAGGGGGAATCTCCCATGCTGTGTGCA
Organism: Numenius arquata; assembly: GCF_964106895.1. Lineage (NCBI taxonomy): Eukaryota > Metazoa > Chordata > Aves > Charadriiformes > Scolopacidae > Numenius > Numenius arquata. The sequence continues at coordinate 14,747,187 of NC_133588.1, read as the reverse complement.
AATGTACCATAATTATCTACGTTCGTTTTTGGTTCGGTTGTGAGTGCAAATCTTGTAACTCTTCACATCTGTTTTGGGCATTTTCATCCAAGGATGTGACAAAACTTTAATGAATAGCTCCTTTTACAGTTAAGTTTTAATAGCCTGGTTTAATTGAGGGGAAACTGATAGGCTGGAAGATAAGCTCTGAAAGCGACTGGCTGGTTGGGTGACTCCGGTTCTGGGTGACGGGGTTAAGATACTTACGAGCCATTTTCAGAGGAGCTACATAAGCCTGATTGCGATGGGGATTTCAGGAGTCTGTTGGCTGAAATGAGCACAAATGTGTCTAGGCACCAAGAATTAATGGGAAATTCCAAAAATACTTGAATGTAAGGAACTTGGTCATATCTCAAGTGTTTGATAGATCAGAGAGTGGAACGCAGCTCTGTGCGTTAAATACAAATGAGTCTTTCTGCTTTCTGTTTGAGGTTTTCAATCTTTGTTTTAGAAGATTGAATGAATGAGGTAATCTATTTAACTAGCTGTTTACCCTAAGGTATTTACTTTATTCTTCGTATGCATACACGCTCTACTTCCCTTTTATCCCCCTTTTCTTCTTTTTATCCCCTTTTCTTCTTTTACAGGCTAACGGTATTATTTCTGACCAGAGTTAATTTAGGAGTTGTGATGAGGTTTTGGTTAATTGCAGGTCTAGAAATTTGATGTCCTGAGATGTCTAATCTGTCTGTCGCACTTGTTGCTTATTTGATTGTTCTCCGTCAATGCCTTGCAGTTCCTACTGGGATTTTTGACATGTGGAATTTGAACTCGTTTATCTTTTCACGCAGAAAACTTAGTTAACGTTTTGCTGGAGGCTGACAGCAAGGACAACAACAAAAATAATCTCCAATCAACAACTTTTACAAGGAGTTGGACAGGAAGAAACACTCACGCTGTCTGTTTACCGGCTAGCCCTTAGAGCAGGCATCCAGCCGCTTCCAATCACCCAGCAATCGATTTTTGTTAGAGGCAGCAGCTATGTACAGGTGGGAACCCTGGTATGTGTCTCTTCCTCTGTTTACTTATGGGCAGTGCTGACCTTCAGATAATTTCTGTCCTCTTGACGCTGACCTCTTAGGACGACAGCAATTTATAATACAAGCATCCCAAAAATGTACAGCTAGATGTACAAGCGTATCACCCATCTTTCAGGTGTGAATCTTTTCTGGGGGGAAGGGGTCATTTCTTAGGATGATCAGTGGGATTCGACTGTTGACCTCTGCTCTGTGCACACCGTGGTGCCCGTGTTTATAGATGAGGTGGTGAGGACTCCTCCTTGGCTAGTCTTTCTTTATGTTTCTGTGTATTTATTTAATGTATCTTCACTGTGGTGCTCCTGCCTGTGGGTACTTTGTACTTTTAAAAACCGAAGCAAACACATCGTGTTAGCTACAGTAGATAAAGCAACTGTGCAAATACACAGTGACCACACTTTTGAGGCCTTTTGTTGGAACAGCCGCGTTTATGAATGATTCCCGTGTTCCTCAGCAACCAGCCCAGGCGTGGGAGGGTCCTCCTTTCGGTTCTGCTTGCAGGCCCAGCTCTGCCTTTCTGGCTCAGGCTTCCTGGCCATGGGTAGAGGAGGAGAGGTCTCTGCCCTCTGGTTTTTTTAACTCCTCTCCTTTCTCAGATAAAAAGATTTCCCTGGGATACCCTATTGCTGGCTGATCTTTGTAGGTCAGAATTGGTGTGAACCATGGAATCTGCTAGTTCAGGTGTGCATGAAGATGGTCCGAGTTGGTTCCTCAGTGTAGCTGTAGGCTCGGATGCTGGGCCTTCCCAGTTTTGTAGTTTTGCTTTTCAGACTTGTCTTTCTGGCAGAGAAGTAAAAGGTCTAGCAGAGACAGGAGGCCTGGGTGTAGGCTCTGCTGTGAGGATTTGCATGAATGCAAGAAGCCATTTTTGATGTACCCTTTTCCTTCAATTAAAATCAATGTTCATGACATCAGGTAGCTTCCTTAAGTAATTAATCAGGGTGTGACCGCAATCTTCCTGCAAACTTCCCAGATGGTGTGCTGTGCCTCTGTCTGGGCCAGCCGGTCACTGGTGAAAATGGCAGCAGGTCAATGTGTCCCTTGCCTCATCCTGCCCTGAGTCAGGAGGAGACATTAAGAGCAAGCACTCCTTTGGCTGCCAAGGAAGCAGAACACCACCTCCATAGCCTGCTGACTCCTGGGACCAAGCCACAGCGGGCTGCACCGCAGGCTCCAGCACACAGAGGGCAGCTGCTGAGCTCCCGTGGGACAGTGGAGACTCCTTGATGTTTGAGCTCTTTGGAGCATCTGTTCTTGCGTGGTGCTTTCGGATTGCAGCGTGGTGCCTTTTCATCTCCTCTGCAAGGAATGTGTAAGTGTACCACAGTCACACACAGGATAATGTGTTGGTTACCCATGTTTGCAAGAGCTGCAAGTTTTTTGTTGTTGTTTCTTGTATAAATACTAGCAGATGTAACCAGTGGACTCCATGAAAGATCCATGAGGAAGGGAGCATTTGCATTTAAAACCTATCTAAATATATCAATACAAATAAACATTTTAACAAGAGGCAGGCCGTAAACAGTGTTGGGAGAATGCTCCATCCTTTAAAGACTCTGCTTTTTTATTTTCCCTATTTTGTTCTCTGACAGATGCCAAATGTACAAAAGGAGGATTTCAATGGTGGTTTGCGCAGCTGTTGTCTACAACTGCATCTCCAACAGGTTATTTTTCATTTCCCCAGTGCCAGCCCTTTGAGGAAAGTCTTGTTCTGTCACCTTCATTTTAGTTTAATGTTCTTTAGAGTTTAATGGTGTTGAAACAGGGAGGAGGAAAGAGGGAGTGCAGGCTTGCACAGTTATACAACTTCTTGTGGAACAGTAGTTACAAAGGATGTGATTCAGTTACCTGTACATAAGAGCCAGGGGCCATTTATATCCTTAAAGATATCTAGGGCATACACAGGCTGGCAGATGCGACAACCTGCAGTAGACCTGAGCCCTTCTGCAGAGGCAGCTGGATCCTGCTGTGTCCCAAATGGCACTAGACATCCGGGCTGTTGGGGAAAAAAGATTGAGGAAAAGTTCTTGGAGCATCTCGGGCACCTGTGGGCAAGGCATCCTTATGACTTCCTTATTCATTTGCTGTATAAGAAGAGACGACTGTTTTGAGCCTTAGTTTTCCTGTCAAAAAAGCAGGAGTGATACCATAACTCATCAGAGTTGCTACCAGGAAAGTTCATGAGGATCAGAAGTGAGACAGACCTTTTTCTGTTTGTTCTGGATTTATATACTCTCTGTCCTTCCAGTGAGGGGAAATTAGGTTTGCTCTGATTGTTTAAAGTGGTTGGCAGGATTTGCACCTCGTTGCAAATCATAAAATAAATTCCCTTGTGGTTATGTTGCTGCTTTTTACTTAAATGGTCTTCTGCTGCCATTTAACCAATAAATTCCGGTAACAGCTGACATATTTGAGATAGAGGAGAAAAAAACCCTTGACATTTAGGGCTTCAACAGAGACTTCTTTTCATTTTAAGTATATCATCTTGATGCCAATTGGAGATCATCCAGACTAGCTTTAACCCTTTGGGTAGTAGGAAAGATTAGGCAATTGTCTGTGTCCATTTTTCTATATTTTCACCATATTGCTAGCCTGTAAAATGTCCTTTAATATGGTTTTGTCTGTATAACACACAAGAAAAAGAGCTCTGGGTGAGCGCTGCTTCACAGTTTGGTGTGTCCCCCCCCTAAGTAAATTCAGCCCACTGAAACTAATAACCTTTGGGAGGATTCACTGGGATTTACTTTATTTCTTTGTGTTTTAAATTGTTGTCTAGAAACGTAGTTTGTACCATTCCTCCAGTGCTAAGGCCACCTTTAAAAAAAGAAAGATAGTAACATCAGTCTCTGCTCCAGTTTTTGTGCCTCGTCTTTCTGCCGTTTGGGGAGCTGGGGGAGGAAGAGATGGGGGTGACCATCTCTTCTGCAGAAGTGTGGGTGAAGCCACAGTTGCCTCTGCGAGCGGCTACCTTTCTTGGTCACCTCCTGAGCAGAAGCTGCCAGTCCTCATCCCACCTCCAGCGAGCAGCCAGAGCCCATTGTAAACACACCGGCTCCCTCCGCACAAAGGTATGCGGGCAGAGGAGACCCAGCAATGAGGGGAATGAGACATCAGTCCTGCCCGGTCACGCACTGCTTCCCTCGATCCTGTCCCCCCTTCCAGGAAACCAAGGCTGCCTCTGTTTATCCGCACCCTCCTCGCACAGTGAAAAAGCCCTGGGCTTCAGTTTCCACTTCAAAGGCGGTGTTGGCTGCCGCCTTGGAGATGGAGCCTGATAATTTTGGTTATGAGTGGCTGGTATGTTCCTACGGCTGGAATTCCTGCTGGTGGAGGCAGCCGTGCCAGGTGAGGTCATCTGCGTGTAGTGAGGGCAGAGGGCTGGGAAAAAAAAAAGCTTTCCTTGCAGAGCTCTGCCCTTGTGGCGAGACCACCTCTAAGAGATCCCGTGCCAGTCACTGCTGGGCTTCTCCACAGATGCTCTTTGAAAAGGTGCCAGCTGCTCCCAACTGCGATGGTGGTTTTTGCACTGTGTCTACTTGTAATGGAAATCAGGGAAACCTGTGGGATTTGGTTCTATAAGAAGAGAAAGGAAGAAATGTGTATGGTACATTATCGCTGCATGCCACTGTAAAGCCAATAGCTTGCATATGTCTTTCAAGAGAAACCATTTGGCCCAGTCTAACTGGAATGTGCAGCCATATTTTTAGATTTACGGTGAGGTAGCGCTGGAAGAAACCGACAACTCGGGATTTGGGTTTTGGGTGTTGTATGCAGCGGCTTGTGCAATAGTACAGCTACTCAGAGGATGGCTTGAAGTGTAACTGTGCTTGCTCATTCAGTGGTTAGAGTACAGGAAGTTTGTGTCGGTGTGTGTGGGGTGTATTTTTTTATTTTTTTTTAAAAGGTTTTGGTAAAGTAATAGATAGGTCATAGGAAATGATGCATCTGCTAGCTAATCCCTAGATTTGTCCTCTGCTTTCTTCTAAACTGCAGCATTTACTTAAAAAAGTTATTATGCAACTATACAAACCAAAGTGCAAATGTATGTCTTACATTCTGGAATCAAAACCACCCTGCCTTATTTTGAACCTTTGAGAAAAGTGATCTAGAGTTTTAATTACACTTTCCAGCCATGTAAATTGCAGAGATAATTGTATACATCAGCGTTGTCTGACCTAGTTCTGCTGCCTTGCCTTTCATCTGTGGATCTCCAAGTGCCTTACAAAGAAAATTCCTTCATATTAGAAGATGGGGAAACCTGGGGCACGGAGAAGCAAAGCAAATATCCAGCCTGACAGTGACTGAACCCCAAGGGGAAGCAAGGTCTTCTGAGTCCCAGAGGACTAAGTGGCACTTATCCTTTGCACAAGTGCCCGCTGTTACTGACTACTTACCCTCCCACAGCTCCACGCTGTGTAATTGCACACCCATCTTTTTCTAGATTTGTCTTGTGTTTCTTCTCCTAACTGAATGAAGGCCATATGTAATTTCATTCTAAGCCTCTCAGATTTTGCTGTACTTCATGGTTCTGGAGATCGCTGTTGCATGTAAGTTAGGTGTGTATTTTCTGTTGGGTTTTGTATCTCCTTTGATACCTCCCGTTTTCTTAAGAGCTGGCAGTAGGATAGTAGCGGAGCAAAGAGCCGTGTTGCATTTAATTTTCTGACGCCTTTTTTTCAGAAAGCAGTTGGTGAAATAGTGGTTTCACTGACATACAGATATGTGACGTAGGTAAATAATCCCACATATGGTTAGCCAAGGCTTTGCTTGTCTTAAGTGGAGAGTAGTTTTTAGCTGCAATGCTGTTTTACAGCATGTAGGCTGATCTTTTTGTGAAATTGAAATCAAAAGGGGAGACTTTCTGATAGGGATCAGTGGCAGTTGCACAGTGCTCTGAAATGTATCTGTTTTAGTCCTGATGAAAGATGTTTGTTTATCTGTTTCCAGAATCAAATCTTTCTGTTTATCTACAGAACTGGAGTATCAACAGTGCAGTCTCCCGCTACTACGCATGTACACGTCCCATCCCCTGCTCGCTGGGGACAGCCTTGCGAGGTCAGAGGTGCTTCAACACTTCTGACCCAGATTTTCCTTTGGCCCTTGCTTTGACTTTGCTTGTCACCGATGGTCCAAGCACGGTCGTGGTGGATAGTGGTTATTGCCAGTCTCTTTCCTACGGAGGCAAATGTGTGATGGTTTTGCGTTTGCTGTGTTCCAAGATTTTAGCACAAAGAAATTAAGTGGGATAGACAAAGAGATTTCGAGTCTGAATGACGTTGCCTTCCTTCTGTTCGTTGATAGCCAGCTGTCACTTTGCAAAGCCCCAGTGTTGTGTTCGTAACAGGAGCTTTCAGATCAAGAGCAGGAATGCAAATGCTGTCCCCTGTCCTAGGGAGTGTGTTTCTCCCTTAATTTCTCCACCACTTTATGTAATTCACAGTTAAACATCCTTCGTGCTCTTGGTGTGTGAAGCACCCACGGTCAGTACTGCTGTGCGCATGTTGGTGGTTGGGATGTGCATCTCCTAGGGTCCAAGGATGCAGGAGCCTGTGCTTCATCAAAAGCTGGCACCAGTGCAATTTATGGACTGATTGCTGTTGAATTAAATGAACTATTAACATTGTTTGAACTCATTTGCACTTAAGTCTATTGACTATTTGGTCAAAACAAGAGGTTCTGTTTGCTGGCATAAGGTTGTAAGCGACCTACAGGAGTATTAGTAGTGGCACATGTGTGGGGGATGAGTTGGGTGCCCTAAGTTCAGGATATTGCTGGTGTCTGAACTTTAATACCCTGACTGTGCTCTGACAGTGTGCCACTTTCTTATGGAGAGCTGATCCCAGCAGCCCTTGTGATTTTTTTAAGGAAATGTTCCCTTTGCTGTTGAGTGGACAATGTTAGTCGACGATCTTGGGTTTAGCTATGCCTGTAAGGACGTGGAACTTGCAGGCTGGACGGCTGTTTTGTAAAAATAGCACGTGGTGTAAGGTTGTACCATACCACGTTATGAGTGGTGCTGTCCTCACTTTTGCCAAGTTAATTTACACAGTTTAAGAAAACAAACGGAGTTCAGCTGTTGAGTGCTACTTTGTGATAAGGCATCTTATGTGCGAAACGGTTTTATTTTGACACATTCTTCAAGTTTGGGGCTATGCCTCTTTATTTTATACAAAAGAAAGACAAAAGTGGCTATCTCTCTGTGACAGCAAATGGGTTTGGGTAGTTAATTTTTTTGTATATTTGACATACTCTGTTTCCTTTGCCGAGAATACAAGTAACTCTGAAGAGAGAAGACAGATTCTGTGTCTGAGACATTTCAAAATGAGCTGAGCAAGAAAGTCTGCGGTAACTGGTGATACAGTCTAAGGCATGGCCTAAAGGAGGGCGTATGAAACCTAGAAACCCTCAAGAGCCCTAAAGGTCAAAGCAACCTGTTAAAATCAGCAGCATGGATTGCTGGAGGCCAAGGCAAAGCTGCCAGAAATGCAGTAACATGCTGGTCAAACTTAGCAGCCAGCCGGCTCCTCTCCCTCGTCGTGCAATTAAAAGGCTTCTGATTTTTCAGGTTTGGTTGTTTGAAAGGTCTACCTCTCCCCCCGGGACGTGTTTAGCTGCAGATGTTCGTGAGATTACAGCAGCAGCCTGGGTACATTCCCTGACATTGCGCTTGCTGGAGTAACCCTTGCCGAGCCCCGGTCAGGCAGCACGGCTTGCTGCAGGCAAGGTCAGCCTTTATCTTATTTGCGTGGCTGGCCAAAGATCATGCTGCTTTTAACACCAAACCTGAAATCGGGGGCTTGCTCTCAGCAGATTTTTCTCCGCTTTCTCAGGGAACGAGGAGCGGAGAGTCCAGTTGCTGACGTCTTTCAGCTTCTGCTGAAGCAATTAGGGAGTGCTCGCTGCAGGGTTCAGCTCTCCCTTCGCCGGTCCTGGAAGGCTGTGTGAGGGAGGGAGGAAGGGAGGGAGGAAGCTCTTGGGTTGGAAGTGGTTTCATAATCTTCGGTGGGAAGGCAGACCACGTCACTGCAGAGAAACGTCTTCAGAAGTCGCGCATCGCAACGCTGATACGGAGCAATAAAGTCTCCCTCCACCCTTGGCTGCTTTGGTGGTGGAGGAGCTGATACTGCTGGAATGTGGAGACTCGGTGGGTGTGTGAAACCTAGGGGACTTCTCCTTGGAGGAGGACTTGCCTCTGGAGCCAGGCACTGGATGGAGTCCTCTGCATGTCACCGAGGCTGGTGGTACCTGGTGGCTGGGGGCTCGCTGGCGCCTGAGCTTGCCAAGAAAGTCAAAAGCTGAATGCCCAGAGCCAGCTGCTGTTAACAACCCAAAGGAGGCACAAGGGGTCTCTTGGCCCAAACCAGATTGTCAACCATACAGACTTCATCTGACATTAAGTGGATAATGAAAAAAATCCCCCATGCCTTCAGGAGGAGATGGATTGCAGCCACACGTAGAAATTATCTGACTTCTTTTTTTTTTTTCCCCTCAACACAAGCATTTGTGAAAAAGTGGTTCTTTTTGTGTTACATATTCTTAACCTAAGCTTTTTTCTTTGCAGTTCAAAGTCTCAAAAACAAAATATATGTGTCATCAGAGCTTACTGTCTAAAAATCAACATTATGCTACCTGCTGTCATTGCTTTTGTGGAACAGAGCACAAAAAGTTGAGGAATAGCATGAATGAGAAGTAGTGAATCAAAGTGATGAAGACAAAATACTACTCCTGAGAATGATTGGTGTCAGTTGTAAAAGACACATTTTCCCCTCATGTTGAAAAAGAGAAATAGATGTCAGAATTCAGAAAAAAAGTGCTTTTATTTAACAAAAATAAAGCTACTGTTTAAGTGTTAGTTTTAAATGGGAAGCAAAGCATGAAACCACAGGCCGTTTGTGTGTGCGCGGTGTTGCAAGAGACACAACAGTGACTGCCAAGCACAGCAAACCCGAGCTTAAGAAGCGAGCATTCAGGAAGACCGTCCAAAAATGTACGCTGAAATCTAAAAAGCATGCTGTGCTCTCTTCCCCTATTCTTTTTCAGCATGTAGAGAGTGGACGTTAAACTCCGCTCGTGTATATTTAAGGTCACTCTCTGAAACTCACACCCTTGTGGATCGGCACATTTTGGTTAGAGGTGGAAGCGTTTACTGGAATACCTTCAGAGAGCCCAGATCCTGACCGGGTGTTGCTGAAATTTTCCTTGCTGATTTTTAAACAGTTGATCATCTTCACAAATTAGGTTCTGTAGTTACTTGTCTTTTGACATTGTAGACATCAAACTTCAAAGGCTTGCTTGACTGCCAGATAAAATATTGGCATCCTTTTATTTCTAATAGTCCCTAAAATGAAAGAGTGGTACAGGTTCTGAGCTGGAAGGGGTAAGTCTTGATCATGTTGGAATACAACTGGAATGAGATATCTCATTTGCTCTTTGAGAATAATTTATAAAGAAGTTGAGTGGAGCAGGAAAGATGACTCCGACTTTCTGTTTTGCAGTATTGAAATAATTAGCTCATAATTGAAAAGGGAGCCTGATTCTGCAGACACATAATTTGTTATTTAGCATAATACAAACACGGGAGTTTTAACAGAAGAGGATTAAAACATCTAGCAAGGGACTATTTTCAGTTCTGCTCCTTGTCACCATATGGTTTTACTCTTTAGTTTTCTCTGAATATGGGAGATGTGCGGGTATTGAAGTGTGCTGTTGTAAAACGAGAGCACAAAAGACCTGCCATTACGTTTGCCAGATCAGTGGTTTCAGTTTTTCAGTGTTCTTGCCCTGTTTGGGAATTTAAGGCTTATATTTGAACAGTGGCCGTAGAAAGTTGTCCTAGATTACCTTCTTCTGATAGAAGAGAAGGCATAATTTCTGATCAGTCCCACTGGATTTGCAAATCTACTGTTCCATTTGTTGGAGATGTATGTTGCTAGAAGAAAAGAACAACTTGGCAATTTTTTTACTTGATTGGGGTTTTTTCACTTTTTTCAGTCTCTGCTTTTACCGTTTCTGATGGCTGGTGCTAAACTCATCTCTAAATATTGTTTCAGATAAATGTAGTGAAAGAAGAGACTTGTAAAAGCTGACAAGTTCGCTTGGGAAGGTTTTGTATGTTGTGAACTGCAGAATCTTGGTTAGAGCAGCAGAGTGACTGCAGGTTGAAGGGTCTGAAAGGTCTGTGTGTCCTCAGCTGTGATTGCCGTTAGCTTTGGGTCTCCAGTGTGTTACACAGCATGAATTAATGTTAAAAAACAAACCAAAAGAAACACAAAAAAAAACCTCGTAAGAAAAAACCTGCAATATTTCATAGGGTATTTCTAAGAATTTTATAAAGTATAGACTTCTTTAGCATGGAGTTAATTTTGTCTCAAACATTCCAGTGACTCTGAGTTCTAGGGAGAGGGCAGGACTCCTGTTAATGCTGTGAGAGATGACGGCTTCTACTATTGCTGCTCTTTAGCAATTCTGTAAACCCCAGTTTAAATTCTGCTAAAACCATCAAAACTTTGCAATCCTACATTCTATAAGATTTTTCTGTTAGGATCAAAGCATGAGCACAGAGGAATTTGTCCCTGGGTAGCACTGGATGTCAGCAGGATGTGCACGAGCCTGGCCAGCTGAGCAAGTTAGATCAGAAGTGCAGCTTTTGCCACATGAATGTCTGTTTTCTGGGCAGTGATCTGGCTGGGCTTGGTTCTGGCGACACAGTGCAATGCCAGGACTGGAACACAGTACGGAAACCAGGGCACCTGATTCACTGAGGGCTGGATTTTCCTGGCCTTGGTTCGATTGCTCATGGGAATTGGGGAAACAAAGAGATGATTCGTGTCATCTTACTAAATTCTCAGGTTTCGTGTATGGTTTAAGTGATATCCCCAGAGCATTTTGGGGCCATTCAGGAGAAGAAGGAAGATGCAGGAGAGCGTACTTCTTATTTTCCATAATGCAGTTGCAGGTGGCTATAGTAGATTTACTTTTGTATTTACACAACTCGAAGTGATGTCTTTTAGCCTCTTGAATTCTGTCTGTGGTTTGAATTCACACCTTTGATGCTTTCCTTTGTGGAAAACATTAGACTCGGTTACAGCTCAAGACAAAAGTGTCAGCCTCTGATTAGTCACATAGAGCATCACCTGAGTCATTTCCATCCTCAGCCTGGTTCAGTCTCAGCCTTCTCAAACCTGTGCTAATGGTTGAAGTGCTGTTTTCTGTCTCCAATTAATGTAGGTGCATATTATCAAATGTCATTAATTGATTAAAATGGTTCACGAGACAACTAAGATCTCAAGTCCAAACTTCAAGTATAATGGCATAGAAACTGCTGATCATGTCTGTCTGACTTGGGTAGTGGCTGGAGTCATCTCTGGGAACGGTCTGGTAACTTGTGTTCAGGATTCCTGTAGAATTGCCATTTCAAAGGCATTTTAATTAGGTTTTGTGGAGAGCAATTGTGTGATGTAGATTATTAGGGGAAAACATTGCCATAAAGCTTCAGTCACTGTGGATTTTCTTTTTTCCCCCTAGACCTTCAGCAACTGGGAACTGCATCAGGAGACTCAGAACAGATTTGAACCAACAAAGTCAAGGGTAGCATTCATCCTGCAGAGACTAGTGAAATGTATGGGGTTTTTTGTGTGCGTATGCCATAAACACTGGGTTTTGGCAGTAAAAGTGTCATCTTCAGCTCTTCTCTTCCAACATTTTAATGGTCTGACATGGTTATTTATCCTTTTGTGTCCAGTAAGGCTGATGGACAGTTCTCATAACGTGCCTTGTCAATAGCTCTGTGTATTTGTCGTGGCAGTGCTGAGAGCCTGTGGTGCTTAGTTCTCAGGAAGGACAATGCAGTTGCCATTCTTCTTTGTTCTGGTATGATTTTTTCCTGCTAGGAAAACAGAATGGGCACAGCATTAGTCAAGCACCGTAGTTTTTAACGCCTGAGAAGAAACGTTGTGATTGTTGAGTCTGACGTCTTTAAAACCTCATCCAGTGAGTTTTGCATTGACTTGTAATTTGCAGTTCACTCACTTTTCATTCTGTTTATGAAAGTGTGAGGGAATGGATGACAAGTTTAGGGGCTGAATCTCGGTTCTTGACTCATGTGATGAAGGTTGTTGGAACCACTGGTTGCTTGTCTCAAAATGTATCTGCAGGATCTGGACTTCTAAACGAAGTGCACTGACAATTTTCCTAATGACTTGTGCAAGCTGTTCTTAGTTACTGAAGAAGAGAGTTATGTCTCGCTTTCTTCACATGAGTAAAGTTTAGTGCGGCCACTGAAATAACCGATTTGGTGCTTCGTGATGCAGCCTTTGTTCTTGAAAGCACCAAGGCTTGTCTTCATCCTCAAGACACTACTCTCTACACAATGTCGTTGAATCTTGTGCGTGTCTGCAGCTGTATATTTAGAGTCAGATATAATACTAATAAACTGCCAACAATATATTTAATCTAAGGCTAGATTACTACCAGGATTACACGTGCGGGCCGTGTTTTAAGAAGCGCTGTTAGAACTCAGTGACATCTACAAGTACATCTGCTGCCATCGAGGCATTACTGCTGCATCGCTGCCTCTCGGAGGGGCTGCAGCAGCAGGCTGCAACTCTGGGTTTCCAGCTCTGTGTAATAACCTCCTGAATGAATGATATACTGGAAAGTAACTGAAAATATTGATGAAAATATTAATAAAAATAAAAAAATAGAGGGGCTGATGACTTCCTTGTAACTGGGCATGTAGAGACAGTGTCTTAGATGAGATAAAAAAGAAAATGGGAGGCAAGGCAAGAATTTCAGAGGTGTGGTTTGTCTGGCACTGGTGTGTTTGGCTGAGCTCGTGATGCTCTGATATGCCCAAGATACACTTATAGGCAGTTGCACCTTTGAAAATATGACGCTCTTTCTTCATGCCTAATCCTTGCATCACAGGAATGGCTGTGAATGTACAGCAAAGCCTTTGATCTGCGCTTTGAGAGATTGGCAGAAAATTATTAAGATTGGCTGCGGAGGTGTTAGGATGTGGGTCTAACTGAAACTTTATATCGGTGCTTTGGATCTGAGTCTGACTTTTATTTTGCAAAGAACAGGATTTGAGGTTAAGGTTCTGAACTTAAATCTGAAGCAGAGAAACACATTCCTTGGTTGTTCTCTAGACTTTTGAGTTGGGTTTAGTGATCCAAAATCTTGCAATATGTTGGAATATTTGGAAATAATCTGCTGTAGTGCTTACAGCATTGAATTTGGTTTTGGTTTCTGTTTATTCATTTCCAGTAAGAGCTGGTAATTTGTTGCAAAGGTGCAAGAACAGAGCCTGACTTGGAATTCAAAGATACATATTTTTGAATTAGGTATTTTTCAGAAACAGTAAAAAGGTCTTTCTCAGCAGGATGCAGGCTAGAGAAAAAGGCAGAGGTTACTTTATTATGCAAGCTTTATATTTCCTTTCCAATAATAATACTTCCCTAAAATGCCTTGATAACGCCTAGTTGAAGCTTGCTGATCACTTGGGCCTTTTTCAGAGGTTAACATGGATGCTGTGCCTTATTTTAAGATGCATCATATTTAACCTGTTTCTTTGTCTCTTGGTAAAAGATAGATAAACAATCTCTATAATAAGCGTTCTTCTGTAAATGTTATCTGGGAGGATGTAGGTAGGAAAATGAAGCTGTTATATACTTGAAGCTCAATCCTTCCTACTAATTCTGTTCTGGTTGTTTTTCTGATAAGCCAGATTTTTCTCTGTAGTTCCGAACAGAACAGTGCCATGAGATTCTGTTAATGCCGTAGTAACACGTAGCCAAAGCAATTAGAAGGAAGAAAGCTGATATTAACAATAAGTTCATATATACCTTTTGTTCAGCCATGTTTAGGGACAGTTGAGTTTATCAAATAAAATGTGAGGAAACTCAAAAACGAGAAACAAATCCGTGCACAGGTCAGCACGAGTGGCTGGCTGTACTTCAGGGGTGGCCCGTTTTGTCACTTGTCCCCTGCTGTCAGGGGAGGCAGGATGGGGGTATGTGCAAGACAGAGCTGGAGGGAGCGGGACTGTTCCTCTGTCACCGTTACAACTGTGTGCTGTGCAGCAGGGGTGTCATACAGTGACGTGGTGGCATTTGTGGATTTTAATTACAGAGGAGGGCAGAAACGCTGATCCTTTCTTCCATTCCTGGCTTGGATAAAGCTGATGCAAGCAGAAGTGGGCAAAACCCATGGTGTTTGCTCAGGTATATAATTCAAACATACCTCTAATTTGGGAGCTTTTGTATTCTGCTAAAACCAAAATGCCATAGAGGGGAAGCGACTCACGTTTTCATCAGTGTTTGGAGTCCACATCGTAACACTCGGTGGTAGTTGTAAGTCCACGGTGGTTTGGATTCAGATTTACCATTAAATGTTAATGTACTTTGGTAGTATTGGCTTTCTGATAGCTTTCTGTTGGAAAATCTTTGGCTAGCTTAACTTTGGGCAAATAGTTCACTGAAGACCATTCAGATTTCCTTGGTAAAAATTTCTTGGATTAATAGTAATAACCATTTGGTTGTTGATGTCAAAGCTCTGAAATGGTATACTTCTCTTGCCCTTTCCTCCATGAGTGGAAAACTCAGTCTATAAAGCTGTGTTTGCAATACTTAAGGTTTATAGGAACAACCTATTTCCTTTAGAGATAGTAAATAAATTAATAAAATAATCTTGACAGAGGGCAAGGCTGTTGCTGCAGAATTTTGCACAGGAAAGCTGACTTGACAGTGTAATTGAGCTTGAAAACCAAAGCGTGGTTGCCAGGGGTGGGAGTGAAACCTGCAGCCGTTGTGCTGACACAACCTGAAGGTCCAGCTTGTCTAAAAGGCTGGAATTATTTTAAAGCAGGTTTTGATATGAAACTGATGGGGAACGGGGGAGCCAATGTAGTCTAGTATGCAAAGCTGCTTTGTTGGGAGGGAGGTTTTTCACTGAATGTATAACTCTCAAGTGATACTGTATAAGCCATCTTTATGTTGATAGGTAGCATGCTACATAAATTTCCCTTTGAGCAGTAGGATTTTGGCCATCTTTATGGTTTGAGAATATGAATAAGGCCAAGTAAATAGGCAAAGGAAATCTGTAAAGCTGTCTGATTTCTCCCACGGCCAGGGAAGCACTTTTATTGCTTCTCACCTTCAGATGTGCATCACTAGGTGCTGGCTGGGTAAGTAGCTGGGTTTTTTTCCCAAATTACATCACCTAGAGACACATCTGAATGGTCTGGTGTGTTGTGTTGTGGGAGCCTCTGCCTGGTCTCTTGAAATGATAGCAGAGAGGGCAGGTACTTCTGTTTCTTTGCCCATGTGTGAGCCCTGTACCAGAGGATACAGAGGAAATAACTGAGTGCGTCTTGTTGGGGCCTGAATCATCCACTTGGATCAGAAAATACTATTGGAGGACTAAGATAGTTTAGTTTTCAAAAAAGCAGTGTAAGAGAGAAGAGCAGTGGGTAATGTATTAGCGTCTGATAAACAAGGCTTCTCTGGAAATGCATCTCTTTGGAGCCGCATGCATCGCAATCCCTGGGGGGACTATTGCAGTTCCTTGGAATTCTTCTCCAGCCTTTCAGGAGCCGCCCAGATAAAAGGGTTTGCCAGTTTCACTGCACCTGATTGAAGAGTTGCTCTTTGTTCTGCTTTTCAAAGTGTGCCTGTTGAGAAGATGATAAGGACACCTTTCATAAGCAGGTGCCCATGCTTCACTTCAGGCACTCTTTATTTAGTTATCTTGAAAAATAACTTGCTAGGCTAATAAATGTTGTATTGAAACAAAAAGTTTGCTGGTTGTGTATGTCAGTTTCATACCACTTCATTCACCGTGAGCACGACGCCTTTATGATTTTAGCTATTTAATTTTTTTAAAACTGAAGAGAAAGCGTCATTTTAAATATCTCATTGTATCTTTTTGCATAGTAAGGGAGCTTATGAAGGTAATTTAGGTTCTGACTGGTGCTCTGCGTCCTCTCCATTATGCATTTACCAGTCAACTAGCACTTTTCTCAAATATTTACTCTGATATTTCACTGCAGTTGCCCTCTCCTGCTCCATTCCCTCACCATCTCTCTTCCATGGAGGTATGGCACATACTTTGGTTACCCTCTATTTAAATAGCAACACTCCCTTTCAGTACAAACACTCAGTCAGTTGTTAAACAATGAGGAAGACCAACAGTGGAGGAGGTTATGGGTGGGTCCAGGAGTGCGCAAGCACAATTTTGCAGAAGGCTTCCTGCTGAAGAGAAGAAAAAGAAGCTTTCTGTTAGTGTCAGGGTGTGATTCTGTAGGGCTGAGAGAGGCACAAAATGAACAGGAAATCACTGCTGCCCACACAAGAGCTGGGTCTCAGTTAAAATTGTGTAGAGCCGTCCAAATTATTGTTGAAGGTAAGACACGAGAAACAAAACACTGGCACTTTAAATGAGTTTTCCCACTTCCTCCTGTAGCAGAAGGTGATTCCAAGGGGCTGTGACTCATCCTCAGGAGGTCCCTGTTTTTTTCGCCTGACATCAGCAAGAGTTCAGTGAGACTGTCCTTAACAGAGTATCTGTAGCTTTTTTGAAGGCTCTGCTACATGTCCTTCTCTTATGTAATGTACAGCAGAGGGCTGTACTAATACTTGGCTGGGAACTCAAGACCTGATCATTTTTTCTCCAAAAAGATCAGAAAAGGACATTCCCCTGTTGGGAATTGAGAAGTGCAGTCCCTGTCCTGTACTTGTTCATCAGATTGAGATTGGATGTGACATCCTGGGAACTGGAGGGTTAAAAGTGCATTTTTATTTATTTTTTTTTTAAAAATTGTTAATGGAAACAATTTGACTACTACAGTGTCTAAATGTTTCATGGCTCTAAAGGTAAAAGGCATGGACATGATAAGCAGTGTTGGAGGATGCTTGTTTAAATGAAGAACAAGAACTTATATATTAGCATATTTATGCCATGTTTAGTTTTGCAACAATTTAATTTCTAATTCTTGTAAGTAAAATGTAATAAGAAATGAGCTGGGATGTGCATTAAGAAGTTGGTGAGAACTGTTAGGGTTGGGGAGTCCACGAGTCAAATTCTACGCTTCTGATGGGACATGGGATCCTGGATAGCTCAGCTTCTTACCCATTTGGTATTTTATACTTGGGTCAACTCTCAGTTAAACTTCACGCGTGCAGGTAATAGAGGGGAATGTATTTCTTCCCTTGCAGCTGCCTTCAGCCTTTTCAGTTTGTAAAACCCTAAAATTTTCCATGGGAGGTGCAGATCCTTGCACAGCGGATGTGACCCTACTGATAACAAATGCGGTTTCCTTCTTCACCTTTTGTTGACCTACTAGAGATAATGAACCACAGGGCTCTGGAGATCTGTAAACCAGAAGTAAAAACCACTGTTAAGTGCAAGGACAACGTGCAATAGAAACATGCTATTGCCATTACCTAAACCAGTTCTGAAAAACACAACTGAGCAGAGATCTAATGTGTGTAGTACATGTTAGTCTGTCCACATTTGTTTCCAGTTACTTAATAGACTGATTATTTTCCAGGTGCCAACTTTGTATTTGAAATCAGCTGATGATCTTTAATTTCCAGCTCTCAGGGCTGCCCCTGGTTAAAGCAGTCATAGAATCATGGAATGGTTTGGGTTGAAAGGGACCTTAAAGACCATCCAGTTCCAACCCCCCTGCCATGGGCAGGGACACCTCCCACTAGACCAGGTTGCTCAAAGCCCCATCCAGCCTGGCCCTGAACACCTCGAGGGATGTGACATCCACAACTTGCCAGGCAATTAACTTTCCTAGTCATTAAAGGGTGGCATTTTAGTTTAGCATACATTGCGTCTGGCTTGGTCAGAAATCTGTGCACCCAACCCTTCCTCCTCTCTCTGGTTTATCAGCATTTGATACATTTCATGGCATGTGACACAGCTGATTTATTGAAAGAAAATTGAAAATAGAGAGCAGCCTTGACTCAAGAACGGTTTGGGGATGCAGTTTTGTTTTGTGTCACACCATTGTTGCTATGGTGACTTAGCAAAGATCTGTTTAGCAGTCACTAGATGTTTCATATTCTGGGCAAAAGTTAGGGATTTTCCGATATACCTCCAACAGTTGTTTTACAGAAGTATGTGTGTGTATAGTCTTCTGCAACAAGTTGCTGCTACTCTTGCTGCTTCTGTTGAGAAGGTGTGTACCTGCTGTATTTTAGCTTGTGGTGTCCCTCCCTTCCTGAAGTAATTTCAAGGAAGGCGGTTAAACCATCTACCTGTCTCGTCAAGGCTATCAACTATTTCTTCCCCAGGAGGGATGTCATAGAGTGCAGTGATGAATGCAAAGGGATGGAGAACATGAACCCTGCTAGGGAATGGTCCTTCTTATGAATCAGTTATGCAGTTTTGGAGGAGGAGAAACATGTGTTTGGAGCTGATTCACGTGGTTGGAGTCAGTAAGTCTGAGATCTTTTCCCACATCTCTCAGGCTTCTCGTGTCACCAAAGGTGTGATCAAAAGCATGATGCAGCTACCACCTTAACTGAGATTTTCTTCTTTGAGGTTGGTAAGTGGGAGATGGTGATTCTTCTGTTCAGGTTCCTTGTGTTCATTGGGTGGGGTTGAAGGCTGCAGCGCAGGCTTGGAGAATTGCTGCTTCAAGCAGAGGTGCTTGTTCCACCCGGCAGGCGAGTTGGGCCAGCGTCTGTGAGTCTCGCTGCATCAAACACCGTTCCTTCCCTTTCCAGCCTCCCGTCTCTGGCAGGGGAGCAGCCTTCCTGCCCCTGGGCGGTGATCTGGTGTGGTCTGTCTCAAGCTTGGCAGTGGGGTGGGTAGGTGCACCTTGCAGCATGTTCTCATCCCTGTTAGCGGAGGTTTGAAATCAGGAGACAAGGTTTCTTATATAGACGTGACCTCAGAGAGTGCTTTTTGGACACCAGCACCACAACTGATTAAGCGTTCAGTGCTACTTGAAGTCCCAGTGGAGTTCTCTTTGCCATGCTATGGTAGCCAGAGAGAAAGGGTTGATTTCTTATGGGCTGTTTAGACAGGGTCACCTTGGTGATGGGCTTCTTCAGAAAGTCTTTTAGATATGTCTTATCTTACTCCCAGAAATTCAAATAGTTCTGTTGGTAAAATAAACTGAACACTCATAAGTGATCCTTCAGCTGGGTTTCACAGTAAAAGAGAAAGATCTAATTTAAAAATAAAATCTGTATGCTTTTCATCTGACATAATTAATACATTTTTCTTGCTTATTTGACTCTCCTGTCATGGTGCACATCACATACTATGACCTTATTTTCCCTTCTTGATAATGGACTCCTATTCTGTGCTTTAAACTTATATCAGATCTGAATTAATTTGGAGTTCTTCGCTGGTGTTTGCTGCACCGATTATGCAGATTTTGTAGCTCATATGTCTTAATGTTGAGACCAGCTTTTTCTTGCTGGCTCTTTGAACAGTCTTGGCCTGTCTGTTTCCTGTAGCTCCGCAGAAGTGATACCTCAGCCCTGCTGCAGGTCGGAAGGCTTTTTTTCCTGCACGGTCTGGGGTAATCTGTTTCTTACTGGCAGCTCTTATATTTTTATCAGTTTTATAAGGTTAATTAATGCAATAGCCCCCAGTCCCAGTTGTCTTAAATATTTAGAGGAGAGGAAGAGATTTATGCACTTTTTTTTTTTTTTTTTTTTTTTGCGGCAAAGCTAGTTTCAGTTGAATTTCTATTGAATTTCTGAATTAGATTCCCAGCTGGTGTAAATCCATGAAGTTCCACTGAAGTCTTTTGGATCAGCTCAACTGAGGATCTGGCCCTTTTAATTAAATCGTGTCGCTTACTGAAGTTGAGCTACTTTGCGCGGAGCATATGACAGTTAATGCTGAATTTTTGTGTAGACAAGTACGGGATAGCAGAAATATATCTCTTTGTGTAGCTGTAAAGACAGACAGGTGGGTGTGTGTACATTTATACACACACACACGAATGTTTATACACACAGTCACCCCCACACAAATAAATGTAGGAAAACCCTTCCCTTTTTTCCTATCGTTAATTATGCACTAATACACTCTAGGCTTCAGCTGATGTGGATGGGTAGAGCCTCGCTGAACATTTGGGCCACTGTGTCCGAATTTGTTTCCATGTACCCAAAACCAACCAACCAAAACACTACTGAGTATGCTACCAAACTTGGAGACCCTTGGAAACAAAGCAGCTCCAAGGAGAATTAATTTAGATTCTCCCCACTGAGAGGTCCCTTCCCCACAGGTCCCTGTATTAAACACCCTTTTCACCCGTGTGGTCCTTCTTCTATTGCACAGAGCAGGTGACATCTCTTCTTATGGCCCAGCACATGAAACCACCTACTTCCTGGGAAGAGTGTTAAGGGAATGGTGATGATGAGGACACTGGAGGTCTGGGAAGCGTGATGGATTAGATGAGAATGTTGTTCCAAGGATGCTCAGAAATTCCTTTGTGCAGCTTTGGGGCAGAGTTGGGTGTCTCCCCGCTGTTAGTCTTTCTGTCTGTTTTCTTATCACGTTAATCTCTGTCAGATTAACATTGACTTTAAACTCTTTCAAGTCGTTATGACAAGTGAGCATGGCAGTAAATTCTTCCATATCAAGAGTGAGACAAATTGTACTGCGCTGCATATTATGGCGTAGTACTACTAATTGCTTAACTTGATAAATGTCTTCTGATAGGTTATATACTTAATGAACAAAGATGTTAATTGCTCTTATCTGAAATAGCTACATTTGCAGGGGCGTTCTCTGGAGCCATGGATGTCTCCTAAGAGAGATTTATTTCAAATCATCCATTGTTTTCAGCAGTTTCAGAGTCCATTACCCTTCAGTGTGACGACTGAATAGTCTCCACCCCCATCAAAGTTTCGAGAGCAATCAACTCTTCCTACGTGTTATTCAGCAGCACCAAAACTTATTTGGGTATGGAAAACTTTATATATATTACAGTACGCTCATCATCCTGGGCTATGGCAACACGGCTTATTCTTAAGAGCAGCCAAGAGAGAAATATGCACCTGACAGTGGAAGAGCAAGGGTCTGGAATAGCCCCGTTTCTCCCCACCATCTGGAGTATTTAATTGGGAAAATCATTCTTCATTGTTGTTGTGTTGGTTGGAGTTGTCGATCTAAATATGTTTTAATGCAAATAACTGTCTCTATTTGTAGAATTCATCTTTTCTAGATGCTTTCTTTGGAAAATACACAGCTGAAGATTTAGTACATTGTTATATGAGTAAGTGCATACAAGCCTCATATTAACAATGGACGTCATGTTTATTCTCTGCCTTTTAGAATTTCCCATGGAAACAAGTGGGCAGATTTTTGCATTATTGAGTAGTCTGCTGCTGCCGACTTTTCCCAGAAACACTACATGAGCCTACATGTTCTTCCAGTTTTGGGAGCACCGGATTCCCCTAAGATTTGATTTGTAGTAGGTTTTGGTGTGTGGCTATTCTGGTACAAAGTTATTTCAAAGTTGTATGATTAATAAATCTTTATGGAACTGAAAAAAGACACAGTTCTCACTGAGGTTAAAACATACCTGATTTCCCAATGGAGAAATTGCATGTTTCATTAGGAGGCTAAAGGCTAACGTGAAGAGAAAGATGTTTCCTTGACTTAGGGTATTTGGTTTTTGTAATAGATTTAATTTTCATTTATGAGACTCTTACAGTTTTTCAGAGCATGTTCAACAGCAAACAGCCAGAAGTTAAAAATGTAACTGTAAATCTATAAGCTGACATATGTAGATTCTCTGGCCAAAGTTTCCTAAGTCAGGATTAATTTTGTAGAGCGAATGAGAAAAGTGCATTATCTTGCTTTGTTTGATAGATTTCAGACTTTGCCAAGAAATATAAATCTCCTTTCAAAAGCGACAGCTATAAAAATAAGAATTATTATTTCCTTAAATAAAGGCATTTTCAACTGAACTTGATCTATTGCTGCTCAAAGATGCTGTGGCTTTAGACTGCCTCATACCAATCGTTAGACTGAAATATTCAGGTCCTCACTGCTCATTCCCTTCCCCATGACATGCTGCCCCCTAAGTTATGTTAACGTACTGGTTTCTGTTTCATGTTGGAAGTGGGGCCGAAGGAGCTAAAAAGTAATCTGGCAAAAAGCTGGACAGGTTCCCTGACCTGCCTGGTGCCACAGCCGGGCAAATATTTGTATGGGCAGAGGCAAAGTGGGTGGGTGGAGGTGGGAATGCTCCTTAAGACTAGTACTGATGCCAGATGCTTCGTGGTGACCCACTGAGGATTGCTGCTGTTTTAGGTATTTTCAAATCTCTGAATCCACGTTTCTGGTCTTGCCTGTTGTTCTAATTTGAATTTCCCATGGAGTGACCTGGGGGTGAGGATGGAGCTTCTGGGGGGTGTGTGTGTGTGTACAAGCAGGACCAGCTGGAACATGAGAACGCGCAACGCTTGCACTGCTTATTTATCGACCACAATGATTCACCGTGATCGACGTTCGCATACCTGAATGTCAAAATAGCCTGTGTTTTAAGAGGAACCAGTGACTCAGGCTGTGGTTTTACCTCAGGCCATTTCCTGATAAACGGCTGAACTATGCTCGGTCTTGTGAAAACACAACCGGGGAACACCACTCTGTCCTCCCATCTGTGTGTGCGCAGGGATTAGGGAAAGGACACCTTTGTGTGGGGCTGACCTTCACCTCGTCAGTGCCGTGGTCTCTCTGTGAGGAGCACCGTAGCCTTCTGAGGTCCAGGAAGGCTCGGGTCTGAGAAGAGCCCTGTTTCAGTGCTTCTTCAGAGCATTTCTGCACAGCCCTTTTGTGGGAGTGTGGTCTTTGGTGTTTGACAGCATCTAGAAGCACAATTTCAGGGAGCTCTGCACAGCGATAAATCACTTTGCTTTAGACTCTTTCAATTGCAAAACAGAGGCGAAGCTGCCTATAGCTGGCATTTTCAGAACTGGAAATATTTCACTTCTACAACGTGGTGGTTTTAATGAAAAGAGAAACAATGCATATAATGTTGCTTATAGGGATCAAAGTAGATTTGGGCTATTTGTTTTTTGAGTAAGGTGGCGCTGTAATAAAGGTACAGTGTGAGAGTTATGGCTGGATAGAAGGTATGGAAGTGGGATCATATGAGTGCTATATAAAGTACTTCATTGGCATAATGCTTTCATTTGGAGAGATTAACCATCTGTGTAATTCCATGCTATGGTTTGGGTAGTCTTCCCACCCTTTGCAGACTGCAGAACTCTGTGTTCCTCTGTTCTCCTTAACGAAAAGAGAAGGAATTCTGTCCTATGAGAAGAAGTTATGCCTGAGATGAAATCACTTGTGTATGGCTGCAGAGCTGTGATTGAACTGCATCAGTTACCTTTAATGCTGTTTAAATGGGCAGTTTAAGGTATAGAAGAGGCTTCTCTTGGGAACAGATTCTGTGAGAATTCTTCAAATCCTCTTTGAAGTTAATGGAGGGTATTAAGGGCAGTCAGCACCTTCTTAAGAGAGAAATTTAAATTGCTTTGATTCATTTCATTTTATATTTGCGTCGACTGGTTCTGCATTTCTCCCTTCTCCCGTCTTTCAGAGCATGTTTTTGATAACTTTGCCTCCTGAGCATACTAGATTTTATGCTGGCTGTTTTCATATTTTTTCCCTGAGTGTTGTAATGCTGATTACCGAAGGATCTTGGGCCTTTGACTTCCTGTGAGAACGAGATAATTATTCTCCAGTAGGCAACGCATGACGTACAGTATCAGCGTTAAGCCACTGGGATTCCAGTCACTAGTGTAGAACAATATTGTGGGTAAATGAATAAGCAGAAGTTTATCATACTTCCTGCATAACAAGGTTTTCGTTAAAGAGACAGCGAAAATTGTTTTCGGCGAGGGCCAGTGTAAACTGAACGCTGCTGCAACAAAAGTTACTGAAAAAAATATTAAAGTTCAATTCCCTGACTTGCTGGGCTTTTCTTGCTGAAAAGGCAACCGAGTTTTTGTAGCAGCAAGGGTGGATGACAGGGCCGTCATTGCATTTTGGCAGATGACGTTTATGGCCTTATGAACATGTATGAAGTGTATAACTTCAAAGAACGATTTCCAGATGCACCACCTACTTAACTTATGGAAGAAAGTTGTACCAATAAGAAGTAGAGATGTTCCAAATGCAATTTGCTTATTTCACACTCGCCCCCAGGAATCCTGTGTTGTGATTTTAAGAGCTGGCCCCGTTTGACCCTGAAATAGATGTGGTTTCTCCCTTGCCTTCTTTATTTCAAGACTGTCAGTTAAAAATAACTTATGTATTGTCACAGTGGGAGTAAGTTTGAGAAGTTTAAGTTTTATGTAAACCAGCAATAGTGAGAAAATAATTCATAAATGTAATGAGCTCTATTCTCTTGCAAGACATGGCTAACCCAGGGGCTTACCCACACGGTGGGATTAATCAGCATTTTTGTATGAAAATAGTTTCTCTGCCACAGCAATACTGATCAGTTTGCTTATGCTATAGCGAAGCCAAATAAATGACATCTTTGAGGATCTGTTAAGTACTCAAATTACTTTAACAACATGAAGACTTGCATAAAATATGGTGTATGTACGTATACTTGATAGGTACACAGCTATATCTCTGTGTTTACTTACATTTAGCACATAATTTTATGTGTGCTTGCGTATATACCTTTATATTTCAGCTTGTCTCAGAGGTAATTGTACTTCTGTAATGCCTAAGAATTATGGGGACACTAATAAGGAGTTCCATGTTTTATGTTTGTTTCTTTGCTGCTATCAATTTATGTTGTACATGTAATTGCAAAGCACAGTTACTTATTTATGTTTTAATTGTGACTTTTACTTTAAACTGGGCATCAGCAGTCTGTGCAGGAAACCAGTACTTATGTATAGGCTGAGATGTGTAGGTTGGTTGCTCTGCTTTTGCTTGAGTCTAAAAACTGAGGGCTGAATCTTTGGATTCAGTAGCAGTCTAGATTCTGATGATGGGCTGATTCTGATGGTGGGCTTGATCAACCTTGCAGCCAGGGAGAAGAATGTGTGGAATAAAACTACCTTAATACAGTACATTGCTGTTCTGTCTGTGCGATTGAGATGCTTCTTTATACATTGACAGCATGTGCATTGCCAGACCCCTTGAGAGCTCAGTTCAACTTGAAATAAGGTTCCATTGATTTTGGGTCCAGAACAAATGTAGTTTGACATTTTTGTATTTAAGGCTCCTAGGTCTGGCCTGGTTTTGTTTTTATGTAAGTCATCTTAACATTGAACAAGTTGGATGAAGGGGCCGGATGGATCTTTCTGTTGAATGGCCTGTATAGGAATTTTGCTTTCCGGTTAGATATTTTGCAGGTATTTTCAACGCAAAGAGTAATATTGATAGTGCTGTTCTTACTTTGAAATTGTGAAACTTCTGATGACTAAGTAAACATTTTTTTTCCTCTCCTTTGTTTTCTTGCAGCCAACTGGGTACATGGAAAACTCCATTTCCTACAGTGCTATTGAAGACGTTCAACTGCTCTCCTGGGAGAATGCCCCTAAGTACTGTTTACAGCTCACAATCCCAGGGGGTACTGTCTTACTGCAGGTACAGTAAACACAGAAGTACAACTTTCTTTCTCTCTTACTATGAATCTCCTTTGACTTCTGTTTGCTATGCATGAAATCTTAATTAGACGGACTCAGAAGAGGCTGAGAACACAGTGCTGTCAAATTATCTAACCACCAGAAAATTTGCTCAGGGTGATAGCTCTGAAATTCTTCATGTTGTTGACAGTCAAAATGGAAATTTTGGGCCACAGTGATTAAATCTTTTTGCTGATTTTGTGCATCAAAATAGTGATCTGTGGAAAGGCGTATTGATGCAGGCCTGGCATAATTGTATTTTTAGATAGTCCTATTCCTGCATGAAACAAGTGAAAAATTTCACCCTTTAACTCAGATAAGAAACCCATAACTTGCACTGGATCTGAGATACACCTTTTTTTTTTTTTTAGAAGGTATTTGATCTTCACTGAAAAATTTCAATATATTTTTGTGGATATCTACATATGCTAGTTCTCTAAATGTTGTTTTCAAACAGGAGACACTGTGTTTATGTTATTCCGCATTTCTTCATCCACTTGTGACGCTTTGTAGGACTCCTGAGGTCATTCTAAGTTTTAGTGGCAGAAAAGCACTCCACAGCACTGAGCTTTGGAACTACTTTAGAAAAGCAGCTGAACACCCAGCTGCTTGGCCCCAAAAGAACTGTGAACAGTCATAACTTGAAAAAGACTGAATTGACTCCAACTTAACTCTTACCATAGTTCTCAGTATTGTTTCAAAGGCAATTTGTTACTTGTTACCTTTTGGGGATTAATTTTGTAGGTGAATATACAGCCATGACTATTGTGTATATGCATTTCATGCAGGTAGGACTGTAAACAGACTGAGTGAGCAATTTCTGCAGAAAATGTGAAGAAAAGATCAGTTTAAACTGTGGATAACTCATGAAAAATTAAGAGGGATATCTTGCCTTGAAAAAGTATGAACAACTAAAAAGAATTGATCACAACAGAGCTTGTGTGTTTGGGTGTACGCACACATACACTTCAACTGTACCGCTTTTGCACAAAATGTAGTCCAATAGATAAGAAGGTGGGAACATACTGAACAATACACTAATGACTGTGATGATGATGTCTGCTGGATCATTTGTCCATGAGAATCATGGTATGCAGTGCACTGATCCGTGGTGCACAGTTCAGTATTTAGAGTAGAATAGACTGTTTCAGTTGGAAGGGACCTGCAGTGATTACCTAGTCCAACCGCCTGACCCATTCAGGGCTGACCAAAAGTTAACGTGTGTTGTTAAAGGCATGTTAAAGGCATTGTCCAAATGCCTTTTAAACACAGACAGGCTTGGGGCATCGACCACCTCTCTAGGAAGCCTGTTCCAGTGTTTGACTACCCTCTCGGTAAAGAAATGCTTCCTAATGTCCAATCTAAACCCCTTCTGGTGCAGCTTTGAACCATTCCCAGGCATCCTGTCACTGGATACCAGGGAGAAGAGTTCAGCACCTCCCTCTCCACCTCCCCTCCTCAGGAAGCTGTAGAGAGCATTGAGGTCGCCCCCCAGCCGCCTTTTCTCCAAACTAGACAAACCCAAAGTCCCCAGCTGTTCCTCATGGTACGTTCCTTCCAGAAGGAATTTTGTTTTTTCTTGGCAGTGAATTGTTTGGTGAAGCCCCTGTAGTTCCACAAAGTATGTGTCGCCATCTATCCAGGGTGGGTTTAGTCAAAGCTCTTCTGAAACAGCTCTACCTGCAGATCATGAGAAAAATAACCCAGGTGCTACCCAAGGCTAGGTGCCGAGCTGGCCTATATTTTCCATACTATAGACTTCTGTAGAGATGTGGAACAGCAAAGTTGACTCTGAGTTGGGAAGCCAATATGACTAACACTGGTATTGCTAATATCTCCATCTTGGTCCAGCCCTCCTTTGCCTTCATTTCATACAGGCTGACGGGTCTGTCCGTGCGCAGAGTTGTTTACCAGCAGCCCAGAGAACACAGTACTTGACTTCAGCCCTTCGTGTGGTTCCTGTGCCTTGGGTTTGGGATGGTTTTGGAACGTCAAAAAAATATAATGAGCTTTTGATGATTTTCAGCATAGCAAATGCACTTTCACTCTGAAATGGGTAGAGGTGTATATGGAAACATTCATGGCCGCATCCTTTGTGGAGTTTATTTCTGGAGCTCCTTTCCATTTACTTCACTGGTGTAATTCTGGGGGTTTGCAGCTCTGTAAGAGGGGGCTGCAGCTGTTCCCCCGTTTTAATCTGAAAATGGTGCAGTTAAGGAAGTTTGGGATGACCTGAGAACATATAACTCTGTGGACTCTCCTGGTGCATGGGTGGCATTTATGTGTCTTTGAAACACAGGCCTGTGTCCCATGGCACATGGAGCAGACGTACGTGCTTGTGCTTGGTGCCTAGTGAATTTATGTGGCTCAAATTGACTTACTGATTTTAGGCGTTACCGGGGAGCGTAGGGAGTCTGAATTTCAGACAGGCTGCTGCAAGTCCACCTAAGTCCTCATTCTGTGGTTTGAAAAGCCTCTACTGTGCGTGACACTGAGGAAGGCAGGAGGATGAGCCATGGTATCCCAACAGCTAGATAAGGGTCCTCATTATTGATGAAATCTTCCTTGCCTAATCCATTAATTGAATTATTGAGAAAAAAGCTGATTTGTCAAGTTGGATGATTTTGATTTTTTTCTTGTGATAATTGTCATTGGCCTTTCTTCCATACATTTCCTTAGTAGTGCTAGCATTTATATCTGTTTCAAAAGCTAGAATAGTTGCATCTGCCTTTCCAAATTCTGTTTCTAAGTCTTTAGTCTATATTTTATGGTTGCTGCTGCTTAATAGGAAACAAGACAAAGTTTGAACCCACAGCTGCCTGCTGAGCTTAAAGGAAATTGGTGGGGTGTGCAGACTTTAATCTGGAGCAGCCTGCCATTTGTTTCTTTAAAAAAAAAAACCAACACACCAAACCAAACACACAAATAATTACGTTTGTGAGAAAGTAACACCTTAGTGTAGATGCTTTGGTATTTTCTTCAAAATGATTGGTGTCTTTATGTGTAACCTCATAGGAACTGATAAAGAAGTGGAGGGAGCTGGGCTTCTGTTATGTTTATTGCTGACTGGTTGAGCAGAGGGGATCAGATTACATTATAACTCTATGGGAATGTCAACATCATTGAAAATACAAACTTTAAAAATGTTTTTAGTATGACTTGGTCCTTGGTAGTGTCTCGATTCATCAAATGTGGCCAGATCAGAGGGAGTATAAAAATAGATTTCCCTTATACAGCTGTAATGTGTATTCACAAATCCAAAACAGTACTAAAAGCTGTTTAGTATATTTAAGAAAGCAAGATGAAAAACTGGATTTATCTAGTAGTCAAGTTCAGCAGAAATTCTCTGGTATACGTGACAAAGAGTCTAAGAATCCAAAAGACGTATTCACTGAGGTGCTGGGAAAGGGAGATGCTGAGAAATTAGCCCTTGCATACTTCAGTTATTTCCAGATTTCTGAGACACTTCAATACATTTATGGGAAATTGGGACTTAACAATCTTTTACAAAATCATTCTGTCCTGCTGGTCTGAGCAGCAGCATGCTCTGATGGAATGTCCAGCTCTATCAGGAAGCGTATGATAGTGGAACAAGTAAAACTAGTCCAAAACATGTTCCCAGTGCACTTTTGGTGAAATCTGGTTTTGTTTTTGTTTGTGTTTTTTTTTTTTTTTCCAAAGGCTTGATCTAACTGAAGTTTATATATAGAAAATTTTAAAAATGAACTGCTTTGACTACGCCCCTTATTTTACTTAATATATGATTAATTTCAATTTTATATTTTTATGTGTTTTTGCACACGCTGTATTGTATGTGATGCTATTGACGTGGTTTGATATAAAATGAAGCATTTTTGTAGTTGTCAATCACAAGCTTTCCTGATTTTTCATTTTGCAGAAATATTTTAGATTCCAATTTCTGCTTCACTGATTTGAAGCAGAAGCAAATTTTGGACAACTGGCACTTCCCTCAGATGGAAACTAATTTCCAGCAGTCCTTGTGGGAGGATGTCAGCATGGGGCGTTAGGGCGTCCTTCATGTATTTGTCTGTGTTAGGCATGACAAATGCCACAAGAGAATCCAAGTCCATGCACAAGTTCTCAGCCCCCCTGTCTGCTGTCACCAAGGTCTATTTCTGGCTTATTACTGCACGGTAATGAGTCAGAGAAGGAAGAGTGCCATTACCTTTCCTTACATCATCCTGATGTCCTCCCATAGCAATACTGACCCATCCCAACCTATTTTAACACATGAAATCTGACAAGCAGCGCCGGAGGTGATGCAGCTCCTCTTAGGAAACCGGATCAGGATAACAGGATGTGTCTACCTGGGTTTCAGAGAAGGATTTGGTTCTCAGGCAGCGAACGGCTTAATCTGGGCTGGGATCGTATCGAAGAGTCGTCTTCGTGCGTGTGCTTCCCACTCAGTGTTTGTTGTATAAGCACAACTGTCTGAGCACAGGCGTGTTTCCCCGCCCGGCGTTTGGGGATTCTCATCGTCCCTTCTGGGAGCCACAGGCAGTTGGCTTCCTAGACATGCTGGGGGCTTGTGTTTTCTTTCCACCTGCCAAATGATGTGGTCCCTCAGGTTTTTTTGGTTTTTTGTGTTGGGTTTTTTTTTTTCTTTTTTTTTTTTTTTTTCTTTCCTACAGTTGGGATAGCAGGTGTGAAAGAAGGTGTTGCTGAAGCAGGTTCATAGGTCACAAGCTCTTTAGGCCAGGAAATAGGGGCTAAATTTAGCCTTTGAAGAAGTGTGAGCTCTTTAGTGTCAGCAATAGCTGGGCGTCCTCGCGCTGGGCTAAGCTTCTGCTCTTCTGCTTTCCCCTTGTAAAGCACAATGTGCTATTATGGTATTGTCTGGATGATTATGAAGAGGATGCTGCTATTGATAGTGAAATAACTGGAATAACCTTCTGGAAGAGATTGAAAAAAAATTAATTTCACAAGCTGCTTAGCACCAAATGTAGGAAGAGTCCTGGGAAAAAGGCTTTGGTATTTCAGTCATGACGTTACGGCCTGCTTTCTTGTGGTGTCCTTTCTTTTGGATGGGTCCTAAATGCCTTAAAGCCGCCACTTCCATCCCTATCGCTAGTGGTGTTTTATTCATTTCTTGGCAATCAAGTGTAGTCAGAAGGAAAAACAAACAGAACAGGAAGCCTTGACAAGCACAAGAGTCACACGTTCAGCTTGGGGCTCGAGCACGCTGTTTGTGCCAGGGAGTCCCCACGGTAAATATTTCCACTGGTTTTTTTAGTAACATTTTCTTTTAGATTCCTTGGAGAACCTGGCTTTTGTTTTAGGTACGAATCCAGCCGATGTTGCTGGTGTGGAGAGGTCACACAAGGACCAGAATCCAGCAGAGACGGGGAATATTTTTGGGAGGAAAACGGCATTTCTAGCAATTACCAGCAACTCAGTACCTTGACTTGAGCCAGAAGAGTTGAGCCAGATTTCACTTGCAGGCCTGCCCGTGCCACGGAGGTGCGATGCTGGGATGTGCATCAGCAGTGTCAAGGCTTTGTACGGGCTGTGCGAGGCAGCAGGGTGCATGCGGTGGGGGTTCGGCTTCTGCAGCCCTGAGCTGCTCTGCTCCGCTGCTCCTGGGGCTGACGATAAATTGGTGCAGAGAAGCCCGCAATATCTTTCAAGTCCCAGTAATGAGGATCAGCTGGAGGAAAGCATAACAAAACCCCATCCTGCTGACCAGAGAGCAAGAAAGGGAGAGAAAGAGAAATGTAGAATAAAACCAGGAAAAGTTAAAAACCGAGTCTGGGTCGTCAAATTCCACTTATTGGCACGTTTTTGCAGACGGCAAAATCCCCTTAGCGGAGGGTATGTGTGAAGGACACTTGTAAGGAAAAATCTGGGAACTTTTTGCTGTGTGGACAAGCCTGTTCTTGTATTCTTCTGAGTAAGGCACATGCCAGTAAAAAGGGATGTCATAGTGCTAACTTACCGTTAAAGGCATGTGTGGTGTGGTGGAAATGACAAATTTTCTGCCGATGCTTGTTGCTGTAGACATATTGGTATCAGTGGAGCTGTGAGTCTTTATATTGGCCAAAGGTCTTCACCATCATTTCTGGAGTGGTCGGTTTCTGGCGGAGTTTCAGGTGTTCTGTTTCTCAGCAGCATGCAGGTTCCTATTTTGTCTCCTCCTTGCCTGGGTGGAAATGACTGCAGAGACTGTAACGCTGGCATGAAACAAGTGTTCAGTTTTCCTATTTTTGTGAGCAAAAAGAAAATCTGCTTTTAAAAAGTTCACTGCTTTTTAATGAAAAAGTGTATTCCTACTTGTTGACTAAGAAATGAAGTAGTTTGTGTGCAGACAAAAACAATTCCCTTTTTGAGCAAAGATGTAAATTTACCCATGTTGACCAAAGCTCTGTATGTGCAGGTTTTTAATCTCTTGTGCAGTTTTCCTCCTGTGAGCAGTCTTTTTGAAGCTGATGAAATTAATCCTGTGAGTAAATTTGGTACTGGAGTTGATCCCAGGTGGCTTTTCCTCTCTGATTGAACATTTGCACCCCCAAAATTAGAATATAAAATCCTTCAGAACACAGTTTCAGCATGAACTCATCTTAAAAAAAAAAGTACTACCTACAGTAGGCATTCTTAAAGTAGATATTCTTCCTCCTCATTGGAATAATAATAAATAAGCTGCAATTAATTTGAATCTTCTTGCACCTTTTAAGAGTTTTACTGCCACATTTTCTTGTTTTCTAAAGTACTTTTCTACTATGTTGTGGTTATTCAAAAACGACGGGAGGCCTTGATTGTGCAAGAAGCCCCAGTCAGTTGGACCATGTGCCACCCACAACCCTGCTAAAGCCATTGCATTTGAGAACAAATTCTTAGCATAACCGGGGCCTAAACATACCAGACACACAGGGGGGCCCAAACTATTGCTTAACACAGATAGGTTATAAAATCTTCATTATACTTCATTGACTATTTGTAACAATATGAGGCAAAACATTTCCAGGTTGAATCTTTTTTTTTTTTTTTTAAGCTGGAAAGAAGAACCAGGCCCATTGTGTGGGCAAAGGCTGAGAGTAAGACAAACTTTGGCTGTGAGGTCAGAGTGCCTAAGGAAAGCCTGTTTTAAAGTCTTTTGTGTCTCATTTTCTCCTCTTTATTGTACCCTGGAGCTGAATAAATATAGTAGGTTATGCCCCCAGCTGCAGCCAAAAAATGTAGGTGTCAATTCCCAGGAAGTGATGACTTCAGTGCAGAAGTGCTGGGCTCCAGGAATGCACATCAGATGAAACTGCAAATGTGTGTGTGCAGCCCCAGTAAGTGAATTGGAGTTCCCTCCACTGCTTTACGCTTTGGTGCTTATGGCTCCAAACTTCAGAAATTTTATGCGTGATAACCTGTATGCTTGAGTAAGTCAGTGTGTGCAGAGGTGGCCGTCGGCTGGAGAGCTGTCAGGATGAGCACCGACAAGAGCCTGATGGCTCTGCTCTCATCCTGGCATGCTATGAAGCTCACAGGTTTTTTTTTTTTGGTGAGAAAAGAAATATTGCCTGTAGTCCCTTTCTCGGTGTAAGCCTGAAAAAGAGAAGGGAGGAACAAGGGATGCTGTGCAAGAGCAAGCCCTTCGTTGTCCTCTTCGAAAGATCCAGCGTTTCCTGCATGTGGCTGTGGTTTTGCAGCTTGCTGGGGTCGGGCAGGCGGAAGGGTGCACTGGGAGGATTAGTCTCTGCTGTCTGGGAGAAGTGGGGAACGCTGGTGTCAGGCAGCTCCATCCAGATAACAGTGGTTGGGTTAAATGCGTTCGGTCTGTCAGTGCTGGACACTGTGGAAAGAGCGCTGGTGAAATGACTGTTGTCTTTCCAAGTTCCTCTTACTGCGGAGTCCTGATCATCAATAGAAGCGTGAGGAATCCCTAAAGGTTTGGTTTTCCACTTCTGCGTTCACTTTGTCTTCTTTGTCTTCAGTTTCCTTGGAAGTGGTCTTGAACGACAGCCCAAGCTCTGAGGGTTTCTAGTTTTAGGGTGGTTCTTACTCCTAACCTAGATCCAGATGCAAGTTTTCTTGGTCACTCCTCCTCTACAATAGCTAACACTGCTTGGTCCCACACTTGGAACCTGGTCACTGCTGATTTTACTTTTTAAATGCTTTTTGTATGTTGCTGCTGTCAAGTTAAACAAGTCTTTCCTCTGCTGGTTTTGGTTTTGCCTTTTATAGCATTCTTTCTTTGTTTTCTTCTCCGGAATTTGCAGTCCTTGTGTCTCTACCCCTGCCTGGTGCTGCTGCCCTCATTAGCAGGGTCTGTCACCCAGTTGCTGTAAGGCTCCAGTTGCACAGTCTATCTACACCTAGTATTTGCTAATTCTTTGTAGTGGTCTTACGATCTGTAGCTGCTGACACCCCAAAAGTGGGAGAATAATGAACAGTTCTCAACAGTCCCCATTTAGGGCTGTGGCATTTGCTCTTACTTCAGACTACAGTGCGTTTTTGGTTCAAGTCATGAGATGGTCAGACCAGGGTCTAAATCAGGTTGATGTTTTGCCTGTTTGAGAGTGGTACTTCATCTGCCTAGAATATTTTGGATTTTATCAATTTAAATAACAGTATCTTAGTTTGCATAGCTCCTATATACTTAATCTGCATATGTTTTGGGTTTTTTTTAAGGAAGTAATGGGTATGTAACTTGCAATATTATTGGTGCTACACGTGCTCAAGCCTACAAAAACTTTCAATTTTACTTATTCTTTAAAGGGCTTTGATGCTAGCATCTGAAATGAAGGGGACTTTTGTTCCCCTCCATGAAATAGTTTTTTTCCTTTAAAATAAAAGAAAAAAGGTTCAATTTGAAATTGAATCTTTCAAAGAAATCTGGCCAGTTTTTAAAGCATTTTGTCTGAACAACAAGAAATATCTTAAGTATATTTATTTAATGTCTTTTAAAATATGTTTAAAATGTTTTTCAGGCTTTTTGTGGCAAATTATTTTTGACCTTTTTATTATGTTCAAATTTAGTATAAAGTATACTGAAATGAAATTCAATTCTCTAACATATATAGTGAAAGGTCTATCTTATAATATGTTATAATGCACATGTATACATAAAATACTTTGTAAATAACAGAAAAAAGAAAAGGAAGTGATGCTTTTTGTTACCATTTGCAGCAAATTCATATTCTGATCTGTCAGCATTCTTCATGAAATGGCAAGTTTGAGAAACTCGGTGGTCAGCCAAAATTATTTATGATATTTTATTCTAGTTTATTGCCTAGAGATCTACTGGAGGAGTAGTTGATTCTCATTAATAGATAAATAATATGTAATACATATATGAAAGATGATTACTCCATTTAATTCAGAGAAATCGGTCCAAATTTGTGTCACTAAGACATCAGCATCTTGAGATTAAACATGGTTTTGGTAACCGTGCAACATTTTTACTTCTAGTATTCTCGCCATTATCAGTGAACTGAACCAATTTTAGGAAGTTAAATTCATTCTGTGGTGTAGGTTTTGAATACTTACCTGAAAAGGTGTCGGGGAGTGAAATTTGTTGAATGATGCTTTAATTTGCAAGAAGTACGTGGTTTTTAGCGGGTGAAGAACTTTGCCTTTTTTTTTTTTTTTTTTTTTTTTGTAACATGGATTTACAGGCTGTCCTGTAATTTTCACTAATTGTGTAAAACATTCTGAATCGTAAGTAAAAATTACCCACTGGCAGCGATGAGATAGAGCTGGAAAAGCCAAAGGGCATCTCTACCCTCTCAAATATTTCAATCTTATGTCACCTTGTTAAGGCATGCATATTTACGTCACTGTAGACGCTTTTATATTTTTTGATACCGAGCCTTTTGACCTTTGGGAGCGTTGAACTATTCCTCCATTGGCTACGAACCTGGCTTCGCACTGAGAATTTCTGGCAGCCGTGCTTAATACGGACAAAAACGGGTGATCACTGGGAGTGATTATTGCAACATTTACGCCGTTGCTGCAAACAGTCTGTGCAGGTATCTGCACGTCTGTGGGTGTTATGCTTTTCACTCTTTTTTAATATCGCTGAAAGAGCTAAGATGTTATTTGAATTGCTTTCGGGCCAGCTGAGGAACAGGACAAGAAGGGAAACTAGAGTATGGAAAAAAAATCCACCCCTCCTAGTAAAATGTCAACCCGTCTTCTTACTCTGCTCTCGATGATTAATAGCAAAGGCAAATGTCCTACAGACGTGAAATATCTGACCAAAACCTGGTTGAAATCAGGGAGATTTTTCACAGTCTTTGGGTTGGACACCGTTTCACATGAGGTTAATGTTCTGTAAGGTTTTGGCTCAGTCTTTCGCATTTGCAGCAAGGTCTTCGTGTCACTGCTTTCTGTGGAAATAAACTGGTTACAGTGTAAAGCTGCACTTTGAGCAAAGAGTTTCCCTCGCTCTGAGGCTGGGGGTGAAGTTAGCCAGGGTCATAAAGTTCAGAAGAATATAGTGAATGCCGCCTTACTGGTTTTAGGGCACACATGGGTGATTTGCTTAGTTTTGGCTGGGTGATCTGAAACAGTGGTAGAAACTAATGATTCTGTTTGTAACTTTTATTTATTGCAGGCTGCAAACAGTTACCTGAGGGATCAGTGGTTCCATTCTTTGCAGTGGAAGGTAAGTTCTGCACTTCACTGTCTTCCTTGTCTGCCTCTAAAAATACTTTTCAGCATTTCCTGTTCCTTCATTGTAAGAGCCCTGAATGGATAAAGTCCATCTCTTACAGAAACCCTAAATCAGAACATGTATGCAGTGTCAGCTTGTTCATGTCATGAATGAAGTGGTCAAATTAACTTGTTACATAGGCCAGTTCTATCAACATGTGTGATTGGCTTCAAAAGGTAGATAGCCAGTAAATTCACACTTAAACAGTATAGAGACTGGATGGTTTTGGTTTTGCACTATGAAGTGTAATAGGTTTCAGAATGACTAATCATAATTATGACTAATTACAGCCTAATCATATGCTCTGGACTCTTGGAATACTTGGGTTTTCTGTTTGTTTTTTTTCTTGTCCTGAGAAACTAGGGAGAAAAGGTGTCTTTTAGAACTGCTTATTGTAAGCAGCATCAGTCTGTTACACGTCAGTCTGTGTTCAGGCTTTAGGATGATTTGGATTTAAAGGCAGTTTCCATTTCAGAGGTCTCGAGCCCTTTCTCATTTTCGGTGGGAGCAATGGACTGATTGCCCCGAGTAGGGGAAGCCGATCACAGTGACAACATTGTCTCTCAAAAGCAGCACATTCCTCATTGAAAACTGTAACTGCTGACCTTTAGATGGAATCTGTACGGATATTTGGTGCAGCTGGAAACAAGTCTTTGCCAGATGCTGAACATGGTTGTCCTCTCTTGTCTTGCGGTGGGAAACACAAAGCGGTAGGTTTTCAGCTCAGGACTTGCCGTTCGGCAGGGTTTCAGTGAAGTCAGCCAGGTTGGCTGTGCAGCTTATCAAGATTTCAGCCTGCTGACAGCAACCACATGTGAAAACATAAGGAAGTCCCTCCCACCAAACTGGTTTTGTTGTAGGTGTGTTTGATAGTTACAGAACAGTTGTGTGGCAGAACTGCAGTGTTGGTGTGCTTTGTGTAGCCGTCAGCATCTGGCAGAATCATATTCTGAGCGGATCCAGGTTCTTATCAGTAAGAGCCAAAGTGTCGAGATCTCCTTTTCCAGACCACTGGCATATTCTCCAGCCTGTTACCCTGATTGCCTAAATAAGCGTGGGACAGTAGCTGATAGCAGAAGGCTGGGCTGTGGTGTGGCACTTTATTTTGGCCTCCTGACAGTATCATTAACACAATGCCTAGCCAGTCTTGCTTTCTTTGCAACTCCTGAGGATAACAGAGAGCTTAAAGCCTGCAGAGACAGTATCTCCATGTGGCCGTTATTTTCCCTCCTGCCAGGGATGATCAGAGAAAGCACGGACAGAAACGATGATGGAATTTCCTTTTCTTCCTCACCCCCAACCAGGATGGGATGGTACTAATGTGCTGGTTGTATATGCCCACTTTGCTCCTGCAGGGAGGGGAAAATCGGGGACAGAGATGCAACTCTGGAAAAAAAAGTAAGCAGTGGTAAAGATGCAACCTGGCCCCACCACTGCTCACCCCATCAATTAAATTATATATATAAAAAAAAAAAAAAAAAGCCTAGACAGAATGACCTGGCTTGCTCACATGCGTTTCGGTCACAGAGAGCGAGCTTTGCTCTGTGGGAGTTGTTTTTAAAGGAGTTATTTCTTAAACTTTCCAATGCTTCTGACCAAGCCTCTCATTTTGGGAAACTGAGTAATTTAACTTGTTGCACAGTAGAATTTATTTTTGCTTTCTTGCTTTCCTCCCCACCCCCAATAAGTTTGTCTCTGAAAAACAAGTGAAACATTATCTTGATTTGAAAGACCTTTACCAAGAATAGCAAGTAGCTTTTTTCCCATAAGAACGGTGACAGGGTTTAGTCACTGCCCAGGTACTTTACACTGACAAATTCCTCTTTGCTAAAATTGAGATAGTTTTGATGGGTTTTCCTGCTTAATTGTTCAGAGGAAGAACACCTGTTAACTTTCTGCTCTTTACTTTGGCCTGTTTAAGTGAGATGTCAACAGAACTAAGAGGCAAGACAAGTGATGTATCTAGAAGGAGAGTGCAGGAGGGCAGTTTATGTGGTCTACCTTGGTGAAGTTTATCACTTCACTAGCACCATAGCTGATGACTTTAAGAGCCAGGTGCCAAGATTCATCTCACTCCATAATTTGCATGGTTTGATGATTAAGCAGGTACTGAGGGAACCGACAAAAAAACAGGAAGCCTATTCTTCTGGAATGGGTCATTTACACAAAGCACCAGCTGGCAGCGAGATCGCCGCAGCTGTATTATAATTGGGTGGTTGTGCTGATGAATGATATATTTGTCCAGTGGTCTTACAAATAATAGGTCAAAACATTTCTGTGGGTATGTAGAACACAGATGCAAACTGGTGCAGATAGCTGAAGGAGTTATTTGGGGGAAAACATTCAACAGAGATGAGCTTCCTATTGTTCATACTTGTGTGGTGGAAGTGTTTAGGGGGATCCAGCTGAACCCAGAGCCCCACTGTACTAGGCACTACATGTAGGTGGAGCAGAAGACCTTCACTTCCCCTGCCCTGCCCCAACAAGGCTGGAGGAACCCCTTTTACAGATGGCAAACTGAGAGCTTCCAGCAGTGGGGATTGCCCTCTTTGATCATAAAACAGGAATACTTAAATTACAATTTCGGGAGCAGGTTCACATTCTGTCAGTGTCCTTCTGGCTCCTTTTCCTGTGCTTCAAGCCTTGGGAGTCAGATGCTGCATGTGGTCTGAGCTACCTGGAAAATGGCTGGGGCCAGTGAATAGCTGTAGTGTTAAATATTTAGGGAAGCTCTTTAGGATCAGGCATGTACTGGTTATTCTTTGGCCTTGTATGAGGGTGCTAAGGTCTGTGAGAGCTTTTATGTGGTGCAGTTTTAAGGATTAATACGCTGTGGGAATTCAATTTGCCAGCCAGCACCCTGGAAATAATTTTTGTTCTCGAGAAAAACATTGAAATAAAAATCAAGAATAATTTCTTTCTGCAGCCCAGAGAATAATAAAAGAGATGCTACAGATAAACAGAAATAAAAGAAAACCCAACACATAATTATCCATGTTTTAGATCCAGCTCCAAGAGGTTTTATGTGTCATCCAACTAACTAGCTGTCAAGATGCTTACACAGCTTTTTAGATGCAACTTTCTCCTTGAATACAGTGCTTATTGAAGAGGGCATGGATGTAGGGACAGACTGTTCCTAATGTAGTCATTTTCTCTTTGGGTTTTCCATTTCAAACCCTCCCACTAAGGGTTGGATGCTCTCCCACTAAGGTTGCTCATAATTCTTCATTTAATCTAGGTATCAGCGTATATCACAACTCCTAAAGGATTATTGGCCACCTCAGCCTATTTTTAGAAATCCTAATTTCCTTTGGGTTATAGCTAAGCCAAACTGTCTTTGTCCAGAGAATAAACAGAACATGTTAACAACTGTCCAGATCCTCAAACGTAAACAAATCATTAATCCATTGTGTAAGAAACGTTCCTTTCAACCAGGGAGGCTGGATTGAAACCATGATATGTAATCTTTGGTATTTGGAAGCTGATAAGTCTTAACAGTGTATCAATAAAGATAACAACACTTTCCGTGAATATACAAGAGAATAACACATGCAGTTCGTTGCCCTTTCTGAATCTAGGCTAGATACAGCGGTAACCAGCCCCTTCTGTAGGGGATGAACACAGCTAAGCCTGGCTTTGACTAGTCATTTTGGGACACACAAATAAGCAAATATGTACCCTTGGCATTTTCCCAGACAGTATCCATCTTCTGTGTTGCTTGTTTATATCTTGCCATCTTTGGGCTGAGGACTTTCTGTGTATTTTTGTAGTGCCTAGCACATAGAGGTACCATCCTCTGTAGGAACCCCACCGCACCACATGCTTAAAGTATTAGTCATTAAAAGACCTGCTCGACTAGTTCAGTACCATGTTGCACTTGAATTAAAAAAGACATAAATGAGGGCTTCTCTTGTGATGTGGAGTACAGGTATAGATTTACATTTGGTGGGGGGAGTACAGCTAAAGGTTGCACAGGGCATGTTGCATTTTTCACCGTGCTCGACAGTAAACTCTGAGCACCCTCCTCGTTGTGGGATGTGGGTTGCTCGTGTTTTCTAGTTAGCTGAATGATGCAGCAATGAAACATGTCAGTTGATGGCCTTTGGGGGAATGTCCTGAATTGACACAATACAGAAAGAACAGACCTAGGGCTGCAGTAAAGCGTGAGACACGACTCAGGCTGAGCTTTGTGCACCTCTGACCTGGATCTCCCAGAAAGGCTTCCCTGTACCTGGTCTTTCCTGCTGATGCTATTAACCAGCCCTCCACTGCCCCCTAAGGAGTAGTGCTGCTTGGTTAGGGGTCCTACCCATCTGTTAGCATGGACAGTGCATGGATGTGTTAATTGTGGAGTTGTTTAAGTTGGAAGGGACCTTTGAACATCATCTGGTCCTCTCCCCACCCACGCCGCCCTTTTGCTCACTCAATGCAGGCTGTACTTTGAAGTCGTGCGAGGCTGCTGAGAGGCTGTACGGCCGAGCTGTGAAGCCCCTAAACCAGGCAGAGTGTTCCCTTGTGGTCTCACAAGTGCTGAGCGGAGGGGAGCCGTCACCTTCCTCACCCTCCTGTCAGTGGTCGGGCAGCCCAGCCTCCGTACCCACCCCGACTTGGGATCGGCAATCCCCTTACCTTTGTTTTAAAATTCATTTTCTACGCAGGCACCATGTTTTGATTCCCATGAATTGGGAAACTGAAACAATGTTGTCATTTGGGATTTGAAAACATTTTGCATTAAATGCTAAAACAAGCAGTGTTGGCCTTCATTCAAAAACTTTAATTTTGGATTAATACTTCCCTGGTTCTCATAGGGAATATTGTATCGATGTCTTCAGGAAATAGATACTTCCATGCACAGGCAGCCCTATTAACTGCAAAGCGATTCACTGTCATATAATGTCGTACTTGATTTGAATGACAATCCCCTTTCTGGTCTTTACTGTGTCCGGGTTATGAATTGCTTATCCATTAGTACCAAATATTTTTTATACAATAGCTGTGGGTGAGTATCAGGTTTTGTATCTAATGCTGAAAGTTCAGAGGGAGTTATTTTTCTGTGCTTTAAAACTGCAAAAATTAAAGTTGAGAGAAACTGTTCTCAAAAGTATGGTAAAGCCTTCCTTGTGTAAAGCACCTTTACGGTTTTGTCACCATGGTAATGATTAAAAATAGTGCTGATACAGGAGTAGGGTTTTTAGAGAATTTAAATGATGATATTAAAGAAATATATAGCCTTAAATCCCAGTAAATCATGCCTTAAAACTGTGAGATCAGGAAAAAATCACATTGGTTGTGGTTAAAAAGCCCCGTGTCTGTCATTTGTATTTGGTCACCTGATTTATGATGTGAGAGAGGAAGCTTTGATACCCTGTGACAATTCAATAGTCCTGTGCTGTGCTGCATAGTGAAAATATTATTCAAAGACCTCAGCAGTTCTTTGGAGTGGTGGTTCCTGGATTTCAGACCCCGTCTTTGGTGCTTACACAGCATAGGCAACTGTAATCGTCTTGGCCGTTTCTTTGCTTTCTTTAGCTGAAAATCTGAGGTATTTTCGCAGAACACAAAAGTTCCCATTTTCTGTTATTTTTGGGTGAAACAATAAATAATGATCATACAATTAAGCCAGCAATGTGTTTTTTTGTTTTTTTTTTTTTTTGCATTTGTTCTTTTTCTTTTTGTGTCTGTCTACAAGTCAATAATACATCGATGGGGACCTAAGCTGTGGAATTAAGTTTTGCCTTTCAAAGCCCGAGGGCTTTGAAATCGTTTTGGGCTTTGATGACACACGAGTTTTGGAGGAGCAAGTTTCTTGCTTCCACAGATAAAAGGCAGGCAGGTTTTTGGCTGGTGGTTTTAGTCATCTTGTGGAATGCATGGGTACCAGTTGTGGGAGACAACGAACAGGTTTTTAAGACAGCCAGAGCTTTGCCCCTGCAGGACTCTGAGCAGCATCCCGATGGAGTTTCAGACTGGAGTTTATACTCCGTAGGTATATACTCCAAGCGGTGTGTTAATGGATTTGTGTTGCCAAGAAGAAAAGCTGGTACCAGTTTGAGCTTTCTGGTGAACATAGTGGGACTAAAAATATACGTTGGGGCATTTTTCAGATCCTGATGTCCCTTCTCATGGTTAGACTGGTGTTTACTGCCAAGATCTGTTCTTTTGTGTTTGAAAGGTTACCTGAAATGCAGTGGTGCCTGCGTGGGGCCCTGCAGGGACATCCCCTTGCTCTCCACGTGGTGATTGATAATACTGCCTGGTCTTTAGACCTCATTGCAAATTCAGGAGCTATATCATGGAAATCTTGTCATACTTACAGACTTCTATTTCAGTAATGTTTATTTTTTGTAGTTAAGTATTCTCCCCTGCAACCTTTTTTTTTTTTTCTTAAGACATGTTCATGAGCACGTGAAGTCCATTGCCTCCCTCATTTTCCCGTGCGAGTTTGGCAGTCTTAGGCCATCTGTTATCAGAAGTCACTTGAAAAATCTTGGCCTTGTTTTCTGTTTCTGAGATGTCATTTTGCTAGAGGTAACTGTGCTGTCACAGCAGAAAGGCACTGATCTCACTTTGGGAAGTGGAAATGAATAGATGAAAAACAGACAAGATGTTGACAGAACGGGATCTAGACAGAAAGTTTTTTTTCTTTTATTTTTTTATGAATCACTGGTGATGTTTTAAGAGGTTCCTCCCATAAGCTACATCTGCAATGGCTGGTCACTGCCTGTGCTCTGCGTTGGCTTAACGTGAATCAGTTTAAATCTGGGAGCTGCATGTCTGTGTCAGCACAGCACTTTGTCCAACCAAAAGAGGCTCTCGGCAACACGCTGAGATGCCAGCCTGCATCTGAGCTGCTGCTCTGCCTTCATCCAGCCATGCACACGCATGGTTTGTATACTCATAGTGCCTCCTGCATTGCCAAAACAGGCTTTTTTAAGGAGACAGAACTCAAGCCAATTAATGGCCTAGTGGTGAAATCTGAGTAGAAACTAGATAGTTATTTTCTATCTTGCTTTAGCTAAGTCAGGACCAGCTCTAAATTTTCCCCTCTAGACTTGGATGCTATCCTATTCAAACTAATATTAGGTCTGAAGATAGAGGGGTGTCAAAAACAGCTGAATAAACAGGTCAGCTTGTTATTGTGTACTTAGGTCTCGGCTCTGAAGAGGAGTAAATGTAATTGCTGGAATATGTTGCTTCTCAGGAATGCTGAGCTGCTGGCCAAGAGGAATCCTTGCTTTTTGTCCTGGTGAATTGCTTCTCCGCATTATTCCAGGGCTGACCTTATGAGTAATTCTTTGCAATTCAGGACTTCCAGGTCATGGTGGCCACTAGTTTCACCAAATTACAAGTTCTCCTCTATAGCTGTCATAATATAGACCTGCACCAAAATTAGTCTCTCATTCGGTTCCTAGCTGCAGAGAAAACTGTTTTTAGGAGATCTCTTACGAAGACAGGACAGGACTGATAGTCTTTCCCAGGACTGTAATTATCTTCCTCGCACGATGCGTTCGTTGGGTGTGAAAGCCTAACTCTAGGAGCTGACACATACTAAGTGCCTTGTTAAACTGCTATCTTGGGGCCCAATTCTGCGTTATGGATGTTACGGGGACCCTCTGTGTTGGGACTACCTACATGAGCCTGAAGGAGCAAAGGGGAATCTAGGTGGTATTTTAAATTTCTCTTTCCCTTCTTACACAGATTTGTCCTTATGTTTATTTCTTCCAATGTAATTAGTGTGTTGAGTGCATCATAGTATACATAATGTGTTAGAGGATTGTAAAACTGCTGCTAATATCCACAAAACCCCCCAAAACAATATGTTGCAAGAGTCACAGCTGGTATCATCTGCCCTAACTCTTGCTGTAAGTCACATGTTGAGCTTGTCTGTCACACCTCTGTCTTTTTTTTTTTTTTTCCAGAACAGTGATTATTTCAAAATTAGAAAAAAAGTATCAGAAAACAATGCTAGTAAAAGTATGCCCTTTGTTCCCCTGTCTTCATTCAGAAGCCATTGCATCACAGCTATCCTGGTCTCTGGTGCTCTTTACAGTAGTATTTAAGATGGGAATACTAGATAAGGCTGTGTGACCAGAGGCAAGAACCATCGAGGACAAGGGGGTGGTTGTGAGTGACTTATCTG
Source organism: Numenius arquata (assembly GCF_964106895.1). NCBI lineage: Eukaryota > Metazoa > Chordata > Aves > Charadriiformes > Scolopacidae > Numenius > Numenius arquata. The sequence continues at coordinate 14,702,673 of NC_133588.1, read as the reverse complement.
TATCAGCCCATCTCTGAACGTGGGGCAGACAGTGGTTTTGGCAGCACCCTGGCGATCTCTGATCCTCGGCGAGGAAGCTAGCCTAGATCAGAAAACTGAACGCTGCGAGACTTGATTCAGTCTTGCACGTCACACAGCATTTGTACAAAGGAGAAAGAAAACAAGCACACGGCAGAGATTCAGTGGCATTTTGGTAAGCTAAAGAGTGGCAGGAGGTTTGGGGTTTTGTGCTGATGCGGCGCGATAAGATGCGATATAAAAACATGGAACAAAGCAAATGCTGCTCTGAAATCTGGCATCTTCCTGTGAGAAACCGGAAAATTCAGAGCGCCAGAGCCCAGTGATCTGAAGACAGAAATACCCTGCTTTTCTGAAGTCCTTTTTAAGGTGCTTGGAAGCATCACATCAGTATCCAGTGTCTGTGCTCTCCCTAAGGCTCTGCAGCAGCTTTCTGACACAAACATGTTCCTCGAGCCCTGCACATGTCTCTTGCTGACGACATTGATGATGCAGGTGCACAAGAGAGAGAAGCCAATTTCAAAGCCGTTTATGGTGTTGAAGTGCTAGAAACTCAGCAAAATAATACATTTTGCCAAGGAGGAGAAAGTGAAGCAGGTGGGTAAATGTCCATTTGGAAGGTTTTGCTGACTGGTGAGAGGGGAGGAGGGCAGGAAAAGCCGAGGATGCCCGCTGCTAGCGGTGTAGCGGTGGAGAGTAAAAAGGAAAAGGGATGACGTGGCTTTTTAATCCAGTTTGCATATCTGGGAAAAAATAATTGCTATGTGTGCTACTCGGTGCTACCTAAGCTTTCTGGCATTTCCCGGAAAATAGAAGGGAGATGGATTATCTTTCAGAGATTATGTTTTGTTAGCAGTTACTACAGTGTGTAGCATTACTAGCTGCTTAATCCCAATTGGAGGTGGTTTCTCAGGTGGCAAGTTCTTCCGATCAGAATTCTTACATGCCTGAAATTACTGGCATATGTTTTGCAGCCTTTCAGATGAGGCGGCATCCTGTTTTCCCGGTGATGTCCAGCTCTCTCGTGCCTGAGTGGAAACTAAAGGTTGTAGTGTCAGAGCTGGGGGGGTTTCTGCACAGCAGGTATGCTGCCTGGCTATTCTCCAGGGTGGCCTTGTGCACAGCTTTTTCTTTGGCAGACCTGGTCAAAGTGCAATGACGATAAGATTGTGCATGTTCGGGTTTTTTTGTGGTGTGGGTTTTTTTTTTTTTTTTTTTTTCCCTACACACTATCTCTTCTCTGCAGTGGCAAAGTCATTTATTCCCACTGCAGGCTGAGAGCTGGTGGGTGTGAAGGGCTAGGCTCCACAGCCACAGCCCTCATGCGTGGAATACAAAGCGCGTGAATGTAAAGGTATTAGGAATCTGGTTCAGTTCAGCTTGGTGTCATTCTGTAATGCAGTCAGTAATGGTAGGGCTCTGCACGGAGCAGCACACAGCAAGGACTGCACCTAGGTGACAGTTAATGTCACAGTGCTTTGTGTCTTCTGCTTTCTGTATGATGAACGCTAAATGCCACAGTCATACAGTGTCTGCTATAGCTTATTTATTTAATACTATTCCCCTCCTCGCCCCCCCATGCACTGCAATGCAGTTAGTCACTGAAGGTTTGGGAAAGCGTGGAGTGTATATGGTACACGTATTCCTGCTTTTCATCTTGGGGTCTGCTTTTTTTTTTAAATGGAATATGATTTTGCTGACTCCAGCTCATATGGCATAATCTCAAATACAGGAGCACATCAGACTTGCACCCCTCTGGAAACTGTGGGTTGTGCCAGAACACCGAGATCCTGATGTCCAGACAGTGTCTGTGTTGACCATTTGCTGCTCTGGAGAAGAGGGCCAAAACTGCTGCAGCAGGCAGCGGTGAGGTCCTGCAAAGGGAGGAGATAGTTGTGCCTAAACGTGTTCGAAACCTTCCCTCTGATGATGAGTCAGAGGCTGTTAAAGTGCTGTAGATCAAGCAGGGTGTCTGGCTCCTGCCCTAATTGTGTGAGTCCAGCAACCTCTACGTGAAGGTTTTTCTCACTCATTCTGTGTAAGAGGTGAAAACAACTCAGGAGGGTTTGTAACCCCCCAGCCTGCAGTTAGGGCAGATCTTTCCTGTACATTTGGGACAACTGTATTCAACTGTGTTGAAGTTGTTGAAGCTTTTCCTCCTGCCCAATATTGAGAGGGAAAGGTATTCTGTGACTTTTGCTTAAAAAAAAAAACAAAACAACAAAACAAAACACCCAAATGCCCGACAACATCTTTTAAAATCTTTCTTCTTCTGGGGAGATGTTACATGGGATTTGCAACCCAAGATCGCAGCTGTGTCTCTACCAATGCTTTTTGCAAGTAGGGAGTGGCTTGTGCTTCTGCTAGAAACGTATCTGCAGTCATAGTGAAATTCCGCATAGCCAAAGCAACATTAAAAACAAACCCCAGCTTGGCTCCCATACGAAAAATACGGAACAGCAGTTGCTGTGTGCAGGATCAAAGCTGACGTTTTGCCAACCTGAAGTGTAAAGCTGGTGCTGGAACCGGGGCCTGAAGAATGGGAGCGTTTGCCAAAAGGAAATGGAAGCAGGGATGGAGGGTTTCGGGGAATGTATCGAAGTCAGCCGTGCCAAAAAACGTCTCCCCTGTGGACAGGTCTGATTACGAGAGTAACCGCATCAGCCCATGCAAAGTGCAGCTGGAGCCACAGTTGGCCTTTTGCGTTTTCTGGCTGGGGAAACGGCATCTCGAATGCAGGGCTAAGGGAGAGCTGGGTTTGGATCAGCCAGCTGTGCTCCTGCATCTTCGTGACCTGGGCTGCGTGCAGGGATTTGAGAGACAAGACACCAATAAAAACAAAGCCCAGTTTCTCTGCTTGGCAGTGGGAAGGTCTACCAAAGACAACCTCTTCTCCACGCTTAGAGGGCTAGAAGAAAGCCACAATTTTTGAGTTGCTCTCAGTTTTTGGAGGCGCACGCACTGTGTTTGCATGCAGGTTTGTCTTCAGTGGAGCCCGTAAATTTAAGATCTGCTTGCCCACTGTTTTTAGTTTTCTTTTTTCCCTTGGGTAGACTATCCTTCCCTTCTCATCCTCTCATCCACCCTTGTTGCTGAAGGATATCTTTGCAGTAGTCTTGAGCACATAGAAGGGCAGAAGTCCAGAAGGATGGTCAGCTGTGGCAAAGGAGGTGGAGTTATGTATATATAGATACATAATATGCTTCAGGAGCAAGTTCTTCAGGGCATTAATGTCACAGCTGCCCGGTGTCATGCTGGGAGGTGAGTGAGGAGGCTGCCCTGAGAGGCCGCTGGTCCCGCTTCCACTCTACACTTCTCTTGACCCAAGCAGAAATGTATTTTGTCCGTGTTTCATCCTTCTAAAATTCTGTTTGTTTCAGCATTCTTTTACTTCGCAGTGGTACTGTCCCAATGGTATCTGAGCAAAGGACAAACTGCACTGGTGGGAAGTATCTGAGTAGTTGTTCCGGCTTGTGCATTAGTAACAGAAGAACCCACGTCACCGCTGCTGAACCCGTTGAACTCTCTCAGCTTTGAAAACAGCCTGATCTGGGTGTTTGGGGGTTCTTGCCCGGGATTAGCTGAGATCCGGAGCAAGATGGTAGATACCGGTGGGGAAAAAACATAGGTGAATGAATGTAGACTGAAATTAGGGGGTGGGAGAAGATGTTGCGTTGGGGAAGCACAGCAACAGGGTGTCAACTTTCAACTTGCTTGCCGTGGCCTCGGTGCATGTTGGTGGTGCTTTTACTTAGGGGTGCCATGATCTAGCAATTAGCCTGGAGGCCTGAGAATCGGAAGATCTCAGTTCTGCTGATATGACCTCAAGGAAATTACCTTGGTTTTCTTGCTGTGTTTCTCCTTCTTGCCTTTAATCATCAAGACCGTGAGATGCTCAGCACAGAAACTGCTGCTTGATATATTTATTCAGGGCATAGACTCATGGGTGCCAATCTCAGTGCAATAAATAATGGTGATTTCGTCAGGATCATTTTTATATGAATTGGCAAAAAATGAAGTGTTACTTAGACCTTAAATGAGTGAGAACTGGGAAGTGTCTAGCTTTTAACATTTCTCTCCAGTTCTTTGGCCTGTTGCAAGGAGCTTGGGGGCAAGCGAGCCTCGACCAAGGTGATTTCATTCAGAGGAGCAGAGAAGTTGATGCACTTCAGCATTTGGTACTCGGTAGAATGAAAAACGTAGAAAATACCTTAACCTGAGAACATAGTAGAGTCCAAAAGTTTGCTGGTGCTGTTTTGCAGCTATTTTAGAGAGCAGCACATTAGTCTTTTTGTGCAAAACCTTCAGAAGGTTGTGAAGAGTCTGATTACTCCAGCATGAGCAGTCTGAAGTCCTTGATTTGGAAAAGTTTCTATAATCTATTCCTTTGCCTGGAATAGGACTTTTCATAGACTTAGTCTCTTCGGGGAAGTTGCTTTTTTTTTCTTCATATTGGTGAACGTTGCAGGTAGGAACTTAGTTCAGAAGGCTTTCAGTGGATCCACCTGGTGATTTAAGCCTGTCTCTGGCTATCAGGGAAACTTCTATTAGCAACAAGTTATTCTTATGTATTTTTCAGAATGCTATGAAATAAGTGATGCCTACTAGTGTTAAAAGCACAACATGGATCCAGCTGAGTTCTGAGGATGCCATGCCATCCTCGTTTTCATGAAGGTAACGAGTTAATAGACAAAATGCCAGCAGATGGTGCTCAAGAATACATGGTACAGCTCCTGGGCTTTGGAGGACAAGCCAAACAAGTGTGTTGAACATCACAAGCAACTCTTCCTCTTTCTTGTTACCCAGTGTTTTAACAAAATGTTCTGCTGCAGCAGAGAAAACCATTCTGGTGTCTGCTCTCTCTGGGTTCCCCCCCCCCCCTCCCGGCTCTGTACATTTTCATCCAGCAAGAGGCACCCCCACTTTACACAAGTGCTGTCAACATTAAACTGAAACTCTAGCTTGGCTCAGCCATCCCCGCAATGAGCTGGGGAGGACCTCTGTGCGGGAGGTTGACCTTTTCCCTTTTGCTGGAACTGCCCTCGTTGCTCAGCGAGAAATAAACAATTGCTGGCACATGCAACCCTCAAAGTCAGCGTAGGTTCCTGCAGTAGCTCTACCTTCTCCGGTAGAGAAGCGAATAGTTGAGTGTTGTTGCGTGATAAAGGGCTGAAGAGCAGAGAGCTAAAATTTAACAGGCTATTCTGGATTAGGGTTGGCAATTAATTTTTTTCAGTGTAATGAAGATAGTATTTGCTGATGGAAAGACAGGTTCC